>NC_079157.1:134354860-135052404 GCF_947563725.1 Argiope bruennichi
GACTAGGAAACAAATCAACTGCACCTGAAACGCTAGTTAATTTTCCCTCGAAGCATGTTAAATGTACAGCTCAATTTTCCAGTATTTTCATACGTCCAAATCCGAAGCGGCGATTTGTGAAAAGTTAATTTCACAGTAAAAGTTCCTTTTGTTTTTCGATGGGATATAGATGATGGAGAAAAGAGAAGAACGAACAGTCAGTAAAATCCGCAAAAGACGAACTTTCAAGCACGCAATTCAGTAAATAACTGTAAAACTCAGATGTTAAATAAGAAACAGTCAAAACGTAAAATAATTCATTATGAGGGCACTAACAAATTTTAAAAGTAAAAAAAAAAAAAAAAAATACATCTAATCCTTCAAAATTACTTTATTAACATGCATCTGGCTCATATGTAAGACGGATATTTAGGGAAACGGTTTTTTGAGCTCATGATTTTAATGACAACGCTAAAGCGAGAGCAAAATATTGAAGAAATATTTTATTTCTGTAAAAATGAAATTTTTTATTTTCCTTAACCATTCAGAAAATCATAAATGCTATTTAATTTTCAGTCATTTTATCACAAATCGATGATCAGAATTATTTCTTTGAGATAATTCTAATTAAATTACATATTCTATGAGACGGTTCTCCACAACCTAGAAATAGAGGAGTTTCCTTTATTTTAAATTACTGTAAAACGTATAAATATAAAAATATACATTACGGAAAACATTAACAATGGAGCAAATATTTGAAAATAACAAAACAAAGTTTTGATAGAAGGCAATTATTTCCTAAGCACTGCAAAATGAATATTCCTTTTGGAATTCTACGCATATGGTAAATGAATAATTGAAGTACCTGAAAAATGTCATCTGACCTCTAAAATGGATCCTATTCCGAGCTAATATAAACTATCAAACACAGAAAATCTACAAACAATTTTTTTTTTTTTTGTAAACAGGCATTTTGTACTAATATCAATGTGAAAAAATAGCGACAAAGTCTAAATCGACCAAGAAAACGAGAAAAAAATCGATTGTATTTGAAAACATGAGCTTGAAAGCAGTTGTTAATAGAATACGAGAACCATTACCTGTTCTACCATTGTGAATCAAAAAGTATTCACATATATTGAATCTAAATCATGAATGGATGCATTTATAAACAATACAGAACAGCCTTTGAGAAACAGAATTTCTTACCATATGTGGGAATAAAAAATTTTTTTGACTATTAGCAATGACGCGGACTTCAGATTGCTTCATTCGTAACCAAACAAATATTAAATAAGATATAACTACCTCAAGAGAAAGTATTTGAATAACTAAAAAAGTTACCCAAGTTCATAAGATGAGAAATGTTTTTGGAAAGCATACCCCATACCATTTTCAAAAGAAATTTCAATTTTGAGTTAGCAAGTCACTTGAAAAAAAATTCTTCAATTTGATTTACATGCTAAATAAATGTTTCTTCTATATTCCGTTAAGTGACAATGATCTAGCTGAATTTTAGTTGGTCGGAAGAAGAATGAAAGAAACAATTTGTCATTGATAAGATTCTCTAGACAAATGCAGGACTTCAAACATGTAAACATTGAACATGAAGAAACTTTTGCTATCATACATTCAATGTCTTATTTATTTTCCAAAATTATAGAAAAACAACAGTTTTCTCAAAAAGGCACAAACAGGAATGTTTAAATCTTTACTTTTGTAGTGCTGGTAACCTAAAACCACATTTGATCAAGCACTCAGGAATAATCTTCGGTTATCTTCGCTCTCAAGCCGAATCATTCATCCAAATATCGGAATTGCTTTTGTTTCATCTTCCAAAATAAATTGCCACTTCCTCGCATTTCTCTATAGATGAAATACTAAACTAAACCATGAACATAAGTTCAAATGCTTCATTTCAGATCTTCAGATTTTAATAAGAATTCAAAATGAAAAAAATAATAATAATTGAATATCATTTAAAGCTCGTGGAAACTATTTTTGTTATTCTATTTTTTAAAATATTTAGAAAATAAGATACTTTGCATAGCTCTTGCCAAGCAGTGGAATTTCAAAAGTGATATTCAAATCAGAATTTTAATTTTATTTTAAATATAAACAGAAGTTCAAATAGAATCACGAGGTCGTTTCATATTTTGTAAAATCAGTCTTTTTTGTGGCTTTAAACACCATTTTATTTTCCTAAAATATGCAAATTTTAATTTTGAATGAAGGAGAATGAGTTATTTGAGGAAAATTTCTTCGAAATGAATGAAAAGCCGAGGAAAACAAAAATTAGGTAAATATCTTTATTATTTTTGCGTACAATTCGTAACTTTGATATGTGTCTCGTATTTCCATACTTTGATCAAATATTCTCACAGAAACGAAAAATTATGGATTATAGTTGTTTTTAAAAATTTCAATAAGTAAAATATTTTTATCTTGCTGGATATGATGCAATTTTTTTTTATATTCATAACTTGCACAGCATTGCTTAGTTCTGCATTTTTATATAACATGAGCTTACCTCTCAATTTTGAATAATTTAGCAATAAATTAATGGAAATTAGATTTTGAATCCGATATACCCAAGTCTTTCTTTGAGGTGTTTTAATTAAGAAATCATTCATTTTTAACCTAAAAAATCATTAAAATAAATTTTCTAAATTATTTCCCCTGCGTTTCTTACTCGTTTTCACCCAATAGCAGAACTGGGATTGAACAAAAAAAAATTTTAGAATTATAATGTTCGCGTGGGAAAATTTTCGTATATATTTGCAAGAATTTTATTTATACAATAATATCTTTAAAAATATTTATCATTGATCAACTTTTATCACCTTCACTATTTTCGAATTGTTCGAGAAAACATACTAGCAGCCTCATATGTGGTGCAGTGCATTTCAAAAATTATTTCAAACCATATGATGGGGAGCAAGTCCTCGTATTGTTAGCATGCCAAGTAGATAGAAGTTAGGACAGCAAAATAAAGTTCTACGAAATACTTTTACCTATATGAAGAGAAACTGCTTCCCCCGTGCTTTCTTTATTATTGATCGATTTAAAAATTATGAGCAAAAAAAATTAACGGTTAAATTTATACGTTAAAACACCAATATATGAATTGTGGAACTGCAATACATCGAATCATTCGGATTGACGCATTTTAAATTCAAAAGTTACATTCACGGCTTTATTGTTGTCTGCTCGATTCAAATTTCGGGTATGAGAGAATATGGGTTATAATAGATATAAACTGTTCTATCACAAGTTTTATATTTACGATTCTGTAAAATTTTTAAACACTATTTTGCCTGTAAATTTCTGCAAATTATCAATGATTTAATAACTGAAATTCCATTTCTAAAATTCATGAGATGAAAATGATTTTAGAACAAGAAACCAACTTGTAGTTTTTAAGTATATTGTAGATCTAAAAAAATTTACTTTTTTCGTTAAGTTCATACAAGGCAGCAACAGAAAAAACTTTTAAAAATATATATGAATTACTTTGCTAAATTTACGTACTATTAATGTTGAATATTGAACACTCGTAATCTGTAGAAAGGATAATATGAAATAGTTTAGAATTTTCGAAGAATTTTAAGATAAAAAGAATACTAAAAATAGCCTTATTTTGAAAGTATCATTCTCTTAAAAAATTTCCGCACAATTATAGGCAGACTCGTGCATATTTAGGCCTAATAATTAACGTTTCGCTGAAACATCCCCCCAAAAATATATCTTCGTTGTATTTACCCAATTTTTTTTCCTTATGTCCAACTTCGATACTACAAGTTTAGCACAATTACATGTTTTAAAATATCTTCCTATTCTAATTTAAGCATTTTATATTATAAATGGAGTCGCAAATGCTTTAAGCAACTAAAAGAGCATCCATTTCGACTAATGAAAAACTATTTATTAATTTAAATTTGTGAGCACCATTTAAGTGCGAAACTATCATTTAGTTCCTGCAACGAAGTCGAATAAAAAAAACCAAATCGTCTGCCAATGAATAATTAAATCATCAACTGCAATTCAGTTGTGGTCCAATTAAAATAAAAAAAACATTCCGAACAATAAAGATTATCGATTAAATATTTTTATTGCGAGTAATCTGAAGAAAGTTGTTTGAATCAGAACAACATTTTTTTTTTTTTTTTAATTAGGCACTGTATTATATTGCAAAAGATTTGTATGCGATCAAAATACAAAAACAAATTTAACTGGCTTCAGCTTTCATGCGATAAAACATTGTTAGGTATATAACATAATGCACAATAAGTAGTGGATTAAATTGACAATAGAATATCCAAATTCTGAAATTATTCCATGGGCTAATCAGGAAAATACTAAAATAAAATTCTCAATTTCGCAAATCTTGGCAACTTAATCAATATAGTCATGTACAAGAATAGTATGGAAGTGAATGCTTTAGTAATCTAAGATGTAAACTTTCAACTATGCAAATACGGTAAAAACCACCTCTCGACAGTTCAATTACAAAAATTCATATCACTTATCCGGTTGTGTATTCAACTACAGACAGGTAATTTATATTATTAAAAAAAACTTTTTTTAAACCTTTAAAAGAATTTTCAAGGTTTTTTTTATTTATTTTTCATTTATTTTGAAGATTATTAAGAAGTTTCAAGTCAATTGTTTGTCTAATTCACAATTGATTCGACCTGGTCTTGCATTAAAAAAGATGAATAATGATTTTTTCGCAAATTTTGCTCTTCAATATACAGCGCGAAAGAAACTGATTAAAATAGAACAAGAAGTAATCGCAAATATTAAGATGGGACTCATTTTAAGTATTATTCTATCATTCAAATCTACTATAGCAAAATAATATTTCGATGGAAAATTTGGTTAATTAGTGACTAATAATTTCGCAATATGAATTTAAAAAACAGAAAGAAGGTTAGTTGTATTAACGGTAGTCTCAAGCAATTGGCACACATATCACATTTTTGCAGTGAATTAAACTGAAAAATTCCTGCGATATTTAAAACAATAGATTAAATATTTGACGTTCGAAGGTTTTTAAATTTTATTAGAAAATAGATTTATCCAAGCTTTGAAAAATCCTGAATATTATTAAATTTATGAGATTTTTTCTACAATTATGATCGATAAACTTCTTTAAATTTATGATTATAAACAGCTAGTTTGTTTTAAGTCGCCTTTCAGATAAAAACATTGTTTACCAACGAATTCTAAAATCCTCCGTGCTTTTGCGCATGCGTTAGGATGGGTTTAATTCGACAAAATAGAGGTGAAAAGAAAGGAGGATGATATTTAACAAAGTAAATTCTGGAAATGCGCACATCATTTTGCGTCTAACCCCTTAGTGAGATAGAATCATCGAATAATAGTCGTCTCAGAATACTGAAACGAACAGTAATACAATTCAGCCTTATCTTTGTCAAATAAGACTGAAGAGAACAGTTTATTATTACTTACAGCACATTATCAAACAAAAATAAGATTCGTGTCACATATATAATAATTTAATAAATATTGTTAATTTACAGAAAATCCAGTTTGCTCAAAAAGTTCTGAAAGCTTAATGTCATATTGATAATAAAATTTAGTAACAAAAAACTTCCTATCATTCCAAACTAGACATTTTTATAATAGTGATGCATTTAAAAGTTAAATTATTTCGTTTAATAAAATTTAGCACATCAGTATTTTTTCAATTTTTAATTATTGTAAAAGTATTACTAATAATAAAATTTATATATTTAAAGAAAGTGCACACACTGCATCATGTGCAAAAAAATAACGCTATATAACAAGACATTAAAAATATGCAATAAAGGCAATTTTTTCCTGAATCACTGTTTAGACAGTTTAAATTGTAAAAATCGCATTAATTATTGAAAACTGAAATGATTGATTTTTGGTTCAAACAATTAATGGATTGATTGCCTTAATGCCTCAAAATCCAACAATGAATACTTGTATATTTGCACCATTTCATTAAACAAAGAATTATCATTTCAAATAGCAATAAAAAAAATATCACAATTTTAGCATAAAAAACATTGTAAGTCAGGTTTCCATACATTAGATCATTTGAACATGTTGAAATACATAGTCTTCCGATTCGATTATAATAGTCTTATCATAGTCTTCAGATTATAGTAGTTATAAAGAGTGATTCAATATTTTTACATCCATTTCCGCAAAATTTGCGTGGCAGTCAATGTGCTACAAGCGTCATGAACTTAAAATTGTTATAAAAAGAATATAAATATATAGTATGTTTTATAAACTAAGCACAAGATTTATGAAACATAAAGGAAATATCAAAATACACTGGTTACAAGTATAAGCATTTTAAAGAAGAGGGAATGGAATTTTCTTTTTCATTTTTTATTTTCTTTTTCTAATGATCATTTTTTTTTTGCATTTTTTTTAAATTTCTTTTTTCTTTTTTTTTTCTTTTTTTCTTTCTTTTCTTTCATTTTTTTTTCTTTTTTTTTTCTTTCATTTTTTTTTAATTTTCTTTCTTTTTTTTATATTTTTTGAATATTTCTCATTTCCCCCTTAAACATCATAAATACAAGTTAGAAATGCACAATAACAGCTACGAAATAACTACATTTATATTAGATTCTTCCACAAGTAACGTGACAAAGTTTTACCCCATATTGCACAATTTATTTTTTTAATCACAACTGTGTAAACAAATGTAAATGAATAGTTAGAATACATTGCAAATATTAACTTGTCGGCTTAGTTATTTAAAATTAATTTTTTAAAGCAAAACGAACTCAAATTCTTATAAATTAAACTAAGATTTCTTTATATATGATTCCCTACACCTAATTTAAAATGTAACAAATTTTTTAAAATCATAATAAAAATATAAATGAATGAAAAATTTTAAATAATGTAAATAATTATGCAATATAGGGTTAATATATGAATTTTAATAAATAATATTTCATTAATCTGAACACAAATCATTACCATTTACAATAAAATGGGAAATAATGTGGTCAGATTTCTAGGAATAATGTTTTTATTTTAGTTTAGCTGTCCTGCATGATTTTAATTTTCAATGCAACTTTTCATTCAAATATTTTTATCGATTTATAAACGTATTTCTGACTTGCAGGAAATACATAATGAAAAAACAATGAAATTCAGGAAAAGAGAAATTTTCTGAAATATCTAGAAGTTTCTTTTTTTAATTTTATTAGAAGCCCTCTATGAAAATGAATGTTAATAGAATTAATAAATTTCAATATAATTCGAATAGAATAAACTTCGATATCAATTAAAGTATTTCCTGTTTTATTAAAAGGAAATATTTTAAATGCAAGATTATAAACAAGCCTAAAATTCTGGCCTGTCCCATGCAGTCCGTTTGAACAGGCAACATTAAAAGATGTTCATGTCACTTGCACATGTTTGAAATTAATGTTGATTTGAGACTGAGACTCCAAAACATGCAAAGATTCTTAATATCTTGCATTTCCCCTAAATGGTAAGTTTTGGAAACGAATTAAAATTCCAAAGTATAAATCGGCTGGAATAGGTTTTATAGATTATGACTTGAGCAGATATACATAGTAAAAAGTCGGTTAACTTTGTGAACAGTTAAAAAAATATTTAATTAATGATTTTAATATTTCATACTAGATTTTTTTAAATGATTACTTAAAAATATATAAAATTTATCAAAGAAAGTATCATAAAATGATTTTTTTTTTCATTTTCAGAAAAACATTTGCTGAAATGTTCATTATGTAAAACAGATTAATTCTTTTCGAATTAAACAGACATCGGAGTTATTTGTTGCACCAGCGCAATACAACTGCATTTTTCAAGTATTATCTCCCAATATTAAGAATATTTTAACGAACATTTTCTTTCAATTTCATACTAATTCTATGCTAAAAATATTTTTTTTATTACGAGTTTATAGCAAATTATTTTATAAAAATCATTATTACGCTATTACACATAGTATTCATCCGAAATTGCAGCATCATAAATATATAATATGGTCAACAAGTATAAATACTATGAATATATGATATGGTCATTATCGCACATAAATCAGCAATGTTTATACAAGCAGAGCAAAATTATTCGAAGAAGCAATGTTCACAGAAAACATCTTTTACAGTCTACAATACTAGGTTGAACACTGCAGCATTCAACTAAATAATGCAAAAAGAAGAACTACTTTATGAGACTGCTAGTGTGCCAAGTCCACTCCACAAGCATGGAAAAGTGCGATTAATTTGTCCGTAATGATGGAACATATATTTTTTGAAGAGATTGAAAAATAGCATTTTCAACGGATGCATAAATAAATTTTCGATGCAACGCTTTCGTTTTGATAATGCAATTTTAAGCGTTCAGAATCATTTCACTTCACAAACGTTCAGTGGTCGATACAATGCATTCGACTAATGAATAGCAGAAAGATGTGGCATTAACAGTTGCCTCCCACCAAATTGCCCGTCTTTCTTTTCAAGAATAGTTTTTTCTCGCCGTTTCCGCTTAAAGGATTCTAATTTACAGGCAATTTCGTCAACTAGTTGAGAAGTTCAAACTTGTAATTTTAAGACTGATCATCTGCTGGTGAAAGAAGGCCGATTTATTTCTACATACACGTAGAAATAGATTATGGATGTTGACCTGAGAGGATGGCTTTTAGAGTTCCCAGATGAATTAAGAAAAGATTTAACTGTGAAGAATCAGTCTTGAGCCTGGAAACTTATCTGCTTTAGATTTTATTCATGCAGCAGTTTCTTTCCTTTACATTAAAGTAGTCTTATTTTTTTTTTTTTTTTTTTTTTTTGCAGCTGTGCAAGAGGATTTATTTTTAATTGTAGACAAAGATTTTTTAGTTTCTTCTTGCAATTTTTTTTTTTTTTTTTAGTTTCTTCTTGAAAGATTTTTTTTTTCTTTTTTAGTTTCTTCTTGCAAGATTTTTTTTTTTTTTAGTTTCTTCTTGCAAGATTTTTTTTTTTTTTAGTTTCTTCTTGCAAGATTTTTTTTTTTTTTAGTTTCTTCTTGCAAGATTTTTTTTTTTAGTTTCTTCTTGCAAGATTTTTTTTTTTTTAGTTTCTTCTTGCAAGATTTTTTTTTTATTTGCAACAGTTTATTAGAGCCAACAGTTTTTCACTTGCAACAGTTCAGCGAAGGCAAGAGTTTTTTTTTTCTTTTTCAGTTGCAACGATTCATTGAAGGCAAGAGGGTTTTTTTTTTTTCTCTTGCAACAATTCATCGAAGGCAAGAGGTTTTTTTTTTTCCTTCACTTGCAACAACTCATCAAAGGCAAGTTTTTTTTTTTCCTTCACTTGCAACAACTCATCAAAGGCAAGTTTTTTTTTTATTATTTGCAACAGTTCATCAAAGGCAAGTTTTTTTTTTTTATTATTTGCAACAGTTCATCAAAGGCAAGTTTTTTTTTTTTATTATTTGCAACAGTTCATCAAAGGCAAGTTTTTATTTTATTTGCAACAGTTCATCAAAGGCAAGTTTTTATTTTATTTGCAACAGTTCATCAAAGTTTTTATTTTATTTGCAACAGTTCATCAAAGGCAAGTTTTTATTTTATTTGCAAAATTCATCAAAGGCAAGTTTTTTTTTTTTTTACTTGCAATGGTTAATCGAAGGAAGAGGTTTTTTCCCCTTGCAACAGCCATCATCACTTCATCACGACATATTCGATATATAGTTTATAATGGGTGGACATTCCATTAACCAATAAAGCCTTCACCAATTCATATATCTGATATCACTAACCTTCTCACATAATGCATTATAAGTTGAAGAGAAGACAAGAAAGTAAAGAAAGTAGTATTTGTGGTACTGAATAACATTCGAAATCGTGTTTGTTTTTTCCTTCCTTCTCTTCTTAGTTGCATATTCGTTTGTGCTCACTTGTGGAAAAGCTGGTAATTTTGAAACATTATGCTCATGCGCATCACTTCTACGCATCAATACAAAACATTAGCGGCGTAAGTTCAGTTCATGTCACAATTAACTGGTAACCATGACAAATTTATTTCCATTACCGTAGGTGAATAACTGGTAAGGTACACTGATGCAGTCAAAGAAGAACTTTACAGTAATGAGAGTTCTTTTCCAATAATCGTTTTACTACTACTTGCAAAAATCATAAGTTTAGTGTTATATATACAATTGCAGAACAGAAACTAATTTGTACATTTAATTGAACATTTGAAATATACAGAAACAATTTTGATGCTGCACTTTTTAAAAGAGAAATATAAAGTACTATATTCATTTCACATGTATTTAACTTAAAATTTGGTTATCTGAATTATTAGAAATGCTATTTTTATTTTAAAAAATTATTTATCACCAAACACCTTCTATAAAATAAAAAGAATTTCCAAAAAAAAAAAACCATCTTTTTTTACTGGGGAATAATCACATTTGATAAATATCCTTTGTATATTATTTGTATAATTATGATAAACAATAGTTTTTATTTCAAGACAATGTTTCGGAAACTTCATAGAAATGCTTAATGCACTGGTGCAAAAAAAAACTATAATGTAAATTTAATTTCCTTTATAAATAATACTTTTGGAGTCTCAATGGTACGAGGAAAAATAATTACACATAATATAATTATATAATCAGTAATATAATTAATACATATAACATTCTCTAATTCAACGAACATAAAATATTGCAGAAACTATAAACGTAAAGCTTCGCACATAACATACACATATAATTTATATCATTCATCGATACAAACACTTTGATAATTTTTTCCACTTTCAAATTTACAATAAGTTTGCATTTCTAGATCAAATAATTATGGAATATACATTTACAATATGTATTTAATTGGTGCAATATACATTTAATAGTGCAAAATACATTAAGTAAAAAATAATTTCAAATAAAAAATATTAGATACAAGAAAACATTTAATAAAAAAAATTAAAAAATTAGATCAGAAGTTTCTTTAGCATTTTTATATCCAATTACTAATTTTAAATATTAATATCTAAAATCACTTTTTAAAGTTCTTAAAAGTAAACTTTCGTAATTATTACTACTTCATGAGCAAACTAGCATTCATTTCATGAGACAAATGTCCTAATTTCAATTATTAATTTTAAAAATGCATAGAATTATTTATAATTATTATTAACCGAGTCATAATTAATAATAATAAATAGCAATCAATAACTTCTTTAATGTGCTGTAAGAATATTTAATCAATTTCATGAAGTCTTAACATACCTGCTTGTACTTATAAAATGAAATAATGCAGCAAACAAATAAACATTTGTTTTCTTTAGCAATTTAGATTTCATATTTGAGCTAATTCATTCCCATAATCCATAAAAATGAAATTGTGATCATAGAGAAAAATTTTCAGGATAACACATTTTTTTTGCAATAAATTCGAAACCGATATTTTAAACCAAAAATAAAATCTCACCTAAGCTTACTAATCATATTTTTGTCACACTATTCATTTCCGCAATTTTATATTCCTATATTTAAGGATGTCTCCTGTGACTTAAAATTGTATTTCCTATTGCTGTAATGACTGAAGAGATCTATTTATCATCAGCATTAAATGTACCATATTTAATTTTCAAGACATTTCCGTTATATCCATCTCGACAAAATTGCTCACAAATTCAAAATAAGGCAGTCGAAAATTTTATAAGCATAGAAAATTTCAATTCTATTACATGAATTTGAAGACAGTCCATTATAGTAAAATAGCCTTTGTTTAGCATTAAATACTGAAGTTCACTGCAAAAATGTTACAAAACAGATGAACATTCTAAATTGAATAAATTGTTGGAAGTTAAGCCAAATTTTGTAAGGATCACAAGTTAAAATACAAAAACTAATAGTACAAAAAAAATTGCTCAAGATTATCATTAGTTAACTTGATAATGATAAGATTTCCCACAATTTCGAACGTTTTCTTAAATCAAATACGAATACGTTCCATTATACGTTCAATGAGATATTTTTATGGAAATGAATGTTAATAATTCTTATAATCCACATCAGCGAATTACTTCAGCCTATAAAATTTCGGGAAGATGAAATCACTAACAAAGGAATACTTTAAGTATATTATTTACACATATTTCATTTTTAAGATTCATTCAAATATTAAATATATATCATTGTAATAATATAAATCATTGAGTCCCATCCAGATTTTTTAGACTTTAAAATTTTATAAATTAACAATTGACGAAAAAATGTTCTGTTAAAAAATAATTTCTATATCGAGATTCATCTTAGCATTAAAATTTTAAGAAAAAATTACTATGCTTGATGAGTAAACCAGAAAAGGAATTGAAACAGACAAGAATAGTTAAAACTACAATGAAATAATACGTCCTTTCTAGTTGTATAAATCCTGTCATCTAAGTTTCTTGTAAAAAAATATGATGCTAGAAAATCGCAGAATTATATTTGTAGAAATTTGATCAATGGTTGACATACACATGAGCAGAATCATTAATGTACTGAAGAAAATATGACGAAACTTACAACAGAACCATTTCTTTAATTAACAAATGAGTCATGTTAACTAATAGTTACAGTATTTTCATGATTAACCCATCGACATTTGATATTTTTAAGATTTCGTTGCTAATGCGATTTGAAAACACGGCAAATTGAAAAGATGTCATTTAGATATTAGAAGAGAATTACCTTTGTTCGATCAAGTGATGGAATCAACATACTAATGAGAAACTAAATTGCGTATTTTTTTTTCAAATATGGAAATGTTTTAGTTTGCACTAAAATCACAACGGAGGCAATTGCTATTACATATTTAGATTCATTGGCAGCCTTGTAAGATTTCCTTGCTTAGAATAGCCTTCGACTTATTTTTTTTATCTGTTTCACGGAAAACATGTATCGTGAAGTCAATAACTTCGATCGGTCGGTAGTTGGGAAATTGTTCTCCTAAAATTTGATTAAAATATATTTTATGGTTGAAAAAGAAGCCATAAAAATTAAAAGTAAATATAGATGCGCCATATTTTATACAGTAATCATGACTTTTAGTAATTGGTTGCAGTATTGACAAGATTCTTCATTTTTAGATTAAAGCTATGAAGAAAAATAAAGGTTGCTCGCAAGTCTTTTTGAGTAAATATATTATAATTATATAGCGGTTCCGATCATTTAGGCGCGTTTATTTCTTTTTAAAGATACGCTTGAATTCAAGGGAAACAATGCTACCATTCATCATTGAACTATTAGCATTGTTTTTTAATTGTCTTGATGAAGTGAGAAATTGCTGCTCTTCTTTATAATAATATCCTACATAAGAACACAAGGATTATTTTGAAATAAATTTCGTAATTCTACATCGTGAACAGATGCCGTGGACGATACCTGAGCAAATTCCCCTCCAAACACAACGATTTGAAGGTAGTTGTGGATGTTAAACCTGACGTCCAAGGTCACCATGTCCACATATGTCAGAAATTAGATTTCGGACCTAGGACTTATGAAAGTCGATAATGTACTAGTCTATTTCTATTAAGTTCAATACTTATTTTTGTTATCAATGCGCAATCCTTAATATTTTGCTATCCGATATCGTTTTTGCCCGGTTTATATATGAAATGAATATTGAAGCTAAAACTAGTTTCTTCTCCCCCCAAGAGACTCCCAAGGAAATGTTGAGAAAGGTTTCTTGGAATAAAACAGAAAACACCTTTTCTTAGAATTTTCTTTTTAAAGATCGCGAAATTTTGGTTTGGAATGGATCGAGTCTTTAGTGATGAACTTGAGACCTAAATTATTCATTATGATCTTAATTTCCATAATTAAATTGAAAAACTGTACATTTTATTTGAATTTTGTTAGGTATTCAATCTTTGTCGGATTTCAGGCGAACCATGTTATCTATTTAGTTTTCCACTTAGTCAAAATACGCTTTTATATCTGTTAATGGCTATGCTTGAAAATTATCTTTTCGAATTTTCTGTTATTCGGGTTATTTACACTATAAAACGGTAAGATCTTTTCAATATCATTAGGGGGGAACTCTAGATATAAGGGAAAATAAGGAAAAGCAGAGATTGAATCGGAAAACGGAACTCTCTCCGCTAATCTGGGACAATGAGAGGTTTGAATACAGACAGAAATAAGATTTTCCAAACGCATTACTGATGGACATTCTACTGGATACAAAAATACTCCACTAAATGGTGCTTTCCAGTTAACAGTAATTCAAATGAATAAAAGTAAGATATCCAGGTAAAATAATTTTAAAAATTATATTTTTAAATTAAAAATTAAATATTAGTGGCTTAATTCATTTTATTCATTAAGGATGATAAATGTAAGAAGTGCCAGAAGCGAAAATGTCAAGAAATTGCAAATATCTGCTTTTGCACATATCTAGGTATTTAAAAAAATTTAGGATTTTAATTCCCCCTCAATGTGAAACTTCTTTTTGTTTCTGAAACAATAAATTAGTTTTAAATGCATTTAATACTTTCGGCGTCTAATTCACCCTGTAAAGAATATCTATCTTTATAGTCCGCTGAGAATTATTTAGAGATCTAATTTTTTTTTTTTTTTTTCGTTTATGACATTATAAGGTATCATTTATATGCATGCAAGTGCAAAAACGAATCACAGATCAAAGCCTGTATGGTACATATCAGTCAGCGTGAAAGGCGTTACTTTAAAACTGCGAAAAACGGAAAGAATTTTTTCAAGGATTTGCTATAAAAACGTGAACGACCCATTTTAACTATTTATATATTTAAATTGATGATTCATGCATTTTAATATCGGACGTTACCAATTTTAGGGGTTTTTCTTTGCACTTAAATTTAGTTGCGCATAATAACTGATATTTATAACTCATTGATCATTTTGCACATCATTTAGTAACATTCATGTGTGAGTTCCTTCAGTTTTTTAAAAATAAAACCGATTCTGATTTTCGACTAGTTAAACAAACATGAATAATTATAACATTTTTAAAAAGACATCACATTAATGCTTTCAAATTTAAAGGTAGAATTCGACCTTTAAAATTATCTTAAAAATGAAGGTGGGTGGTAACAATAGATATGTCACAAAGAAAAATAGTATCGCATTTTTTTTTAAATTGGGGGTAACAGTTATTTTTAAAACATCTTTATCTAATTTTCACAGCATAACATGTGGAAAGATTAATAACAAAAATGGCAGCATACACAATTAATCTATTTCCAGAAAAATCAAATTACTCTTGAGAATAATCTCAGAAATTCGCCTATATATCCATACTAAAAATTAGTTTAGATAAGAAACGAACGTTGTATAAGAAATTCTTTTGAAAGTTTCGCATTGCATCATACCTAATTGAAGCATTTTTGAAAGACTTAAATTTCGAAGCTAGAACAGAAGTTATTGTCATAGTTTTTGAACTACAAAAATATATTAACATCTGGAATAAGATATTATGTAAAAAATCTTATGAAAGAATTATACTTTTCCATAATCGTTTTCATCGTGGGTTTTAACCTCATATCAGTATAACCTATTCCATTCAAGTGCCATACATTTCAATACTTCTGAAAATGTTTGAAATTTTATCCCTACAATTTTGGGAAATACAAAATGTTCACTTTGATAAATATTCTGAAATGGAAAAAGAATCTATCTAGATCACTACAAGAACATTTTCTGTTGAACAGCAAATCGAATTGTAAATGAAAGGAGCATTACTTTCGAGCTCATGTTGTTCAATGGCAAAAAAGAACTGAAGTAAACGCAAGAAATGAATTAAATCAAAAATAAAATTTAAAAAACAAAAGTGATTATGGTTGCATGTTTAAACTTTGCAACGACATCATTTCGAAAAATGTGCACATAATTCAAGCAAAGGAATAAAACATTATCATTAAGTGACAAGGCCTTACAAATCATCATCTCGATGCCTGACAATTATACACCAAAGAAAAACAATTTTCACGAAGGCATAACATCTGAAACAAAATCTAAAACAATTCCCATTTCAAACTCCAGTTTAAAGCATCTACTAAAGAGAACAGAAGATCCCTTAGATTTACATTTTCAAGAAAACAAGAAGCAACGTTTATTTTTCTTCAATATTTTTATTTAACATCAAAAGATTCAGTGGGGCAGAAAAACTGAATTTACTTTACTGAACTTTAACCAAAAAATTATAATTTATTCTTTTTATTCCGGACAGATTTAAATTTCAATCTAACGCAGAAGGATTTTATCGATTGAAGAAATACGAAAATTTTCGAAGCTCGTCAACTAAATCATCAAAATATTAATTTATCAGAATGGAAACAAAGCTTAAAATATATAAATAAAATTTATATATTTTATCTTCTACACAACACATTATTTCACGTATCCATCCAATGACCATGTCTAAATTATTATACCCCGAGGAGATAGCACAAAAAACAGGAATTATGCAGGATATAAAAAATACGAATTCAAAATTGCAATGCATGTCAGAGTTTCCGAAACGAGGTAAGATTTTGTTTTAATCTCAAACTTCAGATCAGAGAGAATAACCTCTCCATCAAAGAATTAAAAACATAAACGTATCAAAAAATAAGAATCCAAATAATGCATTTTGATTAAAACTTTGTCATATTCATTAATTAAACCATTCCGCCATGATTTTCATGAATTTGATTCGATTTTTCTCTAATATAACTTCGAATAGGCAGGTTCTGTACATAAATAAAACAAATAAACATCGCCCACTATTTTAAACTAAGAATTTAGACCAAGTTTTTGTGTAAGAATATAGACAATAATTTTAAAGATTTTTTAAAGACTCAATTTAATGATATCATCTAAAATATTACACGAGGCTTGAAAAAATTTAGTTGTAGATAACAGTCATTCTAAATGTAAATCAATATTTAGTACAACGTCAGAAGGTTAATAATGTATTTTACTGTCGTAACTGAAAAAAGTGAAAATAGTGGAATACTTTCGAAGTCAATATATATATTTCTAACTTGTCAGCTGGCACATATTTGACTATTCGTTAGATTGAGAAGTCAATGCACAGCCACTTCAAAAATTTATATTTTTTGAAATAATGCAAGGAATTTAAAATTTTATTTTTCAATATTTCACCATATTAAAAAAAAAACCTACATATATTTAAAAGAGTTTTAAATGATTTTTCAATATTTTTGAAAAAATTTCAAAATTTTTCGTAATTTAATTTTTTTTCACACTATCATCTTAAATTTAGTTAATTTCTAATTTATATAATTTAGAAAATTTTACTTTAAAAAAATCTACGTGTTACATTAAATAAGCAGAAAACGATTAATATTCCTGCTATAAGATCTCATTTAATACATTTTATTTGAACTGAGTGCTTTCATAATCTTATTAAAAAAATTTTACAAGACACTAATAAACATTGTATATTAGACATATCATCACCTAATTTAATAATAAGCATGAATGATCAAAAATATTGTGCATTCTCATTGATAATTTAACTGTTATATAATTTTGATTAAATTAATGACCAGTGATGGTCTTACATCTATTAAATTTTGAAGCATATTGATAATTAATAATATTCAGTTTTTATCATTTTATTTTATTTATTACTAGCCGCCTTTGGCGACCAGCCGGTTCGCCAATCTTAATGTTCGTTAAAATTTTAATAATTAAATATTTTATGCAATTTCTACTTTAATAGCTTCTTCATCAAAATATTTTAAAACTTCAAATTTTGATTATCATATAATTCATTCATAATATTATAAAGGCCTTCAGTCATAACGTAGGCTCTTGTGCCACAAAATCAAAAATAACCTAACCTAACCTAACCAGTCATAACGTAATATGTATCTCTCTCATTTTCTGTTAGCACCCGTAGAATTTATGCTTTAAATTAAAGTGGAAAGAATTTATCTTCAATTAATATAATAATATTTTTTACTGAAACAAAGCATTTTTTAATAATCTGATTACTGAAAATAGAGTCACTCAGCGTTTAAACTTTATGGGCACTAAAGAATATCTTTTTTAATTTATGTAATATCTCAAGAAATGGTCAACAAAATTTTCTTAGATTCATTATGAGCAGATTGATTAATTAACAATGTTTAAATTTAAATGCATCAAACTCTAAGAAAATAAAACGAATCGTTTAAAATAAACGGTTGAAAACAGGTTTTAAAAAAACTACTTAAAAAACAATGTACTTAAAACTATAAGCATATACAAAAAATATATAACTAACATAAATACAATTTACTTACAAACGCATGCAACTAACCCAAAAATAATTTAAATCATCCATTGATAACGTTGTCATGGCAACAATCAGAACAGAATGCGCATGCGTGAATTTTCTTTGCCGGTTACGTAACGCAAATACGTGATTTTTTCTACGCCAGTTGGGGTAACGCTATGCGGATTAGAAATTTTTAATTTCCTTTATTCTGTTTTATTTTAATTCAAAAGTACTTCAGAATGAATCTGAAAGATTGATTCATTAACAATGTTTAATTTTAAATGCATCAAACATTAAGAAAATAAACAGAACCGATTGAAATAATCCGCCGAAAAATTTTAACCCTAGCCTCATTACTGTTGGGAGAAAAAAAACTGAAGCCTTTCTCGTTTGGCGCTGGGGATAGTGGAAGATTTTTTTGGCGGAAAAGTTGGCGGTGGGGAAAATGAAAGATTTTTTTGGCGGGAAAGTTAGTTTTTAATTAATAATTAAAATTCTAATTAAAAATTCGAAAAAAGAAACCCCAGGTGCACATTCCCAACCTCCAAGGTATACATGTACCAAATTTGGTAGCTGTATGTCAAACGGTCTGGCCTGTAGAGCGCCAACACACACACACACATTGAGCTTTATTATAAGTATAGATTAAAACATTATTGCTCGAAAAGCTTAGCATTGTTACCTGAGAGTGAGATTAGTTATTTCAATTCTGTGCTATTTCCAGAAACATTTTTTCAAATTACGTTATTTAAAATCACAAACAAATCGTTAATTAAAAAATAAATAAAGTTTGTTTTTTACCATGTTCTAAATTTCAGAAAGAAAACCAGTTTTCTAATTTCAATAAAATACTGTACATCGTTTAACGGATTGGTATAAACTAAAACGCTTAATTAACTTTGATTATTAAGCATTTAATTTTATTAATACAAAGACTAACTACTAATATATTTTGATATATAAAGATACTCTAATATATTATAAAGAATTTTTAAGATAATACTAATATGTTACAAGTTGGCATTGAGAATAGGTTTTAAAATTAAATAGTTAAGCTAATAAAAGTGAAAATTCATACTTAAATTGCTTATCTTGCTTATTAATTACTAGCCGCCTTTGGCGACCAGCCGGTTCGCCAATCAATGATCGTTAAAATTTTCATAATTAAATATCTTATGCAGTTCCTACTTTAATAGCGTCTTCATCAAAATATTTTAAAACTTCAAATTTTGATAGACATATAATTCACTTATAATATTATAAACGCCTTCAGTCATAACATAATATGTATCTCTCTCATTTTCTGTTGGCTGCCATAGAATTCATACTTTAAATTAAGGTGGAAAGGATTAATCTGCAATTAATATAATAATATTTTTTACTGAAACAAAATATTTTTTTTGTAATATGATTATTGAAAACAGTCACTGAGTGTTTAAACTTTATGGGCACTAAAGAATATCTTTCTTAATTTATGTAATATTTCAAAAATTTGTCAACAAAATTTTCTCAGATTCATCATGACCAGATTGATTCATTAACAATGTTTAATATTAAATGCATCAAACACTGAAAAAAAAAAAAAAAAAAAAAAAAACGAATCGTTTAAAATAATCGGTTGAAAACAGGTTAAAAAAAACTACTTAAAAGACGATGGTCTTAAAACTATAAGCATACACAAAAAATATATAACTAACATAAATACACTTTAATTACAAAAGCATGCAACTAATCTAAAAATAATTTAAATCGTCCGTTGATATTGGTTGTCATTTCCACAATCAGAACACAATGCGCATGCGTGAATTTACAACGCTAGTTACGGTAACGCAAATGCGTGAGTTTTTCTAAGCCAGTTGGGGTAACACAATGCAGATTAGAAATTTTTATTTCCTTTATTCTGTTTTATTTTAATTCAAAAGTATTTCAGAATTAATCTGAAAGATCGATTAATTAACAATGTTTAATTTTAAATGCATCAAACATTACGAAAATAAACAGAATCCTTTGAAATAATCAGCCGAAAAATCTTAAGCCTAGCCTCATTACTGTTGGGAAAAAAAAAACTGAACTGTTACTCATTTAGTGGTAGGGAAAATGAATAATTTTTTGTCGAGAAAGTTAGCTTTTAATTAATAATTAAAATTCTAATTAAAAATTCAAAAAAAGGGACCCCAGGTGCACATTCCCGACCTTTAAGATACATGTACCAAATTCGGTAGCTGTAGGTCAAATGGTCTTTTCTGTGGAGCGCCAACACACACACACACACACACACACACACACACACACACACACACACACACACACACACACACACACACACACACACACACACACTGAACTTTATATATAAGTATAGATGTTTTTTTAAAGCAAGCGAAGAGGGGGAAAAAAACTATTCTAAAAAATGGGGTAAAGCAGGTGTTCTTATAAGTAATTTAAAAAAAAAATGAAACGAAAAAGGGGAAAAGTTATTCGATAAAATTGTGTAAAGCAGATGTTCTGTGTTAGAAACTTCTTTTCCTTTCCCAGCTGTATTGCCATAGAAACCGGCGCACAGCTGTTTACTCGTTTATGTTTATGTTTATCTATTCAGATTTTATAACATCTAATCAGAGTAACGGTGAATATCAGTGTGTTCGTCAATAAATGTTAATTTTTTTAATAACATGATTAACGAAAACAGAGTCACTGAGCATTTAAACCTTATGGGAACTAAAAAATATCTTAATTTATGTAATATCTCAAGAATTTGTCGACCAGCCGGTTCGCCAATCTTAATGTTCGTTAAAATTTTTATATTTAAATATTTCATGCAATTCCTACTTTAATAGCTTCTTTATCAAAATATTTTAAAACTTCAAATTTTGATAGTCATATAATTCACTCATAATATTATAAAGGCCTTCAGTCATAACATAATATGTATCTCTCTCATTTTCTGTTAGCACCCGTAGAATTTATGCTTTAAATTAAAGTGGAAAGAATTAATCTGCAATTAATATAATAATATTTTTTACTGAAACAAAGAATTTTTTTATAATCTGATTAATGAAAATAGAGTCACTCAGCGTTTAAACTTTATAGGCACTAAAGAATATCTTTTTCAATTTACGTATTATCTCAAGAATTTGTCAACAAAATTTTCTTAGATTCATCATGAGCAGATCGATTAATTAACAATGTTTACTTTTAAATGCATTAAACACTAAGAAAATGAAACGAATCGTTTAAAATAGACGGTTTAAAACAGGTTTTAAAAAAACTACTTAAAAAACGATGACTTAAAACTATAAGCATATACAAAAAATATATAACTAACATAAATACATTTTAATTACAAAAGCATGCAACGAACCTAAAAAGAATTTAAATCCAGTCCAAATCCGTTGATTCCAAATTCGTCAACACAATGCGGAATTCAGAACACAAAGCGCATGCGTGAATTTTCAACGCCAGTTACGTAACGCAAATACGTGATTTTTTTTCTACGCCAGTTGGGGTAACGCTATGCGGATTAGAAATTTTTAATTTCCTTTATTCTGTTTTATTTTAATTCAAAAGTACTTCAGAATGAATCTGAAGGATCGATTCATTAACAATGTTTAATTTTAAATGCATCAAACATTAAGAAAATAAACAGAATCGTTTGAAATAATCCGCCGAAAAATACTAACCCTAGCCTCATTACTGTTGGGAGAAAAAAACAACGAAAGCCTTACTTATTTTTGCGGTGGCGAAAATGGAAGATTTTTTTGGCGGAAAAGTTGGCGGTGGGGAAAAAGGAAGATTTTTTTGGCGGGAAAGTTAGTTTTTAATTAATAATTAAAATTCTAATTAAAATTTCAAAAAAAGGGACCCCAGGTGCACATTCCCGACATCTAAGGTATGCATGTACCAAATTTGATAGCTGTATGTCAAATAACCTGGCCTGTAGAGCGCCAACACACACACACACACACACACACACACACACACACACACATTGAGCTTTATTATAAGTATAGATTATGTTCTTATTGCATGAGATTTAAATGCATACAAATAAGCGTTTGATTTAAAAACTTAATCATCTGACATTCTGACTAAGTATTAAGAATAATATGTTTATATTAATACCGTGTTTAGAAGTAAAACTGAATAGAATAAATCGAATAGATGCATTTAATATTTTTTTACTGGAGTTCTGATAAACAAAATGAGTTCCAGGTTTTTCAGTAGATTCTGCAGTGTCCTTAGAATAAAAGTGGTGCAATTTTACAATTTTCTTTATTATCTTTTACATTAATACTAGACAATTTGGTCTACGATTATTGAATTAAAGATTTCTCCTTTAGTAGTCGAGGAGAAGCAAAATTAAAGCTGAAAATTTATAAAAAGGAAAACGTATAAATGAAGCTTTGAATCGTCAATACGAAATACATTGTTAGAATGGTAACAAATGAATCAGAACTGCTATGAGATAACATAAATGGCAAACGTAAAGAACGATATTTTATAATCTCATTTTTTGCTTTGTAACTTGAAGATTTTAAGTTTTTATTCAAAACTGATTGAAATGAATATTTAAAAAGTGAATAAAATAGTTGGCATCCATTTTCCGTATTCTATTAATTTCAAACTGCACGATGTGACTCGATTATGGTATTTTAGATGTCATGAGAAAACATCATTCAACTATCAAATTCCCACGAAATAACTATGTGTACATATTATATCAAGCGCAGATACCTGAATGAAATGAATTTCCGAAAAATTCCAATGCTTCATTTCAAACCGAATGATTTGGTTCATTTTAATTCAGACTTCCCAAAAATTCTTTACAAATGATTATAATATTTACTATAAAATATTTCAACCTCTCTAGCTGTTGGCTATAATATTTTGTTGATACACATTACAGCAACTTTCTGTTATTGAAATTCCAATACTGACTCGCCCAATACGCTAAAATCAATTTCTTTTAAAAGTTATTCGTTTATTCGATCGAGATGAGTCATTGCTATCCCTACTAACATGAGCATTGTATTAATTAGGATGTATTATTTAAAGGCAATAACTCCAAATTTTACAAGTAAAAACCAGTGCTTAACTAATGCTAGTTCTGAGGCAGATTAAGAAACGCAATGACATTCCTATTTATTCGTCTTTTCAAACTTTTTTTTTACTGAAAAAGCTTCAACTCATTTTTTTCTCATCACTCAAAATTTTTGCTACTCGAAATATGGAACACAATAAAATTCACAACATTTCAAGTACGAATGGAAATGAGATGTTTCAGGCTTTTTATAGTTTAATTGGCTTCATAACTTCATTGTACAACAAAAAATTTCTGAAGACTGTATCTGTTTAAAATATATAAATTTTATTCAAGCACTAAAAAAAGCATATGCAGGAACTACAGTCTTGGCAAGATGGTGAATTTTTAACACTCCATTCCCTCTAAAAGAACGAAAATCTGTTGGTGCAGCCTTTCCACAACCTATGAAAACCACATCTGAATCCATTTTATAATCAAGTGTTTAATCCAGAGCTGGAAACTTTTGTGAGCATTTCATTCTTACACAAGCGTGATGCGATTTGATATGCTTCATGTTTACCGACCTCTTCAGGCAAATATTGTGCTTTAACTACATAAAAGCTTAATTAAGTGATTCACATTCGTACACTAGTAAGACTTGTGTACTTAAAGATGAAAGACATCGCAGTTTTATCAATGATAATATTAACTGCCGGTTTAAAATTCAAAAATTTGTTCTTTTATAATATTAATTTTGAATCCGAATTCATTTTGAAATCATATTAATTAAAGCCACAATTATCCAATACGTTGAAGGCTATTTTAAATAGGGTGCAATCTGATATGTACTATTTATAACAAATGAATGAAGTAGAGCTTCCGATACTAAGTCATAAATTTTCTAAAGCTCTAGTACGATACCTTTTCGAGTATTCGGATTTTCAATTAGGCAAATGATTAGAATTGCTGAGTTTCAGGAATGATGGGGGGGGGGGCAGAATGCAGGTAGGTCTATTAAAAATATACATCATTGTAAATAAATTCGTCAAAAGAATAAATTCCATGAACTATAAAATATTAGGGCTATAATGTTTGTTAACACTAAATCCCTAAAATCATAAAATAAAGTTGAGAATAATTATTTGAATCTTAATTATTAATTGGTTATGGCATATTCAATTTTACAAGTCTTATAAAATAATTTTTAAAATTACATTTGTTTGAAATTTATTATTTCTTCATAATAAAAGTTCGTTCTTTTGATCTGATATAGCTTTAACCTTCTTACTGCCGCATTTTTAAAATCACTATTTAAATGCTGCGTTTGCTAACAAATTCAATTTTTTAAAGAATGGAACTGCTGTTATATGGCACCCGATAATGATATGATACGATTCAAATCTGTAACAGTAAAAAAGCACATGAAGATAAAAAATAACGGGATGTAGTAAAATACTGACTGAATTACAACCTGCGAAAATGAGGGATACGCATCCGAATGATGAGGGTCAACATCTAAAATATAACCTTTGAAAGAAAATAACTCGAAATATTTTTTATTCAACAAAATATCTGTCTTTAGAATAATTCAGTTCTGAAATTTTAAGAAAATATGCATATAAAACTGAGCTATTGACTTCTGAATTGAACACGAAAATTAGTGAAAGCTGAGTTGTTTGGATGGCAAAAAATTAATCTATGTATTGCCACGAAGCTATTTAAAAAATTAACAATGATAAGTCAAAAGTTCTGCTAAATGTCTCACTAAATTTGCTAGTTTTTAATGAGGGGGTTATAATTATTATTGGAACAACAAAATGCCTGCATCCGCCCCCCCCCACGATTTTAAACAATTCGGGCGATTGCATATTTATCGGCTATGATACACATTTCATTGTTAAACAGTAGTTAAACCCGATCCCATTATTATTAAGTTAAACTGGCTTTAAGTTAACATAGAGGCGGCATTAGCAAGGGGGCATTTACTCTGTTGGCAACCACTTCCCTCTCCCCGTCGGCGAGAAATTTAAGAGTTCCATCATTTCAGAATGGTTATGGAGAGCTGAGTATTAACGATTATAACAATTTAAAAACCATCTTAAAGTTAATATACTGTATACAATCGAAACATCCGAATAAGGTTTAAGAGGTTAGACTACATTTGGCAAATTGATAAGCTGACAAATCAATAGGATGTCGCTTTTATCGATAATCTTTGGTTGGACGTTTGATATCACCGATAATTTTTGGTTGGCGTTTTTTGGACAACGACGTCAGGTCCGCAGATTTTCCGCAGAAAAGAATCTGAGTATCTGAATTAAAAAAAAAAAGGCCAAATAATATTTAATGTCCTTTAACTAAATTGAATTATTATGAATTATTTTAAAGAGAAATAAGAGAAAATAGGCTTGCCCTCTTGTTGGATTTATCGTGCCCCCCCCCACCGTAGACTATCTTCTGCCGCCGCCTCTGAGTTACCCCCCCCCATCGTGTATGTTTCACCACTCTTGGCCAAGACTGCAGGGGGGAAATAATCTATACCGTTCAATTCCCTGCAAATGTATGCAATGAATATTCATCACATTTCATTTGCTGAGCGGAGATGCAAGAACAGAAACTGTGGTCTGCCGAGCATTGTAGGATTCGTTCCCAGTCACAAGGAGTGTCGTGGTGGGTGAATCCCCCGAAACGCTCGAAGAACGATAGTGATGGGGCGGAGTCAGAAGTCGAATCGAGACATGAATCAGAGGGATAGAACTCCCTCAACATTGAACATGCACAGTTAAGCAATTGCATTAAAACATTCACGAGTGCATAAATGTATATTTATAAATATAATTTCATTATAAAAACATACAAAGCTATAATTACAAAATTCAGAATTCAAAAACCTTTGCATTTTGAAGGCAATTTCTTTTGGTCTAATATCTTACAAATGTCGCAGTTAACGTCATATTTGACTTAAATTTTAAATAGATTGTTTTTAACAAATGCATTCCATATTCAATACAGGTGATTCATAGTCTATAACAATAACTGTTGTTCGTTCATTTTCTTTTAAATCGTTTAGATGAAAAAAAATACATAGTGTTTAAATTAATATTCTTTTAACTAAGTTTTTTTAAAAGCAATATTGAAACAAAATAAATTTTTCCAAAAATTACAATCTAAAAATAGGTTGTTTCAAAATTTAAAATCACAATTACTCATTCTATTTGAATTAATGAATATGGTTGATATTCTTGCAAATATAAACAATATGATAAATAGATAATGCACAGTAGATTTCAAACCGTAACTACTTTGATTTTGAGAGATTAAATCTCTCGATTCCAGCGGGGCGGTTTGGAGCGGCTGTTAGCCGTTTTAGGGGAGATGGGTATTAAAAGAGGCTACTCTACTGAACACTCAAGGAGGTCCTCGTTATCTTCGACAATTACGGCTTTTTCACAGTAGTTTCTCCTCTGCCTTAGGGCGGTAGGGGTTGAGGAGGAATTCACTAAATAGGTTGTTGGTGTACATTTTGTATTTTGAAAGGGTTTTAGTTTCTATTTTCACGTGTTGTTAGCTCAAAATTGGAAAGATTTTATGGCCATTTATAAAAGAAATGTTCCACTGAAGTTCTCTGGTAACGATGAATGTTATATAAGGATACCGACACGTTGTTTATTTTTCGGACAAGCATCAGAAGCCCTTTTCAGTAGTAAGACTATTGTAATGATATAAAGACAAACCATTGCATTGTCAATGCGGCCTATTCACATCGTAGTTTTCTCACAAAATGGGTAGCGACACTTGTTACTATGAAAGGAAGTCATTTTACACTCCAAGCATCTTATTCTTTCATCAAAGGACTGTCGGAAATTCTGAGGCCGTGTACAAACTACCGCTTTTAAAATAGAATTAAAAGACAAAAAAAAAAAAAAAAAAAAAGATTGGGAGTATTCTTTATCGCCCTCTTCAATGAGTGAGATAAGTTATATAAATACTGAATTCCTTTTTTGAATGCCATTCTGAAAATTTCTCTTCAGATGTGAATTTCTACTCTTTATTTTATGTACTGTGAATCGGGTGTTTGGATTATCAGAGTAATTTTTCTGTTGAAACGCTTATTATTTCTTCATTATGAGTAAAAGAAATCGTGAACACACTGAAGAAGAAATTAAAGCAATTTTACTTGATTCTGATGAAAGTGACAGTGATCTATTAGCGAAGATGATGGTTGGCCAAAAAATGATACTTTAGCTGATCTCTCCTTTATTCTAAGCAAAGAAGCAGGAGATGAAACTAACGAGTGTCAGGTGAACGAGAGAGATAGAGATGAGGAGTAAAAAATGTTATATAATGTATATATTATCAAAAATTCGCAAATGATTCCCTCGTGTGTAAATTTGTGGAAGTTTAATATGAAGCTTTCGTTCAAAAATTTATCTTGTCTTAACAATACTATAGAAAACTTCACATAACATTTTAAAATCAGAAATTCAGCTTGAAAAATTCAACATGACAGTTCATACTAAAAAAGTAATATTTATGATTAATGTAATTTTAAATGTGTTAAATCTTCATATTTAGTTTATGAAGAATAATGTTTTAGTAAAATGTTCTGGCTGAAAACTGAAGGAATGTATTTTCGAAATATATTTCACTGAGTAATTTTTCCCCCGAATTTTATTTCATAAATTTTTGTATTTCATTATTAAATGAAGTTTTAAAAATATGTTGTCTCATCTATCGAAACAATTCGATAGATGAGATATATAACGTTTGACGTAATATATTCCCTTGGTAAGAAAAAATTTTTAATAGTTATATTTTAAAAGATTAGTAAAAATGAGTGGCAAAATAAAGATATTTTTGGAATTTATATTCACCCTACATTCTTTTTCGATTATTTAATGTAAAAGCAAGAATGCGTAAGGTTTTGGGGGAAAAAAATGTGAAAACTTCTTTAAAAATTTAATTAAAGTTCTAAAACTTTTCTCTTAGTATCACTATCGAAAATGAAAAATAATATTTTAAATTTAAAAATTCAATAAAGATAATCGTTTATACTAAAAAAAATGCTAAAGACAATAAAAAAAAAAAAAAAAAAATCTTAGCTGAGTGTCGAAAGAACATATTTTCGAAACATCTTTCAAAAAGAGCAATAACATTTTTTTTTTATCCAACGATTGTTTTTATTTCGGTATTAAATGAAGATTTAAAACATTATCTTGTTTATCACTGAAAAGCATTGACATCTATACTATGTAAAAAAATGTACTAATTGCATTGATATATGTATAATGTATGTTTTACATTACTATGTAAAAATTTTTTACATGGTAATATATGACATATTATTTAATTTTGGCAACAAAAAATGTAAAAGCCTATTGAGAAGTAAATGAAACATAAAGAGGTTTTTGAAATTGCTAGTAAAGCCAGTTTTTATTTAAATGGTTTGGAAGCCTAACATGAAACTTACAAAAAAAACAAAAAAACTATTTTCTAAATTATAGAGTAAATTTCAAATTTTTTGTAAAAAAAAAATACCCCACAAAGATGATGAGCGAAACATTTCACACTAAAAAATATAAATACATTAGAATAAAACTCTTAAGCTGATGGAAAATGAATCTCGTTGCCGAAAACAGCAAGGCAATTATTCAAGGTAGAGCGTCGACAGTTTTATTACTTCAGAGTGCGGGGGGTAACTGCCCCTCAGCTAGGAAGAGTCCATGTCTTTCAGAGACCCGCTGAGAAAGTCTGGATGTTAAAGGGAGTGCCACTTGAAAAGTGCTTGGATTTTAAAGAGTTAAAGGGCGAACCTTAAATTTGGTTTTCTAAACTGTCAGAGTCCGAGCCATGACCATTGAGGAAATATGTGGCGTATCTTCGATTCTATGAATATGAAGTTAAAAGGACAAAAATCAAGTTTCGCGACGTTTTAACAGTTACTGCTATTGCATTCCAAGATTCATAAAGTAATTCCAGTGCATTAAGAGGTTAAATATTTTTAAGTTTGAATTTAACAATGTAGAAAATAATTTTATGAACGTGCTAAAATGAAATAAAAAGCATATGCATATATATTATACCTAAAATAAGCATTAAAATATCTTAAGACTTCCTAAACAATCGTATTAGATCAAAAAAATCTACAGATTCAAGATTCTCATATGATATTGCAGAATTGATTAAAAATATTGTATAGCATTTTAGAATATACCGATGGCACGAATTTGCAAACTTCCGAGTCTAGATATCGACAACATAACTCACAAGCAACTTGCAAAAAAAAAAAAAAAAAAAAAAAGGTACATATATTATATCCATACCAGCATTTAGAATTTATAAAAATTGTTAGAATAGAGTGTTTAGTTGATATTTTTAAATTTAAGTTTCTAATAAAATCAATGTATTATACTGTAAAGTAAATAGCAGGATTCTCATAAGAAGCAAAAAAAAAAAAAAAAACTGTTTTCGCATAGCCAGAACCAGTTTTAATATTAGTTTACAATGCTAGGTTTTTTCCAATCTTTACATTTTGGACTACATAATTAATAGCATCATAAAAATATTTTCAAATCAAAAACGAATGCATTTTAAATGCTTTAGTTATATATCAAAAAAAACATTTAAAACTTCTACTATTCAATCATTATTATTAAAATTTCAGCATTTTAATAAAATATAAATAAATATATGTTCAAGTTAAAACGTAAGTAACAAATAATATTTAATATCAATTACTAATTTTTTCCAATAATCCAGTAGTTTTATTATTGGATTTTATTATTATTTATTATATTTAACCCAATAGTTTTATTATTAGATTAAGACATGGTTTGTTTAGTTATATTAACGTCCCGTTTTAAAGCAACACTAGGAGTATTTGGATTAATGCATGGATTCAGACAATGACCAAAAATGATTAAAATTTAGAATCTAACTCATTACTTTTAGACAAGCTGTGATATAAAATACCAATAATTTATGGGTAATACCGAATTAAATTCTTTTATATTGGAATTACCTACTCTCTGGTAACTTGAAAGTTCGATTAATAAATTTGAGAGCCACCAATTCCATTACAAAGAGATAAGCAAACGTTCATTACGCACAAATTTAGCACTTTCTCTTATATTGTCTGCAATGTAAAATATTTATCTCTGGTCATCTTCATTGTTCTTATTTACACAATTAAAAACATTTTATTAACAACTTACGCAATTACAAATTTGAACTGCGTTTGAGATTGACACGTTCTACTGAAGACTGCTTTTATCAAGATTTAATAAAAATATTTTACAAAATTTCAGAGTTTTAAAACATTAATCAAATGGTCATATTTGATATGCTATGTTAATAGAATTTTCATTTAATTTAAGCTCAAATAAGCTATCGCGGAGAAATAGAAAAAGTATCATAAAAGAAAGGATTGAAAAGTGAACAGGAAAAGTTACTTCATTCACTTAAAAGAAAATATATGGATGCCAGTCGAAGACGTTAAGTTGCGAAAAACACACCATAATTTTGTGAACACACTTTGAGCGACAACCCCATGTGAAAGACATAAAAGAAACTTAATAAACTCCTGGTGTTTTACAAGAGCAGCTATAAAATATTTCATTTTTCCACTTACACCTAATAATATAATTGCTGTTTAAAAAGATCTGACAATTTAATATTTTTCATTTCGTATACTAAAAGATTTTTTTAAATCTTTATTTAAAAAATGTCGAGAAGTGAAAACTCATGAAAATGGATTTTTTAAATCTTCCAAATAATTTTCCAAACAGGAATTTATAAAATGTTTAAAACGTTTAACTGTACAGATGTAAATTTTGACGCTAGGGATTTGCAGTTTATGTTAAAATTTGTTGCTCTAATACAATATTCAAGATCCGCTACTGTTAAAAAAGTGGAGTTAAAATTATTCTTCGAAAATGAACGGACATTCATGTTTGCGAAATATTTTATACTGAGCCGTCAAGAATTGGGCCTTCAAAATGCACAGGTGTTTAAAAGTACATTATAAAGTTTGTAAAAACAAGGATACTTACCTAAATATCTAAAAAATATTAACCATTAAGGGTTACTTACCATTATTAGAATTAATCTTTAACAATTATAATAAATAATGATTTCAACTTGATTATTGGTTAGTTATTTTAAAAACAATACCTGGAAAAAGAAAGCTAGAAAAAATACCTTAAGGTGCTAAAAATGTTCATTTGTTCTCACCTCCCCCCCCCCCCAATTTTTTTCATGATTAAAAAATACACGAGCAAGATAGCAATTTTGCACTTATTCTTGAAAACTTTCAAAGCTGTTAAAATGCAATCCAAATGAACTACTTTTAATGACTTGATATGTGCTATTATCCAATTATGCACTAAGAAAAAAAACTCCACAAATAAGAAATAAATTTACAGATGCAATTCTCTCAAGGAAGTCCATGAAACTAGAAATACATAAAAAACACATTTACCATAAAGGTGACTGCTTTTCCAGTCAAATTTATGTCAGCCTTTGTTTATAACTTCATGAATGTTACTTAGAATAGGTTCCAACCTTCTGTCATAGTTAGTTTGAAAAATTCATTCGTACTAAATAAACAAAACTTATACAAATGAACAAATATTTAAGTTACACTGAAATCTGAAATCAAGAAAATAAAATGAAAAGATTTAGTCTATTTGATTATTCGATATATTTTATATTTGATGTTCTCGGAACGATTACTAAAAATGAAAATTCATCTAATATAATTCACACGTTTATGATAAATGTTGCTGATTATTAAGAACTAGTGATCGCTTGAAGCTTTCTATTAACACGAATCAGTTGCAAGAACCGAATAAAAAATATCAGAACAATTAAAATACACAAGCATTAATACTCCAAACTGCTTCTAAAATCAAATTATTAATTGTAAACAGTCACATATTGATGTACAATTTGTAAAATTGTATATAAACTACCGAAAAGGCAATTAGAACATTTTACAAGAGAAGCCCAAAGAAATTCTAAAGGGTCATGCATCGCATCCTATTTTTTTCTAACTCAATTTTTGACAACATTTTTTATTTTTTATTTCTGTAAGAAATGTGATCAGGAAATAAGTAAAAACCTTAAAACCAACTAAATTGAATTTATCACAAGATACAAAATTAACTTATTAACTAGAGGTACAAAATTGTAGTCGATACAAAATCCCTGAATCTCGTTTTGATGCATTCACAAATTTTAAATGCTACTTTTGTGCAATATAATTATTAAATGCTTTATCGGAAATTGCAGTCAAATAATATTATATCATAACTTCCCACATCTTATCAATGGCAGTACATGGAGTCTACGACCATATTTTCTATTTAATAGATACGATACATAGGATGAATAAAGAGATCTAGTTGGGTTTTACAGATATTTACACTCGTTTTAAATGAATTTGAGCATCATTTTGAGATGGACCTCATAAATTCAAACCGTGGTCAAATGACTAGAATGGATTCTGAGAATGCACTCGTTTCTCCAAACTTCCGCGTCACTTCAGCGGTGTGGCATTTGATTCCGCTTATTTGAATACAGACCAGACTTACACGACAGTTCTTCAGTGGAATGGAGTTTCAAACCTAGTCGCGAAGCTCCAATAATGAATATTCTGAGAAATCGAAATTTTAAATCACTGACAGAAAAAAATATTCGATTCAGTTTCGAGATTCTTAGATTCTTTTAAAAAAAATGCTTCTAAAAATATTAGCACAGTTCAAAACTTTCAGAGATAAAACAGTTCGAATTTATTATTCAAGCCCCTTTTAAGTGATTTAAAGAATTAATATAAACATTTCTTAGACATTTTTAACAAAATTTCATAAATTTTTGGCATAATTTTAAAAAAATTAAACATTTTAATGTGATATCACTATCATGTCTTTTAGATGAAACGCAATCCATATTTAATATATAATTTATCTTAATACTAAAAGAGAAACTGTATATGTCAATCCACTGGCATATTAGATCCAACTATTTGACCAAATTTAATCAAACTTGACATTAATCGATTTTGGATGGCAGGAAGTTACACCTTAAAGCAATTTTTTTTAATTTCAGTTTTAATGAATCAAATTAATAGAAATCTCTTGTCTTAGACTTCTGAACTTCTGAAAACATTACTACACAAAAATAACAGTGTAACATTTTTTTTTTTTTTTTTAATTTAAAGATAGTGTGACAAAAAAGTTCTCTTCAATGATAGATAGTTGAACAATGTTTCCAATTTTAACAACTTTTGAGAATATTTTTGGATGCCATTAAATTGCCTATTATTCCATTTGATCGCATTGTTCGAATTAACTTGCCTATTATTCCATTCACTGTTCGAATATAAATTGCCTGTTTCGTTGTTCCATTATTCAATGAACTTGATGGATTCACTAGCTGCGATTTTAAATTTATATATAAAATTCCTGTTTATAAATATTTACGAAAAAAAAATCGTTTATATTAGCTTACGATATTAACTGCTTCTTTCATTTATCATTTCACTTTCATTGAAAGAGCGCATTCATATTTTGCAATCTGCCTGCATTTGTATTGCCACTATTTCAAAAAACGGTATTAAATTCTGGAGAAGTTCATTACTAAAACTTTATTTCGTAAATGATTTACATGATTTACTTTTAAAAGAACATTATAGTAATTTTCTTAAGTTTTTGATGAATGGTAAAGTTTATTCTCTCTCAATTTCTCCAACTTCCACAGTACGTAAGAAGACAGTCACACTAATATGACCACACTAAAGAAACGATTTATTAAATATTTTTATTTATTCGTTTAAATCTGAATTTCATATGAATTTTGTTAATTATCTACAACCAACTGATTTTTTTACTCTGATTTTGTTTCAAATTTTCATTCTAAATCGACTAGAGATTTTTATTCGTTTCGACACGATTTGAGTTGATGGCTGCAGCAGTTATGCAATTCGGAATCTACCAATTAATCTATTTTAATGCACGTAATTATTTAAAAAAATAATACATGTATTAAAATTACAGGAAAAAATGCTCAGAAATTTATATCACAAAAAAACTAATTTTTAAAACGTTAAAAAGTTTGTGTCAATATAATCTTTAGAAATATTGTGGAATAATGATAAAATTGAAGATAATTTTAATTAAAAATAATTAAAATATTAAAACGGCTCTTCCGAATGAGCACATACTATTCAAAAATATTTGTAAAATTAGGTAGTTTTAGAGGCTAATCTCGTATGGTGTCGTTTACCAATAAAGCAAAAGTTTTAAAAAATTACGTTGAATTTAATTAAAAATAAACATTTAATAAGAATTGATAACATATTCAATACAAGAATTACAATAGCCTCTCACGAGTCTAAAATAATTTAAAAATAAAAGCACATAACCTAATAAGGAACAACTAGTATACATAGGAATTAAATTTTGTTCATGAATCATTTTTAGAGTAGCATTTACTAAAATAGTTACCTTGTTATAAGTCGGTAATTAGTATAGTGAAATATATTCTTTTAAAAACTGAGTCTAGATTTTCTTATTGGATATTATTGTTGTGATTGAAAAATAATTCTGTAAATGCTAGTAGTCAATTCATTTACTATTAATGCTCCAGGATTAATGACCTTTTATTTTACTAATTATATTTGATAAAAAGTGCTTTAATAATTAATAAGTCGTTTTTCTTCAAACAGCATGGCTGGCATTTCAAATATTTTATAATATATTAAATTAGTATAAATAAAATTTACATACATAAACAAATTTCAATCAATTTTTTTTTCATAATCTTTTATAAAAATTATCAAAATTCGTTGAATATAATTTTATTTCTGTTTTTAAATAAGACGGTAAATTCACACTGAATAGCCGAGCTTTTAAATCAATCAAAGTAAAATTTGAAACTGTGTGTTCACCAAACTATACCGATAAAAAAAGTGATTGAAAGACCAAATGCAAAAATGTTATTAACTTATTAATTATTTAGTTAACTTAAAAACTTACGCGATAATTCTTTAAAAAGAGCTCCATGCATTAAAGCTATAAATTTTCGATCATTCCCAAGTCTCGAAAAAAATGAAATAAAAAAAAAATGTGATCCTATGAACTTTAACACCAATTTACAGCAGAAGGTTATTTTCTTAAGTCCAAAATAAAATTCTGTAAATGCTAGTAACTGTAATTGTAGTGCAATTCATCAATAGAAATGTGGATTCGAAATTTCACACCTGTAGGATTAAGGTCAAGATTTGTTACGAAAATGTCATCTTTACGAACATGAAATAAATAAATCTGATATGGAAGCTTCAAATACATCATCAAAATTTGAAATCAGATTTTTTAACATTTTCAAAATATCAAAAAAAAAAAAAAAAAAAAAATTGGTAAAAGTGAATTTTAGTGTGCACCCAGCTGCGCCAACAATGCCAAGTCGCCAATAAAAATGGCGGACAAAATAAACAAATACTTCCGCAGAACAGTTACGGTTACTATTTCCCGCCATCTAATTAGAACTTTTTACTGATAAGCATTTTTTTTTTTTTCATACTGCCCGGTGCCTTCTACAGATGCCTTCGGCATCTGTAGATGGCACCGGGCAGAAATTTTTAACTTAAAAAAAAACATCCTACGGCTTCTCTAGCAGCGGGAGCGGGAACCTAGTAGCTTCGCTAGCACATTGAACATAAGGACTGTGTGGAAAACATGAACTGTACATAATCAATTGAAAAGAAAGAATGAAGGATGTTGTACGAACGGATTTCAGAGGGAATCCTGCCCGGTGCCTTCTACAGATGCCTTCGGCATCTGTTGAAGGCACCGGGCAGGATTTTTTAACTTAAAAAAACATCCTACGGCTTCGCTAGCAGGGGGAGCGGGAACTTAGTAGCTTCGCTAGCACATTGAACATAAAGACTGTGTGGAAAACAGAAACAGTACATAACCAAGAGAAAAGAAAAAACGGAGAAATAAGCAATCGGAACATTCTCCATACAAAATTTCAAACAAACATACTTTCTCCACCTTCATCAACTTGTAAAAAAATATATTCCACTCACCTTCCATCCATTCTGCCGGTTCGATATCAAACCATTCTCAATACAAAATTTCAAACAAGCATCCTTTCCTAATTTCATTAACTCGTGAAATATATATGTATGCTTATTTAACTCGCCCTTCATCCATTCTACAGGTTCAAAATAATCCCGACATAACAAATTATGAAGGGAACGAACCGTTATAACACCAAAAGAATTACGAGAACTGCGAAGAATTCCATTTTCAGCTGTCTTTGAAAGTGAGAATGCAGACGATTTTTTTAAAGCGAATACTGACAATTAAAAATTGCAAAAGAATAAATATTTTCTGCTCGTATTCACATTCAAAAAAGAAAGAAGAAAATAACTTTTAATTATAAGCTTAAATTTCTTTATTTAATAAATTTTAATTATAATAAAGAACAAAAGTAAAATCTTTAATCGATATTTTTTTAATATTTTTAATTTAACATTTTTCATAATTTAATTGTAGTTTAAGTACAACTCAACCATTGCAAAAAGTAGTAAACAAAACAGCAGTACGGTTGCTATAAGAGGGATCCGATGGGTTGCAATATTGGCGACAATCGGCTGGTGCACACTAATCTTCACTCAGGCCAAAAAATTATAAAATGCTTAAAAAAGCGCGAAGCGATAAAGCGTTATGCGTTTCATTTAATCTCAATACTTTCAACAAATTCTGCAAGAAATATTAATCATTTTCCTCAGACCATTATTATCAATCCAAAATTTTTAGGTCATTAAAACATTCTAATTACGAATTACATGCAATCCTTTAAATCAGGCAAATAATAATCGAAATCAATGTAGACACTTTATATGAAAAAAAAAAAACATATTCTGCAAACAACTAGTAATGTATCAAACTTAACTAAAAAAAACTACATCAATTCAAATTTTAACTTGCAACAAATGCTCATAGAAACAGAAACATACAGCTCGTAATGATAATTTTTTTAAGAGTGAATCAAAAAACAAAAAAGTGCCTACGCATAAAAAAAGCAAACAAACTTACCGAATGAATCTTGTTAAAATAACAGCAACGTCAGCCTATATACGAAATTATTAAGTTGAAATGTATAATCCATTTTATAAAACACAGAATCGCTGACAGTTTGCTTTCCCATCGAACGACGAACTGAAAAAAAGTTTCAAGATTCAACTGCCCATGTGATGCGCGCGCATTTATGATAATTTTTGACGCCGACTCTGGGAAATAGAAAGCAAAGAAGACTAAAAACAAGCAGGTGGTTTGAAAAATGCTAAACAAAGTGGATCTCAGATCGGAATTGCCCTCTCTCCCTCTCTTTTTTTATTTATTTTTTAATCCTGAAAGTTATTATTCGTAAATGAATTGGAAAACAATGAAAACTCCGATTTTTTTTAATCCGTTTAGAAAGTTTTTCTATTAAAAGATAATTCGATGGAACATTTATTTTGGAATTTTAAGTTTTCAAAAGCCGGCGTCCTGGCATAGGGATAATGCATCTTCCCCCTGATCTGGGCGTCCCGGGTTCGAATCCCGGTTCGGGCATGACGGTTGAAGAACGCAGAAAATACTGCAATTATGAATTGAGGGATTCGAACCACCGAAAAGACTTCGTTTCTATGTAGTAGCAGCGATTTCTTTTGCCGTATTTTTCGTATTTTGGATGGAAATTTGCATGTGAATGTGAGATAATGATGTTTGAAATTAATAAACTTAAATTCCGGTTCAAATTGCGTACTTTTCAGAAAAACACTCAAAACAAAGATTTTTCTCTTTCGAAAAAAAAAAAAAAATCAACACTTAAATACACTATCTTTTAAAGTAGCAATTTATATAGAAAATGTTGACCTTTACAATTTTAAGCAATTTAAAATAAAATCACGAAAATTCTAACGTATCCTTTTTTCTTCCCTTTTGAAATTATTGCCTTTAGCGAATTCCAATACTTTTTATTCAAGAACTAGAATTTTTCAAACGTTGGTAAACATCATAAACAATTTTCTCGGATCAACTATTTCAAGTTTCACGATTGACTTTTCGAAATAGTACATGAAATAGCCAAAAATCCTGTTGTCTGCCCGAAACTGTTCAACTCCTTACCTCTGACACTTTAGTTTAGTTATATAAACGTCCCGTTGTAAAGCAACACTAGGGCTATTTTGGGACGGATCTCGTAATTTTGAACCATGGTCAGATGACGAGGACGACTCCTGAGCTAGCACCCCCCCTCTCCACACCACACCACACCAGTGGGAGGAAGTTTGGCATGACGGATTTAACGTGCAACAGACCCCCTCACACAACGGTTCTTTGGTAGAATCGGGTCTCGAACCTGAAACCCTACTTTTCACAAGCCGAGACCTTACCACCAGGCCACCGCGGCCTCTTACCTCTGACACATCAATTGAGGAACGAAGATTAATTTGGTTAGCATTTACTACTTTGCTTTGATTGAAAAAAGTTGTAATATTTTTTATTTCCTAATTGCTTCTTTTGATCGTATTCAAAACAAGGCGGTTTTGTATGGTTATAGCATGGTTAGCATTCCGAACTCTATCGGTCCAAGCTGGATCTCCAATGTTGAGTTGCACATCTAACAAGGGGAGGGCATGGGCTGGAAAATTGAGTTCGGGATGAGCTGTAATATAAGGATAAAAATATTAAAGCGCAATAGCGAAACGATTTTTAGAAAATAAACTGCAAACTTTTGTATTAGCTTACATACAATTAAATCGTCGCCAACGCTGAGCAGCCGATTAGTACAGTAGTCGCCAAGAGGTCTGTATCGCCGGTAAATTTAAAAAAAAACAAAAAAACTTTTTTTTTTTTTTTTTTTTGCAAAATTATTTGTAATTCGTTAACTCTTCTTTTTATGCAAAAACAAATATTTATTCTCCCAAAATTTGAAGGTTGGCTTTTAAGTAGGAAAATAACAAATATGATTGGGTATTTTTCAAAATTACTTAAATTAACAATTCAGTGGCTAATCAGAATTGTAGCTGAAGTAGTCGTTTAGAAATCGGGAAGTCAGGATTCAACCTCAGATATTTTTTTTAATTTCAAACTATCAATTTGCAAATGTATCTAATTTAAGTTATACGTTTTTTATACAAAAATAAATGTTCATTCAACTAATACTTGAATGATAAAGACAATTTAATTTTTAACATGTGAAACAATTATAAATGCAATTTTAAAGCTGATAAATTTAAATTACTGTAGCCATTTTAAAATCGTCGAAAGTTGTAATTGTTGGATTTTGTGAGTCAGAAATCATTTACTGTTCAACCGTGTACTATGTCTCCGAAATGAAAGAGAGCAGATGAAAATTTATAAAACATTTATTTTAGCAAACGTTTCTTACTTTGATAACCGAAAATAAATAGTAGAAAGCAGGTGTTAATCTATTGAATTCATAGACAGATGAATCACAAATTTTGATGATTGTGCAGTTCCATCGAAGACTATGAAAACAAAGCCTTTTCCAAACATATTCTTATCGCCATGTGATCATAGCCAAGGCGATGAAAATTAAATAAAGATGCCCCTACTCATGTTAGGGTTACTCTAATCGAATAAAAAGTTTATACTTTGAAGATTCTTGTTATTGCAAATCGACTTTGTTCGTTTGTGCTCTTACTATAATTCTTTGTGCTATATTAATGCTATTTTTGAATTAATTTGAATTCCATCATTTTTGAAAATTTGTAAAAGTAAGTAAACTTTAACCACCCTTCATTCACAAAATAAGTTTCATCAAGATATGAAATTAGCTATCCATACTCCATATTTATATCTGAATGATAGTTTTGTAGATTTTTGTTACTTTCCATTTCGTAATTCAGAACAACTATGTTTAGCTAAAAGGCTTTTAACTGATTCGAACTTACAATTTTAAGTAGTTCATTTTTTCATGTTAATGTAATATTTGAAATGTTGTATTCCTCGATTTCCAGTTTTTATATGATGATGCATGCCATTAAGGGCCAATTGATTAAAAGGATATTTTGCATTTTTTAGCATCGTGCGGAATCGTAGGTTTATAATTTTTATTGATATAACAAACCGCAGTCCGATTCTTATTTATCGGTATTACCGTATAATCGGTTATGTGTTTTGATTTCAAATGGTAATTCCAGTCAAATCAATGCACTACATCCCTCCGGTCAACTTGCTCTTAGATTTCTAGTAAATTAGTGCTCTCTCTTGTAAAATAATTTCCCTTCATTCATATCTGATGGCATATTAAAAAGCTCCTCCGACCTCTGTTTAATGAGAGATCGACACGCGTTTTTGAACTAAAAACAATAAAGCACCGAGAAACTGCACGAAATAAATATTAGTTAAGATATATATGGATATTAACTTATTTGGTGTTTCTTGGTGTTCTTAATTTTTAATAAACTTTATTGAGTCCTTTAGACTACTGCGATTTGCGTATCTGTTTTAAATATTTGTTGATATTTGTGTCTTTTTGCTTATTGGAATTTTCTGCTTTAAAAACAAAAAGGTTTCTTGCATTAATTTTGTTTAAAATTTTTTCCTTAATGTATAAATAGTTCCATTTCGTATAAAAACCGAAAAACTTCCAAGATTCTATATATAGCTCGTTTATTATGTTTTATATATTTATCGTTTATATTATTACTTTTTTATATATATTATTACTTTTTTATATATATTATTACTTTTTTATATATATTATTACTCGTTTATATGTTATATATATAATACAGAAAAGCTTCAGATTATCGGAAAGTAATTTAAACTTGACTATGTCAAGAAATTTAAGGCATTTTATTTTATCTGTATCAGTCGATGATTAACATTTCCAATTTCGCGATTTGGCCCCCGAAAAGTAATTTCGTATTTGCCACAATAATTCACTTTTAAATTATAGTATTGAATGATTTATAATTCCAGTATCTTCTTCCCAACGCTTCATTAGTTGTATTCCGCGTCATCAATGTGACGCAACTCTACTTATGCTCTCAATGAGTCTCCTCATTCAAGATTTATTTTGTTGACTGTTTAAATGGAAGTTTATAAATAGTTCTACAGCCATTGATATTCCATTCCTTCTTTTATTAGATTATTTGCAGTTGGAAGGTAATTAGATGCAATGAAAGTTTTAGAATTATTGAATTTAGATTGAGAATTTCAGAATGTAGATGTATTAAATTATTCATTGCTCATTTCATTATTTAAAAATAATAAAATTGTAAAAGTGACAAAACATAATGAACGAGCTAGTGGTCTGAATATCTATATTTAATCGGGATTACTGTAATATATAAAACCTTTTTTTGTTTTTTTGTTTACTGAAACCATGTATTTTTTTTATATGAAAGCAGAGCCTTTCGGCATTGAAGTCGTCACTGCAGAATAGTTTTCGTAATTTATGTATTTTAAAGAGTTATTCAACAAAAATTTCTGATTCACCGTAAAATTCTACTTTCAAAATATTTAAATGATATAAATAAAAATATATTTTATTTCTTTCAATAAACTTTATAATTTTTTCATAAATACGTTTAAATTTTACAGTCCTTTTGTATTAAGAAATTATATTCTGCCAAGTATTCTTTACACTTTGACGTTTAAATAGATAAATAAACATTTCTATCTTCTGCTATCAAATTTGACTGATTTATGAAATTTCTATATATCAATTTTAGAACAATCAACATTTTCATAATCATAGGCCAATCACTGTTGAGAAACACTGGCAGAAGATTAGTGTTTCTTCTTTAAGACGGTCGATGAAGTGGCCTGAAATTGCCAATTTTTATCGAAAAGTGATTTATTTAGTTGATTGGAGTTCAATAATTTTTATTTAAAATATTGGTATCTAAAGTATATTTTGTTAAATATGATTCAAAGGGCAGATGGCCTATGTAAAAATTTAAAATTTGTAATCCATCGAAGCATTTATTGACTCAAGTTGCAAAAATTAGTCGATTTAGACCATTTTGTTAACAGATGTATGCCCCAAATTAGCTGATGGGCGATGATTATTGTTATTATTATTTATACATTGAACTATGTTTACCTTAAATTAAACGGTTTCAATTGAATTAATAATCTAGATGTTATAAAAGATCATAAAAAAACTTTTCCTCCATTTTTATTTTTTAGAAAATATTATAATTCAAATTTTTTTCACTTCATACAGATATGTGCTGAAAATTGCACTTTTGTATGTTTAATTTGCAATAATTGTGGATTTATTTCTCAATGCGATAGCAACACGTTGATAAAAGCTAATCTTACCCTTAAGAATTTTCCCCTTACTTTTTCCCATTCCCTTTCCAGATTAAGTTTTATTATTATTTCGTGAGAAATATATTAAATTCGTTGAAAATCGAAACTTAATTTATAAGTTGGTATTTATTTTATTATTTATTTATTAATTTATTGGTATTATTACAAAGATAATCTTTTGAACATTAATTTGATGCAAAAATAAATTTTGTGCTGTAATATTTGCGGACATTATTGCAGAAAAACACTGAAATTGCGCTTAATGTTTAATTAAAATTCTAATTAAAAATTCAAAAATTGCTCCGAGGTTTCCCATTCCCAGCCTTCAAAGCATACACATGCCAAATTTGGTGGCTGTTGGTCGAACGGTCTGACCTGTAGAGCGAGCGCGCGCGCACACACATAGAGCTTTATTATAAGTATATAGATAAGTGTTTGCAAGAAAACTGTTTAGCTTGAAATATCCTTTTATTTGTACAAATTTGTATCACATTTGTATGCAATTTTTTTCTATTCTTACAATTCTGAAATTGCTATTAAAATACAATGAATTGTGTAAGGACTATAATAAATTTTAAAAATTACCGTTATAGCATGTCTTTTTTATTATTGAATAATTGCTAAGTGCTTGCATGGAGACTTTATACTGAAGATACAAAAACTGTTAAAGGAAAATCTTTTTTTTTTTCTTCTTGCAAATAAAGCAATGACATAGCTGTAGGTTCTGGACTAGTATAAAATAAAATTTATAGAAGAAACTATTTTTTATGCAATTAATTAGAGGATATAGTGTTAATTATTTTGTGAAACAAATTTTTTATGAATAAGAATAACGTCTTTTTATTAATAAGCCAGATTAAATGTTCAATGTCAAATCTATTTTCAGAATAATAGTTAATGACCAAGTTTATGATTACCGTTATTATATAGCTTAATGAAAACTCATTTGCCTACCTTTCGTCTTCAAGGCTCTATCCACCTGTATTTTTTGTCTTTTCATTCAGCAAATTTTGAATTAGGTCATCAAATTCGATTCTTCTAGCTACGCTTTTTTCAAACAATGAAGTGGCTAAACCAGAGAACCGCCTCGTTCTCTGTGGATGGGAAACAATTCTTAGTTTGAGGTTCGAAAAACTCCTCCAACAGAATGTTAAATTGAGAAAAATCTCAATAATACTAAATTGAGATCGAAACAAAGTCGAAAATTTCATATTCACCTGCAAACAAAGTCGCGTTAATACAAAACCGACAATTTTTGACTTTTTTTCCCACAACTAATTATGTTTTGTACTCGAAAGGATCATTTAAGATACCATGCTAGAACTCATTATAATCAGAGTAATTATGCAACTTAAACTTTCTATTTTTTTTAAAAAATTTTTTTTGAAAATCGGATATGTACGTACATTAAAAAGCCTGTTACGTAAAGGCAACTCAAACATTCTCAGTCAACATCCATTTTCACTGCACTAAAGTTAATTTATAATCTTGATAGTTAAAAGCAAGCGCATATAATATTGCAAAAAATTACAGCAAATTTTTTTTCAAAATAAATAAATAAATCACTTTACGATTTAAAAGAAAAAAATATTTTTATATAAAGCTTTGCAGTGAGCCCTTACGTCAAAGGAAATATGCGTCTGCGCAACACTTTTGTACTAAAGGCTGAAAAATAACTCTTCATTTGCACCTCTGTCAGTGCAAAAAGTTCAAAATACCCCGAAGTGCATTGCGGCGTTTCCTTTTTAAATCTGTGCAGGAATTAAATTCGATTTTACTAAGGACCAACACTTGCACACTTGTGAAAATTCCCAATAGTTTGGAAGATATCGACCATAACAACTACTCTGGTAAAATTTTCAAGTTTACAAAACTAGTTTATCTAATGCAGGGATTAACTCCAGTAAGAGTTACGCGTTGTTTCGGTGTATTCGTCTAAAAAGTGCAATCGAATGAAATAGAATAATTAAGAGAATTTTTGTGTTATTTTAAAATTAAAAATAAAACAATAATTCTAATAATTTTTAAATCGCTCTCTAAAATATTTTAGTTTAATTATTGATAATGAATTCAGAGGAATTTTAGAATTTCCTGAAATATTTTTGTTCTTTGATTGCCATTTGAATGCATTTTTTTACCAAGTCCTTACACAAAATCATCGAGCTTTAACACGTGGAATTCTCCGAGCAATGCTTGGTACATGTTGGTTTATATGCATTTCAAACGATGTTTTCATTTTCAAAAACAAAAAAGGAAAATATTGTTATGGCGAAAATATCGACTTCCATATTTCGATAAGTATACGACGTTTATATCATTCTCCCTCCCCCATACGAGCTCAAAAATTGCATTTTTTAATTATGTGTATGAAAATGAACCGATGTATTTTCAGTTATACTAATGAAATTCGATATGCTGTTTATACAAAATGCGTCTAAGAGAAGTCGTGTGTATGCGAACGTAATTCAAAGACGCATCTCTCTGTATAAGTGAAATTTGTTATGCAATTTCATCATAAAAGTGAGATCTATGCTTAAGAATTACAAATTTTTAATTCTGAAGTGTTCCTACTTAAAATGACTCAGAGAATTGCACTGAAAAGGATGATACTCAGATTTTCCATATTATATTACATAGTAAAAATGTATTAGTAGCAGCATTATACACGAATAATATTGGGAAGTAATGAAATATTTTTAAGCTGATAGTTGATTTGCAGGCTTTATTACTCCCCCCCCCCACCCTGCGCCCCGTCCTCCGCTGATACCACTGAGAAAATTCACTCTTTGTAAAGTGTTATTTTGTGTAAGTAAGCTAAAGTATCGAAGGATGGTTGTTTTGCCCTTTCAAAAAGGGCTTCGAAACTGAGCATTCTAATACCTTTAACCCTTTGCATTCGGTAAGATAATTTGATGCATATTTATTCATTTAATTCATGGATCTGTTTATTAGACCAAAAAATAAATACATACAAATGTTTTATTGTAGATTTAATTTTTAGGGAAACTCATCTTTTTAACATTCTGTAGGTATTTATAACAATTCTAATTAAATAAAATGTCAATGATGCGCCATCTTGAATGAGGACTGAGAGAAGACATTTGAATGCAAACGGTTAAATGTCGTCGTATTTTATTAATTCAATATTTTTTGGCCGTTATTCTTTCTGCGAATTTCCTGATATATATAAAAAAAAATCGATGTTCTCAAAATGCAACGGCTGATTGAATCAAGGATTGAATTAGCCGAAAATCAAAGGAATTTTCAGTGGTTCGAAATTTAAGGATTTTTTTGACAATAAAATTGAAGCTCTCCTTTGAAGTGATTGCTTTTTCCGTTTTATGATAAAAATATTATATGAAATTGAAGATATTCCCAAAAATTTGATCATCAATGTAAACCGTTTTCTACACGTTAAAGGACAATAGGTTTTGCACATCACTTATATTAACAGATCGTTTACGAAAACGAGTTATCACGTTCTCTTTCAAAAGAAAGGATCACGCATCTTTTAATGGAAAACTCGTATTAGAAGGCATAAAAATGACGCATTATATTGCATTTTACAAATACTTCACGATTCATAGAATCAGGTTCTTAGGACGCAAAATAAATCGGAGGACATGAAGCGGTAAATCTATTTGCCGTTCCTTACATTGCTTCAATATCGTTTAGATAATAATGACGCATTTGTCGAATTCGACAATACTTAAGATGGGAAAAAATTTCAGAACTTTAATATATTATAACAATTTTTTCAAAACTTTGATATTGGAAATTTTATTATTTTTATTACAATCAAGAATTAAATAGAAAATTTTTTAAAAAAAATCTGAATGTTTATACGTGAAACGTAATTTCGTGTATAAGTAGAAAAACTGCTTTTCCTTCTAAATTAACGAAAACTACCCACAATCAATTTTTTAAATTATATATAATATCACGAAATTCGTAAATGTTGGATATATATGACTTAATTTGAAAAAAGTGTGCAACATGCCTCCCCCCCCCCAAAAAAAAAAATCCTAGTTTGTAAGTTAAAGAATTCCTCTTTATACAGAATTCTGAAGAGTGAAAAATTGTAAAGGATAAGATTCAAAATTGACGAAAGACAGAATTTTTCCCTTGTACCGTGATTCACAGATCACTAGAACATCTCGCCGTCATTAAGGTATCGAGAACGAGCACACAAATTCTGCAGAATAAAATCGCAATGATAAGTTTTCAATTGTTAAATCTTCTAGGAAGTATATTATTTCGCCAAAAATTCAAACTGGTTCTGAATTTTCGACTTGGCTGTATCTTTTGCAATCCGACTTGCCACATGTTTGCAACAAATGTTATAGCTTTTAACTAGCCAGTACCCCAACAAGTCATTTACATGTGTAAGCAACCACAATTTACAAAAACAAGCTGTATTGGAATAATTTTAAAATATAGCTTGAGATTAAATGCAAAAGGTGGTTGCTACGCTGCGAGGGAGGGGCCTCTTTCTAACTGAATTGTAATAGAAAAAAATGACAGGTAAATGATGCAATCCATGTTTAACCGAACATACATGTACAAGAGCATTTCAAAATCGATAAATAATGGCATTACAGCATGTCTTTTACAATGGCAAGTAGGAAAGCAGTCTCCGGAGTGTTCAAAGACTTGAAACTGTCTAGGTTTCAAATTTTTTATAGAGATTAATTGTTGTTGCGACATTGGAAATTTTCATTGTATTAAAATATGCGTTGTACATTTTATCATTTCATGTTCAATAGCAAAAATGATGTGCTTCTTCAAGTATGACCTGCCTTTTAAATTTGCTAACAACTTTATGGAGGACCTTTTTGAAATAGATTCTATGTGAATACGAACATATTTGTACTCAATGTATAGGCATTTTAGAGAACCGAGATTTTACAATACCATCTTCATGTAAACATATTTGCTCATTTAAATTCATACATTTACGTATTCAAACGATTCGAAATTGACAGTTATAGAAAAAAAATATTAGGACCTCAACTATACCGAAATAAACCTATTTTAGTGAAGTTCATTTTTACTTTCTCGCATTTTCGTACAATTTTTGAAAATACTGTAATCATTACAAATATTCGAACTCAATATTCAGACTTGCAAGAATTGAGAAAGCGCATATTTGAATTGTCCTTAATTTGAAATTGTAAAATATATCTATACAAGTACCGGTAAACACTATAATTCAAATGAATGAGCTATATGGATGAAATTTGTGATGAAAAGCATTCGGTGAAGATGAATATCATCATTGAATGTTCGTCTCATTTGTAGATTTCTGAAAAATTTATAATGAAATTCATTCAAAGTCTGTTTGACCAGCTGTCCGATTGCAAATGAATGTGATATTTAGGAAAGGGTAAAGAGCTAGATAGATAAAATTTGGTATCCAAGTTAAATATAAAATGTTGGGAGGTATAAAACTTTGAAAGAAATCCATCCATCTTTCTTTTCATTCGTCTGTATGCTAACGCAATTACTTAAAGGAAATTTGTGTGATCGTGCGACTACAATTTTAGCTCTGTGCCAAGTTTTGGTTTCAATCGGTTCGGAAACATTCAGCTTTCTGGCACTTGTATTGTATTGCTAATGATTAATCGTCACTAAAATGTCCAGTCATCGCATTCTAGATGCAAGCAAAATGTCAGTACTCTGAAATTATTTTTTCGCTATTTAATTATTACACAAGTACCGATACTCTAGCACGAAGCTCACAACTGACGTATATGGGATTCAAAATTTGAGCACTCGCCCTTTCTTTTACGCCCTTTCACAGGGTATGCGTTATGATAGGCATAATACCTTCTTTAGGGAGTATGCGAGAAGGTTTCGAGGAGATCACTGCCCTGGTTATCCGTGATAGAATTTTATTTTAATATCTGAAACACGAATTCCTAATGAATAAGCCAGACTAAATGCCTCAACTGAATTGAAAGTTAGGTGAAGTAGAAATTACTAAAGAAATATTTGCAGGTATGCTTTAATGTAAAACAAATTTTTATTCCTTCAGTTGAATTAATTTAAAATATTTTTCGTTCAAATATTTGAAAGCAAAATCTAAATATTTCTGGTTCAGAGACTGGTGAATTGTGCTTATGAAATTCGAAAACGTTTATCGGGCACAAAATTTGGCAGGGAAAAAAAAGTGTAATGCAAATTTTGAATGCAAAATATCATTATAATTATTCTTCTCCATTTCTGTTTATCATAAATTTAGTTTCTAATAAACTAAGATATTTCGAGCTTAATGTATCTGAATATATATTTATTCCTTAAACAAAATATTTTGTCTTTCAGATGAGTTCCGACAAAAATGATGGAAATGGACGTAAGTCACCTTCATTTCTTTCAATTTCACTTCTCATTTTTTTAAATATTTTTGCATGATTTTTTTTCACTTCTGAAAGTTGTCTTGCGTTATTATATATAATTATCTACCACAGTTTTTTTTTCTTGTCTTACGCTGTGAAATCTTTCCACAAATTCATTTAAATTCTATTGACGATCTGCTATATCGGTTTAGCAAAAATAAGTATTGATGCGTTATCAAAATTTGAACAATGGAATGTCTTGAAGCAAGTTCTGTCTGCGTAGCTTTGAAAAAGAAAAAACTGTCATTAATTTTTAAGTTTTTGGAGGATAAAATCTTCTAATAAAAACAATACTTAAAAAAATAAAAACCCTCATCAAAACCTCATCAAAAATAAAAACGTCACATCATGAAAGATAAAATTAAATGAATTTTCACCTTTTCTCAATCCTGTGATTCCTGAGATTTTCTTGAGGTGTCTGTAATTGATAACAATCAAAATCGTTCGAAGCGGTTTTCTCTCCTAAGGGATAAAAAGAAGTCCAAAAAATTGCCATCTGAAATTGTTTAATATGACGAAATGATAGCTCTAATTTGAATCATCGTTCACTCTTCAATAATAAGTTGTAAGGAGATGAAAATTCAACCACGCTCCTCCTATGAACAGGATGGCCCATTCAGGAGATCGGGCGATATTTTCACCCTTTACTAGCTTTTGTGTGGATTTAAACAAGGGTTTTAAATTACTCTCGGATGAGCGGAGCACCTCTGTGTATCAGGGATCGCACGGGAATGGCATCGTGTTTAAGTGTTCTCTTTTGGGAGCGGTTGCTCCATAGGGTTTCAACAGTCAAAAGTTTGGCTTTATCACCGATGGCTAGTTTCAGACCTTGCACACATCTTGGTAGACTCGGTTCATATGGGTTTTCACTAAGAAATCGTTAATTAAATGAATCGAACCATTAGTGGCGTCGCACCATAATGAGAAAGTGAATCGAGTGTGGCATGAGAACCTTTCCATCTGATTCGAGATAAACAATAGTAAACTGAAGAATAAAAGAACTTTTGATTTAGTAATTTAAGACACGATTAAAAATTTGTGTTAATATTTCTGGCATTCCTTATAGAATTCTTGTCTTTGCAGAGGGGGACAGAAGAGAATCTTCCGAAGAAGATCCACAACGGTCCAGACATGCGGTAAGTCGAAGCCAATTTTATTATGCTTATCCCCTTCTCCACTTGAACCCTTTAAAGGGCCATTTTTTTCTAGTCATATTATGTTAAAATATTTTTAGGCTTGAAATTAGAATAAGAAAAGGGATTCATTTAGCTTATTAGATAAATTTAATTTCATTAATTAATTTGGTTCATTAATAAAGTAACAAATAAAGGCGCACCATTTTGTCTGAGATAAAGAACTGAAGCATCTAAAATTCTGTCCTACTAAAAAAATGTGTCAGAACTTCCAACCTACATAATTTCATACAAAGATTGATAAATTTGGTGGGAAGCTTACTTTCCATGGCCCTAGAAAGGGTTAAGAGAACTCGTTAAAAATATTTGAAATTCATGATAGTCGGGACAGATCATCAGATTTATATATGAATTTATAATCGGGTTATATATTATCAGATTGATATACTTATATATACACTTATAGCTTTGCAGTAAACTGATTCAATTGAATACATGCTTTTCAGTATTAACAAATAACAAGAAGAAATGTCTTTAATCGCATTTCATAAACCATTTAAAGGCCTAAAAAAGTCAGTAATCTGGGCGAATAAGCTAGTTGCTGAATGAAGTTTTATGAATGCTTACAAAAATGGTCCATAGAAACCAAATTTTAACACTATTCTGTTCACATGTCTAATCGGGATTCTTTTGTTTGGCTTCGGTAGATCGTTTTGGTTATGTTTAGATCAGATAGTTTTTTTGGAGGTCACCAACGTAGTGTCACCGGATTGTACAGTGTGACTTATTTTAATTTTCAAGAAATTTTGATAGTTTCTTGCTGATCGATTTTAAATATTCGCAACACATCCGATTGGTTAATTTTTTTTTCCTTTGCTTAACTAAATGCCTTAATTTCCAAAATTGAAAAACAAATTCTTTCAAACTTTAATTTATGTCACAATGTATCTTTCCAAAACATCTAGTGTGCCAAAATAATATTTGAGTCCTTTCCTTGAATGTTTTGTGGCCTATAATTTAAGTATGAAATCGCTTGAAAATCTTTTTCTTCAACTTTTTCAGTTTTATAAATCTTGCAATTCTAAACTTTATTAGCCATGAGTTTAGGATGAATTCCCTTCAATAACAAATACAAGTTGGACGCTTTTAATTTTTCAATTCATGTAGTTGATCCTTTATTTCCCTTTGTCTTTATACCTGAATTTTGGTAAGCATCCTGTCATTCAAAAACCATAGAGAAGCAATTTTTTGAACTAATTACCAGTTCAAAAAAACAATTACCATTTTTTTAAATCGATCACCAATCGATTAACATTTAATCAGATTGTAGTTTTCTTCGTGTGTTGTTGTGATTTGCTTAATTCGAATGTTTAAAACTGTAATAATATATTTATCTTTTTATTTTCAGCCTTATGACATCAGGCGATTTTTGAGGAGGCGAACGGGCACAGGTGGTCGACCAAGACCAGCCCGGGTATGTTTCTTGCTCTCGTACTTTTTATTCTTGATCCTATAAACGGACATAAAAATACTAAAGCTGATTTCTCTACATGAATAGCTTTGTCATTTTCCTGTTGAAAGTGCTGGAAGAAGTTTTACAATACCAGAAAATTAAATAAAATTTGGCACTCTAAAATTTGCTTTCTTTGTATGCATCAGCTCGAATTAAAATTGTTCACAAGAAGTTCATGATCATAAAAATATTGCAGCCTAGTATTTTACTAAGGCTGTAAATTATGACTCAAAATAATGTGTTAATTTAACTATAAACAACCTCATATTGAAAAAACTTGAATTAATTAATCTTGAATAAATTAAAATTTACAATAATTGGCAAGAATGAAAGTGTGTAAGTATGGAACATTATCTTGTATGGATTAAAAGTTACTGTAGTGCTATTTTAAATTTCGTACCGTGTCTCTGGATTTAATGCTTAAATATTTTACTGCATCTTTCGGGAACTTTATGGGGAATAATTTAAGCGTTAGAAGACATCTACACAAACTGCATAAAGATATAAACATTGAGAATCTTAAAAAGTAATTCTGCTATGATTTCATTAAATCTCTAAATTCGTAATTTCTCTTAATTCTCACCATGATGGAAGAATATATAGTGGTATATAGTCCAATATATAGTGGCCAATAAAAAAAATAATGGGACACATCTGTAACTTTGCTCTTTATTATCGCATTTTCATAAAACTGGTTTCGATGAAATTGGCCCAAGTTGACAAATTTGTTTGGATTGACACATTGACTAATTAAAATGGTTAATATCTCGAAATTTTCCCATTGCGCCTACCAATCATTTTAACTCAATCAATAACTTGTCACGAAGTTTGTCACCACAGATTCTCACCAGCATCTGCTGAAACTTTCTGGAGTTACGAAGTTTCGAAAAATGACACGTCTAATTTAAAATGAATAATAAAAAAAATAAATATCGCATATACCTTGGAAATTATTTCTGATTTTTTTTATGGATGGGTGGCTCATTTAAAGAGCATAATTTTATTCATTAATGAGTGAATAAAATTTACAAATTAAAAAAAATTACTATTTTTTAAAAAATTTTAAACACTATTGTGGTAAATTTTCTGACGTTACAATTCATTTTATGGGAAAGCAAAGCTGGAATATTTAAACATCGAATTCCTAAAATTACATGCATATCTGTAAAAGTTTTTGAAACATTTTCAAAAAATGCAACTGCAAACTTCCCATCGTTGATTGGTAACAACAATGTGACATGCTGCTTGTTGTAGGGCTGTTATTTCTAATTTTCTATAGATCTGCATATCATAATGGGGAATTTTACATATTATAAAATCACTAGATAATTTCCAAATCGGATGATTTTATATAAAATTGAATTTACTTTTATCAAAAGTAAATATATTTCATAAGTTGATGTAAAAGGTGTGAAATGTTTACAAGAAATTCTTATTCGAAGGAAAACTACTAATGTTGCTGGATAGTGAATTTTATCGAATCATTCATATTTAATTTTTCTAAATATTGATAATCAATAAATAATTGGGCAAGTAATGTAAATTTAAGAATTTTTATGTAGAATTTAAATATTAATCATATAATCTATATACTTCCGATTTCAGTTAAGGATTTGAAATAAGGCCGATAAAAGTTGTCTTGTTTATAAAAAGCCCTCAAAGATTGTTACAAGTTTCTGTTTTCCAAATAGTAAAGTAATACTAACCGTAAATGAAAGAGAATGCCGTTTTATGATTAAGGTACTCTATTGATTGTAATCACAATCTTATCAGACTTTAAAGTTGATTATATAATTTTTTCGGAAATACGCAAATTAAGAAAGTTTAACCTTAAGGAATTAAATCATTAAATCTAAGTGAAATGGTAGTCAAACAATTATCACAAAGATTGAAATAAAAGAATTTTTATCTTTACTTTTTTCCGTCGCAGTAACAAGACCGCGTGCTTTCGACTGATAACCACATTTTTAAACAGTTTCGTTTTATAAATTTGGAATATAGATAAACAAGTAAAGATTCTCATGCAAATTATAAGTGGAGTCCATTAAACCGGTTTTAGAATTTTCCTCTAATCCGACTCGGACGTGGATTTTTTTTCCTCTTTCAAATGCATTAGTTTTTGTATTCCTCTCAAGGCTGAATCAGCGATCTATTAATGAATCTATCATTTTATATAGCTAAAAATCTGCACCCTTATTCTTTTACGTTAATTTAATGTGTGATTAGAAATAGTAATGCAAATATCATTCTCGTGTAAACTAGACATTCAATACCTTGTTTTAACACATCTCATTGCGTAACGATGATAAAAATAAAATTTTTAAAAAGGACGAAAATTATACAGCCGTAAAAGAAGTATATATTTTTTCTTAAAATCTGATAATTCGTAGTTTATCTATCATACAGTTTTGCTATTTGAGTACCCGCACTTCTTTCTGTGGGTTTTGGTTCCAGTAATAGAATTCAAACTGGGAGATGCAATATAACAAAGCCCGTATGCAAATTAATAGTTACTTTGTTTCTTTTTTTTCCCTTTAATGCTTTCTACAAGTGATTACCTTCCGTGGCCGTATTCAAATTGTGACTATATTGCAGATGAATATTCTTATTGAAAATATTCAAAAATTGATATTTTAGTTACTTTATGAAGTAAAAATGAATTTCTTATTGCTTTTAGACATTAACTCTTGGATTAGAAAATCGACACAGGAGTACCATTTTAGTGCCAAAACTGCATGCCAAATTTCATGCGTCTCGATTGTTGCATTTCTGAGCAATCTCATTTGAACGCTCGGGAATTGACAGACAGGTAGTCAACCATTGGCCAATGAAGTGACCCAAAATTTGAAACAGATCTTTAAGTTTTATGATAAAACCATATATCAGATGTCATATATAAGACATAATACTAATTTTCACAACTCTAACCAGTACTATTTTTGAATTTCCGTTTTCACAGACAAGCGGATATAGTTCCAAATAAGTTTTTTGCTTCTTGGAATTCCAAAACATGAAGATTCTCTTAATTCACGGAGACAAATTATTAGCCCATTACAATGCATAGTGTTGTATATTTCGCATACGACAAAATAAGAATTTAATTCTAGCGAATAAAAAAAATTATATATAAAATTTCAGTGAATGGCTTCAGCGCCATAAATATCTTCCGTATGCGTTTTTTAAAACCGGAAGTCAATTGAATTTCCTTTTGTGAATCAACCTTTATTCCAACCTCAATACCTAAGGTATTCTGTAATTTCAAATCCTAAACTTGCTTATTCTATTGATCTTATAAACATATTGTTGAAATCAATTGAAAATCAAAAGTACTTCTTATCTTAATGAATTTTCTATCTGATTCACAATCGCTCATACCTGAAAACAAAATATTTTCTTTTAAATAAAGGCTGATAAATTCATTGGCGTAAAATGCCATTATGCGAATTATTTTTCTACCAATGAAGTAAAATTTCACTTGAAAAATTTCACCTGCTTTAACCCTAGAAAATCCATGTTTTTCACATGGCAAGTTGTATGTTGCATGCTCACGAGTCGGACGGCCACAAAATTTATTTTTTTAGCTGAAGATGGGGAAAAATAAATACTGTTTATCTTAAGACACTCGGAAAATAAAGTTTAAAAAATGGAATAAATATTATTTATACTTCTCCTTTATATATCATTCAATTTCTATAAATGTATTCACTGTCGAAAAGAAAAGAAATATCATTATTTCTATCTTTCCTAATCAAATAAGATAGTGATTCAAACGATTTCAAAATTATTTCTTCTGCGGCAGGAACACACCGGGTACTAGCTAGTTCACAATTAAAATTTCTGAGTGTCATTAAAATGTCTAAAATTGAAGCGAATTCAAAAAATATTTTGAAAACTTATGTTTAATTTATGCTTAAGCTTTGAAAACTATGCTTAAATTTCCAATTGCAACTTTCTATATTATTTGAAAATGAATATCCATGTTAAAGATCTCACTTATCTGAATTTGTTCAATTTTTTGGAATATCGATGGAATAAAACCGAAGAATGCATTTTTTGCTTTTTGTAAATGTACAAAAATTATATCTACATGGTCCAGTCACATTAATGATTCGCAAGACAGCTGCGAAACGTGCAGAAAGTCACTTAGATTCCTCAAGGTGTTCACTGAGATGTTGAACCATGCCAGTTCCAGTGCCGTGGCCAGCTGCTCTAGGTTACGCGGTGAGGATCCATGGAGCGAACAAGCCTATCGCGATGATACCACAGATACTCGATTGGGTTCAAGTCCGGGGAATTTGCTGGCCAAGGGAGTACGGTAAACTCGTCCCGGTGCTCTTCGAACCACGCACGTAATCTGTGAGCTTTATAACTCGTCGCATTGTGCTGCTGGTTAGATTCGCAATTTTGTGAAAATGTGATTCTGAATAAAAATGAGATTATTTTTTGCGACCGTATCCATTCTATTCATCTAATGAAATGGTATTTAGTGTCGTTTATCAAAATTCAATTCAATTCAATTTTACATTCTTACATTCTTGAGCTTTAAGTTTAAATGCATCTTAAGGTTAAATGGAAAGATTGCTGAATATTGCTGTTTGGATTACCACGGCACAATAAAAAGAATGAAAAAGTTTTAAAACTTTCGAAAGAGGAGTAAAAGAAAACTGAAGTACTTTTTTTTTTCTCTCAAATATTCACTTTTACTGCCACAATAAATATTTATTATATAATAATTTTGCCACAATAAATTGCGAAAGAACCGGATTTAATGAGTTTTGAAATCCGATTTTCAAATACATTTTTCAGACATTTATTGCTGACGACTGTTTGCTGAGGTTATAAACTAAAATCTGAAACGTTTCTGAAAATTAAAGGCGACGCATATTTAAATTCTTGTTTAGAAAATCATGTATACTAATCTAAGTATCAACATCAAAAGTTTGTTCTCCCTCAGTCAGTCCGAGTTGCCAAGTTTCTTCAAATTTTGTAAAATTAAATTATTAAGAATGCAACTTTTATAATGTGTATACAGGCAACGTTTACCAATTTGAAATGGTAAATGAAAGAAATATTTTCTTTCTCAGGAAAAAGGTTATGCAAACGCTTTACGCTTTTTGTGTAAACAGCGAAATATTTAGTGACACATAAATCAATGCAATGCATAAGGGGCAATAATTATTGCCACTGAATGAAAAGGTCAAATCCTTTCAGTAATATTTTGTGTTCCATACTTGATGAGAATGGCACTGCTGTACTTTGTTTTACGATTAATTATGTAATATAGAAGCAATGGATTTAATAGTATGCATTTTTATAAATTTCAAAATAAAAATTGGATATCCCGAATTTTTTGGGGAATCTTGAGCAAAATAATAAAAAAAAAATAACAAATGGGATAACCGAAATTGGAAAGAAAGTGGGATACGGATTTTCATGTACCCACTTCATGGTGGGTTAAAAAATTGAGGAAATTATCACTAAATGGCATATTATTCTTACAGGGAGCACAAAGAGAGGCTCCACCAATTGGATTTGAGGAGCAGAGAAGAACCACACGTGAGGAGGTTCGAGCTGAGGTAAGACTTTCCGCCTTCTCCTAAGTAACCATGTTAGCTAGATCTTTTGCTTTTCAGTTTCTGCATATTGCTATTTCGTCCTCTGTTTTTCATTAATTCATGAGAATGTCTCTTACTGCATTACTTCTTGGGACCAGAATATATCGATGTTTCTTTTTCTAAGTGAATTTTAATTCGTACTTTACATTCATGGCTATTTTTTAAAATATTTATTGCACAATCGTGGGCGGAAAAAAAGAGCCATAGAACTTTATCTGTAGAACATCGTATGTGAAAACTAAAAATATTGTTTTAAAGTGAATAAAAATATATACTAAAAGACAACGCGTTCTAAGATACTCGTAGAAGATCGTCTGCAGAGTTCGTATAACTCTAATTCTTTGACTACACACTTATTTGAAGCGCATTTAATTATTTGAACACGTGAAGGCAGTGGCTTTTACGTAAGGATTCGTTTTTTTTTCTTATTCAGAATATATACTTATGCTTGATACTGAGTTGACTTAAGCTAATTAGAATTATAGAAAGAAAAAAAAATACGGAATATTCTGATACGTCAAATGTACCCAAAGGGTTAAACCCTTAAGCGTCGTTATGAATAAATTCCCAGTGAGTATCTATTTTAGTTAATATACCTTGATTAAAAAGGGAGGTATTGAATATTTTTCGTTAAGGAATATTTTCCATATTTATAAGGGCAAAGTTTAGCATTCTCCTGATCTCGGGTCTTTTCCTTGTGACACTTCAAAAGTATCTGTAATGTTGCAATTTACATGTTGAAATCAATTCCTACAGAATGCATGACAATAGAATGAGAATATTACCTATGAACATTGCTGAGAGAAGTTGGATTCTTTTTCCCAAAGAATTATTAAAGAGTACTGAAAATGTTGTTTAAATCACACCGAGTCCGAGTCACCATTACGCTCAAAATAGTAAAATGTAAAGTATCATTCATGAGTGAAGTAATTGAGAAATAGAGGGGAAAAAATTCTTTTTGAGCTGTAATTTTGTATTTCTTTATCGTATGTGCTATTCCTAACCTCAATGCTTACCACTCAAAAACAGACGTTAAACAATTAACTTCTTGATTTTATGAGTAGAAAAAAAATTAGAGCATTTCATTCGACGATAAATAGAAAATCGGTATTCTTCTATGCTTTGACGACCATTTTGTGTAGAACACTGCTTCTTAATTGCAAAAGATTTCAGTACATGAAGACCTTTATGCATTATATAAGCATGCTATAAACACGGAATTCAAATTGCATAACATCACCCAGTTGTATATGTGTGTTTTAATGCATCAGTCCACTTGGATTAGCTTAATCTTTTTATTCTTGATTAACAAATGATGAATTTTACAAATGAGAATCTGATAATAAAGAAGGAATTTATATTACATGAAGATGGACAGTTGATATTGTTTAAAGGACCTTTCCCACCTATGTGTGGTACACAGGCATTTGCAGAGGAATTCTTCTTCGCAAGAATTCCAGTTTTGGCCCTTTTTCAGAGTTTCACGTCTTCTCGATTTCCGGTCGCACCTTTCTCGGCGGACGTCAGTTCTCTCCCCCTGTCCAGTGAACTCTGAACTCTGCCCTCCGACTGCTGGCTATCACCGGAAGAACGCAGAGCGCCCTCTCGTGGAGTTAATATACCACATATATACATCTTTAATTTACATCAATGTGTAGTTAAGATAGCGATTCATCACTTATTTTGCTGCTTCTAATAAATGAATAGAAATTTGAACGCAGGAAATAATAAGTATAAATATATTAGTATAGGTATAATATTACGATGTATATTTACGAGGATAATTATTTCAGAGAAAGTCCTTTCAGAAGTAACTAGCTTTAAGGATTTTTCCATTATTAAATAGAAACTTTTTGATTAAATTAACTAGGCATTGAAATGTAGCATTCATCAAGCAAATGTATAAATGGAGTAACAAAATCAGTAAAACATATAAATCGTAATAATACGACCAAATGCAAGTTATCAAAAACATAATAATTTATACTTAAAAGTCTAAAAATAAATGTTGCTTTAATTTTTATATTCGCTCTTAAAAGTCCGTAATTTTTCAAAAGATACAAGAACAAATTTATAAATCGGTATTAATTACATAACTGAGATAAAACAAATTAAACGCAAGTATTTAAAGTCATTTTTAATCCTGCCTGCTCTGTAAACATTAAATCTTTAAAAAAAGTAATAACACACACTCAAACATTCGAATGAAATTCATTTTTATCTTGTAATAAAACATTTGTTTACCAAAAGAAATTCTAACAAAGGTTTGTTTTCCAAGAAGTTTATTTTGACATTCAAGTACACTTTTATTTTATTTTTATTTGATCTGTTCCATCATTTATTTAAATATTAAGTAAAAAGTGATTTCACTCATAAAAGGGAACGCCAATAAATATTTCGCAAATTAATTGAAGTTCTTCGTTTTTGCACGCGCAGGGAATTCGTATCGGACATGTGCAATAAAAAATACGAAATAGCCAATCGAATGCCTGAATTTTCCTATTCTATTTACGATTATAAACAATATTATAATAATCGGAAATACGGCAGTTTCATTTCATGGGGACTTTTATAAAAAAATTTTTAGCACATAAACAAGTTTAAATAAATAGCCTTTTCTTTGATTGCAAAATATGAGCCCTTTGTGTATCAATTGTAAAGTGAAATAATTTTTGCAGAATGTTTATAAAAAGACGCATAAAACACAATGAACTAACTCATAATAAGCAAAAGGGAGAAATCCCTTTGAGAAAGGGAATGCATCATGGAGAAGCATTCCTTTAATTCTTTTATTCGAAATTCATGGGTGCAGTGAACATTCGGAGCAAAGTTTCTTAATTTTTGAGCCACTGCCATGAATCTTGGATTTAAAAAAAAATATCGTGCTGCTACTGCAAAAAAAAAAAAAAAAAAAAAAAAAAAAAAAGGCAAATGTTTAGTATTTTATATAGGAAATGAATAAATATGTTTCAATTAATCCATGAACATTACATTTTGATATTTTATAAATATTTATTTCCTTAATTCCTTTTAGTTCTTGAAAAGTATGTAAAATATTGCACAAACTAAAATTGCAATTTTTCATTTTTTAATCGATATAAAAAGTAATGAATGATTTGTGTGCAAAATTTTATAATAATTGAAACTTGATGCACAGGGGTCGTTTCAAAGTATGGATGTCGTCATAAAATTTATTTTTAAAAAGAAATCATTGGATGTAATCTAGAAAGTGCCATATAAAGTTAGTTTCCCATGGACTTCAATATACTAAAACCTTCCCCAATAAATGCCCTACAAAATGGTACAAATATCTCCAATATCAGTTAACTGTTTTCGAGTTCAAACATACAGACGCTTTCAGGAGAGTTCATCGTATACTATGTATAGATTTGTGTTCATGTGTTAATTTCAATCAACTAAATCTTTATTTTTTTTTCAGCTGCCAGATCCCATTTCTGCTGTTCCAGAGCAACGGCCACCTCTGCGTAAGTGTCCTTGTTTTTAGCGATACAAAGTTTCAACTAGATGTCCTTTATTTCAGAAATGGTTTAATTTTTTATTGCAAAGTAGTTAAAACTGCAAAAACGTCTTGTAACGTTCGCCAGTTGCTTAAAAGGAAGCAAAATAGTGGGAATATTTCTTGTCGACTTCGTCGCATGCTTTGCATTCCATTTCGAGACGGAAATAAAATATGTATTTCCTATCCCCATCTTTTCGCTCATCTTGTGGGAACTCCGATAGATAGGATTTGGGTGTCAAGGCCACGTATCAAGATCCATTTATGTACATTTTTATTAAAAGCTTTACGTGCGCAACAGTGTTGACAGTTGACTCTTTGGCATTACATTTCAAAAACTAACACTGATTCATAAATTTGGTTTTTTTTTTTTTAAACCATATGCCAAGTTTGAAACTTATCTTTTATAGGAATATTTAATTATCAAGTCGTTGGGCAGGCAGACAACTTTCCAGCGATATAATAAATGAAACGAACAAAAAATTTTTAAGCAAAAAATTTATTAAAATATAATTTTGGTATAACGAGTTATCGTAATACCAAACACACTCAAGACCAGTTTTTTCCAAACAAAATTGTATGTCTCCACAATAATAAGGCGTGCTTTGATTTTCTGCTTCGTTTCTAACCTGTTTTTTGGGATTTGCAAGATTTTATGTGACGTCTTGTTTATAGAATGACCTGCAGAAAAACTGCAATATAAATAAATTTGATTTTATCTTTTAAACATATTTATTTTAATGCGGTTAAAAGTTTTCCTATCTTCTACTTCTTAGTCTTAAGTTAATTATCATAGTTCTCGTAAATGCACAAGCGTGTAAAATTTCAGATCGCTAGATCTACACAAATAAGTGGAAAATCTATTATAAAATTCTATCTGCAAATATATGAAATAGCAAGTGTCTTTAATTAAGTGACAAGATTTTGTTATTGACTACAAACGAAGTTTTTTTTAAAGAAAATAATAAACTGTTGTGCATTACATGAAAGAGACGGTAATTTATTTGATCGAATAAAAAAAATCAATTTAGCAGCCAGACGGTATTATTTTAGGAATTACACATTTAAGATCCATTATTCAATTAGATCTCGCCACTTTTTTTAATCCATAGGTCACTCGAGTTCATATTCATTGAATTATACAAACTCTAAAGGGAATATAAATAAACACTTAACCCCCCCCCCCAGGGTACACCTTTGATAGCAACTGCCATCGAACTCGTTGCTCTCGAATAAAATTTATATTAAAAAATACAGTCACTTTGATAGTTAACAAGAAAAAAAAAAGACATTTGAGAAGCAAAGTGTCTTTGAGGATTTCGCTTAAAAGGTGAGTTTCCACTGAGAAATTTATCTTCGCGTGCAAAAGCAACTGTGAAGCATTAGGTCTTTTAATGAAGTATCGTAATTTCACTTGATCGAAAACTTTTTCGATTATTAATTTTCATCCGAAATATTTATAAACGTTCTTTTTTATAGTTGAATTGTTTTATCAAAGCGATAATTCAGCAGTAGTTGCTTTACTGAAATATCTGAATCGGAATAGGATGCGAAAAATGTCCATTGAAAATCATTCTTTAATGGAGTTGAAATTTGAAAAGAAAAAAAGTTCGTTTAATGTTTATTTTGGAGAAGGGGGGGGGGACCTTTTCCCGCAGAAACCATATCGAAGTTCGCTTATTTCGATGTTCCAAAAGCAAGAGCACAATTTCTGAAGTACAGGCTAGCACGAAGTCCATCGTGTTTCAAAAGCATTGGATAGCCTTTTCTACTGCTATGTTGCGCGGCAGGGTACATCCATACGATTTCAAGTCTCGACATCAGTTCATACTTCAGTTTCTTTTTGTCTTTGAGGTTGTTTCAGAATGACCTTGAAATATCATCTGGATTGAAGAAGCCTGCTTTCATTTGGAGGGTTCGATGACTGTTGGCAACTGCCGAATTTGAGAATCTCCATGTTCAATCTTGTAGATTTCATTGCAATCCTCAAATGCAACGGAGTCGTGTGGTAACTGGGAAATCTTGGGTATGTCGATTATAAGCGACCTTCGTTGTGACATTCTGGAACTAGGAATGGAGAAAAAAGTGCGCAAAGATTTTTTGAGCCGGATGATAGTAGGATTTAGGATGTTCTTTTGTAATTTTTGAAGGCGTGTCATCAGCCACCAGTTTTGCGATCTGTGGCCTCCCTGATCTCTAGATTGCAATCCATGCGGCTTTTGACTATGGGAGCATTTGAAACATCTTTATCTAATCGTTAAAATGACATTTCACGACTTGTTCTTAGCATTTCTATAGAGCAGACTTGCCAACCCTGGTGTTGTTAGGGCAGTGGAAGTTACACCTCTATCCCCAGAGCTCATTGCTGGTGGAACACTATTTTACGATCTCTATTAGTAGATGAAAATGCTGCCTGCCGTCTTGAAACATTTTCTATAGTAAAGAACTTCAGAATTGATCGTAAATGCTAAATGTGCAATTTTAAAGCGTCCTCTGGTGACGACATTTTGAACTAAATTATTATTAGATCAATAAAATTCCCATCCTTTCATTGGTCCTATTAAATTTCTTAACTTCCTGAACAATAGTTGTAGTATGCTTTGTAATAGGACCGTTTAACTATGAACATCCTGTATATCAAATAAAATATGTACAAAAAAAAAGTAAATTTGGCCGGAATTTCATTTGAATTATTTAAAAATATTTTAGGAAATGATAGAATAAAAGCACATTGCAAACAGTGTAAAGTAAACCTAGTCTTAATCGAACAGTATATCTCTCGAATTGAGTATGAATTTCAATGTTGATGAGGATTATTTTCGATTCTCATTTACATCTTGTTAATACAACTGTTGTTGAGCACACTTCTTTCATTGGCATTCTTTTAATTATAAAATTTGAATAGAGATTTTAAAATTTATTGAAGTTAACGTTGTAATGTATTATGAGATAATAAAGGACTAGGAGATCTCCGCTATTAGCAGAAGATATTGTACGATATCTTTACAATGTTATCCAACATTTTGAATACTCGCCAGTATCGCATAGATATCATAATAACGTCGTTGGGCATTTTCTACTAATAGGGTTGACTTGCTCGCTTGCAAGTCATTTAAGAAATGATAGAAAGTCAAATTTTAGAGAATTTCCTACTTTTTGGTTGCGCCAAGTGGAATTATAGGCAGCTGCTGTCTCACTCGAAAATCAATAAAGAAAAAGAACTGCAGAGACTATGTCATCTTAATTCTACACCTTAAGAAAATAAATAGGAATCAATGGTTCATCTATAATAAACATTGATTACCCTCAAACAGAACTAATCATATTTATTAAAGTTTGTTCGGTAAATTTTTGTGCCACCTGAAATATTTATTGTTTAATCTAACCTAAATGACAATAATTAACTGTTTTTATGAAATCAAAAATTTATTGAAGTTTTACTCCGGGGACTTGGAAAAATATTAGATTTAGTAATAGGCCAAGACGAATTAAGAAGTTTCAAAACTTCTTCTCTAAATCTTTCTTTCTTTAAACACAGCGGTTTCTTCAGGAATATAATAACATTATTGAACGTTTATCTGTAATATAAAATGCCATTCAGCAAGAATCTCTTTATTTTGATAGTTCTGTTCTAATAACGCAGGATGGTTGAAGATGTCCATTCCTGTAGATTTTTTTTTATTTTAAGCTTTACAGGAAATACAAAGGGGAACATACTGCAAAAGCTTATTTGTGGCCCAATTTCGATATTATTTCAGCACTTAGTATCTTATTACACAAAGTTACGCATTCGAATACCATTGTTATTTTATATTCTAATTTTAATATTCAAATGCATGATTTTCTCGTTAAAGTCTCGAGTCAGTTCCTCTGAATTTCTGAATGATTCCAATAATTCTTGTGAAAGAAAACGGTGTTAATGCGCATTTCATGCGTTGTCTTCCAAGCAATAGTGTGCACACAAATTTCTTATCAAATGAATGATACTTTACAATTTCGAAATGGAGTTTTCCTTGTTTTTAGAGTGAACACTGGTTCCTAATGTCGCTTCGAGATGGCTCTGGAATTACCGGGCAGCCACTTTAACCAGCCTACACTACAATCATGTTAAGTGCTACTGCTGCACTTACATAGAGAGTAGAGAATATATGCATCTTATCGATGAATATATATATATATATATTATAAATGAAAAGTATGAAATAAATTCAATACACCTTTTTCGTTTTACAAATCCCATAGGTAAGACGGAATATTTGTAATCAATGATAAGTAAAATTTTTTCAAGTCTAAGAACAAGGCGTTGGTTTGTGCAGAAGTTTTACCTAGAAAAATGACTCATTCATTATACGTATTCGAAAAATTGTACTCGTTTATTTTTAATGAACTCTCCTTTTTCTGATTATAACAATAGAATTTTGGAATCTCTATTTTTTTTAGCCTCCTGATGAGTTGGGGTTTACAAATCTGATATTTATAATCTGTAATAATTTTGTATTTTTCATGGCAGTATTCTATCTAAAATTTACAGAATTTACCAATTAATTTAGCAAATTAAAATTTCATGTAATGCATCAGCCACTTGATAATGAAGATTCCGAAATATTTATAACATTTAATTACAAAGTAAAAAATTAAAAGCAGAAAATAAAAGTAATTTCATTAGTGTACTTGGTACTTTTTAGTGCACTGATGAAAGCATGTTGTGAAACATAATTATAATTTTAATTTTGTTATCGGAATTTAATATTCACTGAAATCATTTAATGGAAATACATTCATTTACTGACTTTTAGAAATTGTTTTCCTATATTTATATAATTCCAGTATATTAGTGTCATTCTTTAATTTTCAAAAGCTTTAAAAAAAAAATACTTATAAATGTTTGTTTATTTTCCAGGGGGTGACTCGGATTTGTTGCAGGTATGTATAAATGTTGCAATAAAACTTTTTACACTAAAATTTGCTTACTAAAATTTGTTCATTCCGTCAATAAAGTAAATGAATTCTTTGTGTAATTAGAGCGGATGATTATCACATAATAAAATGTAACTTTTTCTGTTGATCTGGAGAAACAATATTTAAAAATATGGTTATGGTTCGTGCACATCTTATTAAAATTCATACTTGCTAAATTTTTCTCAAACGGCAGACTTTTAAATATTATTTTAGACAAATAATAATACAGATTTGACGATTATTTTTTATTTTCCCGAATAATTCAAGAAGGGAGAAAACGAGAAATTAATTCCACAAATCGATTCAATTTCATTAGTATTCGAAAGAAAGAAGAGCCCTGTATTCATAAAATGAAAATTGAATAAACGAAAAAGAATAAACAGAACTGTAAGAAAAACGATTAAGGTAAAGATATGAAAAAAAAAATTGAAATCTATAAATGGTATAAATTTTGGCATTAGGTTTTAATATATTGTCATCTTTAAAAATTTATGGGAAATTTAATGATATGTTAATTTACTTTCATATTTGCTATTTTTTTATTAAAAAAGTACTTGAAAATTTTGTCATGGCATTGATATTTACCTTTTTTCTATTTTGGTTGAAAACTATTTTAAATATATTTCGTAGATAACGTATCTCATTTTAGTTTATGCAGTTTTAATCTTTAAAATTATCATTTTTAAACTACTTTTAAATTAATTTTGATGAAGAAATGTTATTTCATATTAAATATTTACATTTTTTCTGATATCAGGATTGTTAAGGACAATGACCAATGTAACTGTGATCGGACTGTTATGGCACTTCTCCATATTACGTTCTTGCAGCCAAATAACGAATCAAATGCCCATAACTTAAATTCGAAAAAGAGTTGCTGAGAAAATTTTTCATCAACTTCTCGCGGAAAGAAAAATTATAGGATCATTTATCTCTAAAAATGGATCGCTTCCTGTCTCTTTGGTCTTGAACGCCCAATGTCTCGCACTCTGTAATAAAGGAAAGAAACTGCACTACATCTTCCATATTCATTTTCATCTTTATTATCATTATAAAAGAAATTTATTTTCTTAGTAGCTATCGTTGAAATTCTTTTTCTAATTTATAATGGGTTCTTTTACCGATTTTTACCTGCCTCAATATGGTAACAATCGAATTAAGCACTGGGCCACTGACTTTTTTAAAATTCACAATTCATAGATAATTCTTTTTCCATTTTGCAAAGAAAATTGTAGCCATTGTTTACAATTTTCTTTATTGTTATTTTAAAAATTCTCGTTTTAAATTTCAATCGTCCCGTCCATTAAACCGTCAGTGACCGCAACGGGAAGTGCGAGACGATGTTTTAATCGCTAACAGCATTTTCTGTCATCTTAAAATTTTCTAATTCATTATAAAAATGGAATTCTCATTTTACTTGAATTATGATCTGAAGAGTTTACTTGATGCAAGTTAAATCCTATTTCGTGGAGCAAATATTCTTCCAATGGCGAATACGAAAGTTTGGAAAGAAAGTTAGGTCACTATATCTGTTCTGCAAAGCTCTCAAACCTTTTTAAATTTGAAACTATTATGATTAAATACTAAACCCGAGGCCATTTGTGTGATCTCTAAAAATAAATAAAATAAAAAATATAAAAGTTTTATGTTTACTGTGAAACCATATACAAAAATGCATTTGATATTAATGAATGATTAAAACTTCTTGAATTCTTCCTGCAACGAGAATCGCTCCTCTGAATTGAAATAATTATTATTAAACTCCTTTGCAGAAGAAATGAAACGGCTCTCATTGAATGAAAAAGACAATTGCATGAAACTGCGCATGAATGCAAATTTAATTCCTGTGGATTTCTAGCAGTATGAAATATCGAACCATTTCCATACATTTTTACAAGATGTAGTAATTTTTATTTTAAATGTAAATTTGAAATTGATATATTTCCAGAAATTTACGAATTATTTTTAAAACTTTGTAATTTCTTTTAAAATTAATGTTTCTGATGTTTTATCTTTTGCTATTCTAGAGGATCCAAGCCTTGGAAATCGAGGCTTCATTCTGGAAGCACAAATACCAGGATGCCCAAGGCACAATAGCAACGCTGCAAGTAAGCTGCTTTAAATTGGTAGATGAAAACTTATATTAATACCGCATATTAAAAAATTGACTGTGTAATAGAATCGGTATACCGTCAGTCAAATGACAATTACTTACATTTCAGGGTTCGAAGCATTGAGTACTGTCCAATGTGTAAGCGCCGAACTCATACTCATGTATCTCATGCTGTGCTAATTCTGACAAAAAAAAATACTCATTTTATTCAACTTTTGAAAAATTTAATGGAAAACCAGAAAAATGAGAACTTTTTTTAGATTTCCGTAGAGCAATCCTGAATTATTAAAAAGATAAACTGTCGAAATTTGAAATCGTTTTTTAACGAATGAAAAATTTTTACAGAATTCTAGTTTTTAATAATATTTATAACAGAAAATATAGTTTGCTCACAATTTTTTAACCATTTTATTATAATTGAAATAGAAAACGTTTTAATGATTATTAAGATCAAATGACGAAACAATGTTAATTAACTTTGTATATGCATTTTTTACATTTTATAGAATAAAATTAAATTCGATAAGATTAAAAAGCATATACAACTGTTTTACGAAGTCATGCTGCATTTAAAAGCCATCGGATTTCTGTATAGAATTTTCAAGCACTTATTTCAGTACTCTTCTTAATTTTCGCTTGTTTTGCTTTCATGGCGCTTTTAAATCTCGGTTACTTTCGCTCACTCTTCTTCCAGAGCTTTCGTAACCATTCACTCACCATTTAAAACTTTCAATCGCACCTCTCGGTAATCTAATTTTTGTATTTGTTTAATTAGTTAACATACAATCTATGGTAAAGAAATGCTGCATTTACTTATAGACTTATTTAAAATACGTGATCATTAAAAATACGTGACGTGGCCACTGCGAAATCCCTATTCTTGAACTGTTATTTAGTTTAATTTTAATTGACAATCATTTTACTGTTATTTAATTTCATTTTTAATTCTAGAGAATAAAAAAACATTCTAATAATAACTTAATACTAGGGTTTATACAAAAACCGACTTTTTGAAAAACCGGTTTTCAAATTCGATATTTCTAAAAAAACCGGTTTTAGCCGGTTTCCGAATTTTTGCCCAAAAAAATTGAATAGGGAAAAATATTTTTCCCTATTTTGGGATAGACAGTTATATTATATCCGTCAATTATTTTATGAACTGCTTTCAAATGATTATGTAGATTGCTCGTAGATGATCCTTTGCAACTCAACATTTTATTACAATGATTTCAGATTGCCTTGTCTATCCCGAACATTTTGAAATTATCCCGAACTTCCAACTTCTCAAACTTTATTTAAAAATGAAATTAAAGTTATTGAATAAATATTTTCGAAGTTTATTTTACAATTTTATTATTTTAACTATTAATATTAATGCAATTTAAAATAATCTAATCTATACATTTTCTAGGAATTTTGAAAAAAATAAACACTTTTTAATCTAATTCCGATGCTTGCTAAAGACATAATTTATGTTAAAACGTTGCGAAAGAAAATATGGAATATTTTAACGCCCTGTGTTTTATTTAAAATTCCAATTTTATTTTAATTGAATATTTCTTATTGATATGGCTAGTTCAAGTGGTGTAGTAAAAAAGCTTTCAGGAGTGGTACGAAGAAAATTTTAAATGATATCATTAAATATTGTGACCAGGAAGCAGAAAACGGGGAATTATTTATTCCATTCACACGTTCTTCGAAACGAGCCAGTCAAATTGCTGACGTTTCTATTAGCACCGACTTCATACCGATAGACAAAACATCCGATGAGAAGTGAGATGAACTTTATCAAACTTTAGTTTCACCTAGAAAAAAAAGTGAAAAGGGATGTTCATGAAAAACATAAACTGACGAATTCGAGGCGCAACTGGGCCGTGCACAAGCACTGGCCAACGCAACTTGCAACGTTGAAAAAATGTTTGCTGGCCGTTGAATAGAATGAATAGCAAATCAAATAAGTTCAAAATTAATTTTTACATAATAATATGAATTCTTAAAACCGGTTTTCTTAATTTAAAAACCGGTTTTCGAATGTGATAAATTTACTTTAAAAAACCGGTTTTTTAAAACCGTCAAACCCTACTTAATACTGTCTAATAATATATTTAAATTCGACTATTTCTATTTTTTTTAATTATTTACAAAAAGCATTAAAGAATTTCTTAACTTCAAAAGTTAAAATTAGAAATGATGATGTGAGGACAGAAAAAAATAGATACAGAAGTTTACACGAGCAGTTGATGAAAAGCAAAAGGAAACCGATAAAAAAAAATTATTAACATTATTACTATAAGATATCGCCTTATTTATGACAAATAATCTCCTTCATGCTCTTCAAATCTTTCTGGTGTCGGCAACGAAAAGAAACATCTACTAAAATCCTAAATACTCCTCAGTTTTTCTTAAAATCTATTATTTATTGAAAGTGGGATAAAGAAATGACATACTATTTTCAAAAAACATCCTATCATACTCATACATAAAATATAAGATATAAAATTCAATATGAATTAACAATATTCGGAGGATTTAAAAAGTTTTAATTCTATTAAATCATCTCATCTCCGTAAGGGGGTAAATGGTAAAAATGGAGGGTCGAGTATCGGTAAATGCAGCATGACTTTGCACCCACCCTAAGCTTTGAGTTACAAAGTTTTTCACTTCAATCTTTCAAATAAAATAAAATGCATATATAATATACAGGGTTATTAAAAAAGGAATAGACTTAAAATATTTATTTTTAATTAACAATAACTGATAGATAACCTCATGAGTTACATTACTGAATAAAGGGGATTTTGAAGTTTTATTGTATGTATTTAACCTGAATTCAATTTATTACACAGCAAAGTGAAATCGGAAATCCATTTTTTTTCTCCTGATGAAATATTGCTGGTATATTATTGAATTCACTGTTGTAACAGTTTAATTTTGCAGATTAGATAAATTTCAAATACACCCCGTATCTGTAGATTCGAAAGCTCGTGTTTTCTCTGCTTTTGTATGTTTTGTGCATTGTATGTTCGAAAGCAGTTCCGATAAGCTTGCCAGTTCCATCTGGCATGCAAGGATGACAAGAATGAAACCATCTCTTTCCACATTCAACCATCTTCTACGAATTTCTTGCATCGGATGTAATTCTGTTTATAAAGATGCGGATATTAGCATAACAATGAAATGCATGCTGCAGTGCAACAGTCGATAAATCCTTTGATTATTAAAGAAAACATTACATTTTATTTATTTTTTATTTTACATAAATATTCGAATTTTTATATATAGTTATGCACTGCATTTCTATTTCTTGTCTTTAATTTAAAATCTCGCATTTATACCCTCTGTTTTTGAATAACACTCTGCGTATTGATTTAATATAAGTGGCGGACAAGAACCAAATTTGGGATTTAGCTTCAATTTATTTTTGCATGAGAGGGCCTGGTTTGTACTCGGGCAGAAGCAATGACATACGTTTGTTCACCTCAGGACCTAATCTAAAAATGAGAAATTACATTGGTGCTTTTGCTAGGAGATTTATATGGTTTCCTTTTAACACATGTCAATTCATTATAGGGAATCTTGGATATCTTTTAAAGGAATTCCGTAGGCATTAGGGATTTTTATTTATTTGCTTGAAGTCTGAGAATTAGTTAGCAGTTTATTAGAGTACATGTTAGAATTAAAAAGAAAAGTGAGATTTGGATCAAAAAATAAGAGAATTGTAGAATAAAGTAATATGGACAAATTAAAAAAATTATTAGATTAAGAGATATTATTTGTATTGTGCTTATTTTGTACTTAACAGTACTTATTTTGTAACGGTATTTGTATTGTACTTTTTTGTGCTTAACGGTACTTATTTTATACGGTATTATTTTTGCAAATCGTAATTACCGTGATCGATTTTATGGTGCAAAACATAGGTTAGTAAATTTCAGTGTATATTTTTATACCTTTAAAAATGTGAGTGTGGTATTCTAATTACCACAACATTAGATCAGTATTTGTTATTCTTACCTTCAATGTATCGTGAATGAGTGTAGCAAAGTCTCCTGAAGCATGTCTAATCTTGTGATAAATTATGCGCTATGCAACCTTTTGTTTAAATCATACATTAATGAAATCCTTGCTTTCAAACAATGCCAAAATTTAGAATTAAACAATTTTAATATTTAGAAAATTACAAAATGCATAAATGGGTTTCAGTCTTCAAATTTAAATTTTGACCACACATTTTGTTTAGGAGCTATCTGTTGCATCTATTCGATGACAACAAACTTTTTAAATAAAATTATGTAATAAAAAAATGAAAATTACAATTTCCACCATTGACTTCTTTTCGCCGCAAAACATTCTGCACTTTTCCTGCATAATTTACATAATTTAAAACCGAGAACATGTATATCATTTCATGAATAAAAATAAAATAATTTCAAGATGGAGTTTAGTGCTCGTAAGTCCAGGGAAGAACGTAACGAAGGGAGCCCAGCCGTAACCTAAAAAATCGTGTTGCTCTTTCGTGAGGAAATTTCACACCAGTTTGTTTTTAAATCTTTTTGAAGTCATTCTGACAAATTATACGAAAGACCACACTTTAATCTGAAACCAAACGCGAAGGATTCTTCGTTCTTCCTATCGCAAACGAAATGCATTTCTTTTAATCCCTTTCATGGGGGTTATTCTTCCTTTCATGAATAATTCGCAACTGATGTCACTTGTTTGTCAACTGATGTCACTTGTTCATTAAAACATGAAACACAATCATTTATATATCATTTAAAGTATATTTTATGCTAGGACATATTTCTAGTTTTACGGAATTAATGAGTGCTTAATTGTGAACTGCAATCGAATAACACAGAAATGAAATCGAAATCCAGTTCTAATTTCTGAGAAACAAACAGAACTAATCGAATAGTCATACCTACTCATTTAATTAAGCAAAAGCAGTTGGTTTCTTTACGACAGTATTCATCTCTGAAGATTAAATTGCTTCTATTCTATTTCTTCTGTTTTATAATAATTCTGAAATTTTAATTTGTTCTCATTAATTCTAGCAAACCATCCTGCAGCTGGAACAAAAATCGGCTGTGCAACCGCCGATTGTGACACGCCCAGCAACACCACAACCGTTGCTGGTTTCAGAACCAGAACCCTTGAGGGTATCCACGCCGGTAGGGACACCGGAAAGTGTGTTCACAGCGGAAATGTCTCCCGCAAGTGTTCCGCCTCCATCACCAAGAGCGTCACCCCCCCGGCCACGCAGGCAGCTCTTTCCTGCTAGTCCACAAGCAGCGCAACCTTCACCTAGGCGTCTTCGACAAACAGTAAGAGTAGTTTTTATTATACATTTTTAATTTGATTAGTTTCGTTTTAATAAGGATGGAACTTTGTACATTTGCATATTACCAATAGCAATACTCTTTCAAAATATTTTGATTATAATTATTAATCAATTTATGAAACTAGTAACTATTTTAATCCCAATTCGATACCTGAATTTCAATTCTATACTAGTGTTGAAACTTGGTAGTACATTTAAATAAAAATGTAGTTTCAAAATTTCATAATTTATAATCCCTTTTTTTTTAATTTAAAATTTAAGAAAACTAGTGTGTGTGTGTGAATAAAGAAAAGAAAACCCTTAAAAATGCTGAAAATCGAGGGTAAACCAGAGTAGAGAAGAAAAAGTGCTTAAAACTTATAATAAATAGGCAAATAGGCAATGTTGTACAAATTAATGAGTTGTTAGGTTTCATATTCTATTTCCATTTTTAATACTGATTTAAAATTAGATGTAAATTTTAAGGGGAGGGGTGTTAGCGAACATCTGCTATTGATAATTATAACTCGAAATTACATGATTCAGATCATTGGAATTTTGATACTTTGGATACTGAATCTGAGCAAATGACCAGTCATGTCGAAACATTTGGTGCAGAATCGGACCAAAGACAAACTTCTGAAATGCATGAATCAACTTTTCTTTATGCTACAATGGATGGAGTGCATTGAACTGGCCCCGTAGGATTAAAGCAAGAACAATTCCGCTTGTATTGATGTCATTTTTCAATTGTCTATTGCGCCTTCTAATCTCGTGACTCGCTTTGCGGACTATTATATGCCTCGGAAAGGAAGATCCTTGTTATGAAAAATTAACCAAACAAATCATTGTTTTTTCATAGCAAGGAAGTTCTATGATGAAAAATAAAACGAATCAAAATCCTCGTTAATTCAAGGATTCATTACACACTCTCTTTTTCTTTTTTTCTCTCTGCCTCTTTTCGATTCATTAGAAGGAAATAACTGCTTCGAATAATTGAGTTGAATTTGCATCGCTTGTTCCTGAAAGGTTTTAGTGCTGACGTATTTGATGCTTCTAGGTTATCAGCAAGCAACAGTAAAAATGAGATGTGCAGTAATAATAATAATAATTTTAGAAATAGCAAATATGTCGCATATTTTCCCCAATATTGAATCAATGTTAAATATAAGACTTGTATACACTGAAGTGCCAGAAAAACTGGCACACCAATCTAATATCGTGTAGAAGCCCCACGAGCACGCGGCATTGATTCAATTAATTTCTGAAGATATTCTGTAGCACCATGAGGTCTGCTGCAGAACAGGCACCTACAGAACAGTTCACAAAGACATGGGAGCGCGAGGTCTCCCAAGGACAGCACGTTGCAAAACATCCCAGGTATTCTCGATAATGTTCATGTCAGGGGAATTAGGTGGCCAAGAGAGGAATGAAATTTAGAAGAGAACTATTCGATAGCTACTGTAGACCGGTGGGGTGGTGCATTATCCTGTTGGAATTGTCCACACATGATATGCACGGAATGCACACATGATACGAATGGATGCGGGTGGTCAGAAAAGACGTTCACGTACCTCTGACTTGTCATGATCGAGTGTAGACGTATCAACGGTCCCATTTCATGCTAACTGCACACGCCCCATTCCATCACAGAGCCTCCTCCAGCTTGAACAGTTCCTTGTAGGCAAAAGGGATCCAAGAATTCATTGGGTTTTCCCCATAATCGTACACGGTCGTCAGCCCGATACAATTGGAAACGTGACTCGTCAGACAACGTTTCTTCAATCATTGAGAGTCCAATGACGATGTTGGCGAGCCCAGGCAAGGCGCAGAGCTTTATGCCGCCGAGTCAACAACAATGATACACGAGATGGTCTGCGTCTGCGAAAACGGATATCAATTAGCGTATGTTGCACAGTACATGCACTGACACTTGATGAGCCTGCATTCAAATCCACAGCAATCTGAGGAAGTGTTGAACGTCTATCTCGTGTAACGATGCTTTTCAGCCGTCGCTGATCTCGTTCTGTCAAGATCTATTTCCGGCCGCACCGCTGTCGGAGATTTGAAGTTTTACCGGAAGCCTGATATTCGCGGCATACCGTTGAAATAGCCGTGTGCCAAAATTGAAATTTCATCGCTACTTCGGAAATGCTGTACCCCATCTCTCGTGCGCCGACGATTAATCCCGTTTGAAAATCACTTAAATCTTGATAATTTGCCATTGTAACAGCAAGAATCGATGCAATAGCTTCCTCAGATACCTGTTGTCTTATATATGCACAGTTGACCGCATCGCGTTAAACTGATTGGGGGAACATCTCCATTATTTGCATACGACCTGCTACACTGTTTTTCTGGCTCTTCAGTGTATATTATATAGTATTTTGAGCTTGTAAAATGTTAATGCTGTAAAATTTTTAAATATAGGGTAATGTTATACTGCATTAAATCTTGTATAAAAATGAAAATTTTTAATTTTCCTTTATGTAAATTAAAAGAAAAAATTTATACACTCATAATATTTCCTTATAATTCTTTTCGTTTATCCTGCTGCTATTCTTATTATAACAGAAAAGTTTATTTAGAGTATCGAAATTGGACAAGCTAATCAGCATCTTAGACATCCTATTATTGAGATTTGGAAAGGCCAAGATTATGATATCAGTTACCGAATTCGGGGGTTTAGGGAATGACTGCGCTTCCCTGTCGAATTTTAAGTAGACATTTTAATTCCGTAATGATCTCTTGTTAATTTGGAAATTTTGGGGGGAAGAAAAGAGAATTTCTCAGCTTATTATAACAAATTATGGATGTTACATTCAAAATTATTAAAAGCGTAATGTATTATGTAATATGTACTTTTTTACTTTTGATTTATTTTATAAACAGGGAAATTTCAGTATTAATTATAAGAGATGAAATAGTTCTCTGTGAAACGGAGTCTTGTTGCTTTAACTGAACAGAATAATTTTCGGAGTCGGTAACTTGAAAACTAAAAATGTTACTAGAATTCAGTTTGGAATAATGGAATATTCAACATAACAGAATGCACAGATTAATTTGACTATTTCTTTTTCAGTGCATTAAGCGGCACTTTTAATATTTAAAATGTCTCATTCACTTCGGTACGTTATTCAACACATACATGAAGTTCCATAAACATAGAATTTATTTATTTTTTTTCATAGTTTTGTGCCACATACTTGGATTCCATTTAGCACAAGATGCGGAATAATGCTTCGTGATAGTTTATGGCATTTCGAATAACGTGGAAGATATTGTGGAGATTTTTTTTTTTCTAATGGGGTATACTGTTATCTTTTGGAGGAAAGAATAAATTCATTTCAGAATTATTTGATTTTGAAAAATTGCATTTTAACTATAACCTTGTCTTATTTATTAAAAATTTTTCATCTTTCCTTCTTTTTCTGTGTATTTTGAGGAGTCTTTAAAATATGTATTTTTACAATATTGAAAGTCAAATTTTAGTTTCTAATGCACTCGTATATTTATTTCATTATATTATCAAACACATTTTATGCAACGTCGATAGACGTTGAATTCATATATCGTTTTTACCGTATTACATGTATTTTACAGTAAGAAGTGTAATCAGCACTGTAAAGAATAGTTTTTTTACATGAATTCTTTTATGTAATACTTCAAATCAAATAATAGCTGGCGTGAAAATCAATATTTATGTACAAGTCCTTAAAATATTTTTGAAAATCTAGGATTTTAAAACTTTGGTCAGATATTTTACAATATCTTTCTTGCAGTGTTCGGTATTCCCAGATATTCATAATATTATTCAAATATTACTTAATGGGCTTACAATCATTATGCCATCTTTTCCTCATTGAAGTAGTAAAATTTTAAGATTCTTCCATGTTATGATCATTTTTAAAGGTAAACATATTCCTAGGCTAAATCTAATTATTTGCCTTCAGAAAAATGTTTTTCCATTTCTTTTTCAGTATTTGCTGTTCTGATCTACTTTTAAAATATTCATTGAGCATTCAAAAGGAATAATCTTAGGTATGAAAGAATTCCAAATATAAATGTTATAAAAATAATAATCTAAACACTTGTACTACATGCTAGTTTCATCTTAGTTTTCTATACTTGTGGAGATTTCAATATTTTCATTATTATAAAGCAGACAGTCGAAACGTTTCTCCTTTGCAATTTTATGTGCTTTCAATTGAGCACGTGGTCTCTCCGGAAATAAAAACTTGATATGACATTTATAAATTCTGTGACTGTCATTCTCGTTTACCTTGAAAGCTCCCGAGCGGTTTGAAGAGTTCTTGATCAAGCAGCAACCCTTCTTCATAAGAATGTCTCGCAAATGTTTCAGTATTTTCATGTTAGAAGGACATGCTGTTCACGACATTTCTTATATTTGAGCATTTGCCTGGGCTCTTTTCAATTCAAGTCATCGGACAAGAATCTTTTTTAAACCTTTTAAAGCACAAATCTCTCATTTTTGTTTCCTTGTATCGTGTTACCGTCATAAAAAGATTCTTTGCATATAAGCGGCTGTCTTTTTCTTATTTGAATTGGCTGTTAAAGGTAGATTACGCTCATTGATACAGTTGTATCTCGTAGACAGGATGTGGTAGAAAAACCCGAACAAATTTTAATATAACTTGAATAAAAATTAATAAGTTAACAAAATATAACAAATGATAATGAGTAGACTTTTACTGATAAATAAATTTAATTGGTTTCAAAGTGGCCTGCTTTTGCAGTGATCCAGAGGCGCAAACGTTTATTGAAATTTTCAGAAATGGGCCGCAAGTCTGAGGAAACGGGATAGATTAAAGGTAGAAGACATTTCTTTATAGAGACCAAATTTTTAAGTCCTTTAGTGAAAGCCTTAGACTTCAAAATGGTCCATACACTTTAATCATGGTATTGAGATTCTGTGTTTGTTGTGCCCATTTTCCAGATGTTATCACGTCCAGAAATGTTCTTTCCATCACTCTTCTGTCTTTAGCCTTGTGAGCTGATGCAGAGTTTTGTTGAAACTCACATTTTACATTTGTGTTTCGGCTCACGGAAATATCTTTTAGAATGTCCCACTGGTACACTTTTTGAATTTTTTTAGATTCCTCATCTACAAAAACCAGAGAGATTTTGCAATTTTCGCAAATTCCACCCCAGACCATGACCGACTTTGGATTTTTGCGATGTTCACCAACTGCTGAAGTGCTTGGTGCGTCTATAGACCAGATCCTATAGTTCTTGGAGTTACGAAATTTTGGACGGTAAACAGCTTCTCATTAGTAAAAAAGAATCTCTCAGTTCTGATAAGCGGCCCGTTTCAAAAGTTTTCGGCGTCTTTCGAGCCGCACGAGTTTGTTTTCTTCAGTGAGAAGCTGAACTTTCTGGACTTAGTAAGGCTTCAAACCAAGTTCTGATTTTGCCATTCGTTGCTCTGCTCTGTCTCTTTTTTTCAGTTCAGAGCGATCTTTCTCATAGAAACCTTCGAATTTCATTGAACTCGCTTTTTGATAACCTACGGCTACTGAAATTGTTCACCATATATTTTAGTTCACTTCCTGTACTTTTACCATCATTGCCAAGCTATTTGAAACGATAGATTGCATCAGACACTGTTTGCCGAGGCACATTAAGCAAATGAATGACTTCATACTGTTCGTTTTCCCAACTTTAAAATAGCATATCTTTTGCTTGGCATTGTAAAAAGACCAAAAATCAGTACATAAACTAAAAGATACATTATAAAATGTTACAACTGAAGTGGTGGTTGTATGATTTTTGCGTGCAGTACACTTTGCATACCAGTCATGAAATTGTCAATCAATAGTCTTGTTTACAATGCGGTTGCGTCACTGATGAGGTCAGTTCTAGAAGAGGTTACAACATTTTAAACGTTATCTAAAAGTGTCATATTTGGCAAGAGTTAGCATGATGTTTGACACAATTTCGAATACTTAACGATACGTCCATTAATCAATTTCGTGCGTTTTAATTCTATATGAATAATTTCCACTTTGTTTTTTATGAAAGATGAATTTCTTTTCAATGCATTTATTCAAAATATGTATGATAAAAATCATTCAGGAATGATATTTCTTCTCATATAAATAGTGTATCCGCTTCGAAATAGCTATTTCTTCTAGATATTAGATATAAATGCATTACTTTACATAAATAAATAAGAGTTTGTGTTTCATTAGCTTTTGCTTTATTTCTTCTTGATTCGTTTCTTTAATTCAATAAGTTCGAGCTTTAAAATATATGTTATTTAAATATAGGCATTTAAAAAAGTTATTTCTTAAATTTAAAGTACAATTAAATGTGGTTAGTGGTATTGGAATGATTTGTAAGGAGGGAAAAGTTGCAAAAGCAATTATTGAAATGCCGTACGTAGTAAGAAAACCTTCCAACTACGGATGTTAAGTTTCTATGCTATATCAGTTTTTAAAAAAAATCAGTTTCCAGAGTGGAACGCCATTACAAATTTAAACGTTTCTGTTTATTCATCGTGGATTTAATTTAAATGTTGTTACATTTTTTTAAATCTGTACTCTTATGAAGATAAATTATTTGTTCATTATATGTCTTTGCATTTTGTATATAAAATATTGTAAGTATACGGTGCGTAAAATAAGCAGCTTACTAAATCAGAAGTATATTAATAGCTGGTTAACTGATCATTTGTATCTGCGAAAATTTTTAGGGGATATTAGCTGAATTCAAATTTAATTTTCTTCTAGTTGCACTATTTATTAAATCATAATCCAAATCTACTATTAAAAAATGAAACAGAATTAATAAAAATTATTTTTTTATTAATATATGTAGTATATGTTCTTTAGAAACTTTAATTTTATTAAAGATCGTTCTTATATGTACAATAAGTCATTAAAAATAGTGTTGAATAAAGTTCTGATAATACTCTTCAACAATATACAAATACCCCTTTATTGAAATGCTTAACTATGCGTTTTTTCTCATATTTTAAGCAATGTAAATATTTCGAATTTCAGAAGAATTCATGGCCGTTTTAAACCTTCCAGGGGCTCTGAGATAACGAAAATCTCAAAGCCCTCCTTTCCCTCCAAATTTTTTTACTGACTTCAATTTAATTTTAATTCAGCAATTTTAAGTAGTACATTTTTAAAACTGAAGTTGAAAGTCCCTTTCTAAAAAGTCCATATCAATATTGTACAAATAAAAAAAAAAGGGCACAGTTAAAATGTAAAATTAATTTTAAGCAAAATATTGAAAACAAAAGACAACTTTGTAAACACTCTAAACAATTTTGTAAAAGAAGAGAATATATTTTTTTTAAACTGTAAAGCTTCCAATTTTTTAGAATTAGAAAATAGCATAACGAATAACTTGTAAATGGTAATTAGGAATATTACTAGAATAAAGTTCTAAATTTAATTTAATCAATACTTGATTATGACTTGAATAAATTTGATTGCAGGGCCCTCTATCATTAAATGAAAGTATAAAACTAAATACCTTTCTACAAATATTAAAAATTATCAAGAGCTGACAATTGCCAACTTTACCTATTTAAAAAATCTTGCCCCCCCCCCCCTTGATTAGAATTAATTAAATAATTTTTTGGACTGTTGGCAATACAGCTTCTGTATAGTAGATTCAAATTTCTTGTGAATTTAATCATATTTAATAAAAATGGCTTTAAGGGCATGTTTCGATGTGCCCATTGATTAGGATGTTCTTAAGCGATTTTTTTTCGTAGAAACAATGCACAAGTTGCAGGTATTTTGCTATGGGCAAAAGTCTGGTTATCTCAAAATGAGCCCATAGTTTTCAGAAGTCCAGTCGAGATCAATATAAGATTTCAAGAGCAAAGGAATTTAGAACGTTAGTTTCTTTATTAAAAGAAATAAAGTCAGATTTCTGTTATTGCATTGCATGAGAAATTCTTGCTGTAACATAAAGAAGTTTTTAAAGAAATATTTTATTTCTTCGTAACTATATAAGTGTACATTCACTTCTATAACTATATAAGTGTATAAGTAACTATATAAGTGTACATTCACTGTAATTTACTTTCATTCATAATTCATTAAACTTTGATTAAATATTAAGTATATTTCCATTATAGAAATTTGTAATCGTTTTATTAAAATGAAATGAATAAATTCTTACTTATAATGCAATTCTTTTATTTAGCAATATATAATACTTATGTAACAGTTATAATTTAATTCTCAACATAGGCTAAAAGTTTGGTGGTTTTCTATTGGATTTGAAGGAATATTTAACAGAGAATTATTCTTTAGTTTTCCTTCTACTATCCACAAAAAAATAATTTAAATTATTTCTTGTGTCACTTTTATATTTAAAAATTACCGAAATAACCTCGCACCAGAAATGTTCTAAATACTTAAAGTATTGTAATGAATCAGCTTCTTCCTGGGTGACCACTGTGACATTCCTTTTTCCCACACTCGATAATGTACATTCCGGGCCATTCTTCATCAACGAAACTCCCACAGTGGTAAGTGCCTCCAGATTGCCAAATGGAAGACCCTCCTTTTAAGTACGGTCATCTGGCCATTTAGTGCTAATCCAGATAAGGAACCACACGTGCGTTTCCCAGGGAAATAAATCGTGTTTCCGAAAGGCGACAGTGTCAAACACTCCAGATGTCCTGCATTTTTCCCATGGTGGAGGGTGAATCATCAATGGACATTTTCCCACGGGCGACCAGAGACGATTCAGGTTGTTCTGAACGGTGATTGGGTAACAGGGAGTCTGAGAGGAAAATAAAAGGTAGATTTTTCGGAAGAAGACGGAGAGAACGTTTAACCACTAATAACACAGACAGTGAGGCTAGACCCGGACAGGAAATTATGGAAATAGAAATCCACCAGGACCCGGAAGCTATCAAAATTAATTCTAATTCTAAAAGAACAACAAAAACTAACGCTCAAAAAAATAGAAATCCAGCAATATTCGATGGCGAGGATCAAATTATAGATATAACTGAAGATAATGATGAGGGATTCCAAACCCAAAAAACGAGGAATAACCATAAAAGAAGACTCTCCGATGAAGCCCGAACAGTAAAAAAGCCCTTAATTGAAAAAAATAATCTACTTGAAACCAAAAATAAATTTAGTCTCTTAGAAGAAGTGCAAGATAAAACAGTAGACCCACACATCCCACCTGTAGTGTTCAAAAGAACTAACAACTACAAAACCATAATAAAAAGATTAAATGAAACTCATAACATTAAATGCAAGGCCAAACCCTCAGGGGAGTTCTTCCACCTATACTGTGACACAGCGGACGACCATAGGAAAGTCACCAAATATTTTGATGAGGAAAAAATCGAATATTATGTAATATCCAGTAGGGCGGAAAAGCCAACTAAAATTGTAATCAAAGGGTTACCGATCGACACCCCCTGCGAAGATATAAAGGAAGAATTAACCAAAAAGGGTTATAGGGTCGACCGAGTTAATCAACTCAAGCAATTTAAAACTAAGCAACCTCTCCCAATATTCCAAGTTCACCTCTACAAATCTGAGAACCTCCAAAATATTTACAACGAAGATACCATCTGCTATATGATTGTCAGGATTGAAAAGTATATTCGAAAAACAGTGGGGCAATGCTTTAAGTGTCAGTCTTTCGCACACGTGAGCCAAAATTGCAAGATGCAGGAAAGATGTGTCATTTGCGCAGAAAATCACGACTCAAGAACCTGCCCACAAAAAAATGCTGAAATTGTCCAAAAGAAGTGTGCGAACTGCGGAGGCCCCCATACAGCATCCTATAGAGGCTGTCCTAAGTTCCCAAAAATTAATACTAATCAAAATAGAGAAATACAGCAAGGGAAATCTTTTGCATCCCTCTTCAAAAAACCAAACGCTCAACCAACCCCCACATCCTCCAAACCACCCACCGCACCAGCACCTCCAAAACCAGCAGAATTACCAACTCAGCTAGCTGAAAACAGTCAAGACTTTGCAGATATATTCAAACTATTAAACCACCTAAAATCAATAACAGCTGCAATTCCAAACCTAAAAGAAATACTAGAAAAACTAGACAAGGAAAAAAACCCCCAAAATAAATTATTTATCTTAGCAGAGGCCTTCTCTCCAACCCAAGCAATATGAACTCTCCTCCACCTGGACTAACAATATGCTCCTGGAATGCGAACAGCCTAAAAAATAAAATTTGGGAACTTAGGGACTTTGCAGAACGAATAAATCCTGATGTAATTGCTGTGCAAGAGACACATCTTCGCCCCACTGACAGGCTCAAAATTCCTAACTATGTATTTTATTCTACACCAAGCAGAACTGGACGAGGCATTAGAGGCACTGGAATCTTTATCAAAAGCAATTTGGACTACACCCACTATCCCAACCCAACCCTCAGACACATCGAAGCCACAATAGTTAAAATAAAAATCCCGGGAATTAAAGAAGACTCCATCAATATCATCTCCACATACATCCCTCCTGCCTGCAACCCCAACTTCACGCTGGATATCGAGCCCCTAATTCAAACCAATTACTCTACAATCATTATTGGAGATTTAAATGCTAAACACCGGCAATGGAACTGTGAAAGAGCCAACCCACAAGGAATGACCCTCAACTCCTTCATCAACAAGCTAAAAATGAAAATAATAGCCCCTGACAAACCTACAAGATACTCAGCAACAAGCGAAACCGTAATAGATTTAGCCCTCTCCAGAAACATGCACTTCACCTCAAAAATTGAAACCCTCACTGACCTCTCAAGTGACCATCTCCCAATCCTGCTACACATCAATATCAATGAAATTAATAAACAAGACATCTTTAAATTGCGGCCCAACTGGGAAAAATTCAGAGACCATCTCATTGAAAATACCACCTACCCTCAAGAAATAAAAACGGAAGTAGAAATAGAAATAGAAGCAAAAAACCTGTCTAACAATATCCTCAACTCTTACCAACAAACGGCCAATCAAATCAAGATAACATCCATAGAGACCCCCCCGGAAATTAAAAAGCAAACTTCAATTAAAAACAAATTAAGAAGAACCTGGCAGAATACCAGAAATCCAGATGATAAAAAGAAACTCAATAGAGCGAGGGAAAAACTCAGGAAAATGTGGGAAGCGCACAATAATGAAGTATGGGCCAATAGAATTGAAAACGCAGCCACAGAAGATCAATCCATTTGGAAACTTACAAGAACTCACACTAACAACAAGCTGAAGATGCCACCACTAAGGAGAATCAATACCATTGCTTATAGCGACGCCGAGAAAGCCGAAGAAATAGCCATCAACCTCCAAGACCAGTTCACCCCAAATAAAATTTCTGATAAATCCAGCGACAAAATAGTTCGTAAAATAGTCAGAAAATTCCTCAAAAATAAACCGACCACTAGAATAGATCCCTGCAACCCTGAAGAAATAATAGAGGCAATTAAAAGCGCCAAAAAAAAGAAAACCCCGGGTGAAGATGGAATCACGAATGAAATGTTGAAAAATCTACCCATTAAACTACTATACAGACTCACCAAACTCATAAACGCCATCCTCCGATTGCATTACTTCCCATGCTACTGGAAAAGAGCAATTATTATCCCCATCCATAAACCTGGCAAAGATCCCGACAACCCTACCAGCTATAGACCAATTAGTCTCCTCTCTTCAATAAGCAAAATAGCCGAAAAAATAATTCTCAATAGACTGAAACCCATAGTAGATCAACTAATCCCATACCAATTTGGATTCAAAACTAAACATTCTACTACAGCCCAACTGCTCAGAATGACTGAAATAATTAGACAAGGATGGTCTGAGGGTATGGATACTGGGGCAATTTTCCTAGACGTCGCCAAGGCATTCGACAAAGTTTGGACAATAGGCCTCATCTATAAATTAATCAAAATAGGAATTCCGGACCCACTCACCAAACTTCTCGCCACATACCTAACAAACAGATCCTTTAAAGTTCATATCGGCAACAGTTATTCAAGAGCAATTCCCATCCAAGCGGGTGTAGCCCAGGGCTCCATCCTAGCGCCTCTATGTTTCAACATCTACATCAACGATATAGTCAGGACCACCAAAACCCAACTCTTATCTATTCGCTGACGACACAGCCATTCTCAGCACCTCAAAAAATATCGACACAATAGCCAAAGACCTGGACTCCCACCTCAATAAACTAGAACCATGGCTTAAAAAATGGAAAATTAAAGTGAACCCTGAAAAAAGTCAGGCAATCCTCTTCACGCACAAAAAGGCCAAACCACCAGCTCCTACCCTAAACAATATACCAATAGCATGGAGACCCGACACCAAATACCTAGGAATACAGCTGGACCAGAAACTGACTTATGCTCAACACATCAATAATATCCTGAAGCAATATAAACAAACAAAAGCCCAACTCTACCCTCTCCTCTGCAATAGCTCCAAACTCTCAATAGAAAATAGATTACTAATATATAAGGCAATCCTGAGACCGCAAATCACATATGCAGCGCCGATTTGGGGAGCAGCAGCAAAAACACACCTAAGAAAATTGGAAGTCGCCCAAAATTCAACCCTCCGCCAAATCTCAAAAATGCCATGGTTCATCAGAAACAACAATATTAGAAAAGACCTACGCATCCAAACAATAGAAGAATTCATCAAAAAACTTTCAACCTCCTTCTTTCAGCGAATAGATAGTATGGACAATATTACAATAAAATCCCTCCCTCGGTACGACCCTAAAAACCCACGTAACAAAAAACGACCTCGCCGCATCATCACCTAAGAACGAAGAAGAAAGAAGCACCAACCCGTTGACACGAGCGCCTGAAGCCAAAGGGTTAAGGAATGCCCTGTTTACCACCTGCACAAGAACACCTGCTTTCCACCTGTTCAAGAACACCTGATGGTCCCCCACCGCTCCTACCCTCTCCAAGCCAGATGGACAACAATGCGAATTGCCGGCCGCTCAAGGACGGGGTTTCCCCCTCACTGATCTGCTCCCTCTCTTAAATTACGTAACAGAAATCTAACATTAGAACTTCCCTAAAACTCGCACTCTAACAAACCAAGTCAATTACTAAGTACCAACTAATGAATTAAGATACCCCTCAACTAATTAACTAATCTAATTAACTCTTAAACAAGTAATTACTTAACTTTCCCTTTTTTTTTTCCCTTTACTAACAATGCACAATAGTATTATGTTAGAATATGTTGTAATGCATTTGCCTAGCACATCGTTCAGGAATGGAGGTTATAGGCGCTCCGCGCCCGGGTCCTCCCAACTAATCTTCTATCGGCTGGAGAGAACGTTTCAGACGATACGTTCAGACGAACGTTCAGATATTACGTTTCAGACTCTCGACTGTCAAGAACATTTTCCGTGCTTGGGATTCGTTCAGTGAGGACGTACTCGTATGAGCTACCGTTAACACTGGCAAACCCCGAAACCTACAACATCAACAAGTGTCCCGACTCGTCCTTTTTAGGATTAGCCTGTGGAAGGGACAGAATGAGTGAAGACGAGGAACCGTCGAAACGCCTTTGCGTGGAAGACGGCATGACGATTGATGAAACCAATGACATCAACAGCAAATACTGCGAAAGTTGTGAACGAAAAACGCGGTACAAAGTAGAGATTGAAATGCTCCAGGAGTTATTAGAATGCGACACAAAGAGGCTGAAAGTAATGGATAGAGCTATTGAGGACAATCTTCTACCAAGAGGTGACCTCTACCTGCAGCTCCAAAACCAAAGGATGGAGTACTCAAGACAAGTGGAGCACATAACAGGTCTATGTCTTAATTTACCAGCGTGTGAATTGCCCGGGAGATGTAAAGCATCCCTAATAGAAAATCCCCCCCCCCTTAAATAACCAAGATAAGTTTCAAACTGTCCCCAAAAGGAAAACAGCCAGGAACCCCCAAACTACACCCGTGCAGACCCCAATTACCACCACAAATAGATATCAAGAGTTAAAAAACTTAAACGAAACACCCTCTGAAACTAACAACGAACTAGAAAAGACAGATAAAATCCCCCCAATAATGCTCAGATTCGCATCCGACTACCATAGAATGATAGAGGTAATCCGTTCACACACCACCGTTACCGAGGCCAGGCTAGGGAACGGGTTCATTAAAATCTTCACGGATACTATCGAACATCATAAAGAAATCCAGGAGATATGCAAAACAAACAAATTTGAATTTTATGTAATTCCCCCGAGAGCAACCAGGCCAGTCAAAGTTGTAATTAGAGGGCTCCATGTTGAGCACATAACTGATGATATTGCCGAACAACTAAGTGAAAAAGGCTTCTCAGTCAACAGGGTAATCCGGATGACCCAGGCCAAAACCCGGATCCCCCTCCCACTTTACCTGGTTGAACTCAACAGAACACCAAACGTAAAGGCAATATACGAAGTTGATACAATCAGGTATCTAAAGGTGAAAATTGAGGAGTACAGAGGCAGGAACTCTGTAGCGCAATGCTACAGATGCAATGAGTTCGGCCACAGAGCCACTAATTGTAATCTTAAACCAAGGTGCCTTAAGTGTGCCCAAGAACATGAAACCAAGGATTGCCCAAAAGGAAAGGGAAAGGACGAAAACCCCTTCTGTATTAACTGCAAAAAACACGGCCACTCAGCTGCTTACAGAGGATGCGAAAAATACCCCAAAACACCACAGTACAATAGAAACCAAGCACCACAACGCACAATTAACACTTTCAATCCCGACCAAAGCAAAATCAAACCAAATCTCAGTTACGCTCAACACTTTCAAAGCGCAGCAACTCAACAGATGGCGCCATAAATGACTACCCCCAGTGCATCAGCACAGGTCCCCACATACCATGAGCAGGTTAACGCCACCGAGATCACGGCTCTGCTTGAAATCATAGCACAGGTCAAAGAAATTTTTAATAACATACCAGATATCATCAATATGGCGCAAGAATTAAAAAGAGCCAACTCAATACCCGACAAGCTGCAAATACTCTTCAGAGCATTCTTCACCCCAGATGGCGCTACCTCAGAGTAAACATTCACGGCTGGGTGTCTCAAAATCATTTACTGGAACGCAAACGGGATCAGGCAAAAATTAAATCAGCTAAAACTGTTTATCAATAAGCATAGCCCCAATATATTATTATTACAAGAGACGCACCTGAGACCCGGGCAGAAAATATTTATTGCTAACTACACAGCGTATTACTCTTATAGGGAAAACCAGGATGAAAACAGACCCAGTGGAGGAACGGCCGCACTGATTAAAAACCACATTCCCCATCATCAAATAATACCACCCACCCTCCAACAAGTAGAAGCAACAATAGTCAGGATTACACTGAAAAATCACGACCCCATAAATGTCACATCACTTTACATCCCCCCAAAATCAGACCATAACCTATTTCTTTTCGACATTGAAAACATCATACAACTAGGACTAAACAACATCATCTGCGGAGATTACAATGCCCACCACACATCCTGGAACTGCCAAAGTAACTCTCAAAGAGGCATAAATCTCAGACATTTTGTGGATAATGCAGGGTTAGAAGTATTGTTCCCAAATGAACCAACACGTTTTGGCACGCACTCTGCATCCACCATAGACATTACACTTATCAGACACTTTCTATTTCCATATAAAATTAATTCCTTACCCGAAATGAGCTCTGACCATAACCCGGTCGCTCTTAATTTCTATTTTAATTACACCCTACCCGAGCAATACACCAAAACCAAAACAAACTGGACAAACTTTAAAAACGAACTCATCAGGATAATATTTAACACTAATAAATTAAACACCCCCGTAGGGATAGACAAGCTAACGGAAGAAATAGAGCACAAGATTCAAACTGCCAGAGCAAATCACTCCACCCCAGTCAAACTAAAACAACCATATTTCGACCCACAGATTAAAAAACTCAACCAAGAAAGAAATAAGATTAGAAAATTATACCAGCAAAACAGAAGCCCCTCTCTAAAAAAGCAGCTAAACAGAATGAACAAATTAATAAATAAACTTGACGCGAAACTAAAAGAGAATGAGTTAGCAAATAAACTTGCAAATTTGAACAATGAAAACGGGGACATTTGGGATTTTGTGAAACCTTTCAAAAAGAAGAGTTACAACATTCCGACCCTTAAAGGTCCGGCCAGTATAGCACAAACCGACCTGGAAAAAGCAAACTGCTTGGCTGAAAGTCTCGAGACACAATTTAAAAACAACAACCTAACTCACAAGGAAACCGAATCCAAGGTCGAAAAAGTTCTTAACACATTTCACAACACACAGATGGCGCCACTAGCAAATACAAACTCAAAAATTGAAACTATCCTCCCATCTGAAATCATTAAAGAAATCAAAAACTTGCGTAACAACAAAGCCCCAGGATACGATAATATCACTAATAAAACAGTTAAAAAACTCCCCCTTAATGTAATTATTATTTTCACGCTACTTATACAAAAGATATTGGAAGTAGGATACTTCCCAACACGTTGGAAGACAGCAACGGTGGTCCCAATTTTTAAGCCAGGAAAGGACCCCACAAATCCTTCTAGCTACAGACCAATTTCTCTCTTATCAACGCTAAGCAAAATTGCCGAGAGTGTCATTTTAAAAAGATTAAATACACACCTAGTAGAAAACAACTTACTGTGTCCGGAACAATTCGGGTTCAGACCGAACCTCTCCACCACACACCAACTCGCCAGAGTATCCGAATACATCACTGAAGGATTTGCTAACAAACAGAAATCAGGAGCTGTCTTCCTAGACATCCAGAAAGCGTTCGATCGTGTGTGGATCAATGGTCTTATTTTTAAGCTAATTGAGAATCAGATTCCAGGCTATCTGATTCGTATATTAGAATCATACCTCACCGATCGTTCCTTTAAAGTCAGAGTAAAACAAGAACTATCGGATACAAAACCCATAAGTGCAGGAGTACCGCAGAGCTCAAAACTGGGACCTGTGTTATTCTCAATCTATATTAACGATATGCCCAAGCAATTCAACACGATGTTGTGCTTGTACGCAGATGACACAGCCATACTGGCCAAGAACAAAAATCCTAAATACGTGCACATTGCACTCAATAGACACCTACACAAGTTGGAGGATTGGTTCCAGAAATGGAAAATTGAAATCAATGCCTCCAAAACGGAGGCGGTTATGTTTTACAAGTCCCAAAAACAACCGGATTTCCCCAAGCTGACCATTAAAAATAACCCCGTCCCGTGGTCTCAGGAAGCTAAATATCTAGGAGTAATACTTGACAGGAAATTAACCTGGAAAAAACACTTTAATTATGTCAGGGACAAGTTCCGAGCTCAGTCGCGTAAATTTTTCTCATTAATAGGCCGGAACTCAAAAAGGCATAGGGATACAAAAATGCTTATCTTTACAGCCTATTTGCGTCTAGTACTCACATATGCATGCCCCGTTTGGGGTTATGCCGCAAAATCCAACTTAAAAATAATCCAACAGCAACACAACCAAGTAATAAGAACAATATGCAAAGCCAGGCGATTCATGAGAACCGTCGATGTCTGCAATGCACTCAATTACCCCACCTTTACTGAAACCATCAAACAACTTTCAACTAAATTTTACAATAGCATGGATAATAATGAAAATGAAGCAATAGCCCAGATTAGCAAATACACCCCAGATATTAAAATTAAAAGACCCCGAAATGTGCTACTCCTGAAATAGCCCCACACTACTGAACAAAGTACCCATGACACACCCAGCCCACCCAGCAAAGAAACGTTTCCTATTCGCCACCCGGGAACAGTAGCCTAGCCTCGAAAACGCACAACTCAACTGCTTAAAACATCTCTCTGGGTCTTTTCACTACGCACTAGACTGACTCCGCCCCCTGCTGGAACAACGATCTCCTACTGGCTGACCAGGCTCACTCCCGCTCCTACTCCCCTGTCTCCGATCTAGGGTACAGCATCAACCGAGATCTCTTGCTCTTTTCACTCCCCGATCCAGACCCATGCAAACAACTACCCGACCAGCTACCTGCTACAGCTCACAATTTACTATCCAAGTTAAGGGCATACCACACCGCCAGGCCTTCATTACAAGGATCTTGGAGATAGCCTTGCTGCGCAAGGCGGGTGCTCCGGTCAACCTACCAAATTCGAAGAAGACGGAGAGAAGCTTCGTGAGAACCAAGGAGGAGAAGCTTCGTGTGAATCGGACTTCTGCGTAGAATTCCACCCGAAGAAAATTCGGTGGATTCCGAGAGCTACCCCCGGAGTAGCCTAAGACGCCAACAGCCTGTTAGCTGTTCTTGTAAAGTTGTTTCCTTCGAAATGGTTCGAGGAACTATTCTTGTGTAATTTTCGTGTTGTAAATAGCATCATTCATTTAACCTAGATTAGAAAGAGTTGTTTTTATGTAATAAAGCTGTAAATAAAAAAATTTGATCATATCGCTACCTGTTTTTGGATCGAGACTTTACAGTATAAAAATATTTTTACCATTGTTCAGCATTCATTTATTATGAAATTTATACATGGCTAATATTAAATATCATTTGCGCAAAGAAATGCTTCCCCTTTTTCCTAATGCAAACAACAACAAAATACAATTTGAAGATAAAGGACACAAAATGAAGAAAAGCAAAATAAACTCGGTTTGTAAAACATGTAGTAGCTAAAGGTCATTTAGTATTTAATGTATTTCTTTTAACATAGAATAACTTTTTATTTAATGTTGATAGTTCATGAAACATGGTATATCAGCGAGTTTTAATTTTCATAATATATTCTAGAGAAATCATTTTAATTTGTATTTACGTAAATGTATATTATTTTCACTAAGATATACTTTTTTAAAAATTTGTTCCAAACAATCACGGATTTATTAAAGAAAACATATTTGAAAAAAAGGGCTTAATTGTAATTTTACAATGTTTCACAGAATCTTCATCTCTTTTGAATAATCTTTTTTTTTTAATTTTATAGGCTTTCTGCAATGCAGAAAACTCGCATAGATGCTATACTAAATCTACGCTAGAAAATTGCATGAATCTAATTTGCTTGTTTGGAAAAGTTTACAAATAAAATTTCAGATAGAGCTGTTAACTCTAAAATATGTTTTTAGAGAACGAGCTTTCTTTTAAATATATATATATTTCTGAACTTAAAAACAACTTTTGTGCAAATAAAAATACAGCTATTTGGTTCTCTAGTAACACACGTATATTTGGGTGAAGGGAATATGCAATTCAGTACATTTAAAAATATTAATACAAAAATATGTTATCTCTGACGTAAACTAACGAAAAGATATAAAGTTTTCATATAAACGAGAATACTAGATTTTTAAATATAAGATAAGATGTATTTTTATAACTATACCAGGCTTATTATTTCATGTGTGTATGAATTATTTATTTGATTACCAGAAATTTAAAAGCTTTGAACAGATTTAATTTCAAAAAATAGGAAATTTATCAACCTTTAAATTCTCTTATTGACTTGTGTGCTATTAATTAGCTGAAATGCACATTTAAATGATCCACTTATCTTAACCCTTTAAAGGGCCATTTTTTTCTAGTCATATTATGTTAAAATATTTTTAGGCTTGAAATTAGAATAAGAAAAGGGATTCATTTAGCTTATTAGATAAATTTAATTTGATTAATTAATTAATTTGGTTAATTAATAATTAAGTAACAAATCAAGGTACATCATTTTGTCTGAGATAAAGAACTGAAGCATCTAAGTTTCTGACTTACTAAAAAAAATTTGTCAGAACTTATACCAACCTACATAATTTCATACAAAGATTGATAAATTTGGTTGGAAGCATACTTCCCACGGCCCTAGAAAGGGTTAAAACAGTTGGCATCGTTTGAGATGGTAATAGTTAAGTTCAGGTGTCCTTTTTTAGAATGGAATTTCTATTTCGGATTTTCTTTATAAAGTTTATTGATTTTCATTTGAGAACTATATTTAACATACTTTGACTGTGAATGAATAATGCAGGAAATTGATATGATTTGCCAGTAAAAACTATTTTTTTACTGTAAAGTTTTAGAAAGTTATCACGGGAAAAAAGTCAATATTTGTCTTAATTTTTGATTAATTAAAATTATAATTAAAAATTCAAAAAATCACTTTCCTACACTCCAAAGTATATATTTGCCAAATGTGATAGGCAGATGGCCTGGTGTGTACAGAGCCAGCATACACACATTGAGACAAAAGTTTTTTCCTTGTGTTTAAGCATCAAAATTCAGTTAAAATACCAATACATTTTCTCGCCTTTTATCAAACCTAGACTAATCTTTCCCTATCCTCTTTTTTTGAAAGAGCTACGCATACTTTATTGGCCTTTTAAGACCCGTACGCATCTGTCCCACTAAATAAAAAGATGTGAACAAAAATTTAAAAAAAAATTAATTTCTATTCTATGATGTAATAACTTTGTCCGAGTTTTTGTTCCGCACCCTGTACAATCAAGACTCTAACTTCAACTCCTATTATTTCCAGTGGATTACGTTTTGAGAAATGTTGAAGAAATTTTCCATTGGTATTTATAATGTGTCACTGTACAATCCACCCATTTCTCGACAAGCAGTTAAATATTGGAAAAACATGATTTTGAGACATTGCTCAAAGATGTTATTCAAAAATTATTGCCATCTGGTTGCGCGAAACAAACATAATCAGGAATTCTCAGTCTGTGGGCTGTTTTCGTGAATTCTTGCTTATGCAGTTTTCGTACTGAAACTCTTCTTGTATTTTTTTTTTAAATACGGCATAAAAATTCAATAGATAATGAGCAAAGAGAATGTTAGAATGCATATTAGATGCCGGATAATAAATAGTACATATTAGATGCCAGTATTAACAGGATCATATAATTTGTTTGATATTTTAATTTCTTTTAAGCCGGATAGTATAGGATAAGGGCATACTAAAGCACACACACACACACACAAATAGGTATTTATTAAAAATTTGGCGCTCATGCTTGAATCTTGCTGATGAAGATAATTATTCCTTCAGGCCACCAGAGCAGCTGCCAGGCAGGCACGAATAAACATCAGAAGGTGCCTGGAAATCGAAGAAGTAAGTGAAATGCAATTCGTTTCAAAATTTTAATATTTTAAACGCTTTTAGTACTTTCAGACCCATTGTTTCAAAGCGCAGCATACTTTATATTGAAATCAAGGTATATTTAAAAGTTCGCTTTCTTTATTTCGTTCATATGTTCATCACATGTAGCATTCTTTTCAAAAATAAAATCCTGTTTCCCTTCCTGTTAACGGGAAAAGTGGCAAATTTCATGTCATTCATTATTCTATATGAATGATATTTGGAATATTGAAATGGAAGGATTTTTCTTTTCTGTCAAAACCTAGTGCATAAATGCAATTATAATTAAAGAGAAGACCTTTAAATACGGGCAATTTCCGATTGTTAATCTCATTATTTTGGTAGAAATTCATTGTTCTATACATTTTTTAAATTATCCTCTTCCCGATTAAAAATTCTGCAATGATTGCGCAGCAATAACAATTCATTGGAGGCGTTTTTTCAATTTGAATAAAACCCATTCATACGAATCCCTTTTGTGATTCCAGACTGAAGTTTTACGGTTTTACATAGATTTTGTATTCAGGCTGTTTTATTATTTCGGGATGTGGGATTTCAGAACCGAGTACTCGCTTACTTTCAGGTGCACTAGAATTTGGGAATATCGAAAATCCATTTTCATTTTCTCATGACAATCTACCTTAAATAGTTTCGGAGTTTAATGAATTCATTTAATTGGTTAGGTTATTAAAATAAAATTAAATTAATTAAAAGATTAATATATTAAGTTCACTTCTGTCGTCTCTTAATAGTAGAAAAACTGTAGATTGATTCATAACCTTACTGACAAATAATACATTTTGAAAAAAATTTGATAATAGCGACAAAAATTTATTTTCAAAAACTTTTTTTAACGCATTTTGTTATATATGATATTCTGAACTGAGAACTTTTTTATACAGAATTTTTTTTTATATATATATATATAACTAAAATTATATGCAAGTGAGAACTAGATTTAAAAAATGTAGGTAATTAAAAACAACAAATGAAACATAAATAATAATTTAAAATTGAATCTTCTGGCATGATTAAACAGCTATATTCCAAGTTTTTTTTCTTCTGATGTAATGGTTTTTTTAGTGTGCTGAAATATACACTAAATATATCTCTGTTAGAAGGCACTTGCCTCTCTTCAGTTTCTTCTAACACATGAACACATCCTTTTTATAATTCTCTGCTAATTATTAAGTTAGTTTTGACTCTGCCTTTTTCAATCTTAGGAGCCGGAAGTGAGGGAGAGACTTGACATTCCACGAGCTACATTTAGACGCATTATAAGAGAAATGCTTGGAGAGCTAAATGCTGAGTTGCGAATCGAAAATGACGCTATTGAGTTGATGCAGTATGCTGGCGAAGATCACATTGGCCAGCACTTCGCCAGCGCATCGAGCTTAGCCCTGCAAGCCGGACGAGTGACGGTCCGGAGGGAAGATTTTGACCTCCTCGCCAGCTTGCAGGATGCCATGGGTGGACGTCGCTGAAGTGAGTGCAACATCTTTATCTTATGTGGATGATTTCACCTTATCAGCGCCCTCTCTAGCGATAATGTCTTTTCTAAAAAAAAGGCAAACTGTCATCCCTTAAACATATATTGTTAAAAAAATTGTTTATTCTGAAAAAATTCAAATAGATTTAAATTACAATGAGCACAAATATTTTGAAAGAAGCATATAACTCTACATATAATTGTTTATCAAGTAATGCAAAATAGTTGAAATTAAGAAATACTTGAACCTATCCACAAACTGCTAACCACAACATTTACTATACATTTTAACGTTATGTTGAAATGAGACATTTCTTTTTTTTTTTTTTTTATCAAACAAAGGTAATATGAACTGTACTAAAATAGCATTTTTTTTTTCTTTTTGCACTTTATTTTTGCTGATATATAAATGACAACCTTAAATTTAAAATAAACATATCGATGCATCCATTTTTGCTTTAAAATACAATAAGTCTAGTTCAAGTGAAGAAAATGGTATTATAAAGCAAATGCTAGTTGTTTGAATATTTGTTAAATGTTTAAGCATCCTATTTAGATTTGCAAATGGATTTTTAGATTTTTCGTACAAATTATAATTAAAAAAAGGCTTCCCACGCGTTATTAAAACAAGTTTATTTACTTTTTTAGTGCATAAAATTTGACGCTTTATTTTATGGCAAATTATCCTGCTATAAAAAAAAGAATCAATTTCTTTTATCCCTTTTAATTTAAATTAACATAGGGGAGATACATAAATATATTTAATGGAGGCCGAGAACAGAAGAGATATTACAACAAGAACAGTTACAGATAAGATTACTTATCATGCTTTGGCAATTGAACATGCAAGATGTGCCGATTACTGTCGGCACGTACCAATGTTAAATGTGAAACGAATGGAATGTAAAAGGCAAATGACAGAAAGATTTGATTTATACAGAATAAATGTAAAAAAATATTAACAAAATTAAACTATTACTGTGACAACGGCGGAAAGTACATAATTAGAATATTTGCTGACTATTTGAAAAATCATAGTCTTTCTCGTCAAAAGACGGTACCAAGAATTGCACACAAAATACCATCGTTAGAGGATTAACAGAATTCTCTATATGACACTCTGTCAGAAGCTCCATACAATCTCTGAGCTGATGCAACAAACACAGCTAGATACATATAACCAACCACAGCATTGAATCGTAATCTAATAATATTTATATTATTAAAACATCAGATATTGAGCACTTAAGAGCATTTGGTTACAAAGTACATTCCAGGCAAAATAGAACACAAATTAAGAAGAAATTAGTTCCCAAAGCCGAATAATGTGTGATGATTGTGTATGTGGAAGGCGTGAAAGGATACAGATTTTAGCCGTTGAATGTGAGAAGAGTTAAGTTCTTACCAGCAGAAGTGTGAATTTTCAATAACATGTTTTAAATACAAAGAAAACTCTTCTTGGGTACTAAACTAAAAAATAGTTTTATGCTACCTGTCTATGAAAGGAGTATCCCTTTTTAGACCCCTAACATGAACTCTCTGAAAGTGATTAAGAAAGAATTGAAATATTACGAGGCAATGAGTCTTGTTGATCAAATCGGAGAAGAAATGGATTAGACTCCCTAGTATAACTGCTACAAATAAAGTTAGATAAAATAATAAAATCCGTAAATCGCCAAAGCATTGAGACGATTACATATTGTACGATATAAAAGAGATCGTAAAAATAAATAAAAAAAAACACCTCTATATTAAATTAAGAGGATTCTATATTTTTGAAAGTAGCTATGGATTCCTTCTATGCTAAAAATTGGAAAGAAACTATTAATGAGGAAATAGACAGCTTGAAGCGAATTCAAACCTGGCAACTAATCCCAAACACCAAAATCGTCGGCTGTAGCTGGGTGTTTCGAAGGAAATATGACGAGGCAGAAAGCTTCTTAAATGCAATACTATTTACTAAGGACTATTTCCAGATTCCTGGTACTTATTTTAATGAATTTTCAACAGCCATGAAAATCGAATCAAATCTTTTCGAATTCTGATGGTATTTGCTATTGAATTAGATTGAGCTGCATCAGATGGACATTACTGCTTCACAGATTCTTGGTACTCTGAAGATATATTACTCAGCCTGAAGGTAGTTCTGAAAAGGGAATGAAAGAAGCCCTTCTTATTTGTCGTTTGAAGATATTACGAGAATCGAGTCTGGAATATTTGGGTGAAAACAATTTGGATTGAAAGGTTCCATGGCAGATCCATATATTTATTGTAATTAAGAAAGGGAACTTGAGGGACTGGAGTACATGAAGACGACTTCCCGATCCTTGGAAAGAAGGCAAAAATTAAAGACTTCAAAAATAAAAAAAAAAAACGTTTTGATTTATCGAAACGTTTATTTTTAGAGATTAGGCGATGTGGATATTGTCCATTAGACTTGATAAAAAAAAAATTGAAGGGGTCGTTAACATCAGATCAATCATCCTATGCCGAAGAAATACTAAACAAATTTAGAATGGGAAAAATACTAAAGTAGTATCAACTATGTTGGATTCTGGCATGAAATACCATTTTCTTGATCGCTATTTCCAAATAATAAATATTCCGTACATACAAGCAGTTGGCAGTCTGCTGTACTTTGCTCTTGCGGTATGCTACTAGTATGTCGCATCAACATATACGAATCAGTATACAAATCAAACGAAATTTGGAGAAGTATACACACATTCAGTTACTTAAAAACAACCGAAAACTAACCTTCAAGAAGCCAGGAGAAAAAGTAAAAATTTTCTCTGATGTGATCGAATCAAATGAAAAATTTTTTAAACAGGTGCCTCATTGTATTAGGTGAAACAACCATTCATTTATTTACAACCGTATGTATTTTCAAAAAAAGCAATTTGTTTTCATCTAGATCAATATTATTTACAAATATCAAATAACAGTTCAATCACGAAATAGCTCCTTGATCAAATCGAAAAATAAGTCGCCAAAAGAAAGAGAAAAGAAAAACCGGTAACAGGCTGTTAGCTCTAAACGGCCATTCCAGGGGCCATTCCGGAAATCCACCGATCTTTATCGGGTTGGATCCAAACACAATAAACCCAATCATACGGACCTTCTCACAAATTAAGGAACAATTTCTCGGGACACCGACATTTCTCCGAATTCTATTCGAAGTCTCTCACTGTTCTCATCTCTGTCTTAACAATACATATACCGCATTTTATTGCCGTGAGATATCCACCTCAGATTTCCTCATTGGTGAACTTGAGTTACCTATCACTCAACAGCTGATCAGCAATGCTTCCTCAATGGTGTCCACTTGATTGTGGAAGTGTCTGTTAAGGGTCCATCTTTGTGGCTGACCCCTCTGGCTCATAAAAAAAACGTTTAGTATCTGGATATCTTGACATGAAAAGGATCCATTGGCGGTTCGTATGCACTTAACTATGTGTTTGAAAACGGGTGATTCTACAGCTGGTCGGAATGCCAATTGCCATTGAGGAAAACGTTACAAAGGGACTGGACAACTTTCACCGATGAAGTTGAATGGAAATTCGGCAATGAAGATCGATCGAAAAAAACAAACTAAACAGCGTTTTTAACCATGCTCGGCCATTATGTGTTTCTCATATTTCGAACATGTAAGCTATAGGAAATCAACATCTCTCATTGACTTCTATACTATTGTCCAGCAGATTATATGAAGCTTTTAAGAAGTCCAACACTGAATGCCTATTTTTCTCTTATGAAGAAGAAAAGTAGGGTAATCATAAAAAAAAAAATCTACAATTAGATTTTCTCCACGTTTTAGTCCTTCTTCTCTCGCAAAAGTAAATGCAACAGCAATGACAAAAGTAAACGCAACGAGTTGTATTTTTAAATTCAAGCGAAATTCGTGAACGGAAAATTTATTTACTTGTCGTTCATGCGCATATGAGCATGAAAACTCGGGAGAGCTTCGAGTGAAATGTCTGAAATTTGGGCTATATCTTTTTATCAACAGAAGTTTTTTTTTCTTTTTCCTTTGAGCAAAGATTTTAAAAATAAATTTTTTTTTCAATAGTACATGATATTCTGGATTGAATATCGGGTAAAAATTACAGAAAGATATCAGCATTGTTTTTCGTGAACCGATTCTTGAAAAACGGTAGGCAGGAGGCTTGTCGAATAGGTTATAAATATTTTATTTAAATTGTTGGAGCGAAAAAACTTTAATGTTGCTTCCCAATTTTAAATGCTTTCTGTATGATCATTATTCAATTGACAAAATGCGGACTGAAGTGTCTCCCTGTTGCCTGACAAAATGCGGACTGAAGTGTCTCACTGTTGCCTGACAAAATGCGGACTGAAGTGTCTCACTGTTGCCTGACAAAATGCGGACTGAAGTGTCTCACTGTTGCCTGACAAAATGCGGACTGAAGTGTCTCACTGTTGCCTGACAAAATGCGGACTGGAGTGTCTCACTTTTGCCTGACAAAATGCGGACTGGAGTGTCTCACTGTTGCCTGAAAAAATGCGGACTGAAGTGTCTCACTGTTGCCTGACAAAATGCGGACTGAAGTGTCTCACTGTTGCCTGACAAAATGCGGACTGAAGTGTCTCACTGTTGCCTGACAAAATGCGGACTGAAGTGTCTCACTGTTGCCTGACAAAATGCGGACTGAAGTGTCTCACTGTTGCCTGACAAAATGCGGACTGAAGTGTCTCACTGTTGCCTGACAAAATGCGGACTGAAGTGTCTCACTGTTGCCTGACAAAATGCGGACTGAAGTGTCTCTCTGTTGCCTGACAAAATGCGGACTGAAGTGTCTCTCTGTTGCCTGACAAAATGCGGACTGAAGTGTCTCTCTGTTGCCTGACAAAATGCGGACTGAAGTGTCTCTCTGTTGCCTGACAAAAAGCGGACTGAAGTGTCTCTCTGTTGCCTGACAAAATGCGGAATGAAGTGTCTCACTGTTGCCTGACAAAATGCGGACTGAAGTGTCTCACTGTTGCCTGACAAAATGCGGACTGAAGTGTCTCACTGTTGCCTGACAAAATGCGGACTGAAGTGTCTCACTGTTGCCTGACAAAATGCGGACTGAAGTGTCTCACTGTTGCCTGACAAAATGCGGGCTGAAGTGTCTCACTGTTGCCTGACAAAATGCGGACTGAAGTGTCTCACTGTTGCCTGACAAAATGCGGACTGAAGTGTCTCACTGTTGCCTGACAAAATGCGGACTGAAGTGTCTCACTGTTGCCTGACAAAATGCGGACTGAAGTGTCTCACTGTTGCCTGACAAAATGCGGACTGAAGTGTCTCACTGTTGCCTCTCCTTTCAAAATGCGGACTGAAGTGTCTCACTGTTGCCTCTCCTTTCAAAATGTGGACTGAAGTGTCTCACTGTTGCCTGACAAAATGCGGACTGAAGTGTCTCTCTGTTGCCTCTCCTTTCAAAATGCGGACTGAAGTGTCTCTCTGTTGCCTCTCCTTTCAAAATGCGGACTGATGTGTCTCTCTGTTGCCTCTCCTTTCAAAATGCGGACTGAAGTGTCTCTCTGTTGCCTCTCCTTTCAAAATGCGGACTGAAGTGTCTCTCTGTTGCCTCTCCTTTCAAAATGCGGACTGAAGTGTCTCTCTGTTGCCTCTCCTTTCAAAATGCGGACTGAAGTGTCTCTCTGTTGCCTCTCCTTTCAAAATGCAGACTGAAGTGTCTCTCTGTTGCCTCTCCTTTCAAAATGCGGACTGAAGTGTCTCTCTGTTGCCTATCCTTTCAAAATGCGGACTGAAGTGTCTCTCTGTTGCCTATCCTTTCAAAATGTGGACTGAACTCTGTCTTGCCTACCAAAATGTGGACTGAACTCTTTCTTGCCTACCAAAATGTTCACTGTCTTGCCTGCCAAAATGTTCACTGTCTTGCCGGCCAAAATGTGCACTGTCTTGCCTGCCAAAATGTGCACTTTCTTGCTTGCCAAAATGTGCACTGTCTTGCCTGCCAAAATGTGCACTGTCTTGCCTGCCAAAATGTGGACTGAAGTCACTCTGTCTGTTGCCTGACAAAATGTGGACTGAACTCTTTCTTGCCTATCAAAATGTGCATTGTATTGCCTGCCAAAATGTGCACTGTCTTGGTGCCAAAATGTGCACTGTCTTGCCTGCCAAAATGTGCATTGTATTGCCTGCCAAAATGTGCATTGTATTGCCTGCCAAAATGTGCGCTGTATTGCCTACCAAAATGTGCATTGTCTTGCCTGCCAAAATGTGCACTGTCTTGCCTGCCAAAATGTGCACTGTCTTGCCTGCCAAAATGTGCACTGTCTTGCCTGCCAAAATGTGGACTGAAGTAACTCGGTTGCCTGACAGAATATGGACTACTCTGTCTTACCTGACAAAATATGGACTACTCTGTCTTACCTGACAAAATATGGACTACTCTGTCTTACCTGACAAAATATGGACTACTCTGTCTTACATGACAAAATATGGACTACTCTGTCTTACCTGACAAAATATGGACTACTCTGTCTTACCTGACAAAATGTAGATTGAACTCTCTCTCTCTCCTGCTTGACAAAATGTGGACTGTCTTACCTGCCAAAATGTGGATTGAACTCTCTCTCTCTCCTGCTTGACAAAATGTGGACTGTCTTACCTGCCAAAATGTGGACTGAACTCTCTGTCTGTTGCCTGCCAAAATGTGCACCGTCTTGCCTGCCAAAATGTGCACCGTCTTGACTGCCAAAATGTGCACCGTCTTGCCTGCCAAATTAATGACAAATTTGAAAAAAATCCTTCTTTCAGCGAGTTCTGCACAGAAAGTGGCAATTTTGCGTATCCAGATCAGTGTCTACTGTCTTCTAGCATATTCAATCTATTTTCTGCTATTTGAACTCTACGTATGCTGAAGAAAGCAAAAGAAGAAAAAAAAATCCTTTCACCGAGTGCTACACAGAAATTGCCAATCTTGCATATGCAGATCAGTGTCTGCTCTCCTTTACCATATCGGACTATTTTCTGCTGTTTAAACTGCACGTATACTAAAGAAACCAAAAAATAAATAAATAAATGAAAAATCCTTCTTTCAGCGAGTGCAGCACAGAAATTACCAATTTTGTCTGCAGGCTTCTACCATTTTGGACTATTTTCTTCTATTTAAACTGAACATCTCCTTAAGAAAACAAAACAATCCTTCTTTCAGCGAGTGCTACACAGAAATTGCCAATCTTGCATATGCAGAATAGTGTCTGCAGTCCTTTACCATTTTGGACTATTTTTTTCTGTTTAAACTGCACGTATGCTGAAGAAAGCAAAAAAAAAAAAAATCCTACTTTCAGCGTGTGCTAAAAAGAAATTACCAGTTTTGCGTATCCAGATCAGTGTGGGCTGACCTTTCCCATATTGGACTATTTTCTTCTGTTTAAACTGCACGTATGCTGAAGAAAGAAAAAAAAATCTTTCTTTCAGCGAGTGCTGCACAGAAATTACCAATTTTGTCTGCAGGAGTATACTATTTTGGACTATTTTCTTCTATTTGAACTGCACGTATGCTGAAGAAGAGAAAAATCCTACTTTCAGCGAGTGCTACACAGAAAGTGCCAATTTTGCGTATCGAGATCAGTGTCTAGTGTCGTCTACCATATTGAACTATTTTCTGCTATTTGAACTGCACGTATGCTGAAGAAAGCAAAAGAAGAAAAAAAAATCCTTCTTTTAGCGAGTGCCACACAGAAATTGCCAATCTTGCATATCCAGATCAGTGTCGGCAGGCGTCTACCATATTGGACTATATTCTTCTCTTTGAACTGCACGTATGCTGAAGAAAAAAAAAATGGACTGAAATCTCTGTCTGTTGCCTGACAAAATATTTGATACTGTCTTGCGTGCCAAAATGTGGACTGAACTCTGTCTTGCCTGACAAAATGTGGACTGAAATCTGTCCGTTGCCTGACAAAATGAGGACTGAAATCTGTCTGTTGCCTGACAAAATGTGGACTGAAATCTGTCTGTTGCCTAACAAAATGTGCACTGAAATCTCTCTGTCTGTTGCCTGACAAAATGTGGACTGAAATCTCTCTGTCTGTTGCCTGACAAAATGTGGACTGAAATCTCTCTGTCTGTTGCCTGACAAAATGTGGACTGAACTCTTTCTTGCCTACCAAAATGTGGACTGAACTCTTTCTTGCCTACCAAAATGTGGACTGAACTCTTTCTTGCCTACCAAAATGTGGACTGAACTCTTTCTTGCCTACCAAAATGTGGACTGAACTCTTTCTTGCCTACCAAAATGTGAACTGAACTCTTTCTTGCCTACCAAAATGTGAACTGAACTCTTTCTTGCCTACCAAAATGTGGACTGAACTTTTTCTTGCCTACCAAAATGTGGATTGTATTGCCTGCCAAAACGTGCACTTTCTTGCCTGCCAAAATGTGCACTGTCTTTCCTGCCAAAACGTGCACTGTCTTGCCTGCCAAAATGTGCACTGTCTTGCCTGCCAAAATGAGCACTGTCTTGCCTGCCAAAATGTGGACTGAAGTCACTCTTTGTTGCCTGACAAAATGTGGACTGAACACTCTGTCTGTTGCCTGACAAAATGTGGACTGAAGACTGTCTGTTGCCTGACAAAATGTGGACTGAAATCTCTGTCTGTTTCCTGACAAAATGTGGACTGAAATCTCTGTCTGTTGCCTGACAAAATGTGGACTGAAATCTCTGTCTGTTGCCTGACAAAATTTGGACTGAAATCTCTGTCTGTTGCCTGACAAAATGTGGACTGAAATCTCTGTCTGTTGCCTGACAAAATTTGGACTGAAATCTCTGTCTGTTGTCTGACAAAATGTGGACTGAACTCCCTCTGTCTGTTGCCTGACAAAATGTCGACTGAACTCACTCTGTCTGATGCCTGACAAAATATGGACTACTCTGTCTTACCTGACAAAATGTGGATTGATCTCTCTCTCTCTCTCCTGCTTGACAAAATGTGGACTGTCTTACCTGCCAAAATGTGGACTGAACTCTCTGTCTGTTGCCTGCCAAAATGTGCGCCGTCTTGAGTGCCAAAATGTGCGCCGTCTTGAGTGCCAAAATGTGCGCCGTCTTGAGTGCCAAAATGTGCGCCGTCTTGAGTGCCAAAATGTGCGCCGTCTTGACTGCCAAAATGTGCGCCGTCTTGACTGCCAAAATGTGCGCCTTCTTGCCTGCCAAATTAATTAAAAATTTAAAAAAAAATCCTTCTTTCAGCGAGTGTAGCACAGAAATTACCAATTTCGTCTTCAGGCGTCTACCATATTGGACTATTTTCTTCTATTTATACTACACGTACGCTGAAGAAAGCAAAAAAAAAAAAAGTACTTCTTTCAGCGAGTGCTGCAAAGTAATTACCAATTTTGTCTGCAGGCGTCTACCATTTTGGACTATTTTCTGCTGTTTAAACTGCACGTATACTAAAGAAAGCAATAAATAAATAAATAAATAAAAAATCCTTCTTTCAGCGAGTGCAGCCCAGAAATTACCAATTTTGTCTGCAGGTGTCTACCATATTGGACTATTTTCTTCTATTTAAACTGCACTGCTGAAGAACTCACCCATCCAAAAAAAAAAAAAAACCTTTCTTTCAGTGAGTGCTGCACAGAAAGTGGCAATTTTGCGTATCCAGATCAGTGTCTACTGTCTTCTACCATATTCAATCTATTTTCTGCTATTTGAACTGTACGTATGCTGAAGAAAGCAAAAGAAGAAAAAACATCCTTCTTTCAGCGAGTGCTTCACAGAAATTGCCAATATTGCATATTCAGATCAGTGCCTGCTGTCCGTTACCATATTGGACTATTTTCTGCTGTTTAAACTGCACGTATACTAAAGAAACCAAAAAATAAATAAATAAATAAAAAATCCTTCTTTCAGCGAGTGCAGCACAGAAAGTACCAATTTTGTCTGCAGGCGTCTACCATATTGGACTATTTTCTTCTATTTAAACTGCACGTCTCCTGAAGAAAGCAAAACAATCCTTCTTTCAGCGAGTGCTACACAGAAATTGCCAATCTTGCATATGCAGATCAGTTTCTGCAGTCCTTTACCATTTTGGACTTTTTTCTTCTATTTGAACTGCACGTATGGTGAAGAAAAAAAAAATCCTACTTTCAGCGAGTGCTGCACAGAAAGTGCCATTTTTGCGTATCCAGATCAGTGTCTAGTGTCGTCTACCATATTGAATTATTTTTTGCTATTTGAACTGCACGTATGCTGAAGAAAGCAAAAGAAGAAAAAAAAAATCCTTCTTTCAGCGAGTGCTACACAGAAATTGCCAATCTTGCATATCCAGATGAGTGTCTGCCGTCCTTTACCATATTGGACTATTTTCTGCTGTTTAAACTGCATGTACACTAAAGAAAGCAAAAAATAGATAAATAAATAAAAAGTCCTTCTTTCAGCAAGTGCAGCACAGAAATTACCAACTTTGCGTATCCAGATCAGTGTCCGCAGGCGTATACCATATTGGACTATTTCCTTCTCTTTGAACTACACGTATGCTGAAGAAAAAAAAAATGGACTGAAATCTCTGTCTGTTGCCTGACAAAATATTTACTACTGTCTTGTCTGCCAAAATGTGGACTGAACTGTCTCTCTGTTGCCTGACAAAATGCGGACTGAAGTGTCTCACTGTTGCCTGACAATATGTGGACTGAAGTGTCTCACTGTTTCCTCTCCTTTCAAAATGCGGACTGAACTGTCTCTCTGTTGCCTCTCCTTTCAAAATGCGGACTGAGCTATCTTTCTGTTGCCTCTCCTTTCAAAATGCGGACTGAACTATCTTTCTGTTGCCTCTCCTTTCAAAATCTGGACTGAACTGTCTCTGTGTTGCCTCTCCTTTCAAAATCTGGACTGAACTGTCTCTCTGTTGCCTCTCCTTTCAAAATGTGGACTTATCTCTGTCTTGCGTGCCAAAATGTGGACTTATCTCTGTCTTGCGTGCCAAAATGTGGACTTAACTCTGTCTTGCGTGCCAAAATGTGGACTTAACTCTGTCTTGCGTGCCAAAATGTGGACTGAAATCTCTGTCTGTTGCCTGAAAATGTGGACTGAAATCTCTGTCTGTTGCCTGACAAAATGTGGACTGAAATCTCTGTCTGTTTCCTGACAAAATGTGGACTGAAATCTCTCTGTCTGTTGCCTGACAAAATGTGGACTGAAGTCACTCTGTCTGTTGCCTGCCAAAATGTGCACCGTCTTGCCTGCCAAAATGTGCACCGTCTTGCCTGCCAAAATGTGCACCGTCTTGTCTGCCAAAATGTGCAACGTCTTGCCTGCCAAAATGTGCGCCGTCTTGCCTGCCAAAATGTGCACCGTCTTGCCTGCCAAATTAATTAAAAATTTTTAAAAAATCCTTCTTTAAGCGAGTGTAGCACAGAAATTACCAATTTTGTCATCAGGCGTCTACCATATTGGAATATTTTCTTCTATTTATACTACAAGTACGCTGAAGAAAGCAAAAAAAAAAAAATATTTCTTTCAGCGAGTGCTGCAAAGAAATTACCAATTTTGTCTGCAGGCGTCTACCATTTTGGACTATTTTCTGCTGTTTAAACTGCACGTATACTAAAGAAAGCAAAAAATAAATAAATAAATAAAAAATCCTTCTTTCAGCGAGAGCAGCACAGAAATTACCAATTTTGCATGCAGGCGTCTACCATATTGGACTATTTTTTTCTATTTAAACTGCACGGCTGCTGAAGAACTCCCCCCTCCAAAAAAAAAGTCTTTCTTTCAGCGAGTGCTGCACAGAAAGTGGCAATTTTGCTTATCCAGATCAGTGTCTACTGTCTTCTACCATATTGGACTATTTTCTTCTATTTGAACTGCACGTCTCCTGAAGAAAACAAAACAATCCTTCTTTCAGCGAGTGCTACGCAGAAATTGCCAATCTTGCATATGCAGAATAGTGTCTGCAGTCCTTTACCATTTTGGACTATTTTCTTCTGTTTAAACTGCACGTATGCTGAAGAAAACAAAAAAAAAATGGACTGAAATCTCTATGTCTCTTGCCTGACAAAATATTTACTACTGTCTTGCCTGACAAAATGTGCACTGTCTTGCCTGACAAAATGTGCACCGTCTTGCCTGACAAAATGTGCACCGTCTTGCCTGACAAAATGTGCACCGTCCTGCCTGACAAAATGTGCACCGTCTTGCCTGACAAAATGTGCACCGTCTTGTCTGCCAAAATGTGCACCGTCTTGTCTGCCAAAATGTGCACCGTCTTCTCTGCCTTACAAAATGTGGACTGAAATCTCTGTGTCTGTTGGCTGACAAAATGTGGACTGAACTCTTTCTTGCCTACCAAAATGTGGACTGAACTTTTTCTTGCCTACCAAAATGTGCATTGTATTGCCTGCCAAAATGTGCACTGTCTTGCCTGCCAAAATGTGGACTGAAGTCACTCTGTCTGTTGCCTGACAAAATGTTTACTGAAGTCACTCTGTCTGTTGCCTGACAAAATGTGCACTGTCATGCCTGCCAAAATGTGGACTGAAGTCACTCTGTCTGTTGCCTGCCAAAATGTGCACTGTCTTGCCTGCCAAAATGTGGACTGAACACTCTTTGTTGCCTGACAAAATGTGGACTGAACACTCTTTGTTGCCTGAGAAAATGTGGACAGAACACTCTTTGTTGCCTGACAAAATGTGGACTGAACACTCTTTGTTGCCTGACAAAATATGGACTGAACACTCTTTGTTGCCTGACAAAATGTGGACTGAACACTCTTTGTTGCCTGACAAAATGTGGACTGAACACTCTTTGTTGCCTGACAAAATGTGGACTGAACACTCTTTGTTGCCTGACAAAATGTGGACTGAACACTCTTTCTGGCCTGACAAAATGTGGACTGAACACTCATTGTTGCCTGACAAAATGTGGACTGAAATCTCTGTCTGTTGCCTGACAAAATGTGGACTGAAATCTCTGTCTGTTGCCTGACAAAATGTGGTCTGAAATGTCTGTCTGTTGCCTGACAAAATGTGGTCTGAAATATCTGTCTGTTGCCTGACAAAATGTGGTCTGAATTTCTGTCTGTTGCCTGACAAAATGTGGTCTGAAATCTCTGTCTGTTGCCTGACAAAATGTCGACTGAAATCTCTGTCTGTTGCCTGACAAAATGTCGACTGAAATCTCTGTCTGTTGCCTGACAAAATGACGACTGAAATCTCTGTCTGTTGCCTGACAAAATGTCGACTGAAATCTCTGTCTGTTGCCTGACAAAATGTCGACTGAAATCTCTCTCTCTCTCCTGCTTGACAAAATGTGGACTGTCTTACCTGAAAAAATGTGGACTGAACTCTCTGTCTGTTGCCTGCCAAAATGTTCGCCGTCTTGACTGCCAAAATGTGCACCGTCTTGCCTGCCAAAATGTGCACCGTCTTGCCTGCCAAAATGTGCACCGTCTTGCCTGCCAAAAAGTGCACCGTCTTGCCTGCCAAATTAATTAAAAATTTATAAAAAATCCTTCTTTCAGCGAGTGTAGCACAGAAATTACCAATTTTGTCTTCAGGCGTCTACCATATTGGACTATTTTCTTCTATTTATACTACACGTACGCTGAAGAAAGCAAAAAAAAAAAAGTACTTCTTTCAGCGAGTGCTGCAAAGTAATTACCAATTTTGTCTGCAGGCGTCTACCATTTTGGACTATTTTCTGCTGTTTAAACTGCACGTATACTAAAGAAAGCAATAAATAAATAAATAAATAAAAAATCCTTCTTTCAGCGAGTGCAGCCCAGAAATTACCAATTTTGTCTGCAGGCGTCTACCATATTGGACTATTTTCTTCTATTTAAACTGCACTGCTGAAGAACTCACCCATCCAAAAAAAACAAAAACCTTTCTTTCAGTGAGTGCTGCACAGAAAGTGGCAATTTTGCGTATCCAGATCAGTGTCTACTGTCTTCTACCATATTCAATCTATTTTCTGCTATTTAACTGTACGTATGCTGAAGAAAGCAAAAGAAGAAAAAAAATCCTTCTTTCAGCGAGTGCTTCACAGAAATTGCCAATATTGCATATTCAGATCAGTGCCTGCTGTCCGTTACCATATTGGACTATTTTCTGCTGTTTAAACTGCACGTATACTAAAGAAACCAAAAAATAAATAAATAAATAAAAAATCCTTCTTTCAGCGAGTGCAGCACAGAAAGTACCAATTTTTTCTGCAGGCGTCTACCATATTGGACTATTTTCTTCTATTTAAACTGCACGTCTCCTGAAGAAAGCAAAACAATCCTTCTTTCAGCGAGTGCTACACAGAAATTGCCAATCTTGCATATGCAGATCAGTTTCTGCAGTCCTTTACCATTTTGGACTTTTTTCTTCTATTTGAACTGCACGTATGGTGAAGAAAAAAAAAATCCTACTTTCAGCGAGTGCTGCACAGAAAGTGCCAATTTTGCGTATCCAGATCAGTGTCTAGTGTCGTCTACCATATTGAATTATTTTTTGCTATTTGAACTGCACGTATGCTGAAGAAAGCAAAAGAAGAAAAAAAAAATCCTTCTTTCAGCGAGTGCTACACAGAAATTGCCAATCTTGCATATCCAGATGAGTGTCTGCCGTCCTTTACCATATTGGACTATTTTCTGCTGTTTAAACTGCATGTACACTAAAGAAAGCAAAAAATAGATAAATAAATAAAAAGTCCTTCTTTCAGCAAGTGCAGCACAGAAATTACCAACTTTGCGTATCCAGATCAGTGTCCGCAGGCGTATACCATATTGGACTATTTCCTTCTCTTTGAACTACACGTATGCTGAAGAAAAAAAAAATGGACTGAAATCTCTGTCTGTTGCCTGACAAAATATTTACTACTGTCTTGCCTGCCAAAATGTGGACTGAACTGTCTCTCTGTTGCCTGACAAAATGCGGACTGAAGTGTCTCACTGTTGCCTGACAATATGTGGACTGAAGTGTCTCACTGTTTCCTCTCCTTTCAAAATGCGGACTGAACTGTCTCTCTGTTGCCTCTCCTTTCAAAATGCGGACTGAGCTATCTTTCTGTTGCCTCTCCTTTCAAAATGCGGACTGAACTATCTTTCTGTTGCCTCTCCTTTCAAAATCTGGACTGAACTGTCTCTGTGTTGCCTCTCCTTTCAAAATCTGGACTGAACTGTCTCTCTGTTGCCTCTCCTTTCAAAATGTGGACTTATCTCTGTCTTGCGTGCCAAAATGTGGACTTATCTCTGTCTTGCGTGCCAAAATGTGGACTTAACTCTGTCTTGCGTGCCAAAATGTGGACTTAACTCTGTCTTGCGTGCCAAAATGTGGACTGAAATCTCTGTCTGTTGCCTGAAAATGTGGACTGAAATCTCTGTCTGTTGCCTGACAAAATGTGGACTGAAATCTCTGTCTGTTGCCTGACAAAATGTGGACTGAAATCTCTCTGTCTGTTGCCTGACAAAATGTGGACTGAAGTCACTCTGTCTGTTGCCTGCCAAAATGTGCACCGTCTTGCCTGCCAAAATGTGCACCGTCTTGCCTGCCAAAATGTGCACCGTCTTGTCTGCCAAAATGTGCAACGTCTTGCCTGCCAAAATGTGCGCCGTCTTGCCTGCCAAAATGTGCACCGTCTTGCCTGCCAAATTAATTAAAAATTTTTAAAAAATCCTTCTTTAAGCGAGTGTAGCACAGAAATTACCAATTTTGTCATCAGGCGTCTACCATATTGGAATATTTTCTTCTATTTATACTACAAGTACGCTGAAGAAAGCAAAAAAAAAAAATATTTCTTTCAGCGAGTGCTGCAAAGAAATTACCAATTTTGTCTGCAGGCGTCTACCATTTTGGACTATTTTCTGCTGTTTAAACTGCACGTATACTAAAGAAAGCAAAAAATAAATAAATAAATAAAAAATCCTTCTTTCAGCGAGAGCAGCACAGAAATTACCAATTTTGCATGCAGGCGTCTACCATATTGGACTATTTTTTTCTATTTAAACTGCACGGCTGCTGAAGAACTCCCCCCTCCAAAAAAAAAAGTCTTTCTTTCAGCGAGTGCTGCACAGAAAGTGGCAATTTTGCTTATCCAGATCAGTGTCTACTGTCTTCTACCATATTGGACTATTTTCTTCTATTTGAACTGCACGTCTCCTGAAGAAAACAAAACAATCCTTCTTTCAGCGAGTGCTACGCAGAAATTGCCAATCTTGCATATGCAGAATAGTGTCTGCAGTCCTTTACCATTTTGGACTATTTTCTTCTGTTTAAACTGCACGTATGCTGAAGAAAACAAAAAAAAAATGGACTGAAATCTCTATGTCTCTTGCCTGACAAAATATTTACTACTGTCTTGCCTGACAAAATGTGCACTGTCTTGCCTGACAAAATGTGCACCGTCTTGCCTGACAAAATGTGCACCGTCTTGCCTGACAAAATGTGCACCGTCTTGCCTGACAAAATGTGCACCGTCTTGTCTGCCAAAATGTGCACCGTCTTGTCTGCCAAAATGTGCACCGTCTTCTCTGCCTTACAAAATGTGGACTGAAATCTCTGTGTCTGTTGGCTGACAAAATGTGGACTGAACTCTTTCTTGCCTACCAAAATGTGGACTGAACTTTTTCTTGCCTACCAAAATGTGCATTGTATTGCCTGCCAAAATGTGCACTGTCTTGCCTGCCAAAATGTGGACTGAAGTCACTCTGTCTGTTGCCTGACAAAATGTTTACTGAAGTCACTCTGTCTGTTGCCTGACAAAATGTGCACTGTCATGCCTGCCAAAATGTGGACTGAAGTCACTCTGTCTGTTGCCTGCCAAAATGTGCACTGTCTTGCCTGCCAAAATGTGGACTGAACACTCTTTGTTGCCTGACAAAATGTGGACTGAACACTCTTTGTTGCCTGACAAAATGTGGACAGAACACTCTTTGTTGCCTGACAAAATGTGGACTGAACACTCTTTGTTGCCTGACAAAATATGGACTGAACACTCTTTGTTGCCTGACAAAATGTGGACTGAACTCTCTTTGTTGCCTGACAAAATGTGGACTGAACACTCTTTGTTGCCTGACAAAATGTGGACTGAACACTCTTTGTTGCCTGACAAAATGTGGACTGAACACTCTTTCTGGCCTGACAAAATGTGGACTGAACACTCATTGTTGCCTGACAAAATGTGGACTGAAATCTCTGTCTGTTGCCTGACAAAATGTGGACTGAAATCTCTGTCTGTTGCCTGACAAAATGTGGTCTGAAATGTCTGTCTGTTGCCTGACAAAATGTGGTCTGAAATATCTGTCTGTTGCCTGACAAAATGTGGTCTGAATTTCTGTCTGTTGCCTGACAAAATGTGGTCTGAAATCTCTGTCTGTTGCCTGACAAAATGTCGACTGAAATCTCTGTCTGTTGCCTGACAAAATGTCGACTGAAATCTCTGTCTGTTGCCTGACAAAATGACGACTGAAATCTCTGTCTGTTGCCTGACAAAATGTCGACTGAAATCTCTGTCTGTTGCCTGACAAAATGTCGACTGAAATCTCTCTCTCTCTCCTGCTTGACAAAATGTGGACTGTCTTACCTGAAAAAATGTGGACTGAACTCTCTGTCTGTTGCCTGCCAAAATGTTCGCCGTCTTGACTGCCAAAATGTGCACCGTCTTGCCTGCCAAAATGTGCACCGTCTTGCCTGCCAAAATGTGCACCGTCTTGCCTGCCAAAAAGTGCACCGTCTTGCCTGCCAAAAAGTGCACCGTCTTGCCTGCCAAATTAATTAAAAATTTATAAAAAATCCTTCTTTCAGCGAGTGTAGCACAGAAATTACCAATTTTGTCTTCAGGCGTCTACCATATTGGACTATTTTCTTCTATTTATACTACACGTACGCTGAAGAAAGCAAAAAAAAAAAGTACTTCTTTCAGCGAGTGCTGCAAAGTAATTACCAATTTTGTCTGCAGGCGTCTACCATTTTGGACTATTTTCTGCTGTTTAAACTGCACGTATACTAAAGAAAGCAATAAATAAATAAATAAATAAAAAATCCTTCTTTCAGCGAGTGCAGCCCAGAAATTACCAATTTTGTCTGCAGGCGTCTACCATATTGGACTATTTTCTTCTATTTAAACTGCACTGCTGAAGAACTCACCCATCCAAAAAAAACAAAAACCTTTCTTTCAGTGAGTGCTGCACAGAAAGTGGCAATTTTGCGTATCCAGATCAGTGTCTACTGTCTTCTACCATATTCAATCTATTTTCTGCTATTTAACTGTACGTATGCTGAAGAAAGCAAAAGAAGAAAAAAAAATCCTTCTTTCAGCGAGTGCTTCACAGAAATTGCCAATATTGCATATTCAGATCAGTGCCTGCTGTCCGTTACCATATTGGACTATTTTCTGCTGTTTAAACTGCACGTATACTAAAGAAACCAAAAAATAAATAAATAAATAAAAAATCCTTCTTTCAGCGAGTGCAGCACAGAAAGTACCAATTTTTTCTGCAGGCGTCTACCATATTGGACTATTTTCTTCTATTTAAACTGCACGTCTCCTGAAGAAAGCAAAACAATCCTTCTTTCAGCGAGTGCTACACAGAAATTGCCAACGTAGTGGATGAAAAATTTTTAATAAACAACAAATTTTTAATCTATTTTATAAGTGGGCATGGTCCTTTCCCGGCCTATCTCCATAGATTTAAATACTTAGGCTCTCCATTGTGCACCTGTGGTCACCTTGGTGACCCAGACCATTATTTATTCCATTGTAGATTTACCTCAGATCACCACATAACTGAACCGGCTCCAGAGCACAGGAGGGCCTGGTTTAAAAACATTTCTAGGAATAGGCTGGCTGTCGCAAAGATTATCGAAGCTTTCAAAACCAGTAGAAATATTTGCGATTCACTGACCCGAGCAGGGGGGCTAGATTGAGAGTGTGATGGATTGTTCTTAATTATTTTAACTTTTATCATCCTTAGTATTCTATCTTTAACACTTGGACAAATGCCCTCTTTATATAAAACAAATTTGCTGAACTGGGAAGCAAGATTTTAATTTATATTGGTCCTTTGACCGCTATTAAGATACTCCTACATGGGACATTGGCGGAAAGTCAGGGGTTTTTTTTTTAGACTTTTCCGATCTCTTAGGAGTTTTTAATTAATTTTTAATATAGAAGGAGATCTATGCGATTTTATTTCTATAGATTTTACTCTCTAAACCAATCACACCTCTTCCCCTAGGCACCATCAATTAAAAAATCTTTTATCATGGCCTTTTAATTAACTTTTAAGTACGGTACCTTTACATTATTGATTTTATCTACCCATCTATCATCATTCCACTCAAATCATCTTTGTATATTTCATACTTCATATTCCATATTTCACACTTTAAAAGATTCTTACTCGCATTGACATCGAACTGCTTTTATAATTCTTAGACTCCTTTTATATTTGGACATTTATTTGTAAATATATCCAAGACCTTTTAGCAACATTTTTACACCATGACCAGCCTATGGTGCTAAGCACATAGGCCCTTAAATTTACAAAGGTTTATTGCTCTCCACCAAACGATGTTTTAAAAACCAATAAGTCCATTTGTCGGTACCACAATATTCACCATCTCACTAAGAAATGAATATATACTCCTGCTATTAACGAGGCCCCTCTGGTATATGATCATTTTGTCATCTCTAACTCGCATACATATTTGGGTTCTACGACGGGACCATTAAATCACATCCTTCGGCCGGAATGGAGTTTTTTTATCTATTTAATTTTTCAATTTTATATTTGGGATTTTAAAACATTTTAAACTTCTTTAATTTTAAACCATTTTAAACTTGTAGAAGTACTTCTGGATTTTATGCTTTTATGGATTTTTAATTGTTTTAGTTTTTTAATTAGGTAATGGTAAATAACATTGGGAGTTAAATCTGGACAGAGATTTTAAGTGATGTTCCTCCCCGATGAGCTGGAATTTTAACTTATACTATTTAATATTTGATCCTGGCTTTTTAATAATTTTAATACTCCTTTAATTGAGTTTTTTTTTTTTGTTTTTTTTCCCCTTAGAAGTTATACAATTTGGATACTTAGATACTTAATACATGTATATTATATTTTGTGTATAAAACTTAGATTTAATTCCTATATCTGTATATGTACTCTTCTTTGTTTGGAGTGATTTGTGTGTGCTTTTGGTTTTGGTGTGCTGTGCTGTCTCTTTCTGTTGTGGGGCCACGCTGGAGGGGAGATGTGCCCTCTCCGCGTACTGATTCCACCTCGTCCCACTCAACAACATTCTTCTAAGTCCATCGGAACACAGGATAGTAAAAACTTTAAAAAAAATAAGCCCCCCGGCTTGGCTACCACTGCCAGCCGGGGGGCGGGTTGGATTATTTAAGATTATATTAATAAATTAATACATTATAAAATAAATAAAACCATATACCATTACTCCGGGGGCCCCATGCTCCTAGTAGACCCGGTCCCCTGCCATACCTGCAATAAAAAGAAATAAAAGATAAAAAAGAGACAATAAATATTCTTTACCTGGGGTTCCGATGGTGAGATGAAAATGTAATGAGATGAGGTTAAGGGGCCAGTGGATATAGTTAAGAACTTAGATGCTAATATAAAATAACAGGTTTCCTACCGTAAACACTTGAAATTGAATGAAACCCTGAAAAGGAATTAAAATGTAGACAATAAATAATAAACATAAAAATAACATATAGCCTAAACTAACGAAACAAAATAGCTTAACTACATCCACATTCATCATTCATTCATACCCATATTAGTTAATTAGCCCGAAGGGCCTTCCTCCTCCTCCACGGCCCACCTTTTTCTTATACCTTATGTTTTAATTAATGAAATACCAATGTGCCCAGATGTGGGGCTTTTAAATACTCCCCACAGTTGTGGGTAGAGAACTTGTAATCCTGCTTTTTAATATTATGATACCAAAATTTTATGTACTTTAAGCACTGCCCCTGTTCTGGGCAATGACTGTACAATTCTTTATGGTTTTTAATAAATCTGATCCGAGGGCTGGGCTGGCCCGTGGTTTCTTGGCGTGCTGGGCTGGATTTCATCCCCGTTCCTCCCACTAAAGGTTTAACACCCAACTCGGGTAAACCGGGAGGTACGTGGGCATCAACAGAAATTGCCAATCTTGCATATGCAGATCAGTTTCTGCAGTCCTTTACCATTTTGGACTTTTTTCTTCTATTTGAACTGCACGTATGGTGAAGAAAAAAAAAATCCTACTTTCAGCGAGTGCTGCACAGAAAGTGCCAATTTTGCGTATCCAGATTAGTGTCTAGTGTCGTCTACCATATTGAATTATTTTTTGCTATTTGAACTGCACGTATGCTGAAGAAAGCAAAAGAAGAAAAAAAAAATCCTTCTTTCAGCGAGTGCTACACAGAAATTGCCAATCTTGCATATCCAGATGAGTGTCTGCCGTCCTTTACCATATTGGACTATTTTCTGCTGTTTAAACTGCATGTACACTAAAGAAAGCAAAAAATAGATAAATAAATAAAAAGTCCTTCTTTCAGCAAGTGCAGCACAGAAATTACCAACTTTGCGTATCCAGATCAGTGTCCGCAGGCGTATACCATATTGGACTATTTCCTTCTCTTTGAACTACACGTATGCTGAAGAAAAAAAAATGGACTGAAATCTCTGTCTGTTGCCTGACAAAATATTTACTACTGTCTTGCCTGCCAAAATGTGGACTGAACTGTCTCTCTGTTGCCTGACAAAATGCGGACTGAAGTGTCTCACTGTTGCCTGACAATATGTGGACTGAAGTGTCTCACTGTTTCCTCTCCTTTCAAAATGCGGACTGAACTGTCTCTCTGTTGCCTCTCCTTTCAAAATGCGGACTGAGCTATCTTTCTGTTGCCTCTCCTTTCAAAATGCGGACTGAACTATCTTTCTGTTGCCTCTCCTTTCAAAATCTGGACTGAACTGTCTCTGTGTTGCCTCTCCTTTCAAAATCTGGACTGAACTGTCTCTCTGTTGCCTCTCCTTTCAAAATGTGGACTTATCTCTGTCTTGCGTGCCAAAATGTGGACTTATCTCTGTCTTGCGTGCCAAAATGTGGACTTAACTCTGTCTTGCGTGCCAAAATGTGGACTTAACTCTGTCTTGCGTGCCAAAATGTGGACTGAAATCTCTGTCTGTTGCCTGAAAATGTGGACTGAAATCTCTGTCTGTTGCCTGACAAAATGTGGACTGAAATCTCTGTCTGTTGCCTGACAAAATGTGGACTGAAATCTCTCTGTCTGTTGCCTGACAAAATGTGGACTGAAGTCACTCTGTCTGTTGCCTGCCAAAATGTGCACCGTCTTGCCTGCCAAAATGTGCACCGTCTTGCCTGCCAAAATGTGCACCGTCTTGTCTGCCAAAATGTGCAACGTCTTGCCTGCCAAAATGTGCGCCGTCTTGCCTGCCAAAATGTGCACCGTCTTGCCTGCCAAATTAATTAAAAATTTTTAAAAAATCCTTCTTTAAGCGAGTGTAGCACAGAAATTACCAATTTTGTCATCAGGCGTCTACCATATTGGAATATTTTCTTCTATTTATACTACACGTACGCTGAAGAAAGCAAAAAAAAAATATTTTTTTCAGCGGGTGCTGCAAAGAAATTACCAATTTTGTCTGCAGGCGTCTACCATTTTGGACTATTTTCTGCTGTTTAAACTGCACGTATACTAAAGAAAGCAAAAAATAAATAAATAAATAAAAAATCCTTCTTTCAGCGAGAGCAGCACAGAAATTACCAATTTTGCATGCAGGCGTCTACCATATTGGACTATTTTTTTCTATTTAAACTGCACGGCTGCTGAAGAACTCCCCCCTCCAAAAAAAAAAGTCTTTCTTTCAGCGAGTGCTGCACAGAAAGTGGCAATTTTGCTTATCCAGATCAGTGTCTACTGTCTTCTACCATATTGGACTATTTTCTTCTATTTGAACTGCACGTCTCCTGAAGTAAACAAAACAATCCTTCTTTCAGCGAGTGCTACGCAGAAATTGCCAATCTTGCATATGCAGAATAGTGTCTGCAGTCCTTTACCATTTTGGACTATTTTCTTCTGTTTAAACTGCACGTATGCTGAAGAAAACAAAAAAAAAATGGACTGAAATCTCTATGTCTCTTGCCTGACAAAATATTTACTACTGTCTTGCCTGACAAAATGTGCACTGTCTTGCCTGACAAAATGTGCACCGTCTTGCCTGACAAAATGTGCACCGTTTTGCCTGACAAAATGTGCACCGTCTTGTCTGCCAAAATGTGCACCGTCTTCTCTGCCTTACAAAATGTGGACTGAAATCTCTGTGTCTGTTGGCTGACAAAATGTGGACTGAACTCTTTCTTGCCTACCAAAATGTGGACTGAACTTTTTCTTGCCTACCAAAATGTGCATTGTATTGCCTGCCAAAATGTGCACTGTCTTGCCTGCCAAAATGTGGACTGAAGTCACTCTGTCTGTTGCCTGACAAAATGTTTACTGAAGTCACTCTGTCTGTTGCCTGACAAAATGTGCACTGTCATGCCTGCCAAAATGTGGACTGAAGTCACTCTGTCTGTTGCCTGCCAAAATGTGCACTGTCTTGCCTGCCAAAATGTGGACTGAACACTCTTTGTTGCCTGACAAAATGTGGACTGAACACTCTTTGTTGCCTGACAAAATGTGGACTGAACACTCTTTGTTGCCTGACAAAATGTGGACTGAACACTCTTTGTTGCCTGACAAAATATGGACTGAACACTCTTTGTTGCCTGACAAAATGTGGACTGAACACTCTTTGTTGCCTGACAAAATGTGGACTGAACACTCTTTGTTGCCTGACAAAATGTGGACTGAACACTCTTTGTTGCCTGACAAAATGTGGACTGAACACTCTTTCTGGCCTGACAAAATGTGGACTGAACACTCATTGTTGCCTGACAAAATGTGGACTGAAATCTCTGTCTGTTGCCTGACAAAATGTGGACTGAAATCTCTGTCTGTTGCCTGACAAAATGTGGTCTGAAATGTCTGTCTGTTGCCTGACAAAATGTGGTCTGAAATATCTGTCTGTTGCCTGACAAAATGTGGTCTGAATTTCTGTCTGTTGCCTGACAAAATGTGGTCTGAAATCTCTGTCTGTTGCCTGACAAAATGTCGACTGAAATCTCTGTCTGTTGCCTGACAAAATGTCGACTGAAATCTCTGTCTGTTGCCTGACAAAATGACGACTGAAATCTCTGTCTGTTGCCTGACAAAATGTCGACTGAAATCTCTGTCTGTTGCCTGACAAAATGTCGACTGAAATCTCTCTCTCTCTCCTGCTTGACAAAATGTGGACTGTCTTACCTGAAAAAATGTGGACTGAACTCTCTGTCTGTTGCCTGCCAAAATGTTCGCCGTCTTGACTGCCAAAATGTGCACCGTCTTGCCTGCCAAAATGTGCACCGTCTTGCCTGCCAAAATGTGCACCGTCTTGCCTGCCAAAAAGTGCACCGTCTTGCCTGCCAAATTAATTAAAAATTTATAAAAAATCCTTCTTTCAGCGAGTGTAGCACAGAAATTACCAATTTTGTCTTCAGGCGTCTACCATATTGGACTATTTTCTTCTATTTATACTACACGTACGCTGAAGAAAGCAAAAAAAAAAAGTACTTCTTTCAGCGAGTGCTGCAAAGTAATTACCAATTTTGTCTGCAGGCGTCTACCATTTTGGACTATTTTCTGCTGTTTAAACTGCACGTATACTAAAGAAAGCAATAAATAAATAAATAAATAAAAAATCCTTCTTTCAGCGAGTGCAGCCCAGAAATTACCAATTTTGTCTGCAGGCGTCTACCATATTGGACTATTTTCTTCTATTTAAACTGCACTGCTGAAGAACTCACCCATCCAAAAAAAACAAAAACCTTTCTTTCAGTGAGTGCTGCACAGAAAGTGGCAATTTTGCGTATCCAGATCAGTGTCTACTGTCTTCTACCATATTGGACTATTTTCTTCTATTTGAACTGCACGTCTCCTGAAGTAAACAAAACAATCCTTCTTTCAGCGAGTGCTACGCAGAAATTGCCAATCTTGCATATGCAGAATAGTGTCTGCAGTCCTTTACCATTTTGGACTATTTTCTTCTGTTTAAACTGCACGTATGCTGAAGAAAACAAAAAAAAATGGACTGAAATCTCTATGTCTCTTGCCTGACAAAATATTTACTACTGTCTTGCCTGACAAAATGTGCACTGTCTTGCCTGATAAAATGTGCACCGTCTTGCCTGACAAAATGTGCACCGTCTTGCCTGACAAAATGTGCACCGTCTTGCCTGACAAAATGTGCACCGTCTTGTCTGCCAAAATGTGCACCGTCTTCTCTGCCTTACAAAATGTGGACTGAAATCTCTGTGTCTGTTGGCTGACAAAATGTGGACTGAACTCTTTCTTGCCTACCAAAATGTGGACTGAACTTTTTCTTGCCTACCAAAATGTGCATTGTATTGCCTGCCAAAATGTGCACTGTCTTGCCTGCCAAAATGTGGACTGAAGTCACTCTGTCTGTTGCCTGACAAAATGTTTACTGAAGTCACTCTGTCTGTTGCCTGACAAAATGTGCACTGTCATGCCTGCCAAAATGTGGACTGAAGTCACTCTGTCTGTTGCCTGCCAAAATGTGCACTGTCTTGCCTGCCAAAATGTGGACTGAACACTCTTTGTTGCCTGACAAAATGTGGACTGAACACTCTTTGTTGCCTGACAAAATGTGGACTGAACACTCTTTGTTGCCTGACAAAATGTGGACTGAACACTCTTTGTTGCCTGACAAAATATGGACTGAACACTCTTTGTTGCCTGACAAAATGTGGACTGAACACTCTTTGTTGCCTGACAAAATGTGGACTGAACACTCTTTGTTGCCTGACAAAATGTGGACTGAACACTCTTTGTTGCCTGACAAAATGTGGACTGAACACTCTTTCTGGCCTGACAAAATGTGGACTGAACACTCATTGTTGCCTGACAAAATGTGGACTGAAATCTCTGTCTGTTGCCTGACAAAATGTGGACTGAAATCTCTGTCTGTTGCCTGACAAAATGTGGTCTGAAATGTCTGTCTGTTGCCTGACAAAATGTGGTCTGAAATATCTGTCTGTTGCCTGACAAAATGTGGTCTGAATTTCTGTCTGTTGCCTGACAAAATGTGGTCTGAAATCTCTGTCTGTTGCCTGACAAAATGTCGACTGAAATCTCTGTCTGTTGCCTGACAAAATGTCGACTGAAATCTCTGTCTGTTGCCTGACAAAATGACGACTGAAATCTCTGTCTGTTGCCTGACAAAATGTCGACTGAAATCTCTGTCTGTTGCCTGACAAAATGTCGACTGAAATCTCTCTCTCTCTCCTGCTTGACAAAATGTGGACTGTCTTACCTGAAAAAATGTGGACTGAACTCTCTGTCTGTTGCCTGCCAAAATGTTCGCCGTCTTGACTGCCAAAATGTGCACCGTCTTGCCTGCCAAAATGTGCACCGTCTTGCCTGCCAAAATGTGCACCGTCTTGCCTGCCAAAAAGTGCACCGTCTTGCCTGCCAAATTAATTAAAAATTTATAAAAAATCCTTCTTTCAGCGAGTGTAGCACAGAAATTACCAATTTTGTCTTCAGGCGTCTACCATATTGGACTATTTTCTTCTATTTATACTACACGTACGCTGAAGAAAGCAAAAAAAAAAAGTACTTCTTTCAGCGAGTGCTGCAAAGTAATTACCAATTTTGTCTGCAGGCGTCTACCATTTTGGACTATTTTCTGCTGTTTAAACTGCACGTATACTAAAGAAAGCAATAAATAAATAAATAAATAAAAAATCCTTCTTTCAGCGAGTGCAGCCCAGAAATTACCAATTTTGTCTGCAGGCGTCTACCATATTGGACTATTTTCTTCTATTTAAACTGCACTGCTGAAGAACTCACCCATCCAAAAAAAACAAAAACCTTTCTTTCAGTGAGTGCTGCACAGAAAGTGGCAATTTTGCGTATCCAGATCAGTGTCTACTGTCTTCTACCATATTCAATCTATTTTCTGCTATTTAACTGTACGTATGCTGAAGAAAGCAAAAGAAGAAAAAAAATCCTTCTTTCAGCGAGTGCTTCACAGAAATTGCCAATATTGCATATTCAGATCAGTGCCTGCTGTCCGTTACCATATTGGACTATTTTCTGCTGTTTAAACTGCACGTATACTAAAGAAACCAAAAAATAAATAAATAAATAAAAAATCCTTCTTTCAGCGAGTGCAGCACAGAAAGTACCAATTTTGTCTGCAGGCGTCTACCATATTGGACTATTTTCTTCTATTTAAACTGCACGTCTCCTGAAGAAAGCAAAACAATCCTTCTTTCAGCGAGTGCTACACAGAAATTGCCAATCTTGCATATGCAGATCAGTTTCTGCAGTCCTTTACCATTTTGGACTTTTTTCTTCTATTTGAACTGCACGTATGGTGAAGAAAAAAAAAATCCTACTTTCAGCGAGTGCTGCACAGAAAGTGCCAATTTTGCGTATCCAGATCAGTGTCTAGTGTCGTCTACCATATTGAATTATTTTTTGCTATTTGAACTGCACGTATGCTGAAGAAAGCAAAAGAAGAAAAAAAAAATCCTTCTTTCAGCGAGTGCTACACAGAAATTGCCAATCTTGCATATCCAGATGAGTGTCTGCCGTCCTTTACCATATTGGACTATTTTCTGCTGTTTAAACTGCATGTACACTAAAGAAAGCAAAAATAGATAAATAAATAAAAAGTCCTTCTTTCAGCAAGTGCAGCACAGAAATTACCAACTTTGCGTATCCAGATCAGTGTCCGCAGGCGTATACCATATTGGACTATTTCCTTCTCTTTGAACTACACGTATGCTGAAGAAAAAAAAAATGGACTGAAATCTCTGTCTGTTGCCTGACAAAATATTTACTACTGTCTTGCCTGCCAAAATGTGGACTGAACTGTCTCTCTGTTGCCTGACAAAATGCGGACTGAAGTGTCTCACTGTTGCCTGACAATATGTGGACTGAAGTGTCTCACTGTTTCCTCTCCTTTCAAAATGCGGACTGAACTGTCTCTCTGTTGCCTCTCCTTTCAAAATGCGGACTGAGCTATCTTTCTGTTGCCTCTCCTTTCAAAATGCGGACTGAACTATCTTTCTGTTGCCTCTCCTTTCAAAATCTGGACTGAACTGTCTCTGTGTTGCCTCTCCTTTCAAAATCTGGACTGAACTGTCTCTCTGTTGCCTCTCCTTTCAAAATGTGGACTTATCTCTGTCTTGCGTGCCAAAATGTGGACTTATCTCTGTCTTGCGTGCCAAAATGTGGACTTAACTCTGTCTTGCGTGCCAAAATGTGGACTTAACTCTGTCTTGCGTGCCAAAATGTGGACTGAAATCTCTGTCTGTTGCCTGAAAATGTGGACTGAAATCTCTGTCTGTTGCCTGACAAAATGTGGACTGAAATCTCTGTCTGTTGCCTGACAAAATGTGGACTGAAATCTCTCTGTCTGTTGCCTGACAAAATGTGGACTGAAGTCACTCTGTCTGTTGCCTGCCAAAATGTGCACCGTCTTGCCTGCCAAAATGTGCACCGTCTTGCCTGCCAAAATGTGCACCGTCTTGTCTGCCAAAATGTGCAACGTCTTGCCTGCCAAAATGTGCGCCGTCTTGCCTGCCAAAATGTGCACCGTCTTGCCTGCCAAATTAATTAAAAATTTTTAAAAAATCCTTCTTTAAGCGAGTGTAGCACAGAAATTACCAATTTTGTCATCAGGCGTCTACCATATTGGAATATTTTCTTCTATTTATACTACAAGTACGCTGAAGAAAGCAAAAAAAAAATATTTTTTTCAGCGGGTGCTGCAAAGAAATTACCAATTTTGTCTGCAGGCGTCTACCATTTTGGACTATTTTCTGCTGTTTAAACTGCACGTATACTAAAGAAAGCAAAAAATAAATAAATAAATAAAAAATCCTTCTTTCAGCGAGAGCAGCACAGAAATTACCAATTTTGCATGCAGGCGTCTACCATATTGGACTATTTTTTTCTATTTAAACTGCACGGCTGCTGAAGAACTCCCCCCTCCAAAAAAAAAAGTCTTTCTTTCAGCGAGTGCTGCACAGAAAGTGGCAATTTTGCTTATCCAGATCAGTGTCTACTGTCTTCTACCATATTGGACTATTTTCTTCTATTTGAACTGCACGTCTCCTGAAGTAAACAAAACAATCCTTCTTTCAGCGAGTGCTACGCAGAAATTGCCAATCTTGCATATGCAGAATAGTGTCTGCAGTCCTTTACCATTTTGGACTATTTTCTTCTGTTTAAACTGCACGTATGCTGAAGAAAACAAAAAAAAAATGGACTGAAATCTCTATGTCTCTTGCCTGACAAAATATTTACTACTGTCTTGCCTGACAAAATGTGCACTGTCTTGCCTGACAAAATGTGCACCGTCTTGCCTGACAAAATGTGCACCGTCTTGCCTGACAAAATGTGCACCGTCTTGTCTGCCAAAATGTGCACCGTCTTCTCTGCCTTACAAAATGTGGACTGAAATCTCTGTGTCTGTTGGCTGACAAAATGTGGACTGAACTCTTTCTTGCCTACCAAAATGTGGACTGAACTTTTTCTTGCCTACCAAAATGTGCATTGTATTGCCTGCCAAAATGTGCACTGTCTTGCCTGCCAAAATGTGGACTGAAGTCACTCTGTCTGTTGCCTGACAAAATGTGGACTGAAGTCACTCTGTCTGTTGCCTGACAAAATGTGCACTGTCATGCCTGTCAAAATGTGGACTGAAGTCACTCTGTCTGTTGCCTGCCAAAATGTGCACTGTCTTGCCTGCCAAAATGTGGACTGAACACTCTTTGTTGCCTGACAAAATGTGGACTGAACACTCTTTGTTGCCTGACAAAATGTGGACTGAACACTCTTTGTTGCATGACAAAATGTGGACTGAACACTCTTTGTTGCCTGACAAAATATGGACTGAACACTCTTTGTTGCCTGACAAAATGTGGACTGAACACTCTTTGTTGCCTGACAAAATGTGGACTGAACACTCTTTGTTGCCTGACAAAATGTGGACTGAACACTCATTGTTGCCTGACAAAATGTGGACTGAAATCTCTGTCTGTTGCCTGACAAAATGTGGACTGAAATCTCTGTCTTTTGCCTGACAAAATGTGGACTGAAATCTCTGTCTGTTGCCTGACAAAATGTGGTCTGAAATGTCTGTCTGTTGCCTGACAAAATGTGGTCTGAAATATCTGTCTGTTGCCTGACAAAATGTGGTCTGAATTTCTGTCTGTTGCCTGACAAAATGTGGTCTGAAATGTCTGTCTGTTGCCTGACAAAGTGTGGTCTGAAATCTCTGTCTGTTGCCTGACAAAATGTCGACTGAAATCTCTGTCTGTTGCCTGACAAAATGTCGACTGAAATCTCTGTCTGTTGCCTGACAAAATGACGACTGAAATCTCTGTCTGTTGCCTGACAAAATGTCGACTGAAATCTCTGTCTGTTGCCTGACAAAATGTCGACTGAAATCTCTCTCTCTCTCCTTCTTGACAAAATGTGGACTGTCTTACCTGAAAAAATGTGGACTGAACTCTCTGTCTGTTGCCTGCCAAAATGTTCGCCGTCTTGACTGCCAAAATGTGCACCGTCTTGCCTGCCAAAATGTGCACCGTCTTGCCTGCCAAAAAGTGCACCGTCTTGCCTGCCAAATTAATTAAAAATTTATAAAAAATCCTTCTTTCAGCGAGTGTAGCACAGAAATTACCAATTTTGTCTTCAGGCGTCTACCATATTGGACTATTTTCTTCTATTTATACTACACGTACGCTGAAGAAAGCAAAAAAAAAAAAGTACTTCTTTCAGCGAGTGCTGCAAAGTAATTACCAATTTTGTCTGCAGGCGTCTACCATTTTGGACTATTTTCTGCTGTTTAAACTGCACGTATACTAAAGAAAGCAATAAATAAATAAATAAATAAAAAATCCTTCTTTCAGCGAGTGCATCCCAGAAATTACCAATTTTGTCTGCAGGCGTCTACCATATTGGACTATTTTCTTCTATTTAAACTGCACTGCTGAAGAAATCACCCATCCAAAAAAAACAAAAACCTTTCTTTCAGTGAGTGCTGCACAGAAAGTGGCAATTTTGCGTATCCAGATCAGTGTCTACTGTCTTCTACCATATTCAATCTATTTTCTGCTATTTGAACTGTACGTATTCTGAAGAAAGCAAAAGAAGAAAAAAAATCCTTCTTTCAGCGAGTGCTTCACAGAAATTGCCAATATTGCATATTCAGATCAGTGCCTGCTGTCCGTTACCATATTGGACTATTTTCTGCTGTTTAAACTGCACGTATACTAAAGAAACCAAAAAATAAATAAATAAATAAAAAATCCTTCTTTCAGCGAGTGCAGCACAGAAAGTACCAATTTTTTCTGCAGGCGTCTACCATATTGGACTATTTTCTTCTATTTAAACTGCACGTCTCCTGAAGAAAGCAAAACAATCCTTCTTTCAGCGAGTGCTACACAGAAATTGCCAATCTTGCATATGCAGATCAGTTTCTGCAGTCCTTTACCATTTTGGACTTTTTTCTTCTATTTGAACTGCACGTATGGTGAAGAAAAAAAAAATCCTACTTTCAGCGAGTGCTGCACAGAAAGTGCCAATTTTGCGTATCCAGATCAGTGTCTAGTGTCGTCTACCATATTGAATTATTTTTTGCTATTTGAACTGCACGTATGCTGAAGAAAGCAAAAGAAGAAAAAAAAATCCTTCTTTCAGCGAGTGCTACACAGAAATTGCCAATCTTGCATATCCAGATGAGTGTCTGCAGTCCTTTACCATATTGGACTATTTTCTGCTGTTTAAACTGCATGTACACTAAAGAAAGCAAAAAATAGATAAATAAATAAAAAGTCCTTCTTTCAGCAAGTGCAGCACAGAAATTACCAACTTTGCGTATCCAGATCAGTGTCCGCAGGCGTATACCATATTGGACTATTTCCTTCTCTTTGAACTACACGTATGCTGAAGAAAAAAAAAAAATGGACTGAAATCTCTGTCTGTTGCCTGACAAAATATTTACTACTGTCTTGCCTGCCAAAATGTGGACTGAACTGTCTCTCTGTTGCCTGACAAAATGCGGACTGAAGTGTCTCACTGTTGCCTGACAATATGTGGACTGAAGTGTCTCACTGTTTCCTCTCCTTTCAAAATGCGGACTGAACTGTCTCTCTGTTGCCTCTCCTTTCAAAATGCGGACTGAGCTATCTTTCTGTTGCCTCTCCTTTCAAAATGCGGACTGAACTATCTTTCTGTTGCCTCTCCTTTCAAAATCTGGACTGAACTGTCTCTGTGTTGCCTCTCCTTTCAAAATCTGGACTGAACTGTCTCTCTGTTGCCTCTCCTTTCAAAATGTGGACTTATCTCGGTCTTGCGTGCCAAAATGTGCACTGAAATCTCTGTCTGTTGCCTGAAAATGTGGACTGAAATCTCCGTCTGTTGCCTGACAAAATGTGGACTGAAATCTCTGTCTGTTGCCTGACAAAATGTGGACTGAAATCTCTCTGTCTGTTGCCTGACAAAATGTGGACTGAAGTCACTCTGTCTGTTGCCTGCCAAAATGTGCACCGTCTTGCCTGTCAAAATGTGCACCGTCTTGCCTGCCAAAATGTGCACCGTCTTGTCTGCCAAAATGTGCAACGTCTTGCCTGCCAAAATGTGCGCCGTCTTGCCTGCCAAAATGTGCACCGTCTTGCCTGCCAAATTAATTAAAAATTTATAAAAAATCCTTCTTTCAGCGAGTGTAGCACAGAAATTACCAATTTTGTCATCAGGCGTCTACCATATTGGAATATTTTCTTCTATTTATACTACAAGTACGCTGAAGAAAGCAAAAAAAAAAAATATTTCTTTCAGCGAGTGCTGCAAAGAAATTACCAATTTTGTCTGCAGGCGTCTACCATTTTGGACTATTTTCTGCTGTTTAAACTGCACGTATACTAAAGAAAGCAAAAAATAAATAAATAAATAAAAAATCCTTCTTTCAGCGAGAGCAGCACAGAAATTACCAATTTTGCATGCAGGCGTCTACCATATTGGACTATTTTTTTCTATTTAAACTGCACGGCTGCTGAAGAACTCCCCCCTCCAAAAAAAAAGTCTTTCTTTCAGCGAGTGCTGCACAGAAAGTGGCAATTTTGCTTATCCAGATCAGTGTCTACTGTCTTCTACCATATTGGACTATTTTCTTCTATTTGAACTGCACGTCTCCTGAAGAAAACAAAACAATCCTTCTTTCAGCGAGTGCTACGCAGAAATTGCCAATCTTGCATATGCAGAATAGTGTCTGCAGTCCTTTACCATTTTGGACTATTTTCTTCTGTTTAAACTGCACGTATGCTGAAGAAAACAAAAAAAAAAAAAATGGACTGAAATCTCTATGTCTCTTGCCTGACAAAATATTTACTACTGTCTTGCCTGACAAAATGTGCACTGTCTTGCCTGACAAAATGTGCACCGTCTTGCCTGACAAAATGTGCACCGTCTTGCCTGACAAAATGTGCACCGTCTTGCCTGACAAAATGTGCACCGTCTTGCCTGACAAAATGTGCACTGTCTTGCCTGACAAAATGTGCACCGTCTTGTCTGCCAAAATGTGCACCGTCTTGTCTGCCAAAATGTGCACCGTCTTGTCTGCCAAAATGTGCACCGTCTTCTCTGCCTTACAAAATGTGGACTGAAATCTCTGTGTCTGTTGGCTGACAAAATGTGGACTGAACTCTTTCTTGCCTACCAAAATGTGGACTGAACTTTTTCTTGCCTACCAAAATGTGCATTGTATTGCCTGCCAAAATGTGCACTGTCTTGCCTGCCAAAATGTGGACTGAAGTCACTCTGTCTGTTGCCTGAAAAAATGTGGACTGAAGTCACTCTGTCTGTTGCCTGACAAAATGTGCACTGTCTTGCCTGCCAAAATGTGGACTGAAGTCACTCTGTCTGTTGCCTGCCAAAATGTGCACTGTCTTGCCTGCCAAAATGTGGACTGAACACTCTTTGTTGCCTGACAAAATGTGGACTGAACACTCTTTGTTGCCTGACAAAATGTGGACTGAACACTCTTTGTTGCCTGACAAAATGTGGACTGAACACTCTTTGTTGCCTGACAAAATATGGACTGAACACTCTTTTTTGCCTGACAAAATGTGGACTGAACACTCTTTGTTGCCTGACAAAATGTGGACTGAACACTCTTTGTTGCCTGACAAAATGTGGACTGAACACTCTTTCTGGCCTGACAAAATGTGGACTGAACACTCATTGTTGCCTGACAAAATGTGGACTGAAATCTCTGTCTGTTGCCTGACAAAATGTGGACTGAAATCTCTGTCTTTTGCCTGACAAAATGTGGACTGAAATCTCTGTCTGTTGCCTGACAAAATGTGGTCTGAAATGTCTGTCTGTTGCCTGACAAAATGTGGTCTGAAATATCTGTCTGTTGCCTGACAAAATGTGGTCTGAAATGTCTGTCTGTTGCCTGACAAAATGTGGTCTGAAATGTCTGTCTGTTGCCTGACAAAATGTGGTCTGAAATCTCTGTCTGTTGCCTGACAAAATGTCGACTGAAATCTCTGTCTGTTGCCTGACAAAATGTCGACTGAAATCTCTGTCTGTTGCCTGACAAAATGACGACTGAAATCTCTGTCTGTTGCCTGACAAAATGTCGACTGAAATCTCTGTCTGTTGCCTGACAAAATGTCGACTGAAATCTCTCTCTCTCTCCTGCTTGACAAAATGTGGACTGTCTTACCTGAAAAAATGTGGACTGAACTCTCTGTCTGTTGCCTGCCAAAATGTTCGCCGTCTTGACTGCCAAAATGTGCACCGTCTTGCCTGCCAAAATGTGCACCGTCTTGCCTGCCAAAATGTGCACAGTCTTGCCTGCCAAAAAGTGCACCGTCTTGCCTGCCAAATTAATTAAAAATTTATAAAAAATCCTTCTTTCAGCGAGTGTAGCACAGAAATTACCAATTTTGTCTTCAGGCGTCTACCATATTGGACTATTTTCTTCTATTTATACTACACGTACGCTGAAGAAAGCAAAAAAAAAAGTACTTCTTTCAGCGAGTGCTGCAAAGTAATAACCAATTTTGTCTGCAGGCGTCTACCATTTTGGACTATTTTCTGCTGTTTAAATTTCATGTATACTAAAGAAAGCAAAAAATAAATAAATAAATAAAAAATCCTTCTTTCAGCAAGTGCAGCACAGAAATTACCAATTTTGTCTGCAGGCGTCTACCATATTGGACTATTTTCTTCTATTTAAACTGCACGTCTCCTGAAGAAAGCAAAACAATCCTTCTTTCAGCGACACAGAAATTGCCAATCTTGCATATGCAGATCAGTGTCTGCAGTCCTTTACCATTTTGGACTATTTTCATCTATTTAAACTGCACGTCTCCTGAAGAAAGCAAAACAATCCTTCTTTCAGCGACACAGAAATTGCCAATCTTGCATATGCAGATCAGTGTTTGCAGTCCTTTACCATTTTGGACTTTTTTCTTCTATTTGAACTGCACGTATGGTGAAGAAAAAAAAAATCCTACTTTCAGCGAGTGCTGCACAGAAAGTGCCAATTTTGCGTATCCAGATCAGTGTCTAGTGTTGTCTACCATATTGAATTATTTTTTGCTATTTGAACTGCACGTATGCTGAAGAAAGCAAAAGAAGAAAAAAAAATCTTTCTTTCAGCGAGTGCTACACAGAAATTGCCAATCTTGCATATCCAGATGAGTGTCTGCCGTCCTTTACCATATTGGACTATTTTCTGCTGTTTAAATTGCATGTACACTAAAGAAAGCAAAAAATAGATAATAAATAAAAAGTCCTTCTTTCAGCAAGTGCAGCACAGAAATTACCAACTTTGCGTATCCAGATCAGTGTCCGCAGGCGTATACTATATTGGACTATTTCCTTCTCTTTGAACTACACGTATGCTGAAGAAAAAAAAAATGGACTGAAATCTCTGTCTGTTGCCTGACAAAATATTTACTACTGTCTTGCCTGCCAAAATGTGGACTGAACTGTCTCTCTGTTGCCTGACAAAATGCGGACTGAAGTGTCTCACTGTTGCCTGACAATATGTGGACTGAAGTGTCTCACTGTTTCCTCTCCTTTCAAAATGCGGACTGAACTGTCTCTCTGTTGCCTCTCCTTTCAAAATGCGGACTGAGCTATCTTTCTGTTGCCTCTCGTTTCAAAATCTGGACTGAACTGTCTCTCTGTTGCCTCTCCTTTCAAAATCTGAACTGAACTGTCTCTCTGTTGCCTCTCCTTTCAAAATGTGGACTTATCTCTGTCTTGCGTGCCAAAATGTGGACTTAACTCTGTCTTGCGTGCCAAAATGTGGACTTAACTCTGTCTTGCGTGCCAAAATGTGGACTGAAATCTCTGTCTGTTGCCTGAAAATGTGGACTGAAATCTCTGTCTGTTGCCTGACAAAATGTGGAATGAAATCTCTGTCTGTTGCCTGACAAAATATGAACTGAAATCTCTCTGTCTGTTGCCTGACAAAATGTGGACTGAAGTCACTCTGTCTGTTGCCTGCCAAAATGTGCACCGTTTTGCCTGCCAAAATGTGCACCGTCTTGCCTGCCAAAATGTGCACCGTCTTGCCTGCCAAAATGTGCACCGTCTTGCCTGCCAAATTAATTAAAAATTTTTAAAAAATCCTTCTTTAAGCGAGTGTAGCACAGAAATTACCAATTTTGTCATCAGACGTCTACCATATTGGACTATTTTCTTCTATTTATACTACAAGTACGCTGAAGAAAGCAAAAAAAAAAAATATTTCTTTCAGCGAGTGCTGCAAAGAAATTACCAATTTTGTCTGCAGGCGTCTACCATTTTGGACTATTTTCTGCTGTTTAAACTGCACGTATACTAAAGAAAGCAAAAAATAAATAAATAAATAAAAAATCCTTCTTTCAGCGAGAGCAGCACAGAAATTACCAATTTTGCATGCAGGCGTCTACCATATTGGACTATTTTTTTCTATTTAAACTGCACGGCTGCTGAAGAACTCCCCCCTCCAAAAAAAAAAGTCTTTCTTTCAGCAAGTGCTGCACAGAAAGTGGCAATTTTGCTTATCCAGATCAGTGTCTACTGTCTTCTACCATATTGGACTATTTTCTTCTATTTGAACTGCACGTCTCCTGAAGAAAACAAAACAATCCTTCTTTCAGCGAGTGCTACGCAGAAATTGCCAATCTTGCATATGCAGAATAGTGTCTGCAGTCCTTTACCATTTTGGACTATTTTCTTCTGTTTAAACTGCACGTATGCTGAAGAAAACAAAAAAAAAATGGACTGAAATCTCTATGTCTCTTGCCTGACAAAATATTTACTACCTTCTTGCCTGACAAAATGTGCACCGTCTTGCCTGACAAAATGTGCACCGTCTTGTCTGCCAAAATGTGCACCGTCTTCTCTGCCTTACAAAATGTGGACTGAAATCTCTGTGTCTGTTGGCTGACAAAATGTGGACTGAACTCTTTCTTGCCTACCAAAATGTGGACTGAACTTTTTCTTGCCTACCAAAATGTGCATTGTATTGCCTGCCAAAATGTGCACTGTCTTGCCAGCCAAAATGTGGACTGAAGTCACTCTGTCTGTTGCCTGACAAAATGTGGACTGAAGTCACTCTGTCTGTTGCCTGACAAAATGTGCACTGTCTTGCCTGCCAAAATGTGGACTGAACACTCTTTGTTGCCTGTTTCAAAATGTGGACTGAACACTCTTTGTTGCCTGTTTCAAAATGTGGACTGAACACTCTTTGTTGCCTGACAAAATGTGGACTGAACACTCTTTGTTGCCTGACAAAATGTGGACTGAACACTCTTTGTTGCCTGACAAAATATGGACTGAACACTCTTTGTTGCCTGACAAAATGTGGACTGAACACTCTTTGTTGCCTGACAAAATGTGGACTGAACACTCTTTCTGGCCTGACAAAATGTGGACTGAACACTCTTTGTTGCCTGACAAAATGTGGACTGAAATCTCTGTCTGTTGCCTGACAAAATGTGGACTGAAATCTCTGTCTGTTGCCTGACAAAATGTGGACTGAAATCTCTGTCTGTTGCCTGACAAAATGTGGTCTGAAATGTCTGTCTGTTGCCTGACAAAATGTGGTCTGAAATATCTGTCTGTTGCCTGACAAAATGTGGTCTGAAATGTCTGTCTGTTGCCTGACAAAATGTGGTCTGAAATATCTGTCTGTTGCCTGACAAAATGTCGACTGAAATCTCTGTCTGTTGCCTGACAAAATGTCGACTGAAATCTCTGTCTGTTGCCTGACAAAATGTCGACTGAAATCTCTGTCTGTTGCCTGAAATGACGACTGAAATCTCTGTCTGTTGCCTGACAAAATGTCGACTGAAATCTCTGTCTGTTGCCTGACAAAATGTCGACTGAAATCTCTCTCTCTCTCCTGCTTGACAAAATGTGGACTGTCTTACCTGAAAAAATGTGGACTGAACTCTCTGTCTGTTGCCTGCCAAAATGTTCGCCGTCTTGACTGCCAAAATGTGCACCGTCTTGCCTGCCAAAATGTGCACTTTCTTGCCTGCCAAAATGTGCACCGTCTTGCCTGCCAAAAAGTGCACCGTCTTGCCTGCCAAATTAATTAAATATTTATAAAAAATCCTTCTTTCAGCGAGTGTAGCACAGAAATTACCAATTTTGTCTTCAGGCGTCTACCATATTGGACTATTTTCTTCTATTTATACTACACGTACGCTGAAGAAAGCAAAAAAAAAAAAGTACTTCTTTCAGCGAGTGCTGCAAAGTAATAACCAATTTTGTCTGCAGGCGTCTACCATTTTGGACTATTTTCTGCTGTTTCAATTTCATGTATACTAAAGAAAGCAAAAAATAAATAAATAAATAAAAAATCCTTCTTTCAGCGAGTGCAGCACAGAAATTACCAATTTTGTCTGCAGGCGTCTACCATATTGGACTATTTTCTTCTATTTAAACTGCACGTCTCCTGAAGAAAGCAAAACAATCCTTCTTTCAGCGACACAGAAATTGCCAATCTTGCATATGCAGATCAGTGTCTGCAGTCCTTTACCATTTTGGACTATTTTCTTCTATTTAAACTGCACGTCTCCTGAAGAAAGCAAAACAATCCTTCTTTCAGCGACACAGAAATTGCCAATCTTGCATATGCAGATCAGTGTTTGCAGTCCTTTACCATTTTGGACTATTTTCTTCTATTTGAACTGCAAGTATGGTGAAGAAAAAAAATCCTTCTTTCAGCAAGTGCAGCACAGAAATTACGAACTTTGCGTATCCAGATCAGTGTCCGCAGGCGTATACCATATTGGACTATCTTCTTCTCTTTGAACTGCACGTATGCTGAAGAAAACAAAAAAAAAATGGACTGAAATCTCTGCCTGTTGCCTGACAAAATATTTACTACTGTCTTGCGTGCCAAAATGTGGACTGAAGTGTCTCACTGTTGCCTGACAATATGCGGACTGAAGTGTCTCACTGTTGCCTGACAATATGCGGACTGAAGTGTCTCACTGTTGCCTGACAATATGCTGACTGAAGTGTCTCACGGTTGCCTGACTATATGCGGACTGTAGTGTCTCACTGTTGCCTGACAATATGCGGACTGAAGTTTCTCACTGTTGCCTGACAAAATGCGGACTGAATTGTCTCTCTGTTGCCTCTCCTTTCAAAATGCAGACTGAACTATATTTCTGTTGCTTCTCCTTTCAAAATGTGGACTTATCTCTGTCTTGCGTGCCAAAATGTGGACTTATCTCCGTCTTGCGTGCCAAAATGTGGACGTAACTCTGTCTTGCGTGCCAAAATGGGGACTGAAATCTCTGTCTGTTGCCTGAAAATGTGGACTGAAATCTCTGTCTGTTGCCTGAGAAAATGTGGACTGAAATCTCTGTCTGTTGCCTGAGAAAAAATGGACTGAAATCTCTCTGTCTGTTGCCTGACAAAATGTGGACTGAAATCTCTCTGTCTGTTGCCTGACAAAATGTGGACTGAAATCTCTCTGTCTGTTGCCTGACAAAATGTGGACTGAAATCTCTCTGTCTGTTGCCTGAAAATATGTGGACTGAAATCTCTCTGTCTGTTGCCTGACAAAATGTGGACTGAAATCTCTGTCTGTTGCCTGACAAATAGTGGACTGAAATCTCTCTGTCTGTTGCCTGACAAAATGTGGACTGAAATCTCTCTCTGTTGGCTGACAAAATGTGGACTGAACTCTTTATTGCCTCCAAAATGTGGACTGAACTCTTTCTTGCCTACCAAAATGTGGACTGAAGTCTTTCTTGCCTACCAAAATGTGGACTGAACTCTTTCTTGCCTACCAAAATGTGGACTGAACAATTTCTTGCCTACCAAAATGTGCACTGTATTGCCTGCCAAAATGTGCACTGTCTTGCCTGCCAAAATGTGGACTGAAATCTCTCTGTCTGTTGCCTGACAAAATGTGGACTGAAATCTCTCTGTCTGTTGCCTGACAAAATGTGGACTAAAATCTCTCTGTCTGTTGCCTGACAAAATGTGGACTGAAATCTCTGTCTGTTGCCTGACAAAATGTGGACTGAAATCTCTGTCTGTTGCCTGACAAAATGTGGACTGAAATCTCTGTCTGTTGCCTGACAAAATGTGGTCTGAAATGTCTGTCTGTTGCCTGACAAAATGTGGTCTGAAATATCTGTCTGTTGCCTGACAAAATGTGGTCTGAAATGTCTGTCTGTTGCCTGACAAAATGTGGTCTGAAATGTCTGTCTGTTGCCTGACAAAATGTCGACTGAAATCTCTGTCTGTTGCCTGACAAAATGTCGACTGAAATCTCTGTCTGTTGCCTGACAAAATGTCGACTGAAATCTCTGTCTGTTGCCTGACAAAATGACGACTGAAATCTCTGTCTGTTGCCTGACAAAATGTCGACTGAAATCTCTGTCTGTTGCCTGACAAAATGTCGACTGAAATCTCTCTCTCTCTCCTGCTTGACAAAATGTGGACTGTCTTACCTGAAAAAATGTGGACTGAACTCTCTGTCTGTTGCCTGCCAAAATGTTCGCCGTCTTGACTGCCAAAATGTGCACCGTCTTGCCTGCCAAAATGTGCACCGTCTTGCCTGCCAAAATGTGCACCGTCTTGCCTGCCAGAAAGTGCACCGTCTTGCCTGCCAAATTAATTAAAAATTTATAAAAAATCCTTCTTTCAGCGAGTGTAGCACAGAAATTACCAATTTTGTCTTCAGGCGTCTACCATATTGGACTATTTTCTTCTATTTATACTACACGTACGCTGAAGAAAGTAAAAAAAAAAAAGTACTTCTTTCAGCGAGTGCTGCAAAGTAATAACCAATTTTGTCTGCAGGCGTCTACCATTTTGGACTATTTTCTGCTGTTTAAATTTCATGTATACTAAAGAAAGCAAAAAATAAATAAATAAATAAAAAATCCTTCTTTCAGCGAGTGCAGCACAGAAATTACCAATTTTGTCTGCAGGCGTCTACCATATTGGACTATTTTCTTCTATTTAAACTGCACGTCTCCTGAAGAAAGCAAAACAATCCTTCTTTCAGCGACACAGAAATTGCCAATCTTGCATATGCAGATCAGTGTCTGCAGTCCTTTACCATTTTGGACTATTTTCTTCTATTTAAACTGCACGTCTCCTGAAGAAAGCAAAACAATCCTTCTTTCAGCGACACAGAAATTGCCAATCTTGCATATGCAGATCAGTGTTTGCAGTCCTTTACCATTTTGGACTATTTTCTTCTATTTGAACTGCAAGTATGGTGAAGAAAAAAAATCCTTCTTTCAGCAAATGCAGCACAGAAATTACGAACTTTGCGTATCCAGATCAGTGTCCGCAGGCGTATACCATATTGGACTATCTTCTTCTCTTTGAACTGCACGTATGCTGAAGAAAACAAAAAAATGGACTGAAATCTCTGCCTGTTGCCTGACAAAATATTTACTACTGTCTTGCGTGCCAAAATGTGGACTGAAGTGTCTCACTGTTGCCTGACAATATGCGGACTGAAGCGTCTCAGTGTTGCCTCACAATATGCGGACTGAAGTGTCTCACTGTTGCCTGACAATATGCGGACTGAAGTGTCTCACTGTTGCCTGACTATATGCGGACTGTAGTGTCTCACTGTTGCCTGACAATATGCGGACTGAAGTGTCTCACTGTTGCCTGACAAAATGCGGACTGAATTGTCTCTCTGTTGCCTCTCCTTTCAAAATGCGGACTGAACTATCTTTCTGTTGCTTCTCCTTTCAAAATGTGGACTTATGTCTGTCTTGCGTGCCAAAATGTGGACTTATCTCTGTCTTGCGTGCCAAAATGTGGACGTAACTCTGTCTTGCGTGCCAAAATGGGGACTGAAATCTCTGTCTGTTGCCTGAAAATGTGGACTGAAATCTCTGTCTGTTGCCTGAGAAAATGTGGACTGAAATCTCTGTCTGTTGCCTGAGAAAATGTGGACTGAACTCTTTCTTGCCTACCAAAATGTGGACTGAACTCTTTCTTGCCTACCAAAATGTGGACTGAACTCTTTTTTGCCTACCAAAATGTGGACTGAACTCTTTCTTGCCTACCAAAATGTGGACTGAACTCTTTCTTGCCTACCAAAATGTGGACTGAACTCTTTCTTGCCTACCAAAATGTGGACTGAACTCTTTCTTGCCTACCAAAATGTGGACTAAACTCTTTCTTGCCTACCAAAATGTGGACTGAACATTTTCTTGCCTACCAAAATGTGCACTGTATTGCCTGCCAAAATGTGCACTGTCTTGCCTGCCAAAATGTGGACTGAAATCTCTCTGTCTGTTGCCTGACAAAATGTGGACTGAAATCTCTCTGTCTGTTGCCTGACAAAATGTGGACTGAAATCTCTCTGTCTGTTGCCTGTCAAAATGTGGACTGAACTCTTTCTTGCCTACCAAAATGTGGACTGAACTCTTTCTTGCCTACCAAAATGTGGACTGAACTCTTTTTTGCCTACCAAAATGTGGACTGAACTCTTTCTTGCCTACCAAAATGTGGACTGAACTCTTTCTCTCCTACCAAAATGTGGACTGAACTCTTTCTTGCCTACCAAAATGTGGACTGAACTCTTTCTTGCCTACCAAAATGTGGACTGAACTCTTTCTTGCCTACCAAAATGTGCACTGTATTGCCTGCCACAATGTGCACTGTCTTGCCTGCCAAAATGTGCACTGTCTTGCCTGCCAAAATGTGGACTGAAGTCACTCTGTCTGTTGCCTGACAAAATGTGGACTGAAGTCACTCTGTCTGTTGCCTGGCAAAATGTGGACTGAAGTCACTCTGTCTGTTGCCTGACAAAATGTGGACTGAAATCCCTCTGTCTGTTGCCTGGCAAAATGTGGACTGAAGTCACTCTGTCTGTTGCCTGGCAAAATGTGGACTGAAGTCACTCTGTCTGTTGCCTGGCAAAATGTGGACTGAAGTCACTCTGTCTGTTGCCTGGCAAAATGTGGACTGAAGTCACTCTGTCTGTTGCCTGGCAAAATGTGGACTGAAGTCACTCTGTCTGTTGCCTGGCAAAATGTGGACTGAACTCACTCTGTCTGATGCCTGACAAAATATGGACTACTCTGTCTTACCTGACAAAATGTGAATTGAACTCTCTCTCTCTCCTGCTTGACAAAATGTGGACTGTCTTACCTGCCAAAATGTGGATTGAACTCTCTCTCCTGCTTGACAAAATGTGGACTGTCTTACCTGCCAAAATGTGGACTGAACTCTCTCTCTGTTGCCTGCCAAAATGTGCATCGTCTTGCCTGCAGAAATGTGCACCGTCTTGCCTGCCGAAATGTGCACCGTCTTGCCTGCCGAAATGTGCACCGTCTTGCCTGACAAAATGTGCACCGTCTTGCCTGACAAAATGTGCACCGTCTTGCCTGACAAAATGTGCACCGTCTTGCCTGACAAAATGTGCACCGTCTTGTCTGCCAAAATGTGCACCGTCTTGTCTGCCAAAATGTGCACCGTCTTCTCTGCCTTACAAAATGTGGACTGAAATCTCTGTGTCTGTTGGCTGGCAAAATGTGGACTGAACTCTTTCTTGCCTACCAAAATGTGGACTGAACTTTTTCTTGCCTACCAAAATGTGCATTGTATTGCCTGCCAAAATGTGCACCGTCTTGCCTGCCAAAATGTGCACCGTCTTGCCTGCCAAATTAATTAAAAATTTTAAAAAAATCCTTCTTTAAGCGAGTGCTGCAAAGAAATTACCAATTTTGTCTGCAGGCGTCTACCATTTTGGACTATTTTCTGCTGTTTAAACTGCACGTATACTAAAAAAGCAAAAAATAAATAAATAAATAAAAAATCCTTCTTTCAGCGAGAGCAGCACAGAAATTACCAATTTTGCATGCAGGCGTCTACCATATTGGACTATTTTTTTTCTATTTAAACTGCACGGCTGCTGAAGAACTCCCCCCTCCAAAAAAAAAGTCTTTCTTTCAGCGAGTGCTGCACAGAAAGTGGCAATTTTGCTTATCCAGATCAGTGTCTACTGTCTTCTACCATATTGGACTATTTTCTTCTATTTGAACTGCACGTCTCCTGAAGAAAACAAAACAACCCTTCTTTCAGCGAGTGCTACGCAGAAATTGCCAATCTTGCATATGCAGAATAGTGTCTGCAGTCCTTTACCATTTTGGACTATTTTCTTCTGTTTAAACTGCACGTATGCTGAAGAAAACAAAAAAAAAAAAAAATGGACTGAAATCTCTATGTCTCTTGCCTGACAAAATATTTACTACTGTCTTGCCTGACAAAATGTGCACTGTCTTGCCTGACAAAATGTGCACTGTCTTGCCTGACAAAATGTGCACCGTCTTGCCTGACAAAATGTGCACCGTCTTGCCTGACAAAATGTGCACCGTCTTGTCTGCCAAAATGTGCACCGTCTTGTCTGCCAAAATGTGCACCGTCTTGTCTGCCAAAATGTGCACCGTCTTCTCTGCCTTACAAAATGTGGACTGAAATCTCTGTGTCTGTTGGCTGACAAAATGTGGACTGAACTCTTTCTTGCCTACCAAAATGTGGACTGAACTTTTTCTTGCCTACCAAAATGTGCATTGTATTGCCTGCCAAAATGTGCACTGTCTTGCCTGCCAAAATGTGGACTGAAGTCACTCTGTCTGTTGCCTGACAAAATGTGGACTGAAGTCACTCTGTCTGTTGCCTGACAAAATGTGCACTGTCTTGCCTGCCAAAATGTGGACTGAAGTCACTCTGTCTGTTGCCTGCCAAAATGTGCACTGTCTTGCCTGCCAAAATGTGGACTGAACACTCTTTGTTGCCTGACAAAATGTGGACTGAACACTCTTTGTTGCCTGACAAAATGTGGACTGAACACTCTTTGTTGCCTGACAAAATGTGGACTGAACACTCTTTGTTGCCTGACAAAATGTGGACTGAACACTCTTTGTTGCCTGACAAAATGTGGACTGAACACTCTTTGTGGCATGACAAAATGTGGACTGAACACTCTTTGTTGCCTGACAAAATGTGGACTGAAATCTCTGTCTGTTGCCTGACAAAATGTGGACTGAAATCTCTGTCTGTTGCCTGACAAAATGTGGACTGAAATCTCTGTCTGTTGCCTGACAAAATGTGGTCTGAAATGTCTGTCTGATGCCTGACAAAATGTGGTCTGAAATATCTGTCTGTTGCCTGACAAAATGTGGTCTGAAATGTCTGTCTGTTGCCTGACAAAATGTGGTCTGAAATGTCTGTCTGTTGCCTGACAAAATGTCGACTGAAATCTCTGTCTGTTGCCTGACAAAATGTCGACTGAAATCTCTGTCTGTTGCCTGACAAAATGTCGACTGAAATCTCTGTCTGTTGCCTGACAAAATGACGACTGAAATCTCTGTCTGTTGCCTGACAAAATGTCGACTGAAATCTCTGTCTGTTGCCTGACAAAATGTCGACTGAAATCTCTCTCTCTCTCCTGCTTGACAAAATGTGGACTGTCTTACCTGAAAAAATGTGGACTGAACTCTCTGTCTGTTGCCTGCCAAAATGTTCGCCGTCTTGACTGCCAAAATGTGCACCGTCTTGCCTGCCAAAATGGGCACCGTCTTGCCTGCCAAAAAGTGCACCGTCTTGCCTGCCAAATTAATTAAATATTTATAAAAAATCCTTCTTTCAGCGAGTGTAGCACAGAAATTACCAATTTTGTCTTCAGGCGTCTACCATATTGGACTATTTTCTTCTATTTATACTACACGTACGCTGAAGAAAGCAAAAAAAAAAAAAGTACTTCTTTCAGCGAGTGCTGCAAAGTAATAACCAATTTTGTCTGCAGGCGTCTACCATTTTGGACTATTTTCTGCTGTTTAAATTTGATGTATACTAAAGAAAGCAATAAATAAATAAATAAATAAAAAATCCTTCTTTCAGCGAGTGCAGCACAGAAATTACCAATTTTGTCTGCAGGCGTCTACCATATTGGACTATTTTCTTCTATTTAAACTGCACGTCTCCTGAAGAATGCAAAACAATCCTTCTTTCAGCGACACAGAAATTGCCAATCTTGCATATGCAGATCAGTGTCTGCAGTCCTTTACCATTTTGGACTATTTTCTTCTATTTAAACTGCACGTCTCCTGAAGAAAGCAAAACAATCCTTCTTTCAGCGACACAGAAATTGCCAATCTTGCATATGCAGATCAGTGTCTGCAGTCCTTTACCATTTTGGACTATTTTCTTCTATTTAAACTGCACGTCTCCTGAAGAAAGCAAAACAATCCTTCTTTCAGCGACACAGAAATTGCCAATCTTGCATATGCAGATCAGTGTCTGCAGTCCTTTACCATTTTGGACTATTTTCTTCTATTTGAACTGCAAGTATGGTGAAGAAAAAAAATCCTTCTTTCAGCAAGTGCAGCACAGAAATTACTAACTTTGCGTATCCAGATCAGTGTCCGCAGGCGTATACCATATTGGACTATCTTCTTCTCTTTGAACTGCACGTATGCGGAAGAAAACAAAAAAAAAAATGGACTGAAAATCTCTGCCTGTTGCCTGACAAAATATTTACTACTGTCTTGCGTGCCAAAATGTGGACTGAAGTGTCTCACTGTTGCCTGACAATATGCGGACTGAAGTGTCTCACTGTTGCCTGACAATATGCGGACTGAAGTGTTTCACGGTTGCCTGACTATATGCGGACTGAAGTGTCTCACGGTTGCCTGACTATATGCGGACTGTAGTGTCTCACTGTTGCCTGACAATATGCGGACTGAAGTGTCTCACTGTTGCCTGACAAAATGCGGACTGAATTGTCTCTCTGTTGCCTCTCCTTTCAAAATGCGGACTGAACTATCTTTCTGTTGCTTCTCCTTTCAAAATGTGGACTTATCTCTGTCTTGCGTGCCAAAATGTGGACTTATCTCTGTCTTGCGTGCCAAAATGTGGACGTAACTCTGTCTTGCGTGCCAAAATGGGGACTGAAATCTCTGTCTGTTGCCTGAAAATGTGGACTGAAATCTCTGTCTGTTGCCTGAGAAAATGTGGACTGAAATCTCTGTCTGTTGCCTGAGAAAATGTGGACTGAAATCTCTCTGTCTGTTGCCTGACAAAATGTGGACTGAAATCTCTCTGTCTGTTGCCTGAGAAAATGTGGACTGAAATCTCTCTGTCTGTTGCCTGACAAAATGTGGACTGAAATCTCTCTGTCTGTTGCCTGACAAAATGTGGACTGAAATCTCTCTGTCTGTTGCCTGAAAATATGTGGACTGAAATCTCTCTGTCTGTTGCCTGACAAAATGTGGACTGAAATCTCTGTCTGTTGCCTGACAAAATGTGGACTGAAATCTCTCTGTCTGTTGCCTGACAAAATGTGGACTGAAATCTCTCTGTCTGTTGCCTGACAAAATGTGGACTGAAATCTCTCTCTGTTGGCTGACAAAATGTGGACTGAACTCTTTATTGCCTCCAAAATGTGGACTGAACTCTTTCTTGCCTACCAAAATGTGGACTGAAGTCTTTCTTGCCTACCAAAATGTGGACTGAACTCTTTCTTGCCTACCAAAATGTGGACTGAACTCTTTCTTGCCTACCAAAATGTGGACTGAACTCTTTCTTGCCTACCAAAATGTGGACTGAACTCTTTCTTGCCTACCAAAATGTGGACTGAACATTTTCTTGCCTACCAAAATGTGCACTGTATTGCCTGCCAAAATGTGCACTGTCTTGCCTGCCAAACTGTGGACTGAAATCTCTCTGTCTGTTGCCTGACAAAATGTGGACTGAAATCTCTCTGTCTGTTGCCTGACAAAATGTGGACTGAAATCTCTCTGTCTGTTGCCTGACAAAATGTGGACTGAAATCTCTGTCTGTTGCCTGACAAAATGTGGACTGAAATCTCTGTCTGTTGCCTGACAAAATGCGGACTGAAATCTCTGTCTGTTGCCTGACAAAATGTCGACTGAAATCTCTGTCTGTTGCCTGACAAAATGACGACTGAAATCTCTGTCTGTTGCCTGACAAAATGTCGACTGAAATCTCTGTCTGTTGCCTGACAAAATGTCGACTGAAATCTCTCTCTCTCTCCTGCTTGACAAAATGTGGACTGTCTTACCTGAAAAAATGTGGACTGAACTCTCTGTCTGTTGCCTGCCAAAATGTTCGCCGTCTTGACTGCCAAAATGTGCACCGTCTTGCCTGCCAAAATGTGCACCGTCTTGCCTGCCAAAATGTGCACCGTCTTGCCTGCCAAAAAGTGCACCGTCTTGCCTGCCAAATTAATTAAAAATTCATAAAAATGCCTTCTTTCAGCGAGTGTAGCACAGAAATTACCAATTTTGTCTTCAGGCGTCTACCATATTGGACTATTTTCTTCTATTTATACTACACGTACGCTGAAGAAAGCAAAAAAAAAAAGTACTTCTTTCAGCGAGTGCTGCAAAGTAATAACCAATTTTGTCTGCAGGCGTCTACCATTTTGGACTATTTTCTGCTGTTTAAATTTCATGTATACTAAAGAAAGCAAAAAATAAATAAATAAATAAAAAATCCTTCTTTCAGCGAGTGCAGCACAGAAATTACCAATTTTGTCTGCAGGCGTCTACCATATTGGACTATTTTCTTCTATTTAAACTGCACGTCTCCTGAAGAAAGCAAAACAATCCTTCTTTCAGCGATACAGAAATTGCCAATCTTGCATATGCAGATCAGTGTTTGCAGTCCTTTACCATTTTGGACTATTTTCTTCTATTTGAACTGCAAGTATGGTGAAGAAAAAAAATCCTTCTTTCAGCAAGTGCAGCACAGAAATTACGAACTTTGCGTATCCAGATCAGTGTCCGCAGGCGTATACCATATTGGACTATCTTCTTCTCTTTGAACTGCACGTATGCTGAAGAAAACAAAAAAAAATGGACTGAAATCTCTGCCTGTTGCCTGACAAAATATTTACTACTGTCTTGCGTGCCAAAATGTGGACTGAAGTGTCTCACTGTTGCCTGACAATATGCGGACTGAAGTGTCTCACTGTTGCCTGACAATATGCGGACTGAAGTGTCTCACTGTTGCCTGACAATATGCGGACTGAAGTGTCTCACGGTTGCCTGACTATATGCAGACTGTAGTGTCTCACTGTTGCCTGACAATATGCGGACTGAAGTGTCTCACTGTTGCCTGACAAAATGCGGACTGAATTGTCTCTCTGTTGCCTCTCCTTTCAAAATGCGGACTGAACTATCTTTCTGTTGCTTCTCCTTTCAAAATGTGGACTTATCTCTGTCTTGCGTGCCAAAATGTGGACTTATCTCTGTCTTGCGTGCCAAAATGTGGACGTAACTCTTTCTTGCTTCCAAAATGGGGACTGAAATCTATGTCTGTTGCCTGAAAATGTGGACTGAAATCTCTGTCTGTTGCCTGAGAAAATGTGGACTGAAATCTCTGTCTGTTGCCTGAGAAAATGTGGACTGAAATCTCTCTGTCTGTTGCCTGAGAAAATGTGGACTGAAATCTCTCTGTCTGTTGCCTGACAAAATGTGGACTGAAATCTCTCTGTCTGTTGCCTGACAAAATGTGGACTGAAATCTCTCTGTCTGTTGCCTGACAAAATGTGGACTGAAATCTCTCTGTCTGTTGCCTGACAAAATGTGGACTGAAATCTCTCTGTCTGTTGCCTGAAAATATGTGGACTGAAATCTCTCTGTCTGTTGCCTGACAAAATGTGGACTGAAATCTCTGTCTGTTGCCTGACAAAATGTGGACTGAAATCTCTCTGTCTGTTGCCTGACAAAATGTGGACTGAAATCTCTCTGTCTGTTGCCTGACAAAATGTGGACTGAAATCTCTCTCTGTTGGCTGACAAAATGTGGACTGAACTCTTTATTGCCTCCAAAATGTGGACTGAACTCTTTCTTGCCTACCAAAATGTGGAATGAAGTCTTTCTTGCCTACCAAAATGTGGACTGAACTCTTTCTTGCCTACCAAAATGTGGACTGAACTCTTTCTTGCCTACCAAAATGTGGACTGAACTCTTTCTTGCCTACCAAAATGTGGACTGAACTCTTTCTTGCCTACCAAAATGTGGACTGAACATTTTCTTGCCTCCCAAAATGTGCACTGTATTGCCTGCCAAAATGTGCACTGTCTTGCCTGCCAAAATGTGGACTGAAATCTCTCTGTCTGTTGCCTGACAAAATGTGGACTGAAATCTCTCTGTCTGTTGCCTGGCAAAATGTGGACTGAAGTCACTCTGTCTGTTGCCTGGCAAAATGTGGACTGAAGTCACTCTGTCTGTTGCCTGGCAAAATGTGGACTGAACTCACTCTGTCTGATGCCTGACAAAATATGGACTACTCTGTCTTACCTGACAAAATGTGAATTGAACTCTCTCTCTCTCTCCTGCTTGACAAAATGTGGACTGTCTTACCTGCCAAAATGTGGATTGAACTCTCTCTCCTGCTTGACAAAATGTGGACTGTCTTACCTGCCAAAATGTGGACTGAACTCTCTCTCTGTTGCCTGCCAAAATGTGCATCGTCTTGCCTGCAGAAATGTGCACCGTCTTGCCTGCCGAAATGTGCGCCGTCTTGCCTGCCAAAATGTGCACCGTCTTGCCTGCCAAAATGTGCACCTTCTTGCCTGCCAAATTAATTACAAATTTTAAAAAAATCCTTCTTTAAGCGAGTGTAGCACAGAAATTACCAATTTTGTCTTCAGGCGTCTACCATTTTGGACTATTTTCTGCTGTGTAAACTGCACGTATACTAAAGAAAGCAAAAAATAAATAAATAAATAAAAAATCCTTCTTTCAGCGAGTGCAGCACCAAAATTACCAATTTTGCCTGCAGGCGTCTACCATATTGGACTATTTTCTTCTATTTAAACTGCACGGCTGCTGAAGAACTCACCCCTCCAAAAAAAGTCTTTCTTTCAGCGAGTGCTGCACAGAAAGTGGCAATTTTGCTTATCCAGATCAGTGTCTACTGTCTTCTACCATATTGGACTATTTTCTTCTATTTAAACTGTACGTCTCCTGAAGAGAGCAAAAAAAAATCTTTCTTTCAGCGAGTGCAGCACAGAAATTACCAACTTTGCGTATCCAGATCAGTGTCCTCAGGCGTATACCATATTTTACTATTTTCTTCTCTTTGAACTGCACGTATTCTGAAGAAAACAAAAAAAAATTGACTGAAATCTCTGTCTGTTGCCTGACAAAATATTTCCTACTGTCTTGCCTGACAAAATGTGGATTGAAGTCTCTCTCTCTCCTGCTTGTCAAAATGTGGACTCTCTTGCCTGCCAAAACGTGCACCGTCTTGTCTGCCAAAATTTGGACTGAACTCTGTCTTGCCTGCCAAAATGTGGAATGAACTGTCTCTCGGTTGCCTGACAAAATGCGGACTGAAGTGTCTCTCTGTTGTCCCTCCTTTCAAAATGCGGACTGAAGTGTCTCTCTGTTGCCTCTCCTTTCAAAATGCGGACTGAAGTGTCTCTCTGTTGCCTCTCCTTTCAAAATGCGGACTGAACTGTCTCTCTGTTGCCTGACAAAATGCGGACTGAACTGTCTCTCTGTTGCCTGACAAAATGCGGACTGAACTGTCTCTCTGTTGCCTGACAAAATGCGGACTGAACTGTCTCTCTGCTGCCTGACAAAATGCGGACTGAACTGTCTCTCTGTTGCCTGACAAAATGCGGACTGAACTGTCTCTCTGTTGCCTGACAAAATGCGGACTGAACTGTCTCTCTGTTGCCTGACAAAATGCGGACTGAACTGTCTCTCTGTTGCCTGACAAAATGCGGACTGAACTGTCTCTCTGTTGCCTGATAAAATGCGGACTGAACTGTCTCTCTGTTGCCTGACAAAATGCGGACTGAACTGTCTCTCTGTTGCCTGACAAAATGCGGACTGAACTGTCTCTCTGTTGCCTGACAAAATGCGGACTGAACTCTTTCTTGCCTAGCAAAATGTGGACTGAACTCTTTCTTGCCTAGCAAAATGTGGACTGAACTCTTTCTTGCCTAGCAAAATGTGGACTGAACTCTTTCTTGCCTAGTAAAATGTGGACTGAACTCTTTCATGCCTAGCAAAATGTGGACTGAACTCTTTCTCGCATCTCTACACGGACTGGTGTAGAAAGTGTATAAGAAACAATCTGCCCAAAGATAAATGTGTTGTATATATGTGATGTATATAATCTTGAAGTATATATTGTATATATGTGATGTATATAATGATCCTGAAGGTATTTTGTATATATTTTTTAGTGTCCGCTTATTTTTTCACCTACGTTTCTTCATTTATGTTCAAGAATTATGACGATTTGGTATAACAATTTTCGATTATGTATCGCATTTCTATTGAGATGCATTTAAAATTATTTTTTTAAAAAATCACTGATTAAATGCGTAAAATCTAGTTTATTACCTATTGCTCGACATGTGAAGAAATGTATTAAAATATGTAAAGTTTATAAAATCAGTATTGAAAGATATAAAATTTACTATATTTTGTCATATTATAGATCATGTTTTGGAGACGAATTTCTAATTTTTGTAATATCGGCATTTATTTCTAAACGTTTTCAAAGCTTTGAAATGTTTGACGATTTATGTGTTAGCATAATGCTGTTTTTTTTTCTATGTCGCTTATTCAATGTCTCGTATTTTCATTGATGTATATAAAGTTTTCATTTAAATGCCTTGTAAAATAACATGGTTTGCTTTTCTTGTTTAATGTGTATATTAAAGTTATCATATAATCTGAGCGTCTTTTTTTAAGATAGTTTTAAATACATTGATACATAATATTGCTAAATGTTAAATAGGAGATTCTGGATTTTTTGAAAATAACTTAGTTCGATTTCTTTTATAAATCGGTATGTTTCTGATTTTGATGTTTTCAATTAATAATTTTATAATCGATGTGGGTTACTTTCCACAATGCGTTTGTACTCGTTCACTTCACTCTAGCAAGAAAATTTGTACATTTCTCGACTTCGATGGTTCTTTATCTCAGGAGCTGTTAACATTAACCTGTTTGGAGAAAGTGGTACAACAATTCAAGTACTCAGGAAATGTGAAAACATAAATGAATGCACAAAGAGAGAATATAACTACAACTTGGAGTTAAATGAAAAAAAAAATGTTTGCGAAAGTTGAGTGCTTACTAAATGTATCAGCAATTTCGCTTTCAGTCATGTTCGTGAACCGTGAGTTTACAGAGGAAAATTTCCAGAGTAATATGCTGGGACTATTATTTTTTGTGTTGTATAATTCGGATACCCATTTTTAGCACCAGTATTTTCGCAGTTATATTATTTTTCAAATTCTTCTTCAGAGATTTTGGAAATCGTTAACTATTGATAACCTGTAGGTTTTTCTGGGTGTCCATGATTCATATAAACCACGGCATGTTACTAATTTATTCTGAAGTTTTTCTAATTAATCATTCGTTTTTGCAGCAGTTTTTTAAGATATGAGATGAAAGGCCAAAAATAGTTCTATAAGCAACCAATTTATTCTTTCTTGATAGATGAGGATTTGAGTTTGTGCTGGGATGAAGTTTAGATTTCGCACTTGTGAATATATATTTAATTATTTGAATGAATTTAATCATTATTATTTAATGAATTTAATCAGTGTTAAGTCAATATATGCGATTTCATTGTGTTGTTGGTATACTGGTTTTGAAGAGTTTTAAAGAACGAAGGTGATTTTTTCAATCAAGAATAAGAACTTTGCTTTAGTATTTCCGTAATGGCCATTTTTTGTCGAAGAAAAATTGGGCATATATAGTTCATTAGAGCTATTATCAGCGCAGAGCAGTTTCGGGACATCATTTCCGAAGACACTGAACCTCGTAAGATCTAGTTAAAAAAGTTCCTGGACAATTCTTGATGTTTGCTGGATTTTAAAGTGAGTTTTCTATTAGGTAGACAGAATATTAGTTTTGCAATACAATCTAACATTTTCATTTGAATCATTTCAAAATCGGTCGAATGCTTTTGAGTTATCAAGGAAGACTCAGTGGCTATTTTTGACAAAATAAAGACACAGGAGCTAAATTATTTTGATGCCTGTGGAAATATGTGTTATATAGGAGTCAATATTAAATAAATTTCAGATTATATTTTCAGAAAAAAATTTGTTGGAAAAACTTACTTTTCTATCTACTTGAATAAGTTTTATCCTAAATGTCTTCTACAATTTTTAATAGTTCAGTGTTAAATTTAGGGAAGAAAATTACTTTTTCTGATAGCAATTTGTCGAGGAACATTAAAAAGCAGTATCGGAAAATGAGGTGTTTTTTTCCTCACTGCTGAATAACTTCCATCGGAGAGCATTTGAGAATTGCAAAGCAACCTTCTCAGTATTATTATTATTATTATTTTGTCCTCTAAATATGATCTGAAACTTGTACCAGGACTTTCTCCTGCTTAGCATGTATTTTAGTGTAGTTACAAACTTTCTCTCAATTAAAAAATTCTGGCTATAAAACTGTTTATTTAGTCCAAAGTGTTTTCTACTTTTCGTCCTCTCTGGTGGGCAAGTGGACATACTTGATTTATTTCAACCAGAATGGAACATAAATCCAAATGTCCACAGACATTTACTTTTCGGAGAGGGCGTCCAAAAGCTTAGAGAAAACCTCGAAAGAGAAATTTTTGACAATCACGGTATTTTTCTTGTATTAAAAGAAATTAAAAATATCACTGTAGAGCTTCTAAAAACTTTGATATAACTTGTTGAGCCATGGAGCCTATTCGTGCAGTTGTATAAAAAAGTTGTATTAAGAGAGGATTTTTTTTTTGCAGCTTATGTATGCTAATATCAAGACTTTGTATTTATCAATGGTGTAATCCTAAAATATGAAGTGCGTGAAAGTGCTTACCTGAATGACTATTGTTAGGGAAGGGAAGGGAAGGTCTAAATAGAGTAAAATATTTTTGGCATTTAAAATGTATATTTTATTTAAATATCAAAATCATGAAATAATAAAATATCGACCAAAGAAGCAATGAATACAGAGACAACACAAATTCGAAAGCCGTATATTTTTCAACTGATTTTATGCGTGTTTCATAATATAAAACAAATGACATTCCTATTTGCCCATTAGTTCTTATTTGCGAGATATGACAATGCCGTCATTCACATTAAAGTAGGTTTAGGATAGACGTTAGATTAAAATGTTTTGCATAATTATATGCAAACATTGAACAGAAAAGTTATTTTATTCCACTTTCAAATATTCTTTTGACATTCTTGAATGAATTGTATTTAGCCTCTTTGCGGATCCTAAACTGCGACGTAGACAAACATGATGGAATTCTTTCAAAATCTGATAAAAATTCACAATTTTGAGTTCGCAATATTTTATTTGATTCATTTTCATATTTGCATGAACAAACTGATATAATTTCAATTTTTCTTTGAAAAAGGAATTACTGGAGTTCTAAAATATGAAGATTCATCAAAATTTCGAAATCGTATACTTTAAAAATTAAGAAATTTTGATTTTTTATAATTTGTATTCTAATTAATCAATTTATGGTAGATAAAATACATTGCTTTTCAGTGAGAATGAATTCAATGACGCTGCTTTAAAGATAGCATTTCTTCATTTTTCTTTCTTACACGTGGAAATATAAATGTTATTTTTGATTTTGTTTCTTGAAGTTGTTCCCGTTTATATAATCTAATATACAAAAATCACATTTAAATCATAAAAAAAAAAAAAAAAAAAAAAAAAAAAAATCGAAATTGAAATTTTGTGAAACTCTACATTTCATACCTAACAGAGTCCGAAAAACGCATTTATAGAGTGATGCTCGTACAAGAACAGAGTAACTCAAAAACACAGAGCTCGAAAGTTGAAATTTGGGAAATAGATTTAATTCGAAATTTATAGACTTCTATCAAATTTGAAACTAAATATATTCCCCTCTAATCTGCCGAAACTATTCAAATATAAATTAACTACAAGAGAGCTAGATAAATGAAATTTGGTATATAGAATTAGCATAAAAGTTATTCGCGTTAAATTTGGAAATAAATCGTGAACGCGTTGACTATCTATACTTTCACAATCATATAAACGCAATAACTCAAAAATGCAATTACTTCCTTAAATATATGAAATTTTGTAACCATAATAATAGTTCTCTGTCAAATGTTGGTTTCAATCGGTTGAAAAGAAGAAAGCCACAATTCACATTCGCTTTTCCCGTACTTCCTTTCTTTCGCCACAGAATATCCCCGAACGTGGAATCTCTAGGATTCCCTGTCGGTTGAAAGGATATACGTGGGAGTATTTATTAAGATAAAAGAAATGCACATAAAAAGACAAAAAAAATCAATATACACAAAAAGACATAAAATGTCATCAATACACATAAAAAGTAACTATATACAATATTATAATGATGAGGGAGGTGTTCGGTGGGGAGTATGAGTAGATGAAATCTATTGAAGGTAATATATTCTGGAGAAAAGCTTGGTTGAGAAATGAAACGAAAATTTATACTGGGCTTGGGTCTGGAGAAATCAATTCCTCGTTCTCTTGTAGGAACCGCACAAGATTTCTAATTTTAACCTTGGACATCTTGTTTCTCATAACGTTGGTCCACCAGATATTTTCTAGGTCGTGGATGGGTTTTTTGAGATGAAAAGATGTGGTGAGAGGGCAACTAGTGGCATAATGAAGGGGATCGCCTACTTCGCCGCAGCCACATTGATCAGATCCTTTAATATGGAATCTCTTGAAATATGAAGGGAAAGGGCCATGGCCAGTTGCAAAGATAATGTCAAGCCTATTCCAAGATGATGGGTCAAAGGACACTTTTGAGATGATTTGATGGATGTGTCTGCCAGTTGAGCCATTATCCCATTCTTCTTGCCATCGCTGTAGGCTCAATTCATTTACAATACTTTTCAGATGGCTTCTAGGAGCTGGGTATTGAACGGGCGTACCTGCAGAAATGGCCTGTTTGGCTAGGGAATCTGCAACCTCGTATCCGTTGTGGCCTACATGTGCTTTAACCCATCCTAACTTAATAGAAGGTTGGGGGAGCAGAATGGCTTGAATTTCCTGAACAATTGGGCTTGAGGTGGAGAATGAACTGATCGCTTTTAAGCTGGACTCGCTATCACTCCATATTTTAGCGTTATGATCGTATTTGCTAGCCCATTTACATGCTTCCTTAATGGCCAACAGCTCTGCCTGAAAGACAGAATTATTTTCGTTCAGTTTGCCGAGCCACTGATGAGTAATTTGTTCGTTTTGGAATACGCAGTAGGCAAATCCGGTTTTCCCCTCGATTTTGGACCCATCTGTAAAAATATCCGTCTTGTTTGTAGGTTGGAATTCTTGTTTGAGGGAAATTATGTCCTCAAGAAGAAAGTTTGAGGGGAAGATTTTTGTGTGAGAGCATTTCATCTCGAAGTTCTCAGGATGGAATGTTATATTCTGAAAATGGCTAGGTAATTGAAGACGACTTTCTCTTACATAGGTTGCTTCTGCTTGCGCTTTGATGTGAAGTGGAAGAATTCCTTCTATAACTTGCAGTGCTGACGTGGATGTTGTTCGGAATGCTCCAGAAATACTCAGGAGAAATTTTCTCTGTATTGAGATTCTTTGTTGTCGGGATGAGAGAGGATAGGCCCAAGCTGATGCTCCATGTAGGATTATTCTCTCGGCAACGGTGAAGTAGAGATGACGCCTGAATTCTTTTTTCAGACCCCATGTGGAACCAGCAATTCTGCTGAGATTTTGGTATAAGAGAATCGCCTTCGTTTTGGTGTTAAGGAGGTGAGGAATCCAGTTTAGCTTATTGTCGATAGTAAGACCGAGATATTTTAAAGATTGTTGCCTTTTTATTGTTACGTTATTCTATTTAATTGTTGGGCCATTGACTAATTTGCTTATCAAGATATTACATGCTTTTTCTACGGAGATTTGAAGGTTATGCTTGTCGGTCCAGCGCTTGAAGATTGAGAGAGCATCCTGGGCGGCTGATTTCAATTTTGCTCTTGTTGATTCGGCTACTACAAAAACAAAGTCGTCTGCAAATGCCTGGAGGTGAATGTTAGGTGGCCATTTTTCAGAAAGAATTTCGTTTGCGACAAGATTACAAAAAACTGGTCCAGAACAGGATCCTTGCGCACAGCCTTTCTGCTGTGAACAGGCGGCGCTTTTCCCATACTTACGTTTTAACCATATCCCATTGACTAATCGCCAATATCGCAAGCTAATGAGCTCTCTCGCAACTATTGTTCACGAATGGCATTACGGTTTATAATACGCTAATACATTTCTTGGAGTGAACGAGTAATCCTGGCGAAATAATTCCCAGGGGTTTTCTATATTTCTTCTGTCCGATTCTTAATAGTATTGAAAAGAATAAGATTGTAATATAAAAATATTGTAAGCACTTTCTTGTAGACATATGTAAAAAGTGAAAACATCTTTGATAACATCATGAAACCTAATTATCAAAACATCAATGATTTTTTTTTTTCACAAAATTGTTTGTCGTTCCTCACGAAAATAATATTTTTCTCCCTCTACAAAGCAGAACTACATCTTTTCAAGTGGAAGTCCTTCACTTTTGGTGTTTTAAAATCGCAACTTCAAAAAAATTCCATTCACACATTTAGATCTGAAATTTGTAGATCGCAGAAATGAAGTAACTTCCGTTTATAGTCCAGAGAAATGTCAAAATTTAGACATTTTTTTTGTCAGCACTTCAGCCTTTGGACACTAAAAACTAAATAACTTGATTGAAACATTTATTTTCATATTTTTAGAACATCTTGGCAAAAACCTGTATTCCTGGGAGAAAAGACTCTGGCTAGAATAATTATATGTGATCAGATAGCTGGGATACTATGTGGAAGAAGAAAGAATTCTTAGAAAATACTGCCGTTTACTTTACTATATGCAAAATTGAAATTTCATCGAGGGGAAAAACTCTATGTATTGCAAACCGATAAATGTTAACAGTAGGTGTAAAAATTAATTTCATATCAGTTTCAATAATGATTTTCATGCATTTATCAAGTTTGCGAAAAAAATAAATTCTTTTCTTAATGCCACATGTCAGCTACTTAAACGCGCAAGTGAAATTCTTCTATTCCATTGATAATTTCAGAAATACAGAACAGCATAAATTTTAGTTTTTATGGTTTAATAGAAATACACCAGCGTAAATATTTTTAAGAATTGAGAGCAAACTCCATTTCAGCATTAAAAATGGGAAACAAAACGACAAATATTAGCACATTCGCCAAGAAACTTTCGTAAAACAGTTTGCATACAAACATTGTCTAAAAATTACTCCCGTGCAAAAGCCTTCAGAAATAAGTATTAAACTTGATTGGTCACGCACAAATATATGTTTTGATTTTCGCGGTACAATTTAAAAATCGTTTTTCTCAAGAATACAAAGATGGACGTCCTGGTTTTTAGAGAAGAATTCATTTAGTTTGCTGACGGAATGGAATAATTATAACTGCAATGCAAATTTCTGAATGCGTTGAAAATTCTATTTAATGCAAAGAGAATTCTTCAGTGGTATTTTTGAATATAGACTTTAATAATACTTTCGATTGTAAAGAAAATTCTAAAACATTTGAAGGACATTTTGTTATCTCTATTTACTGATGAATTTTTTTAAAACACAATATTTCAGAGAAGAATTCAAAAATATTCTCTCTAACGCTCATTAATGCACGGAATTAAATCTTTTTATCTATTATTGCACCTGGCCAATTTTAACATTTAATAAATATCAGTTCAAAGGTATCAAATTCAAGGTAACTTTAACCTTCGATTGTAGAAAGATAAAGAACTTTATAAATATTAATTATCGTTTTTCGTAACGTAATGTCTGAGAGTGTCAGGACAAACATAGGACTAAAACGTTGTTCTGTGTGTACTATTTTTCTTTAAGTTATCCTACAGATGATGTTGTTTTTTCCAAAGAAATAATCGAAACTTTTCACGATTTAATTTTGTAGCCTGTTATGTAAGCTTTCTAAAACTGTTTTAACATTTACTCTGCATGAATTAAAAATAAAGTTATAGCTTATTATTACCGCCAGCAAATCTAAACTAGAAGCTGCATTCAAAAAGCTGCTTTTATTACTAGTAGGCAAACATCACATTCATTTTTCCCAATTCCAGCTCTACCTACTTCAGTCATAGATTTAAAAAAAAAGTAATTAAAAAAAGTGTCTGCATGGTAGAATACAGAATCGCAACAAAATTCTCAATAATGTTGTGTGAAGCGATGTCCCATAGAAATAAATATATGAATTGAAAACACTCCGGTCAGGAATGAACACTGCCTTAATTCTTTCCAATTCTGGTTTCTCTACTTCTTTTTTAATTAGATTACCTACAGGTCTCTACTTATATTATGTTGAAACCTTGATAGTACGGAGATTGTGATTCAACGAGACTGCCTGAATCATCCTCAAACCATTCAAGGAAGAGAAAAAAAAAGAACCCGTAAAAAATAACTATAACATTTAGGAATTTGAGATTAAGGAAGGCACTACCTATAAACCTGGAAAAATTCTGATTCGTCCAAAAACATTCTTCTATTGTTCCTTAATTGATGTGTTTTGATATTGTCCTGTTCGACGATTTTCTCTAAAACAATGTCGATGTTGAATTAAGTAACATTTCTTAGCGTAAATAAAAAGAGCTTTTTATGAAAAATCGCCAGTTAGTAAATCTGTACAACTATATCTCAAAATCATCGCTATTGCCAAGAAATATTTTTGAATAGAAAACAGATACAGTCACTCCAGGCCCAACTCGGACACCACAGAAAAGATACTAACACTATCAAAATTTTTACATAGCTAAATGAATTTTCAATAGTGTATTTATTACAATTATAAAAAATAATAATTATTATAAATTAATTCATTTTAAAAAAATTATGCACAATCCACACTCTGACAGATAAGATTTTGAAAACTAGTTAAATTTTAAATTAATTAATATTTTGTATGAGAGCCCTTGTTTTCTATCATACTCTTTCCAATTCATCCTTACTGGAAACGAAGTGTTCTCGATCTTTTTTCTTAAGGTATTCACATGAATTTCCAATGGGATTTATATGTTGGCTTTGGGGGGAGGGAGTGTCCATGACATGAGGATAATTATATAAGAACCTGGAACACACCCAATGAGGTTTATGTTTTGGATCATTATCCTGACAAAATTGCCAGTTGTTACAAAGAGAGTTTCTGCATACATTGTGGCAAATTTTTCTTTAAAATGTCGAGGTCTCTGATCAATAAAGTGCAGGGTTCTGGGCTGAAGCGACCCTCAGACTCTTACTGATCCGCCGCTATGCATCATAGTTTCTTTCAAATTTTGTGTGGGCAATTCTTTGTTCGATTTTCTTAAAATAGAAGGGAAAATACCGAAAAATGTTTAATTTGCTCTCATCAGTAAATACGTCATTTTTCAAATAAAAAAAATCCTTGTGTCCTCTCTCCTTGCGTAATTAAGTTCTTGTTTTTGCGAATTCGATTCTTAGATCCGATTCCGCTCATTTATGAAAGGTTTTTGTCTAAGTTTTCTTCCATTGAGCCTTAAGGAGCACATTTCTTATTGTGGATAGGTTGACTTCCAATTCTTTTTTAACCGTAATAGTTAGTCTTGGTGCGAAATTCGCGGGATAAGCAGCTGTAGAGTTAAAAATGAATTAAATAAAGATTAAAACCAACAAACGAATTACTTTTTTTAAATGTTTAATTATAAGAAATAATAAGAATTTAATTTTGATTATAAGAATCCGTTGGAAAATTCTTACAGATCTCCATTTCTGGACTCCATTTTATGTGGTTAAAAACAAAAGATTTTTATTTCTTATATTGTTTCGGATGATCTTTTTTTAATTATATAAAACAATTACAAATCCGAGTTGCAATTTTTTTTTATAAATTGTCTATAACTTGAAAACTTAAAATTTAAAGAATAAGACACTGTATTCTTGTTTTAAAACATCTCTAATAGAAAAAATTGTGCAAATCAATCATTATATGTTCAATATATATTTTATACTGATGATGGGTTTATATGTTTTTTTTCTGTTTACAGAGATGGGTTGGAGGAGTTGCGGTCAATAATATCGAATTTTTTCGGTAATTTCTCGCCAAATGTGGCAATCATGATACATTACTGAAGTTGAAATTAAAAGCGAGTATTTGATCGGTTGGCATGAAAGCACATCCTTTTACCAGAGATATTACTTTAAAACAGCACGATAAACGAACTTTTCTTTTGACTTGATGCCTTTTAGCTAATGAAGAGCAATATTTAGCAAAATATTAATTATGCAATTTATTCATTTCTTTTGCTTTTTTATTTAAACAGATTAAACAACGGGTATAAAATTTTACATTCTTTTATAGAACACTCCCTAATAGCAGACATTATTATGAGTCTCCATGGCCCTTAATTGTTTAGAATAACTCATTGCGTGTTATCTACTACAGATAGCGGATAGTCCGAAGAGTGCACAACTATTTTAATTTCACAAAAAACATTTAAAAGTTATTCGGAACATTTTTAAGTTGGAAACCTCAGATATTTGAACTTTTGAAGGACAAAGATGAGATTAGAAAGATATGGATGGTGAATTCTAATTAAAAATAGAAGAATTTGCAGTTTCATAAAACTGAAACAAGGGAAATTGACGAAGTGGTGATAAAAATGGATCTACTCAACAAGCGGCGGATGCTATGCACCGTAGCCCCGAGATTGAGAGGCTCCAAAATGATCAAGAACTAAAATAATATTCTGAACTATAATTGCGGAATGGAAAGGAGAGAAGAAGAAATTTAACTTTAAAAATCGTTGGGTTTGGAAATACACGAACATATTATTGTCTAATGCAAGTATACAACATATTACAAACCTAAGGCAATAATTTACCTCACCTATTAAGTAAGACTGCATATAGTGTTTGAAAATTCATACTATAAAATATTTAATACTGTTAGATCTTATCATATCCATGATAAGAACATATTCTTCTGGCTGTCAAAAAAGAAAATTAGCAGAAAAGAAGGGGGGGGGTAAGCCCGCTAAACAAGTAGATATGTTTTCTTGACTATAAAGTTTTTCTGGCATTGAAATTGCTTCGACTTCAGAAATTACGATTCAACTGGAGAGAAAAGATCCGCACAAACACAATCTTGTAAAGAAAATGCAGAAACTAAAATGCTTCAAAAAAAAAAAAATGTGCATTTATACGAATATGATCGAATCAGAAAATAACGATGAAAATGACGATGACATATTTCATCAAATGAATGCAAGTAATCCATATTTATGGTCAAGTACAATTAAAACGAATAATTTTAGAATGTTGTGTTAAAACCGGAAGATGTTTTGCGAAGAATCCTGAAGATAGATCATTTCCCACTACGTATTATTAAAAAAAAATGCCAGATGGTGAAACTTCATTAAAAAACGCAAGACTCTGTATGTTGTTTTTATTGTATACTGTTTTCGAAAAGATGTGGAAATGAACAATCTGCACGATTTATTAGGGATTATAATAACTATAGATAGCTGTCAAATGTAATTCAAGATCATGAGCGTCCTATTGGCCCTTAAATTCGTTTATTGTTTGGAAAGAATTACTAAAACGACTAAATAGAAATAACTGATGTGACTGGAGAAAGACTATAAAAAATTCTATTGAAAAGATGAAGTAAACTTGATTTAGCTATCATGAATTGTAGAGACCAGGCATACGACAACGGTAACAACATGAAAGGAAAATATAAGGTGTACAATCTAGAATAATTGATCTGAACCCTCGTGCAATTTATGTGCTTCCCAATTACATTCTTTTAATTTAATAATTTGTGATGCAATTTCCAGAAAATCATATTGCAATTTTTTTTTGAACATTTCAAAGTTTATATTACTTATTTTCTGCTACTACAAAGAGCGGGGAAATTCTACAGAAACATTACTCTTAAACCACTATGTCACACTCGTTGGGAAGCCAAAACAGATTCGCTATAAAAGTGTATATACAGTTTGAACAAATTTGTAATATCCTAAAAGAATTTGTTGATGCCAATACCGCTCCCGAAGCTGTAACTTATTTGAATTTAAATCTACTGAAATGAAATAGAATAATTATTTTAAATTTATAATTTTGTCCTGTAGATAGCGACAACTCATCATAAATGCATTATTGATTTTATTTATTTATTTATTTTATATTCCGTTTATTAATTTAAAAACAGCTTGCCAAAAGCGCCATCAACTGAAACGAAGTAATTTGTTTGAAATTTCTAATTTTGTCCTGTACATGGCTACACCCAACCATAAATGCGTTATTAATTTTATTCTTAATGTTATTTCGTTTATTAGTTTAAAAAAGCTTTTGAAAAAAACCCTCTTCAGAAACGAAATGAAATAATTTTTAGAATTTTTTTCCTGTAGAGAATAATGCGTATATCTAACCATAAATGCGTTTTTGATTTCATTCTTTATTTTATTTCGTATATTAATTTTTAAAAAAGCTTGCGAAAAGCGCCCTCTACTGAAAAAAATTAAGAAAATTATTTTCAATTTATAATTTTGTCCTGTAGAGGGCGAGAACTAACCATAATTTAGTAGGAAATATAGTGGAAAGGAAGTAGCACAAAAAAGTAGAAGAATTTATGTGAATAACCTACCACATTCTTTTAAGTTATTAATTTATGATGCCACTTCCAGCAGTAATTTTTTTTTGTATATTGTAACGTTTATATTACTTATTTTCTGCATCTACAAAAAGATGGGAAATTCTACAAAATCTTTTTAACATTACTCTTAAACCATTATGCGACACTCATTAGGAAGCCAAAATAGATACGGTTAAAGCAGTGTATATACAGTTCGAAGAAATTTGTAATGCGTTAGAAGAATTTATTGATGCAAATAATAAAATACCGCGGTATTCAAAGCTAAAAGTCTATAGAATGTTTAATAATATGATTTATAATATTGTCTAAAATTAGCCCTATCAATAAACTACTTCAAATAAAAACTATTCTTCTCGACTGCGCTTTTAATTTAGTCAATAAAATTAAAACTAATATACAAAATTTAATAACAAAATTTAACACATTTTTAGACGAAGCAAAGGCGATTGCATGTAATTTGAATTTTTCAGAACATTTTCATGAAAAAGAATTCGAAAAAAAGAAAAATTATATCTCTAAACAGCGGAAGATGAAATTATAAAAAAGCCGGTTGAGGAATTTAGATGTTATTTCTTAATCCTGTAACTGATACTGTTATTGTACAGATAAAAGATAAATTTAAAAGTATTTCAAATGAGTCACTGTTATAAAAACTTTAGGAAGACATGAATTTGAAATATGTTCCCAAAACTTTGTAACGTTTTATAATAACGATGTAGATGAAAATCCTATCAAATAATTGCTTTGCTACGGAATTTGAATTTGAATGAAAGGAATGTAAATAATGTTCTACGCATATTGCAGCATATATTAATTCATAATTATGATGATTTATTTTTAAGTGTATTAAAACTTTTCTTTACATTACCAGTTACTAAAATAAATGCTGAGAGCTCTTTCAGCAAATTAAAATTAATAAAGAATTCTCTTCGATCAAGCAAGTGTGCATAACGCTTAAATGCACTTGCAGCGAAAAAGAAATTGAAAAGAATTGTAATTTTGCTGAAATAGTCAATAGCATCACGCATTGAATAAACATGCAGTAGTAATTTGTGTTCGTACTTGTATATTTTTGGACTTTGTAAAAAATATAGGGCCCCAATTGGCTTCTTGTACCCAGACCTCTTCAAAGAGAAGGCCGGCCCTGCCCGTGAACAACGTGTAACTTAAGAAATTCAGGGGTAACTGGGCTCTCTTATATACAGTTTCCCAAGTCCTCAATCATTTTTTCCCCTCAATTACCCTGAATCAATTTTTGGAATGCAGCATCTCTTCATAGTTTTTACTTTCTCATATGCGTGATTTAGAGAAAATAGAGTAATCGTCAAAAAAAAAAAATTGAACTTAAGATTTTGAGAATTTCTGAGTTTTAGACTTCCCTGAGAACGCAATTGAAGAAAATGTCTGCCTATTTCTGTGTGACACAGATAACTCAAAAAACCTTTGAGCTAGATAGCTGCAATTTGGTATAGAGACTTTAGACCAAATTTGCAGATTTTTATCCAATTCAAAGTAAAATCTGTTCAGAGGAAGCCATCTGTCTGGTTTTTTGAATATGTTAACACGTTAATTATAAAACTAAGAGCGCTAAATAGTTACAATTTGGTACACAGATTTAGCATATATAGTGTAGGCACCTGTCACATTTTTAGTCATATCCAGCTACAGGTTGAGTGTCTGAGGTCTTTAACCTGAGAAATATGTAAACGAGATAATTTAAAAAAAAGCAATGACTTAAATATATCAAATTTGGTATGGGATTTTATGACTACAATTGTATTGCTTGCCAACGGATACTAAAACCCTTCGAACTTTTGCGCATGCGTTAGGATGGGTTTCATTTGATAAAACAGGGGTGAGAGGAAAGGCGGAGATGTTTACATTTAAAAATAAAGTAAATTCCGCAAATGGCGCACATCCTTCCGTGTGTCACCTTCAGTGAGATAGAACGGCCGAAAAGTGGTCGCCGCAGAATACTGAAACGAACAGTATTTCTGAGAAAAATTTTTGTTTCAATCGATTGAGAAAAAACGCATATAAAGCACAAATTTGATTTTTAACGCACTCCAGGGATTAATCGCCAAAAACTATTCAAGTATTTCACGATAGATTCAGTCAGAATGCTAAATCTACGCTAAAGGTTAATATTTTAACCATTGTATGCCAATACCATGCAAGGCGTTCTTTGTCATAAAAAGTTTATTAGAAAGTGTACGAATAAGTTTTGTGGAGACCAATACAGCTGGTTTTTTCCAACACAAAAAATGGAATCGACAGAAATTAATGTTGTTTATAATAATCGAAATTCCCTAATTGTTATATTGGACGGAAGGAAATTAAGCGAAATCAGGGCATTTCTTTAAAACTATTTTAGTTATTTTTATTGCTATTATATAACATTTAATATTATAGTTTAAACTGAATAATTTCTGGAGTGGTAAGAAAAATATCTTCTTTTCATAAACAACACCAACTTAGCTTAACATTTTTACTGTAATTAGTGATTTGACTGCCATTTAGAAGAGAAGAAAATCAAATGGAAGTGGGACAAACTTAAAACTATTTTTAAAAATGCAAAACAAGAATGGAATGCCCCTATAGTTCGTTACTTCATTTTACAGAAATAATATTCACAGGGTGAAATCGATTAAGATCAAAAATGAAATCATAAATTTTGAATTTGAAAACGAAACAAATTAAGGAAATATTAAATATTGAATTGGGGGTATCTGGAAAAGGAATAAGAAAACAATTTCGGTGCATTAATGATAGTTATAACAGTTGATTGAGACTTTGAAAATTTTAATAATGAGAATCAACTTGAAAATATAATCTATAAAATTTCAGATAAATGTTCGATCATTTTAGCTAAAAATCTTAAAACTTGCTGTTAATATAATTGAATAATAGTTGGTTGGCATTGTAATCACATGAGAATCAAGATCAATCTTCATGATGTTAGAATTACTGAATGTAAAAAGAAAAATCTAAAGGAAAATAAAATTAAATTCATGATTAAATCGTATTTGGTTAAAGGCAACAAGGAATAAAGAGGGGCTTGTAGAGTCGATCGGTTTACAATAAAAAAAATTGGTGGTGTGTTGTGTCAAATATTTTAATTCAAAGCTAAAATTAAGAATAATTTAAAATGTTATGAATTTATGACAAGATATACTGTCTAATTTTATGAAAAGCGAAGTTCTTAACAAAATTTTTCCATAAATTGACTTAAAGAGAATATAGGGTGACTTTTACTTCTACCAAATTTTTATAGTACATGATATTTTGAAAACCTGGCAGAAGGGATTCTTTAGCAAGAACTACAAATTAAATAGGGTCCGTTGAAATCAGCGCTGTTTCTCTCAAATTACCAAAAAAATTCCAGACAGCTCATCAAAAATTCTTAGCTCTGACATTTTACTGTGTTTGGCTGTTTCTTCACATTCTATCTTTGTTATGCTTATTCATCTTAAAATATTTTATTTGTTCATTTTTATTTTTATATAGTTATATTTATTTTATTTTTACCTTAATAATTAATTTAAATTGAGTTTTCTTAATTAAATATTTTTTAATTAAAAGAAGATTAGGGTTTTTTTCTTTTTTATTAGTTTTTAGTTTAATTAGTTTAGCTTAAGACTTAGCACTTTTAATTTCCCAAAGATGTATCTAAATTAGCCGAAATATTTTCAAAATATCATAAACTTCCGTTTGATGTTTCAAATATCCATTACATGATATGCATATTTCATGTTCTATATTTTTTTGTGAATCTTGTCTTCAAATTTTCATATGCTGTATAAACTCTTTACTTAGAAAGTGAAACCAAACAGATGGAAATGAATAAATGATATCAAAATATGTCTTTAAAATGAAACATTGTGCCTTGAAAGTAAATGAATGGCGATTACTTTAAAGGCACGAAAAAATCAAATGACCAGTGGTGGATTTTAACAACATGAGGCCACAGGCGCTAAATTATTTTGAGGAACCCTTCTAGGTAAATTATATTTATAACAAGAAATTAATATGAATTAAACTTATTTAAGCTTTTAATTTTAACTTTTAGCGATTACTTTTTAGCAATTTCTACATTATACGTATATATCAAACATGGAAATTTTACGAGTCACGCACATGCGCAGAATTCATTCATATTCTTAGCATTGTGCTTTTAGACCAGATTGACACCGTATTTAAAATTTTACGGGACAGTCGTAATGAGAATCTTAGACCCTTCAGAAGCTCTCGGGTTACGAAGCTTGGTGGCCGAATCGGCAGAGTGTGGAACTTAGTTTTGCTGGTCTTCAGTTCGAGGCTCGGAGCCGTCAAATGTTTTTATATATTTTTCCTTTTTTAAAAATGTATTTTAGTCAGTTTCATCTTTCATTACTAGAGTTAAAATGAATTATTCCAAATCATATACGTCGAAAATAGAATTTAATTTCAAAATATTTCTATGTTTATTCGAAATTTTACGAGTCAAGTTCACGCACATGCGGAAAATTCATTCGTATTCTTAGCATTGTGCTTTTAGACCAGATTCACACCGTATTTAAAATTTTACTGGACAGTGGTAATGAGAATCTTAGACCCTTCAGAAGCTCTCGGGTTACGACGCTAGGTGGCTGGATCGGCTGAGTGTGGAACTTAGTTTTGCAGGTCTTCAGTTCGAGGCTCGGAGCCGTCAAATGTTTTTATATATTTTTCTTTTTTTTAAAATTTATTTTAGTCAGTTTCATCTTTCATTACTAGAGTTAAAATGAATAATTAAAATCATATACGTCGAAAATAGAATTTAATTTCAAAATATTTCTATGTTTATTCGAAATTTTACGAGTCACGTTCAATCACATGCGCAGAATTCATTCGTATTCTTAGAATTGTGCTTCTAGACCAAATTGACACCGTATTTAAAATTTTAATGGACACTCGTAATGAGAATCTTAGAAACTTCAGAAGCTCTCGGGTTACGACGCTAGGTGGCTGGATCGGCAGAGTGTGGAACTTAGTTTTGCAGTTCTTCAGTTCGAGGCTCGAAGCCGACAAATATTTTTATATATTTTTCGTCTTTTTTTTTAAATTTATTTTAGCCAGATTACTCCTTCATTCCTAGAGTTAAAATGAATAATTCCAAATCCTATACGTCAAAAATAGAATTTAATTTCGAAATATTTCTATATTGATTCGAAATTTTACGAGTCAAGTTCACGCACATGCGGAGAATTATTCGTATTCTTAGCATTGTGCTTTTAGACCAGATTGACACCGTATTTAAAATTTTACTGGACAGTCGTAATAAGAATCTTAGAAATTTCAGAAGCTCTCAGGTTGCTAAGCTTGGTGGCTGGATCGGCCGAGTGTGCCATATAGTTTTGCAGGTCTTCAGTTCGAGGCTGGAAACCGACAAATATTTTTATATATTTTTCTTCTTTTTTTAAAAATTTATTTTAGCCAGATTTCTCCTTCATTCCTAGAGTTAACATGAATAATTCTAAATCCTATACGTCAAAAATAGAATTTAATTTCAAAATGTTTCTATATTTATTCGAAATTTTACGAGTCACGTTCAATCACATGCGCAGAATTCATTCGTATTCTTAGCATTGTGCTTTCAGACCAGATTCACACCGTATTTAAAATTTTACTGGACAGTGGTAATGAGAATCTTAGACCCTTCAGAAGCTCTCGGGCCCTTAGGGGCTCACCTACTGTAGGTGAGTACGGGTGTCCCAATCCCGAGGTTCCCAGGGATCTTTACTCCCTTTCAGTTCGCTCTCCTCTACGCCTTCTGCTTTCTGCTGTGTTTTTCCTTCCCTCGACGGCAAGCGAGGGAGCTCTCCATGAGAAGCTGTCGCCGCTCTGTTTGCTTCTTGCTTCTCATGGACAGCCAAAACCCCATGTGTTTGCCGTGCGTGGCGACCCATTTGAAAGACTGGTGGTGCACTGTGGTCCCCGGTGCATCAATCGGCTGGTCGCTAACCACCTAAGTGGTTAGTTCGCTAGGGATCAAGCGAAGGGGTTACTCCTTGGGCTTGGCGTTAAGGGTGGTCACTGTCCCCGGGGGTAACTCCCAGCGTATAGGTACCGATTAGCACTAGGGTGGATGCCGAGGCTGGGAATGACCAGAGCCGGTAATTGCCTTCCCATGTGTGGCTCCGTGGTGGGCGGTGCCGTCGGACCCGAATCACTTATCATATCGTATGGGCTCCTCCAAACGTGGTCCCTTCAGTGGGCGTCGCATTGTACCAATCAATTCAAATTTTGAGAACCATTTCGACAGTTTTTTTATAATCAAACGAGTTTCTGATAAAAATGAAATCTTTGAAACAGTATTACCATTTCTTGTCCAGAAGGCCGTCTCCACAACAGTTGGTGAAGTAACATCAATTAAAAAGATGCGTTCTGGTGACTGGTTAGTAGAGGTCAACTCTCGAAAGCAAGCCTAGAACATACAAAAATTGAAAGCCCTTGCAACTATTCCAATCAGCGTCAGACCCCATGCATCCTTAAATACCTCTAAAGGAGTAATCACTTGTGGGGAAATCTTGAATCTCTCTGTTGATTATATAACAAATGAGTTAAAATCACAAGGAGTTGTACATGTCCGCCGAATTACCATCAGGCGTGATGGAGAAATCATTGAAACCAAACACCACATCCTAACATTTAAATCTCCAAAAATACCAGAATATATCTATGCAGGTTACATCAAACTACCCGTAAGACCATATATCCCGAACCCACTCAGATGCTTCAAGTGCCAGCGCTTTGGCCATTCAAAGACAAACTGCCGTGGTGCACTCACTTGTGCCCGATGCGCAGAAAAAGGCCACGATAGCCAGCAGTGTGCCGCAGCTGAAAAATGCGTGAACTGCGGTGGCGATCACACGTCCTACTCTCGATCCTGCTCGCGATGGCAGCTTGAAAAACAAATAATAACTCTCAAAATCAAAGAAAATTTATCCTATCCTGAAGCTAGGCGTAGGATTGTAGCTCAAACTCCTACTCCTGGCATAACATATGCTTCCGTTGCACAAAGGTCATTTTGTGCAAACTGTTCTTGCACAAGCTGTGCTAAAAACAACACGACACCCAAGCAACTCAAAAAAGTTTCCACTTCAGATACTGAAAACTCCATTAGTAGTACCCCTGAAACTCCTCCAGTTTTAAAAAAGAAATCAAAGAAAAAAGCTAAAAACTCGCTGACATTGAAACTTGCAAAACGCGGCCTTTCATTACAAGACGTTCCTCAAAAATTGAAAAAGTCAACATTAAAAAATTCCGTCGCTCTCGGGCTTGCGACGCAAGGTAATGTCCATAAGGACTTAACGTCCATATTCGGCATGCCAAATAGCCCTGATATTAAGTTACACCCTTCTGATGATGAGGATGACTTGCAGATGAGTTGCGAGTATGAAGCAACTCAAACAAATACTTCTAAAGCTTCTTCAAAACCGCTTTCTTAATGGGTACCTTCATTTCTTGGAATTGTCGCGGCCTTCGGTCCAAACTTCATGACATTAAGTCCATTTTCAATATTTTTCATCCTATTTGTTTCGGTGTTCAAGAAACCTTCTTGACACCCAACATTCCAATCAAATTACGCGGATATAGCTGTGTTCGGAAAGATGCAGACACTGGATCGCATGGTTCTGGTGGTGTCTGTATCTTCACATCTAATTTGTATCCGAGCACGCCTCTCAGTTTGCATACTCCTCTTCAGGCTGTGGCTGTACAAGTTCAAACACGAACACTGGTCACAGTCTGCAGTATTTATCTTCCGCCCAGTATTGTCATTTGTCAACGAGATCTTGACAATTTAGTGGACCAACTTCCTTTGCCTTTCATTTTATTTGGCGATTTCAACGGACACAGTACTCTGTGGGGCTCGGAAAGTACCAATTCTCGTGGACAGCAGATCGAACAGTTTATTGCTAACAACTGTCTCTGTCTGCTCAATAATGACGAGAAAACATACTTCCATGCGCCCACACGTAGCTTCCATTGTCTTGACCTGGCTATATGCTCTCCTGAATTGCTACCGTTGTTGAATTTGGCTGTTGGGGATGATCTGCACAATAGCGATCACTTTCCCTTAATAATCTCCCATGCTGATAGTGGCGGTGCGACTCTTTGTCCTCCGCGTTTTCTATTCCAGCGGGCAGACTGGAATACATTTTCCCAAACAGCAGTTATCAATGAGGCTATGGTCAGTAATGTAGACATTTCGAAAGCAGTACAAAATGTCATTGATTCGATAATGAATGCCGCTCACGCCACCATTCCTAAAACCATCCCACGGCTAAGAAAATTTCGTAGACCGTGGTGGAATGAAGCCTGTCGCGACAGTCATAAGAAACAAAGAAAATTCTGGAATCTTTTTAGAAGGTACCCTACGACTGAGAATTTTATCGCTTTTAAAAGAGCCAAAGCACTTGCCCGTCGCATTCGGCGTCGTAGTCAGAGGGAATCTTGGATAAACTTTGTTTCATCCATCACATCATCCACTTCCTGTAAACTTTTATGGAGAAAAGTAAAGGCCGCCAATGGGATCTATCACGAAACTTCTATCCCGGTTTTAAAAACCGGTAATATGATGTATTCGAACCCATTAGATGTTGCTAACCTTCTCGGCCAAGCGTTTGCACAAGTTTCCGCGATTGATTCTTACAGCCCTCAGTTTCTGGCAATTAAGAATCGAGCGGAACAGTTGCCTCTGCGCTTCAAAGTTCGAAGAGCCATTCCATATAACTGTGAATTCCGGATGCATGAATTGGAGATGGCTCTGTCTGAAGTCCATGATACCAGCCCTGGACCAGATGGAATCACGTATAACATGCTTCGCCATTTGAATACCATTTCCCTTTCCAATCTGTTACTCCTTTTTAACAGAATATGGACTGAGCAGAAATACCCTTCACAATGGCGAGAAGCTATTGTGATTCCTGTCTTAAAACCTGGCAAAGAACCATCTGTCCCTCTAAACTACAGACCGATTGCTCTTACAAACTGCCTTTGTGAGACCTTCGAGCGCATGGTCAATGCTCGTCTAATATTCGAATTGGAAAAACAAGGCTGCATCTCCCCGTTGCAAAGTGGTTTCCGTAGAGGTCGTTCTACTTTTGACAACCTCATATTACTTGAAACTCAAATTCGCAACGCATTTGTTAGGAGGAACCACCTTGTTTCTATATTTTTCGACATAGAGAAAGCGTATGATCGTGCTTGGCTCTATGGTATACTTTCCACACTATTTAATTTAGGTTTTAGGGGTAACTTGCCCGTATTTTTAGAAAACTTTTTAACACAACGTACTTTTCGTGTTCGAGTTGGTAACTTTTATTCTAACCATTTTATTCAAGCTGAGGGAGTTCCGCAAGGAAGTGTCCTCAGTGTTACTCTTTTTATTGTGCATCTAAGCCAAATTTTAAATAAGTTGCCTTCATCCTTTCACAGGATTCGACCCCTCAGGGGCTCACCTACTATAGGTGAGTACGGGTGTCCCAATCCCGAGGTACCCAGGGATCTTTACTCCCTTCATGTTCAAACTCCCCTACGACTTCTGCTTTCTGCTGTGTTTTTCCTTCCCTCGACGGCAAGCGAGGGAGCTCTCCATGAGAAGCTGTCGCCGCTCTGTTTGCTTCTTGCTTCTCATGGACAGCCAAAACCCCACGTGTTGGCCGTGCGTGGCAAACCACTAGAAAGACGGGTGGTGCACTGTGGTCCCCTATGCATCAATCGGCTGGTAGCTAGTCACCTGAGTGGCTAGTCTGCTAGGGATCAAGCGAAGGGGTTACTCCTTGGGCTTGGCGTTAAGGGTGGTCACTGTCCCCGGGGGTAACTCCGAGCGTATAGGTTCCGGCTAGCATCAAGGTAAGCGCCGAGGCTGGGAATGGCCAGAGCCGGTGGCTGCCTTCCTTTGTTGGGCTCCGTGGTGGGCGGTGCCGTCGGACCCGAATCTTTTCTGATATCGTATGGGCTCCTCCAAACGTGGTCCCTTCAGTGGGCGTAAAGTTTACCATATTACCACTAATATTCCTTATTTTGATAAGTTTTTTGTAATCAAGCGCCTATCGGATAATAAAGAGACCTTTTCTTCTGTTTCACCGTTTCTTGTGCAGAAAGCAATATCAGCTACAGTTGGTGATGTCCTATCTATTCGGAAAATGCGATCTGGTGATCTGCTAGTGGAAATAAACACCAAAAAACAAGCACAACAAATTATCAAACTCAAAGCTCTTGCAGATATTCCGGTTTCCGTGAATTCACATACATCTCTAAATTTCTCCAAAGGTGTTATTACCTGCGGAGAACTATTCAATGTGTCTTTAGAAGAAATATCCCATGAATTGAAACCACAAGGAGTGACGCAAGTTCGCCAGATTACAATTCGGCGAGAAGGTCAAATACTCCCAACTAAACACTATATACTTACATTTCACAGTCCTAATATACCAGAATATATATATGCGGGCTATATAAAGTTACCAGTTCGACCGTACATTCCGAATCCATTAAGATGTTATCAGTGCCAGCGATATGGTCATTCCAAAGTAAATTGCCGCGGGACACTAACTTGTGCCCGTTGTGCTGAAAAAGGGCATGACAGCCAGCAGTGCACCGCAAAAGAAAAGTGCGTGAACTGCGGTGGTGATCACCCTTCATATGCTCGATCTTGCCCACGCTGGAACTTGGAAAAACAAGTGACATCATTAAAAATAAAAGAAAATTTATCATACCCCGAAGCCAGGCGTAGGGTCCAAACTCAAACTCCTACTCCTGGTGTAAGTTATGCTTCCGTTGTCCAAAAATCGTTTTGCATAAATTGTTCCTGTGAGAACTGTATGAAGCAGACTACAAAGACAAAACCTCCTGCAAAAACTTCTGAATCTGATTCTGAGAATTCTGTTAAAAGCCTTCCAGAATCTCCTAAACCTGACCTGTCAACATCGAAAAAAATTCGGAAAAAAAACCTCAGTCCTCACTGACATTAAAACTCGCAAAACGTGGTCTTTCACATAAAGGCCTTTCCTCGAAACTGCCAAAGTCTACTTCACGGAATTCAGTTGCTTTGGGGTTGGCGAAAGATGGTATAGCCCATAAGGACTTAACGTCCATTTTTGGGGGCAAACCAACCATTCCCGATTTTAAGCTCCATCCATCGGAGGATGAAGATGCACTTGATATGAGTTGCGAAGATCAGGCAACTCCAATAAATGGCCATTCTCTCTCCTTTTCCAAACCTCGCTCGTAATGGGTACCTTCTTTTCATGGAATTGTCGCGGCATACGTTCCAAACTTTCAGACATCAAGACAATTTTAAACAAATTTCATCCAATTTGTTTAGGTATTCAAGAAACCTTCTTAACACCCAGTATTCCAATAAAATTGCGCGGTCATAATTGTACCAGGAAAGATACAGACACAGGATCTCGGAGTTCTGGTGGTGTCTGTCTCTTAACCTCAAATCTATATCCAAGCACACCTCTTACTTTGCATTCACCTCTACAGGCTGTGGCAGTGCAAGTTCACACACGAACATTAGTCACAGTCTGTAGTATATATTTACCGCCTCATGATGTCATTAATCAACAACATCTTGACAATTTAGTGGACCAGCTTCCTAGACCACTTATTATACTAGGCGATTTCAACGGGCATAGTGTTTGGTGGGGTTCAGAAAGTACTAATTCTCGTGGGCGACAGATCGAGCAATTTATTTCTAATAACTGTCTCTGTCTCCTTAATAATGACGAGAAGACTTACTTTCATGAACCCACACGCAGCTTCCATAGTGTTGATTTGGCCATATGTTCTCCTGAGCTCATGCCATTGCTGAATTTTGCTGTAAGCAAAGACCTTTACAATAGTGATCACTTCCCCATTATGGTCTCGCATGCTGATAGCGGCGGTGCGACTCCTTGTCCTCCGCGTTTTCTATTCCAGCGAGCAGACTGGGATGCTTTCTCTCATTTGGCAGAAATCACTGAGATCATGGTCAATACTAACGATATCACGGACGCTGTGCAGCAAGTCGTTGACAGCATAATAAGTGCCGCAAATGCCACCATTCCAAAGACCTCCCCACGTCTGAGAAAATTTCGCAGACCGTGGTGGAATGAAGCTTGCCGCGATAGTTATAAGAATCAGAAAAAACGCTGGAATATTTTTAGAAGGTACCCTACGATAGAAAATCTTGTGGCTTTTAAGAAAGCCAAAGCCTTAGCTCGACGCATTCGCAGACGTAGTCAGAGGGAATCTTGGATCAAGTTTGTGTCTTCGATCACATCCTCAACTTCCACCAAACTGTTGTGGAAAAAGGTAAAAGCTGCAAATGGGATTTATAGTGAAACTTCCATTCCTGTTTTAAAAACAGGAAACTTAGTGCATTCCTCCCCATTAGAAGTAGCTAATATTCTTGGTCATGCTTTCGCACAAGTTTCCGCAATTGATTCCTATAGTTCTGAATTTATGGAAATTAAGAATCTTGCGGAGCGACTGACTTTGCATTTTAATGACCGAAATACTTTAACATACAACTCTGAATTCAGGATGTTTGAATTGAAAACGGCTCTGTCTCAAGCCGGAGACACAAGCCCGGGGCCAGATGGAATAACTTATAGCATGCTTCGCCATTTAAATGAAACCTCCTTATCTAATTTGTTGTTACTTTTTAACAGAATTTGGACTGAACATAAATACCCTAAACAATGGAGCGAAGCTACTGTAATTCCAATTCTAAAATCTGGAAAAGATCCATTAAACCCTCTGAACTATAGACCTATTGCCCTTACCAACTGTGTTTGCAAGACCTTTGAACGCATGGTCAATGCTCGTCTAATCTTCGAATTGGAAAAACAAGGCTGCATCTCCCCGTTGCAAAGTGGTTTCCGTAGAGGTCGTTCTACTTTTGACAACCTCATATTACTTGAAACTCAAATTCGCAACGCATTTGTTAGGAGGAACCACCTTGTTTCTATATTTTTCGACATAGAGAAAGCGTATGATCGTGCGTGGCGCTATGGCATACTTTCTACACTTTTTAAATTTGGTTTTAGAGGAAACATGCCTATATTTTTACAGAACTTTTTATCTCATCGTATATTTGGAGTTCGTATTGGTAGTTTTTATTCAAATCATTTTATACAAGCTGAGGGTGTTCCACAAGGAAATGTCCTCAGCGTCACACTTTTTTATTGTGCATCTTAGTCAAATTTTAAATTATTTGCCTTAATTTGTTCAAGCCAGTCTCTATGTTGATGATCTGCAGATCTCATGCGAAGGTAGTAACATGAATTTAATCGAACAACAATTACAAAATGCAGTCAATAAAGTGGTTACTTGGTGTAATAAAAATGGTCACGCTATTTCTCCTGAGAAGAGTCAATGTGTTCACTTCTGTAAGAAGAGAAATATGCATTTAGATCCTGTTGTAAAGATACGTGATACACCAATTCCAGTTGTGACTGAAGTAAGATTTTTGGGAGTGACGTTCGATCGTAAACTCACTTTCCTTCCACATATATTAAACTTGAGGAAGAGATGCGAAAAAAATTGAATATCTTAAAAGTTCTCTCCAAAACATCCTGGGGAGCCGATCGAACCTCCCTACTTCGTATATATCAAGCAGTCATTCTTTCACGAATGGATTATGGCTGTGTGGTTTATGGGTCTGCCCGCCCTTCTGTTTTGAGACATCTTGATACTGTCCATCACTCTGCTCTCAGGATCTGCTCTGGTGCTTTCCGCACCTCTCCAGTTGAGAGTTTATATGTAATTTGTCACCAGTTGCCACTTTGTTTGCGGCGTCAAAAATTATCTACCTTGTTTTATTTCCGTGCACAATCTGTCCCAAACCATCCCATTCATTGCATGGGTTTTCCTGAAAACCTTCAAAGAATTTATGATGCCCGACCTTATCATATTCTTCCTTTTTGTCGGAGAGTCAAAAATTCCCTGCACGACTCGGACCTTAATAACGTTGCCATTAAATTTCTTGATTTTTATTCTTTTCCTCCTTGGGATATTCCCAATTTTTCCTTTTTGAACCCTTTCTTGGGGTTTGATAAATTTTCAACTAATCCTGTTATTTTCCAACAAATTTTTCATCAGCACCGCTGTCAGTATTCTTCTTTTACCCCAGTGTTTACAGATGACTCAAAATCAGATGGATATGTTGGTTGTGCCATTGTAACTCCATCTAATACACTCAGCTATCGGCTAAACAACGTTTGTTCTGTTTTTACTGCTGAGTTGGTTGCAATATCTCACGCACTACAGGAAATTTCACTCTCTACTCAGCGTAGTGTTATCATATATACCGACAGTATGAGTGCTTTGGAAACACTTTCTCATTTCCGCAACCATATGCATCCAGTCGCTTTTGAAATTTTGTTTAACCTGCGGATACTGAAAAGCAGGGGCTTTAATATTCTTCTCTGCTGGGTTCCGAGTCACGTGGGTATTTCGGGCAATGAAAAAGCTGATGTTGCAGCTAAATCTGCATCAACATCTCTGTCTCTGGCCCTCCCATATTGTGACGTCAAAAAGTTATTTATTTATCAACTCTTTAAAACTTGGCAAAAATCATGGGATCTGCAGATCCAGAACAAACTACATTTAATAAAACCCACGATTGGTTTGTGGCCAGTTTTACCTATACGAGAGAATGATGTTAAATTGACTAGCCTCCGTATAGGACATACTCGCTATACTCATCGTCACCTCATCGTCGGTGAAAGGGTGCCAATGTGTACCACTTGTAATATTGCTTTTAGTATTAAACATATCTTAATCGAATGTCCCAATTTTAATGTTCATCGTCGTAATATTTTCTACTCGTCTTCTGTTAAATTACAGGACCTGGTGGGTGAAACACACCACCCAAATATTTTCAAGTTTCTAAAAACCATTGGCTTTTATTCTTGTATTTAGTAATTTTGACTTTTGTTCATGTTCCACCTTTTACTTTGCTTCATTGTAACACTTTCATCACATCAGTATTTTATTTAAATCATTAACATAATTGCACAGTAATTTCCTGCATTTTTATGCTGATCATTTTCGCTTTTATATTTTTTAATGTGTTTGGTTTTATTGTTGGCCTTTTTTCTTACCATTTGCTTGGCGCAGCATGGCCAAATATGGCTCTTGCGCCAATAAACCGCACAAACCAACCAACCAACCAACCTTCACAGGATTCGACAAATCATTAACTGCTCCTTTTGTTTTCCAACAGCTATTTTTATATCATCGCTATCGGTATTCCTCCTTTGTGCCAATTTTCACGGATGGCTCAAAATCGGATGGTTATGCTGGTTGCGGCATCATACTTCCATCTGATACACTTAGCCACCGTCTGCATAATTGCTGCTCAGTTTTTACTGCCGAGTTGGTAGCAATTTTCTGCGCTCTTCAGAAAATTTCATCCTCTACTCAGCGTAAATTTATTATTTACACCGATAGCATGAATGCTCTGGATACACTATCGCATTACCACAATCGGATGCATCCGATTGCCATTAAAATTTTATTCACCTTGCGACTTTTAAAAAATGATGGATTAAATATTATTTTCTGCTGGGTACCGAGTCATGTCGGCATCTTGGGGAATGAGAAGGCGGACTTGGCCGCAAAATCTGCAACGAACTTTTTAAGCATGGGAATTCCCTTCTGCGACATTAAAAGGTCCATCTATCACCACATCTGTTCAAACTGGCAAATGTCATGGGATCTGCAGATCCAAAATAAACTACATTTTATAAAAACGGACGTTGTTTCTTGGCCTGTTCATCCTATACGTGAGATGGATGTTAAATTGACTCGTCTCCGTATAGGGCATACGCGCTTCACCCACAAACATCTCATTTTCGGGGAAAATGCGCCTATGTGCAACAGCTGCCATGTTAATTTTACTGTTCACCATATCTTAATTGAATGTCCTGCTTTTAATTCGTATCGTGCTCGTTTTTTTAACTCGTCTTCAACATTACAAGACTTGGTGGGTGAAAAATACCCCCCAAATATTTTTAAATTCTTACGAGCTATTGGCATTTTTACTTGTATATAATTTTTCTATTATTCTATTTGTGTTGAACATTTTTGTGTTCTTGTTCGTTCTTCTTTGTTTCACATTTTCATGTTTTTAAATGTTCAGATACCAAGATAACTTTTTAAATTATGCAATTTTATCTTTGCACACTTTTTTATAACACTCATTTGTTGGTTCAGTATATCTTTTATAATTTTACCATTTCATTGGCGCAGTATGGCCAAATGTGGCTTTTGCGCCAATAAACCTCACAAACCAACAAACCAACCAATCAGAAGCTCTCGGGTTGCGAAGCTTGTTGGCTGGATTGGCCGAGTGTGCCATATAGTTTTGCAGGTCTTCAGTTCGAGGCTCGAAGCCGACAAATATTTTTATATATTTTTCGTCTTCTTTTTTTTAAATTTATTTTAGTCAGTTTCATCTTTCATTACTAGAGTTAAAATGAATAATTCCAAATCATATACGTCAAAAATAGAATTTAATTTCAAAATATTTCTATATTTATTCGAAATTTTACGAGTCAAGTTCACGCATATGCGCAGAATTCATTCGTATTATTAGCATTGTGCTTTTAGACCAGATTGAGACCGTATTTAATGTTTTACTGGACAGTCGTAATGAGAATCTTAGACACTTCAGAAGCTCTCGGGTTACGAAGCTTGTTGGCTGGATCGGCAGAGTTTGGAGCTTAGTTTTGCAGGTCTTCAGTTCGATTCTCTAGGCCGAAAATATTTTTTTATATTTTTCTTCTTTTTTTTTTTAAATTTTTTTTAGCCAGATTTCTCCTTCATTCCTAGAGTTAATATGAATTATTCCAAATCCTATACGTCAAAAGTAGAATTTAATTTCAAAATATTTCTATATTTATTCGAAATTTTACGAGTCATGTTCGCGCACATGCGCAAAATTCATTCGTATTCTTAGCATTCTGCTTTTAGACCATATTCACACCGTATTTAAAATTTTACTGGACAGTTGTAATGAGAATCTTAGACCATTCAGAAGCGCTCGGTTTACGAAGCTTGGTGGCTGGATTGGCAGGGTTTGGAACTTAGTTTTGCAGGTCTTCAGTTCGAGGATCGGAGCCGTCAAATGTTTTTATATATTTTTCTTTTTTTTAAATTTATTTTAGTCAGTTTCAACTTTCAATTCTAGAGTTAAAATGAATTATTCCAAATCATATACGTCAAAAATACAATTTAATTTCAAAATATTTCTATATTTATTCGAAATTTTAAGTGTCAAGTTCACGCACATGCGCAAAATTCATTCGTATTATTAGCATTGTGCTTTTAGACCAGATTGCCACCGTATTTATAATTTTACTGGACAGTCGTAATGAGAATCTTAGACACTTCAGAAGGTCTCGGGTTACGAAGCTAGGTGGCTGGAACGGCAGAGTGGGGAACTTAGTTTTGGAGATCTTCAGTTCGATGCTCGGAGCCGTCAAAAGTTTTTATATATTTTTCATTTTTTTAAAATTTATTTTAGTCAGTTTCATCTTTCATTACTAGAGTTAAAATGAATTATTCCAAATCATATACGTCGAAAATAGAATTTAATTTCAAAATATTTCTATGTTTATTCGAAATTTCACGAGTCACGTTCAATCACATGCACAGAATTCATTCGTATTCTTAGCATTGTGCTTTTGGACCAGATTGACACCGTATTTAAAATTTTACTGGACAGTCGTAATGAGAATCTTAGACACTTCAGAAGCTCTCGGGTTACGAAGCTAGGTGGCTGGATCGGACGAGTGATGAACTTAGTTTTGCAGGTGTTCAGTTCGGGGCTCGGAGCCGTCAAATGTTTTTATATATTTTTCTTTTTTTTTTAAATTTATTTTAGTCAGTTTCATCTTTCATTACTAGATTTAAAATGAATTATTCCAAATCATATACGTCGAAAATAGAATTGAATTTCAAAATATTTCTATATTTATTCAAAATTTTACGAAACACGTTCACGCACATGCGCAGAATTCATTCGTATTATTAGCATTGTACTTTTAGACCAGATTGACACCGTATTTAAAATTTTACTGGACAGTCGTAATGAGAATCTTAGACATTTCAGAAGGTCTCGGGTTGCGAAGCTAGGTGGCTGGATCGGCAGAGTGGGGAACTTAGCTTTGCAGGTCTTCAGTTCGAGGCTCGAAGCCGACAAATATTTTTATATATTTTTCGACTTCTTTTTTTAAAATTTATTTTAGCCAGATTACTCCTTCATTCCTAGAGCTAAAATGAATAATTCCAAATACTATACGTCAAAAAAAGAATTTAATTTCAAAATATTTCTATATTGATTCGAAATTTTACGAGTCATGTTCGCGCATATGCGCAGAATTCATTCGTATTATTAGCATTGTGCTTTTAGACCAGATTGACACCGTATTTAAAATTTTACTGGATGGTTGTAATGAGAATCTTAGACCCTTCAGAAGCTCTCAGAATGCGAAGCTAGGTGGCTGGATCGGCAGAGTGTGGAACTAAGTTTTACAGGTCTTCAGCTCGAGTCTCGGAGCCGTCAAATGTTTTTATATATATATTTTATTTAAATTTAGTTAATCAGTTTCATCTTTCATTACTAGAGTTAAAATAAATTATTTTAAATCATATACGTCGAAAATGGAATTGAATTTCAAAATATTTCTACATTTATTCGAAATTTTAAGAGTCAAGTTCACGCACATGCGCAGAATTCATTCGTATTCTTAGCATTGTGCTTTTAGACCAGATTGACACAGTATTTAAAATTTTACTTTACAGTCGTAATGAGAATCTTAGACACTTCAGAAGCTTTCGCGTTACGAAGCTAGGCGGCTGGATCGGCAGATTTTGGAACTTAGTTTTGCAGTTCTTCATTTCGAGGCTATAAGCCGACAAACTTTTTTTATATATTATTCGTCTTCTTTTTTTAAAATTTATTTTAGTCAGTTTCATCATTTATTACTAGAGTTAAAATGAATTATTCCAAATCATATACGTCAAAAATACAATTTAATTTCAAAATATTTCTATATTTATTCGAAATTTTTCGAGTGAAATTCACGCACATGCGCAGAATTCATTCGTATTCTTATCATTGTTCTTTTAGACCAAATTAAGTATTGTGTAAATCTGGTTTTAAAAGCACACTGCTAAGAATATTAATATGTTCTGCGCATGTGCAGGAACTTAACTCTTAAAATTCCTATAAAATATAGAAATATTTTAAATTTATAATATTGTTTTGAAATATATGATTTGGAATGATTCATAGTAACTCTATGAATAATGGAGAAATAAAGATAAAATTTATTTAAAAAAAAGAAAAATTATAAATTATTTGTCGATCTCGAGATTCGAACAGAAGACCAGCAAAATACAATGACACATCCTGCCGATCTAGCCACCAAGACTCGTACCTCGAGAGCTCCTGAAGGGTCAAAGATTCTCATTACGACTCGGCAATAAGTTTTAAGTATTGTGTAAATCTGGTTTTAAAAGCACAATGCTAAGAAGATTAATAGATTCTGCGCATGTGCGGGAACTTGATTCTTAAAATTCCGATAAAATATAGAAATATTTTAAATTTATAATACTGTTTTGAAATATATGATTTGGAATGATTCATAGTAACTCTATGAATAATGGAGAAATAGAGATAAAATTTATTTAAAAAAAAGAAAAATTATAAATTATTTGTCGATCTCGAGATTCGAACAGAAGACCAGCAAAATACAATGACACACCCTGCCGATCTAGCCACCAAGACTCGTAAGTCGAGAGCTTCTGAAGGGTCAAAGATTCTCATTACGACTTGGCAATAAGTTTTAAGTATTGTGTAAATCTGGTTTTAAAAGCACAATGCTAAGATAATTAATAGATTCTGCGCATGTGCGGGAACTTGACTCTTAAAATTCCTATAAAATATAGAAATATATTAAATTTATAATATTGTTTTGAAATATATGATTTGGAATGATTCATAGTAACTCTATGAATAATGGAGAAATAAAGATAAAATTTATTTAAAAAAAAGAAAAATTATAAATTATTTGTCGATCTCGAGATTCGAACAGAATACCAGCAAAATACAATGACACACCCTGCCGATCTAGCCACCAAGACTCGTACCTCGAGAGTTTCTGAATGGTCAAAGACTCTTATTACGACTCGGCAATAAGTTTTAAGTATTGTGTAAATCTGGTTTTAAAAGCACAATGCTAAGAAGATTAATAGATTCTGCGCATGTGCAGGAACTTGACTCTTAAATTCCGATAAAATATAGAAATATTTTAAATTTATAATATTGTTTTGAAATATATGATTTGGAATGATTCATAGTAACGCTATGAATAAAGGAGAAATATAGATAAAATTTATTTAAAAAAAAAGAAAAATTATAAATTATTTGTCGATCTCGAGATTCGAACAGAAGACCAGCAAAATACAATGACACACCCTGCCGATCTAGCCACCAAGACTCGTACCTCGAGAGCTGCTGAAGGGTCAAAGATTCTCATTACGACTCGGCAATAAGTTTTAAGTATTGTGTATATCTGGTTTTAAAAGCACACTGCTAAGAAGATTAATAGATTCTGCGCATGTGCGGGAACTTGATTCTCAAAATACCGATAAAATATAGAAATATTTTAAATTTATAATATTGTTTTGAAATATATGATTTGGAATGATTCATAGTAACGCTATGAATAATGGAGAAATATAGATAAAATTTATTTAAAAAAAAGAAAAATTATAAATTATTTGTCGATCTCGAGATTCGAACAGAAGACCAGCAAAATACAATGACACACCCTGCCGATCTAGCCACCAAGACTCGTACCTCGAGAGCTGCTGAAGGGTCAAAGATTCTCATTACGACTCGGCAATAAGTTTTAAGTATTGTGTAAATCTGGTTTTAAAAGCACACTGCTAAGAATATTATTGGATTCTGCGCATGTGCGGGAACTTGACTCTTAAAATTCCGATAAAATATAGAAATATTTTAAATTTATAATATTGTTTTGAAATATATGATTTGGAATGATTCATAAAAACTATATGAATAATGGAGAAATAAAGATAAAATTTATTTAAAAAAAAGAAAAATTTTAAAGTATTTGTCGATCTCGAGATTCGAACAGAAGACCAGCAAAATACAATGACACACCCTGCAGATCTAGGAACCAAGACTCGTACCTCGAGAGCTTCTGAAGGGTCAAAGATTCTCATTACGACTCGGCAATAAGTTTTAAGTATTGTTTAAATCTGGTTTTAAAAGCACACTGCTAAGAATATTAATATGTTCTATGCATGTGCAGGAACTTGAATCTTAAATTCCGATAAAATATAGAAATATTTAAAATTTATAATATTGTTTTGAAATATATGATTTGGAATGATTCATAGTAACGCTATGAATAATGGAGAAATATAGATAAAATTTATTTAAAAAAAGAAAAATTATAAATTATATGTCGATCTCGAGATTCGAACAGAAGACCAGCAAAATACAATGACACACCCTGCCGATCTAGCCACCAAGACTCGTACCTCGAGAGCTGCTGAAGGGTCAAAGATTCTCATTACGACTCGGCAATAAGTTTTAAGTATTGTGTAAATCTGGTTTTAAAAGCACACTGCTAAGAATATTATTCGATTCTGCGCATGTGCGTCAACTTCACTCTTAAAATTCCGATAAAATATAGAAATATTTTAAATTTATAATATTGTTTTGAAATATATGATTTGGAATGATTCATAGTAACTCTATGAATAATGGAGAAATAAAGATAAAATTTATTTAAAAAAAAGAAAAATTATAAATTATTTGACGATCTTGAGATTCGAACAGAAGACCAGCAAAATACAATGACACACCCTGCCGATCTAGCCACCAAGACTCGTACTTCGAGAGTTTCTGAAGGGTCAAAGATTCTCATTACGACTCGGCAATAAGTTTTAAGTATTGTGTAAATCTGGTTTTAAAAGCACAATGCTAAGAAGATTAATAGATTCTGCGCATGTGCGGGAACTTGATTCTCAAAATACCGATAAAATATAGAAATATTTTAAATTTATAATATTGTTTTGAAATATATGATTTGGAATGATTCATAGTAACGCTATGAATAATGGAGAAATATAGATAAAATTTATTTAAAAAAAAGAAAAATTATAAATTATTTGTCGATCTCGAGATTCGAACAGAAGACCAGCAAAATACAATGACACTCCCTGCCGATCTAGCCACCAAGACTCGTACCTCGAGAGCTGCTGAAGGGTCAAAGATTCTCATTACGACTCGGCAATAAGTTTTAAGTATTGTGTAAATCTGGTTTTAAAAGCACGCTGCTAAGAAGATTAATAGATTCTGCGCATGTGCGGAAACTTGATTCTTAAAATTCCGATAAAATATAGAAATATTTTAAATTTATAATACTGTTTTGAAATATATGATTTGGAATGATTCATAGTAACTCTATGAATAATGGAGAAATAAAGATAAAATTTATTTAAAAAAAAGAAAAATTATAAATTATTTGTCGATCTCGAGATTCAAACAGAAGACTAGCAAAATAGAATGACACACCCTGCCGATCTAGCCACCAAGACTCGTACCTCGAGAGCTTCTGAAGGGTCAAAGATTCTCATTACGACTCGGCAATAAGTTTTAAGTATTGTGTAAATCTGGTTTTAAAAGCACACTGCTAAGAATATTAATATGTTCTGCGCATGTGCAGGAACTTGACTCTTAAAATTCCGATAAAATATAGAAATATTTTAAATTTATAATATTGTTTTGAAATATATGATTTGGAATGATTCATAGTAACTCTATGAATAATGGAGAAATAAAGATAAAATTTATTTAAAAAAAAGAAAAATTATAAATTATTTGTCGATCTCGAGATTCAAACAGAAGACTAGCAAAATACAATGACACACCCTGCCGATCTAGCCACCAAGACTCGTACCTCGAGAGCTTCTGAAGGGTCAAAGATTCTCATTACGACTCGGCAATAAGTTTTAAGTATTGTGTAAATCTGGTTTTAAAAGCACACTGCTAAGAATATTAATATGTTCTGTGCATGTGCAGGAACTTGACTCTTAAATTCCGATAAAATATAGAAATATTTTAAATTTATAATATTGTTTTGAAATATATGATTTGGAATGATTCATAGTAACGCTATGAATAAAGGAGAAATATAGATAAAATTTATTTAAAAAAAAAGAAAAATTATAAATTATTTGTCGATCTCGAGATTCGAACAGAAGACCAGCAAAATACAATGACACACCCTGCCGATCTAGCCACCAAGACTCGTACCTCGAGAGCTGCTGAAGGGTCAAAGATTCTCATTACGACTCGGCAATAAGTTTTAAGTATTGTGTAAATCTGGTTTTAAAAGCACAATGCTAAGAAGATTAATAGATTCTGCGCATGTGCAGGAACTTGACTCTTAAATTCCGATAAAATATAGAAATATTTTAAATTTATAATATTGTTTTGAAATATATGATTTGGAATGATTCATAGTAACGCTATGAATAAAGGAGAAATATAGATAAAATTTATTTAAAAAAAAAGAAAAATTATAAATTATTTGTCGATCTCGAGATTCGAACAGAAGACCAGCAAAATACAATGACACACCCTGCCGATCTAGCCACCAAGACTCGTACCTCGAGAGCTGCTGAAGGGTCAAAGATTCTCATTACGACTCGGCAATAAGTTTTAAGTATTGTGTATATCTGGTTTTAAAAGCACACTGCTAAGAAGATTAATAGATTCTGCGCATGTGCGGGAACTTGATTCTCAAAATACCGATAAAATATAGAAATATTTTAAATTTATAATATTGTTTTGAAATATATGATTTGGAATGATTCATAGTAACGCTATGAATAATGGAGAAATATAGATAAAATTTATTTAAAAAAAAGAAAAATTATAAATTATTTGTCGATCTCGAGATTCGAACAGAAGACCAGCAAAATACAATGACACACCCTGCCGATCTAGCCACCAAGACTCGTACCTCGAGAGCTGCTGAAGGGTCAAAGATTCTCATTACGACTCGGCAATAAGTTTTAAGTATTGAGTAAATCTGGTTTTAAAAGCACACTGCTAAGAATATTATTGGATTCTGCGCATGTGCGGGAACTTGACTCTTAAAATTCCGATAAAATATAGAAACATTTTAAATTTATAATATTGTTTTGAAATATATGATTTGGAATGATTCATAAAAACTATATGAATAATGGAGAAATAAAGATAAAATTTATTTAAAAAAAAGAAAAATTTTAAAGTATTTGTCGATCTCGAGATTCGAACAGAAGACCAGCAAAATACAATGACACACCCTGCAGATCTAGGAACCAAGACTCGTACCTCGAGAGCTTCTGAAGGGTCAAAGATTCTCATTACGACTCGGCAATAAGTTTTAAGTATTGTTTAAATCTGGTTTTAAAAGCACACTGCTAAGAATATTAATATGTTCTATGCATGTGCAGGAACTTGAATCTTAAATTCCGATAAAATATAGAAATATTTTAAATTTATAATATTGTTTTGAAATATATGATTTGGAATGATTCATAGTAACGCTATGAATAATGGAGAAATATAGATAAAATTTATTTAAAAAAAGAAAAATTATAAATTATATGTCGATCTCGAGATTCGAACAGAAGACCAGCAAAATACAATGACACACCCTGCCGATCTAGCCACCAAGACTCGTACCTCGAGAGCTGCTGAAGGGTCAAAGATTCTCATTACGACTCGGCAATAAGTTTTAAGTATTGTGTAAATCTGGTTTTAAAAGCACACTGCTAAGAATATTATTCGATTCTGCGCATGTGCGTCAACTTCACTCTTAAAATTCCGATAAAATATAGAAATATTTTAAATTTATAATATTGTTTTGAAATATATGATTTGGAATGATTCATAGTAACTCTATGAATAATGGAGAAATAAAGATAAAATTTATTTAAAAAAAAAGAAAAATTATAAATTATTTGACGATCTCGAGATTCGAACAGAAGACCAGCAAAATACAATGACACACCCTGCCGATCTAGCCACCAAGACTCGTACTTCGAGAGTTTCTGAAGGGTCAAAGATTCTCATTACGACTCGGCAATAAGTTTTAAGTATTGTGTAAATCTGGTTTTAAAAGCACAATGCTAAGAAGATTAATAGATTCTGCGCATGTGCGGGAACTTGATTCTCAAAATACCGATAAAATATAGAAATATTTTAAATTTATAATATTGTTTTGAAATATATGATTTGGAATGATTCATAGTAACGCTATGAATAATGGAGAAATATAGATAAAATTTATTTAAAAAAAAGAAAAATTATAAATTATTTGTCGATCTCGAGATTCGAACAGAAGACCAGCAAAATACAATGACACTCCCTGCCGATCTAGCCACCAAGACTCGTACCTCGAGAGCTGCTGAAGGGTCAAAGATTCTCATTACGACTCGGCAATAAGTTTTAAGTATTGTGTAAATCTGGTTTTAAAAGCACGCTGCTAAGAAGATTAATAGATTCTGCGCATGTGCGGAAACTTGATTCTTAAAATTCCGATAAAATATAGAAATATTTTAAATTTATAATACTGTTTTGAAATATATGATTTGGAATGATTCATAGTAACTCTATGAATAATGGAGAAATAAAGATAAAATTTATTTAAAAAAAAGAAAAATTATAAATTATTTGTCGATCTCGAGATTCTAACAGAAGACTAGCAAAATAGAATGACACACCCTGCCGATCTAGCCACCAAGACTCGTACCTCGAGAGCTTCTGAAGGGTCAAAGATTCTCATTACGACTCGGCAATAAGTTTTAAGTATTGTGTAAATCTGGTTTTAAAAGCACACTGCTAAGAATATTAATATGTTCTGCGCATGTGCAGGAACTTGACTCTTAAATTCCGATAAAATATAGAAATATTTTAAATTTATAATATTGTTTTGAAATATATGATTTGGAATGATTCATAGTAACGCTATGAATAAAGGAGAAATATAGATAAAATTTATTTAAAAAAAAAGAAAAATTATAAATTATTTGTCGATCTCGAGATTCGAACAGAAGACCAGCAAAATACAATGACACACCCTGCCGATCTAGCCACCAAGACTCGTACCTCGAGAGCTGCTGAAGGGTCAAAGATTCTCATTACGACTCGGCAATAAGTTTTAAGTATTGTGTATATCTGGTTTTAAAAGCACACTGCTAAGAAGATTAATAGATTCTGCGCATGTGCGGGAACTTGATTCTCAAAATACCGATAAAATATAGAAATATTTTAAATTTATAATATTGTTTTGAAATATATGATTTGGAATGATTCATAGTAACGCTATGAATAATGGAGAAATATAGATAAAATTTATTTAAAAAAAAGAAAAATTATAAATTATTTGTCGATCTCGAGATTCGAACAGAAGACCAGCAAAATACAATGACACACCCTGCCGATCTAGCCACCAAGACTCGTACCTCGAGAGCTTCTGAAGGGTCAAAGATTCTCATTACGACTCGGCAATAAGTTTTAAGTATTGTTTAAATCTGGTTTTAAAAGCACACTGCTAAGAATATTAATATGTTCTATGCATGTGCAGGAACTTGACTCTTAAATTCCGATAAAATATAGAAATATTTTAAATTTATAATATTGTTTTGAAATATATGATTTGGAATGATTCATAGTAACGCTATGAATAATGGAGAAATATAGATAAAATTTATTTAAAAAAAAGAAAAATTATAAATTATATGTCGATCACGAGATTCGAACAGAAGACCAGAAAAATACAATGACACACCCTGCCGATCTAGCCACCAAGACTCGTACCTCGAGAGCTGCTGAAGGGTCAAAGATTCTCATTACGACTCGGCAATAAGTTTTAAGTATTGTGTAAATCTGGTTTTAAAAGCACACTGCTAAGAATATTATTGGATTCTGCGCATGTGCGGGAACTTCACTCTTAAAATTCCGATAAAATATAGAAATATTTTAAATTTATAATATTGTTTTGAAATATATGATTTGGAATGATTCATAGTAACTCTATGAATAATGGAGAAATAAAGATAAAATTTATTTAAAAAAAAGAAAAATTATAAATTATTTGTCGATCTCGAGATTCGAACAGAAGACCAGCAAAATACAATGACACACCCTGCCGATCTAGCCACCAAGACTCGTACTTCGAGAGTTTCTGAAGGGTCAAAGATTCTCATTACGACTCGGCAATAAGTTTTAAGTATTGTGTAAATCTCGTTTTAAAAGCACACTGCTAAGAATATTAATATGTTCTGTGCATGTGCAGGAACTTGATTCTTAAATTCCGATAAAATATAGAAATATTTTAAATTTATAATATTGTTTTGAAATATATGATTTGGAATGATTCATAGTAACGCTATGAATAAAGGAGAAATATAGATAAAATTTATTTAAAAAAAAAAGAAAAATTATAAATTATTTGTCGATCTCGAGATTCGAACAGAAGACCAGCAAAATACAATGACACACCCTGCAGATCTAGGAACCAAGACTCGTACCTCGAGAGCTTCTGAAGGGTCAAAGATTCTCATTACGACTCGGCAATAAGTTTTAAGTATTGTTTAAATCTGGTTTTAAAAGCACACTGCTAAGAATATTAATATGTTCTATGCATGTGCAGGAACTTGAATCTTAAATTCCGATAAAATATAGAAATATTTAAAATTTATAATATTGTTTTGAAATATATGATTTGGAATGATTCATAGTAACGCTATGAATAATGGAGAAATATAGATAAAATTTATTTAAAAAAAGAAAAATTATAAATTATATGTCGATCTCGAGATTCGAACAGAAGACCAGCAAAATACAATGACACACCCTGCCGATCTAGCCACCAAGACTCGTACCTCGAGAGCTGCTGAAGGGTCAAAGATTCTCATTACGACTCGGCAATAAGTTTTAAGTATTGTGTAAATCTGGTTTTAAAAGCACACTGCTAAGAATATTATTCGATTCTGCGCATGTGCGTCAACTTCACTCTTAAAATTCCGATAAAATATAGAAATATTTTAAATTTATAATATTGTTTTGAAATATATGATTTGGAATGATTCATAGTAACTCTATGAATAATGGAGAAATAAAGATAAAATTTATTTAAAAAAAAGAAAAATTATAAATTATTTGACGATCTTGAGATTCGAACAGAAGACCAGCAAAATACAATGACACACCCTGCCGATCTAGCCACCAAGACTCGTACTTCGAGAGTTTCTGAAGGGTCAAAGATTCTCATTACGACTCGGCAATAAGTTTTAAGTATTGTGTAAATCTGGTTTTAAAAGCACAATGCTAAGAAGATTAATAGATTCTGCGCATGTGCGGGAACTTGATTCTCAAAATACCGATAAAATATAGAAATATTTTAAATTTATAATATTGTTTTGAAATATATGATTTGGAATGATTCATAGTAACGCTATGAATAATGGAGAAATATAGATAAAATTTATTTAAAAAAAAGAAAAATTATAAATTATTTGTCGATCTCGAGATTCGAACAGAAGACCAGCAAAATACAATGACACTCCCTGCCGATCTAGCCACCAAGACTCGTACCTCGAGAGCTGCTGAAGGGTCAAAGATTCTCATTACGACTCGGCAATAAGTTTTAAGTATTGTGTAAATCTGGTTTTAAAAGCACGCTGCTAAGAAGATTAATAGATTCTGCGCATGTGCGGAAACTTGATTCTTAAAATTCCGATAAAATATAGAAATATTTTAAATTTATAATACTGTTTTGAAATATATGATTTGGAATGATTCATAGTAACTCTATGAATAATGGAGAAATAAAGATAAAATTTATTTAAAAAAAAGAAAAATTATAAATTATTTGTCGATCTCGAGATTCAAACAGAAGACTAGCAAAATAGAATGACACACCCTGCCGATCTAGCCACCAAGACTCGTACCTCGAGAGCTTCTGAAGGGTCAAAGATTCTCATTACGACTCGGCAATAAGTTTTAAGTATTGTGTAAATCTGGTTTTAAAAGCACACTGCTAAGAATATTAATATGTTCTGCGCATGTGCAGGAACTTGACTCTTAAAATTCCGATAAAATATAGAAATCTTTTAAATTTATAATATTGTTTTGAAATATATGATTTGGAATGATTCATAGTAACTCTATGAATAATGGAGAAATAAAGATAAAATTTATTTAAAAAAAAGAAAAATTATAAATTATTTGTCGATCTCGAGATTCAAACAGAAGACTAGCAAAATACAATGACACACCCTGCCGATCTAGCCACCAAGACTCGTACCTCGAGAGCTTCTGAAGGGTCAAAGATTCTCATTACGACTCGGCAATAAGTTTTAAGTATTGTGTAAATCTGGTTTTAAAAGCACACTGCTAAGAATATTAATATGTTCTGTGCATGTGCAGGAACTTGACTCTTAAATTCCGATAAAATATAGAAATATTTTAAATTTATAATATTGTTTTGAAATATATGATTTGGAATGATTCATAGTAACGCTATGAATAAAGGAGAAATATAGATAAAATTTATTTAAAAAAAAAGAAAAATTATAAATTATTTGTCGATCTCGAGATTCGAACAGAAGACCAGCAAAATACAATGACACACCCTGCCGATCTAGCCACCAAGACTCGTACCTCGAGAGCTGCTGAAGGGTCAAAGATTCTCATTACGACTCGGCAATAAGTTTTAAGTATTGTGTAAATCTGGTTTTAAAAGCACAATGCTAAGAAGATTAATAGATTCTGCGCATGTGCAGGAACTTGACTCTTAAATTCCGATAAAATATAGAAATATTTTAAATTTATAATATTGTTTTGAAATATATGATTTGGAATGATTCATAGTAACGCTATGAATAAAGGAGAAATATAGATAAAATTTATTTAAAAAAAAAGAAAAATTATAAATTATTTGTCGATCTCGAGATTCGAACAGAAGACCAGCAAAATACAATGACACACCCTGCCGATCTAGCCACCAAGACTCGTACCTCGAGAGCTGCTGAAGGGTCAAAGATTCTCATTACGACTCGGCAATAAGTTTTAAGTATTGTGTATATCTGGTTTTAAAAGCACACTGCTAAGAAGATTAATAGATTCTGCGCATGTGCGGGAACTTGATTCTCAAAATACCGATAAAATATAGAAATATTTTAAATTTATAATATTGTTTTGAAATATATGATTTGGAATGATTCATAGTAACGCTATGAATAATGGAGAAATATAGATAAAATTTATTTAAAAAAAAGAAAAATTATAAATTATTTGTCGATCTCGAGATTCGAACAGAAGACCAGCAAAATACAATGACACACCCTGCCGATCTAGCCACCAAGACTCGTACCTCGAGAGCTGCTGAAGGGTCAAAGATTCTCATTACGACTCGGCAATAAGTTTTAAGTATTGAGTAAATCTGGTTTTAAAAGCACACTGCTAAGAATATTATTGGATTCTGCGCATGTGCGGGAACTTGACTCTTAAAATTCCGATAAAATATAGAAACATTTTAAATTTATAATATTGTTTTGAAATATATGATTTGGAATGATTCATAAAAACTATATGAATAATGGAGAAATAAAGATAAAATTTATTTAAAAAAAAGAAAAATTTTAAAGTATTTGTCGATCTCGAGATTCGAACAGAAGACCAGCAAAATACAATGACACACCCTGCAGATCTAGGAACCAAGACTCGTACCTCGAGAGCTTCTGAAGGGTCAAAGATTCTCATTACGACTCGGCAATAAGTTTTAAGTATTGTTTAAATCTGGTTTTAAAAGCACACTGCTAAGAATATTAATATGTTCTATGCATGTGCAGGAACTTGAATCTTAAATTCCGATAAAATATAGAAATATTTTAAATTTATAATATTGTTTTGAAATATATGATTTGGAATGATTCATAGTAACGCTATGAATAATGGAGAAATATAGATAAAATTTATTTAAAAAAAGAAAAATTATAAATTATATGTCGATCTCGAGATTCGAACAGAAGACCAGCAAAATACAATGACACACCCTGCCGATCTAGCCACCAAGACTCGTACCTCGAGAGCTGCTGAAGGGTCAAAGATTCTCATTACGACTCGGCAATAAGTTTTAAGTATTGTGTAAATCTGGTTTTAAAAGCACACTGCTAAGAATATTATTCGATTCTGCGCATGTGCGTCAACTTCACTCTTAAAATTCCGATAAAATATAGAAATATTTTAAATTTATAATATTGTTTTGAAATATATGATTTGGAATGATTCATAGTAACTCTATGAATAATGGAGAAATAAAGATAAAATTTATTTAAAAAAAAAGAAAAATTATAAATTATTTGACGATCTCGAGATTCGAACAGAAGACCAGCAAAATACAATGACACACCCTGCCGATCTAGCCACCAAGACTCGTACTTCGAGAGTTTCTGAAGGGTCAAAGATTCTCATTACGACTCGGCAATAAGTTTTAAGTATTGTGTAAATCTGGTTTTAAAAGCACAATGCTAAGAAGATTAATAGATTCTGCGCATGTGCGGGAACTTGATTCTCAAAATACCGATAAAATATAGAAATATTTTAAATTTATAATATTGTTTTGAAATATATGATTTGGAATGATTCATAGTAACGCTATGAATAATGGAGAAATATAGATAAAATTTATTTAAAAAAAAGAAAAATTATAAATTATTTGTCGATCTCGAGATTCGAACAGAAGACCAGCAAAATACAATGACACTCCCTGCCGATCTAGCCACCAAGACTCGTACCTCGAGAGCTGCTGAAGGGTCAAAGATTCTCATTACGACTCGGCAATAAGTTTTAAGTATTGTGTAAATCTGGTTTTAAAAGCACGCTGCTAAGAAGATTAATAGATTCTGCGCATGTGCGGAAACTTGATTCTTAAAATTCCGATAAAATATAGAAATATTTTAAATTTATAATACTGTTTTGAAATATATGATTTGGAATGATTCATAGTAACTCTATGAATAATGGAGAAATAAAGATAAAATTTATTTAAAAAAAAGAAAAATTATAAATTATTTGTCGATCTCGAGATTCTAACAGAAGACTAGCAAAATAGAATGACACACCCTGCCGATCTAGCCACCAAGACTCGTACCTCGAGAGCTTCTGAAGGGTCAAAGATTCTCATTACGACTCGGCAATAAGTTTTAAGTATTGTGTAAATCTGGTTTTAAAAGCACACTGCTAAGAATATTAATATGTTCTGCGCATGTGCAGGAACTTGACTCTTAAATTCCGATAAAATATAGAAATATTTTAAATTTATAATATTGTTTTGAAATATATGATTTGGAATGATTCATAGTAACGCTATGAATAAAGGAGAAATATAGATAAAATTTATTTAAAAAAAAAGAAAAATTATAAATTATTTGTCGATCTCGAGATTCGAACAGAAGACCAGCAAAATACAATGACACACCCTGCCGATCTAGCCACCAAGACTCGTACCTCGAGAGCTGCTGAAGGGTCAAAGATTCTCATTACGACTCGGCAATAAGTTTTAAGTATTGTGTATATCTGGTTTTAAAAGCACACTGCTAAGAAGATTAATAGATTCTGCGCATGTGCGGGAACTTGATTCTCAAAATACCGATAAAATATAGAAATATTTTAAATTTATAATATTGTTTTGAAATATATGATTTGGAATGATTCATAGTAACGCTATGAATAATGGAGAAATATAGATAAAATTTATTTAAAAAAAAGAAAAATTATAAATTATTTGTCGATCTCGAGATTCGAACAGAAGACCAGCAAAATACAATGACACACCCTGCCGATCTAGCCACCAAGACTCGTACCTCGAGAGCTTCTGAAGGGTCAAAGATTCTCATTACGACTCGGCAATAAGTTTTAAGTATTGTTTAAATCTGGTTTTAAAAGCACACTGCTAAGAATATTAATATGTTCTATGCATGTGCAGGAACTTGACTCTTAAATTCCGATAAAATATAGAAATATTTTAAATTTATAATATTGTTTTGAAATATATGATTTGGAATGATTCATAGTAACGCTATGAATAATGGAGAAATATAGATAAAATTTATTTAAAAAAAAGAAAAATTATAAATTATATGTCGATCACGAGATTCGAACAGAAGACCAGAAAAATACAATGACACACCCTGCCGATCTAGCCACCAAGACTCGTACCTCGAGAGCTGCTGAAGGGTCAAAGATTCTCATTACGACTCGGCAATAAGTTTTAAGTATTGTGTAAATCTGGTTTTAAAAGCACACTGCTAAGAATATTATTGGATTCTGCGCATGTGCGGGAACTTCACTCTTAAAATTCCGATAAAATATAGAAATATTTTAAATTTATAATATTGTTTTGAAATATATGATTTGGAATGATTCATAGTAACTCTATGAATAATGGAGAAATAAAGATAAAATTTATTTAAAAAAAAGAAAAATTATAAATTATTTGTCGATCTCGAGATTCGAACAGAAGACCAGCAAAATACAATGACACACCCTGCCGATCTAGCCACCAAGACTCGTACTTCGAGAGTTTCTGAAGGGTCAAAGATTCTCATTACGACTCGGCAATAAGTTTTAAGTATTGTGTAAATCTCGTTTTAAAAGCACACTGCTAAGAATATTAATATGTTCTGTGCATGTGCAGGAACTTGATTCTTAAATTCCGATAAAATATAGAAATATTTTAAATTTATAATATTGTTTTGAAATATATGATTTGGAATGATTCATAGTAACGCTATGAATAAAGGAGAAATATAGATAAAATTTATTTAAAAAAAAAAGAAAAATTATAAATTATTTGTCGATCTCGAGATTCGAACAGAAGACCAGCAAAATACAATGACACACCCTGCCGATCTAGCCACGAAGACTCGTACCTCGAGTGCTTCTGAAGGGTCAAAGATTCTCATTACGACTCGGCAATAAGTTTTAAGTATTGTGTATATCTGGTTTTAAAAGCACACTGCTAAGAATATTAATAGATTCTGCGCAAGTGCTGGAACTTGACTCTTAAAATTCCGATAAAATATAGAAATATTTTAAATTTATAATATTGTTTTGAAATATATGATTTGGAATGATTCATAGTAACGCTATGAATAAAGGAGAAATATAGATAAAATTTATTTAAAAAAAAAGAAAAATTATAAATTATTTGTCGATCTCGAGATTCGAACAGAAGACCAGCAAAATACAATGACACACCCTGCCGATCTAGCCACCAAGACTCGTACCTCGAGAGCTTCTGAAGGGTCAAAGATTCTCATTACGACTCGGCAATAAGTTTTAAGTATTGTGTATATCTGGTTTTAAAAGCACACTGCTAAGAATATTAATAGATTCTGCGCAAGTGCGGGAACTTGACTCTTAAAATTCCGATAAAATATAGAAATATTTTAAATTTATAATATTGTTTTGAAATATATGATTTGGAATGATTCATAGTAACGCTATGAATAATGGAGAAATATAGATAAAATTTATTTAAAAAAAAGAAAAATTATAAATTATTTGTCGATCTCGAGATTCGAACAGAAGACCAGCAAAATACAATGACACACCCTGCCGATCTAGCCACCAAGACTCGTACCTCGAGAGCTGCTGAAGGGTCAAAGATTCTCATTACGACTCGGCAATAAGTTTTAAGTATTGTGTAAATCTGGTTTTAAAAGCCCACTGCTAAGAAGATTAATAGATTCTGCGCATGTGCGGAAACTTGATTCTTAAAATTCCGATAAAATATAGAAATATTTTAAATTTATAATACTGTTTTGAAATATATGATTTGGAATGATTCATAGTAACGCTATGAATAATGGAGAAATATAGATAAAATTTATTTAAAAAAAAGAAAAATTATAAATTATTTGTCGATCTCGAGATTCGAACAGAAGACCAGCAAAATACAATGACACACCCTGCCGATCTAGCCACCAAGACTCGTACCTCGAGAGTTTCTGAAGGGTCAAAGATTCTCATTAAGACTCGGCAATAAGTTTTAAGTATTGTTTAAATCTGGTTTTAAAAGCACACTGCTAAGAATATTAATATGTTCTATGCATGTGCAGGAACTTGACTCTTAAATTCCGATAAAATATAGAAATATTTTAAATTTATAATATTGTTTTGAAATATATGATTTGGAATGATTCATAGTAACGCCATGAATAATGGAGAAATATAGATAAAATTAATTTAAAAAAAAGAAAAATTATAAATTATTTGTCGATCTCGAGATTCGAACAGAAGACCAGCAAAATACAATGACACACCCTACCGATCTAGCCACCAAGACTCGTACCTCGAGAGCTGCTGAAGGGTCAAAGATTCTCATTACGACTCGGCGATAAGTTTTAAGTATTGTGTAAATCTGGTTTTAAAAGCACACTGCTAAGAATATTAATAGATTCTGCGCAAGTGCGGGAACTTGACTCTTAAAATTCCGATAAAATATAGAAATATTTTAAATTTATAATATTGTTTTGAAATATATGATTTCGAATGATTCATAAAAACTCTATGAATAATGGAGAAATTAAGATAAAATTTATTTAAAAAAAAGAAAAATTATAAATTATTTGTCGATCTCGAGATTCGAACAGAAGACCAGCAAAATACAATGACACACCCTGCCGATCTAGCCACCAAGACTCGTACCTCGAGAGTTTCTGAAGGGTCAAAGATTCTCATTAAGACTCGGCAATAAGTTTTAAGTATTGTGTAAATCTGGTTTTAAAAGCACAATGCTAAGAATATTAATATGTTCTGTGCATGTGCGGGAACTTGATTCTTAAAATTCCGATAAAATATAGAAATATTTTAAATTTATAATATTGTTTTGAAATATATGATTTGGAATGATTCATAGTAACGCTATGAATAATGGAGAAATATAGATAAAATTTATTTAAAAAAAAGAAAAATTATAAATTATTTGTCGATCTCGAGATTCGAACAGAAGACCAGCAAAATACAATGACACACCCTGCCGATCTAGCCACCAAGACTCGTACCTCGAGAGCTTCTGAAGGGTCAAAGATTCTCATTACGACTCGGCAATAAGTTTTAAGTATTGTGTAAATCTGGTTTTAAAAGCACAATGCTAAGATAATTAATAGATTCTGCGCATGTGCGGGAACATGATTCTTAAAATTCCGATAAAATATAGAAATATTTTAAATTTATAATATTGTTTTGAAATATATGATTTGGAATGATTCATAGTAACGCTATGAATAATGGAGAAATATAGATAAAATTTATTTAAAAAAAAGAAAAATTATAGATTATTTGTCGATCTCGAGATTCGAACAGAAGACCAGCAAAATACAATGACACACCCTACCGATCTAGCCACCAAGACTCGTACCTCGAGAGCTGCTGAAGGGTCAAAGATTCTCATTACGACTCGGCGATAAGTTTTAAGTATTGTGTAAATCTGGTTTTAAAAGCACACTGCTAAGAATATTAATAGATTCTGCGCAAGTGCGGGAACTTGACTCTTAAAATTCCGATAAAATATAGAAATATTTTAAATTTATAATATTGTTTTGAAATATATGATTTGGAATGATTCATAAAAACTCTATGAATAATGGAGAAATAAAGATAAAATTTATTTAAAAAAAAGAAAAATTATAAATTATTTGTCGATCTCGAGATTCGAACAGAAGACCAGCAAAATACAATGACACGCCCTGCCGATCTAGCCACCAAGACTCATACCTCGAGAGTTTCTGAAGGGTCAAAGATTCTCATTAAGACTCGGCAATAAGTTTTAAGTATTGTGTAAATCTGGTTTTAAAAGCACAATGCTAAGAATATTAATATGTTCTGCGCATGTGCGGGAACTTGATTCTTAAAATTCCGATAAAATATAGAAATATTTTAAATTTATAATATTGTTTTGAAATATATGATTTGGAATGATTCATATTAATACTATGAATAATGGAGAAATATAGATAAAATTTATTTAAAAAAAAGAAAAATTATAAATTATTTGTCGATCTCGAGATTCTAACAGAAGACCAGCAAAATACAATGACACGCCCTGCCGATCTAGCCACCAAGATTCGTACCTCGAGAGCTTCTGAAGGGTCAAAGATTCTCAATACGACTCGGCAATAAGTTTTAAGTATTGTGTAAATCTGGTTTTAAAAGCACAATGCTAAGAAGATTAATAGATTCTGCGCATGTGCGGGAACTTGATTCTTAAAATTCCGATAAAATATAGAAATATTTTAAATTTATAATATTGTTTTGAAATATATGATTTGGAATGATTCATAGTAACGCTATGAATAATGGAGAAATATAGATAAAATTTATTTAAAAAAAAGAAAAATTATAAATTATTTGTCGATCTCGAGATTCGAACAGAAGACCAGCAAAATACAATGACACACCCTGCCGATCTAGCCACCAAGACTCGTACCTCGAAAGTTTCTGAAGGGTCAAAGATTCTCATTAAGACTCGGCAATAAGTTTTAAGTATTGTGTAAATCTGGTTTTAAAAGCACAATGCTAAGAATATTAATATGTTCTGCGCATGTGCGGGAACTTGATTCTTAAAATTCCGATAAAATATAGAAATATTTTAAATTTATAATATTGTTTTGAAATATATGATTTGGAATGATTCATAGTAACGCTATGAATAATGGAGAAATATAGATAAAATTTATTTAAAAAAAAGAAAAATTATAAATTATTTGTCGATCTCGAGATTCGAACAGAAGACCAGCAAAATACAATGACACACCCTGCCGATCTAGCCACCAAGACTCGTACCTCGAGAGCTTCTGAAGGGTCAAAGATTCTCATTACGACTCGGCAATAAGTTTTAAGTATTGTGTAAATCTGGTTTTAAAAGCACAATGCTAAGATAATTAATAGATTCTGCGCATGTGCGGGAACTTGATTCTTAAAATTCCGATAAAATATAGAAATATTTTAAATTTATAATATTGTTTTGAAATATATGATTTGGAATGATTCATAGTAACGCTATGAATAATGGAGAAATATAGATAAAATTTATTTAAAAAAAAGAAAATTTATAAATTATTTGTCGATCTCGAGATTCGAACAGAAGACCAGCAAAATACAATGACACACCCTACCGATCTAGCCACCAAGACTCGTACCTCGAGAGCTGCTGAAGGGTCAAAGATTCTCATTACGACTCGGCGATAAGTTTTAAGTATTGTGTAAATCTGGTTTTAAAAGCACAATGCTAAGAAGATTAATAGATTCTGCGCATGTGCGGGAACTTGATTCTTAAAATTCCGATAAAATATAGAAATATTTTAAATTTATAATATTGTTTTGAAATATATGATTTGGAATGATTCATAGTAACGCTATGAATAATGGAGAAATATAGATAAAATTTATTTAAAAAAAAGAAAAATTATAAATTATTTGTCGATCTCGAGATTCGAATAGAAGACCAGAAAAATACAATGACACGCCCTGCCGATCTAGCCACCAAGACTCATACCTCGAGAGTTTCTGAAGGGTCAAAGATTCTCATTAAGACTCGGCAATAAGTTTTAAGTATTGTGTAAATCTGGTTTTAAAAGCACAATGCTAAGAATATTAATATGTTCTGCGCATGTGCGGGAACTTGATTCTTAAAATTCCGATAAAATATAGAAATATTTTAAATTTATAATATTGTTTTGAAATATATGATTTGGAATGATTCATAGTAACGCTATGAATAATGGAGAAATATTGATAAAATTTATTTAAAAAAAAAGAAAAATTATAAATTATTTGTCGATCTCGAGATTCGAACAGAAGACCAGCAAAATACAATGACACACCCTGCCGATCTAGCCACCAAGACTCGTACCTCGAGAGCTTCTGAAGGGTCAAAGATTCTCATTACGACTCGGCAATAAGTTTTAAGTATTGTGTAAATCTGGTTTTAAAAGCACAATGCTAAGATAATTAATAGATTCTGCGCATGTGCGGGAACTTGATTCTTAAAATTCCGATAAAATATAGAAATATTTTAAATTTATAATATTGTTTTGAAATATATGATTTGGAATGATTCATAGTAACGCTATGAATAATGGAGAAATATAGATAAAATTTATTTAAAAAAAAGAAAAATTATAAATTATTTGTCGATCTCGAGATTCGAACAGAAGACCAGCAAAATACAATGACACACCCTGCCGATCTAGCCACCAAGACACGTATCTCGAGAGCTTCTGAAGGGTCAAAGATTCTCATTACGACTCGGCAATAAGTTTTAAGTATTGTGTAAATCTGGTTTTAAAAGCACAATGCTAAGAATATTAATAGATTCTGCGCATGTGCGCGAACTTGACTCTTAAAATTCCGATAAAATATAGAAATATTTTAAATTTATAATATTGTTTTGGAATATATGATTTGGAATGATTCATAGTAACTCTATGAATAATGGAGAAATATAGATAAAATTTATTTAAAAAAAAGAAAAATTATAAAATCTTTGTCGATCTCGAGATTCGAACAGTAGACCAGCAAAATACAATGACACACCCTGCCGATCTAGCCACCAAGACGCGTACCTCGAGAGCTTCTGAAGGGTCAAACATTCTCATTACGACTCGGCAATAAGTTTTAAGTATTGTGTAAATCTGGTTTTAAAAGCACAATGCCAAGAATATTAATAGATTCTGCGCATGTGCGGGAACTTGACTCTTCAAATTCCGATAAAATATAGAAATATTTTAAATTTATAATATTGTTATGAAATATATGATTTGGAATGATTCATAGTAACTCTATGAATAATGGAGATATAAAGATAAAATTTATTTAAAAAAAAGAAAAATTATAAATTATTTGTCGATCTCGAGATTCGAACAGAAGACCAGCAAAATACAATGACACACCCTGCCGATCTAGCCACCACGACGCGTACCTCGAGAGCTTCTGAAGGGTCAAAGATTCTCATTACGACTCGGCCAAAAGTTTTAAGTATTGTGTAAATCTGGTTTTAAAAGCACAATGCTAAGAATATTAATAGATTCTGCGCATGCGCTGGAACATGACTCTTAAAATTCCGATAAAATTTAGAAATATTTTAAATTTATAATATTGTTTTGAAATATATGATTTGGAATGATTCATAGTAACTCTATGAATAATGGAGATATAAAGATAAAATTTATTTAAAAAAAAGAAAAATTATAAATTATTTGTCGATCTCGAGATTCGAACAGAAGACCAGCAAAATACAATGACACACCCTGCCGATCTAGCCACCAAGACACGGATCTCGAGAGCTTCTGAAGGGTCAAAGATTCTCATTACGACTCGGCAATAAGTTTTAAGTATTGTGTAAATCTGGTCTTAAAAGCACAATGCTAAGAATATTAATAGATTCTGCGCATGTGCGCGAACTTGACTCTTAAAATTCCGATAAAATATAGAAATATTTTATATTTAAAATATTGTTTTGAAATATATGATTTGGAATGATTCATAGTAACTCTATGAATAATGGAGATATAAAGATAAAATTTATTTAAAAAAAAGAAAAATTATAAATTATTTGTCGATCTCGAGATTCGAACAGAAGACCAGCAAAATACAATGACACACCCTGCCGATCTAGCCACCAAGACACGTATCTCGAGAGCTTCTGAAGGGTCAAAGATTCTCATTACGACTCGGCAATAAGTTTTAAGTATTGTGTAAATCTGGTTTTAAAAGCACAATGCTAAGAAGATTAATAGATTCTGCGCATGTGCGGGAACTTGGTTCTCAAAATACCGATAAAATATAGAAATATTTTAAATTTATAATATTGTTTTGAAATATATGATTTGGAATGATTCATAGTAACGCTATGAATAATGGAGAAATATAGATAAAATTTATTTAAAAAAAAGAAAAATTATAAATTATTTGTCGATCTCGAGATTCGAACAGAAGACCAGCAAAATACAATGACACACCCTGCCGATCTAGCCACCAAGACTCGTACCTCGAGAGCTGCTGAAGGGTCAAAGATTCTCATTACGACTCGGCAATAAGTTTTAAGTATTGTGTAAATCTGGTTTTAAAAGCACACTGCTAAGAAGATTAATAGATTCTGCGCATGTGCGGAAACTTGATTCTTAAAATTCCGATAAAATATAGAAATATTTTAAATTTATAATACTGTTTTGAAATATATGATTTGGAATGATTCATAGTAACGCTATGAATAATGGAGAAATATAGATAAAATTTATTTAAAAAAAAGAAAAATTATAAATTATTTGTCGATCTCGAGATTCGAACAGAAGACCAGCAAAATACAATGACACACCCTGCCGATCTAGCCACCAAGACTCGTACCTCGAGAGTTTCTGAAGGGTCAAAGATTCTCATTAAGACTCGGCAATAAGTTTTAAGTATTGTTTAAATCTGGTTTTAAAAGCACACTGCTAAGAATATTAATATGTTCTATGCATGTGCAGGAACTTGACTCTTAAATTCCGATAAAATATAGAAATATTTTAAATTTATAATATTGTTTTGAAATATATGATTTGGAATGATTCATAGTAACGCTATGAATAATGGAGAAATATAGATAAAATTTATTTAAAAAAAAGAAAAATTATAAATTATATGTCGATCTCGAGATTCAAACAGAAGACTAGCAAAATACAATGACACACCCTGCCGATCTAGCCACCAAGACTCGTACCTCGAGAGCTGCTGAAGGGTCAAAGATTCTCATTACGACTCGGCAATAAGTTTTAAGTATTGTGTAAATCTGGTTTTAAAAGCACACTGCTAAGAATATTAATAGATTCTGCGCATGTGCAGGAACTTCACTCTTAAAATTCCGATAAAATATAGAAATATTTTAAATTTATAATATTGTTTTGAAATATATGATTTGGAATGATTCATAGTAACTCTATGAATAATGGAGAAATAAAGATAAAATTAATTTAAAAAAAAAGAAAAATTATAAATTATTTGTCGATCTCTAGATTCGAACAGAATACCAGCAAAATACAATGACACACCCTGCCGATCTAGCCACCAAGACTCGTACCTCGAGAGTTTCTGAATGGTCAAAGACTCTTATTACGACTCGGCAATAAGTTAAGTATTGTGTAAATCTGGTTTTAAAAGCACAATGCTAAGAAGATTAATAGATTCTGCGCATGTGCGGGAACTTGATTCTTAAAATTCCGATAAAATATAGAAATATTTTAAATTTATAATATTGTTTTGAAATATATGATTTGGCATGATTCATAGTAACGCCATGAATAATGGAGAAATATAGATAAAATTAATTTAAAAAAAAGAAAAATTATAAATTATTTGTCGATCTCGAGATTCGAACAGAAGACCAGCAAAATACAATGACACACCCTACCAATCTAGCCACCAAGACTCGTACCTCGAGAGCTGCTGAAGGGTCAAAGATTCTCATTACGACTCGGCGATAAGTTTTAAGTATTGTGTAAATCTGGTTTTAAAAGCACACTGCTAAGAATATTAATAGATTCTGCGCAAGTGCGGGAACTTGACTCTTAAAATTCCGATAAAATATAGAAATATTTTAAATTTATAATATTGTTTTGAAATATATGATTTGGAATGATTCATAAAAACTCTATGAATAATGGAGAAATTAAGATAAAATTTATTTAAAAAAAAGAAAAATTATAAATTATTTGTCGATCTCGAGATTCGAACAGAAGACCAGCAAAATACAATGACACACCCTGCCGATCTAGCCACCAAGACTCGTACCTCGAGAGTTTCTGAAGGGTCAAAGATTCTCATTAAGACTCGGCAATAAGTTTTAAGTATTGTGTAAATCTGGTTTTAAAAGCACAATGCTAAGAATATTAATATGTTCTGTGCATGTGCGGGAACTTGATTCTTAAAATTCCGATAAAATATAGAAATATTTTAAATTTATAATATTGTTTTGAAATATATGATTTGGAATGATTCATAGTAACGCTATGAATAATGGAGAAATATAGATAAAATTTATTAAAAAAAAAGAAAAATTATAAATTATTTGTCGATCTCGAGATTCGAACAGAAGACCAGCAAAATACAATGACACACCCTGCCGATCTAGCCACCAAGACTCGTACCTCGAGAGCTTCTGAAGGGTCAAAGATTCTCATTACGACTCGGCAATAAGTTTTAAGTATTGTGTAAATCTGGTTTTAAAAGCACAATGCTAAGATAATTAATAGATTCTGCGCATGTGCGGGAACATGATTCTTAAAATTCCGATAAAATATAGAAATATTTTAAATTTATAATATTGTTTTGAAATATATGATTTGGAATGATTCATAGTAACGCTATGAATAATGGAGAAATATAGATAAAATTTATTTAAAAAAAAGAAAAATTATAGATTATTTGTCGATCTCGAGATTCGAACAGAAGACCAGCAAAATACAATGACACACCCTACCGATCTAGCCACCAAGACTCGTACCTCGAGAGCTGCTGAAGGGTCAAAGATTCTCATTACGACTCGGCGATAAGTTTTAAGTATTGTGTAAATCTGGTTTTAAAAGCACACTGCTAAGAATATTAATAGATTCTGCGCAAGTGCGGGAACTTGACTCTTAAAATTCCGATAAAATATAGAAATATTTTAAATTTATAATATTGTTTTGAAATATATGATTTGGAATGATTCATAAAAACTCTATGAATAATGGAGAAATAAAGATAAAATTTATTTAAAAAAAAGAAAAATTATAAATTATTTGTCGATCTCGAGATTCGAACAGAAGACCAGCAAAATACAATGACACGCCCTGCCGATCTAGCCACCAAGACTCGTACCTCGAGAGCTGCTGAAGGGTCAAAGATTCTCATTACGACTCGGCGATAAGTTTTAAGTATTGTGTAAATCTGGTTTTAAAAGCACACTGCTAAGAATATTAATAGATTCTGCGCAAGTGCGGGAACTTGACTCTTAAAATTCCGATAAAATATAGAAATATTTTAAATTTATAATATTGTTTTGAAATATATGATTTGGAATGATTCATAAAAACTCTATGAATAATGGAGAAATAAAGATAAAATTTATTTAAAAAAAAGAAAAATTATAAATTATTTGTCGATCTCGAGATTCTAACAGAAGACCAGCAAAATACAATGACACGCCCTGCCGATCTAGCCACCAAGATTCGTACCTCGAGAGCTTCTGAAGTGTCAAAGATTCTCAATACCACTCGGCAATAAGTTTTAAGTATTGTGTAAATCTGGTTTTAAAAGCACAATGCTAAGAAGATTAATAGATTCTGCGCATGTGCGGGAACTTGATTCTTAAAATTCCGATAAAATATAGAAATATTTTAAATTTATAATATTGTTTTGAAATATATGATTTGGAATGATTCATAGTAATGCTATGAATAATGGAGAAATATAGATAAAATTTATTTAAAAAAAAGAAAAATTATAAATTATTTGTCGATCTCGAGATTCGAACAGAAGACCAGCAAAATACAATGACACACCCTGCCGATCTAGCCACCAAGACTCGTACCTCGAGAGTTTCTGAAGGGTCAAAGATTCTCATTAAGACTCGGCAATAAGTTTTAAGTATTGTGTAAATCTGGTTTTAAAAGCACAATGCTAAGAATATTAATATGTTCTGCGCATGTGCGGGAACTTGATTCTTAAAATTCCGATAAAATATAGAAATATTTTAAATTTATAATATTGTTTTGAAATATATGATTTGGAATGATTCATAGTAACGCTATGAATAATGGAGAAATATAGATAAAATTTATTTAAAAAAAAGAAAAATTATAAATTATTTGTCGATCTCGAGATTCGAACAGAAGACCAGCAAAATACAATGACACACCCTGCCGATCTAGCCACCAAGACACGTATCTCGAGAGCTTCTGAAGGGTCAAAGATTCTCATTACGACTCGGCAATAAGTTTTAAGTATTGTGTAAATCTGGTTTTAAAAGCACACTGCTAAGAATATTAATAGATTCTGCGCATGTGCAGGAACTTCACTCTTAAAATTCCGATAAAATATAGAAATATTTTAAATTTATAATATTGTTTTGAAATATATGATTTGGAATGATTCATAGTAACTCTATGAATAATGGAGAAATAAAGATAAAATTAATTTAAAAAAAAAGAAAAATTATAAATTATTTGTCGATCTCTAGATTCGAACAGAATACCAGCAAAATACAATGACACACCCTGCCGATCTAGCCACCAAGACTCGTACCTCGAGAGTTTCTGAATGGTCAAAGACTCTTATTACGACTCGGCAATAAGTTAAGTATTGTGTAAATCTGGTTTTAAAAGCACAATGCTAAGAAGATTAATAGATTCTGCGCATGTGCGGGAACTTGATTCTTAAAATTCCGATAAAATATAGAAATATTTTAAATTTATAATATTGTTTTGAAATATATGATTTGGCATGATTCATAGTAACGCCATGAATAATGGAGAAATATAGATAAAATTAATTTAAAAAAAAGAAAAATTATAAATTATTTGTCGATCTCGAGATTCGAACAGAAGACCAGCAAAATACAATGACACACCCTACCAATCTAGCCACCAAGACTCGTACCTCGAGAGCTGCTGAAGGGTCAAAGATTCTCATTACGACTCGGCGATAAGTTTTAAGTATTGTGTAAATCTGGTTTTAAAAGCACACTGCTAAGAATATTAATAGATTCTGCGCAAGTGCGGGAACTTGACTCTTAAAATTCCGATAAAATATAGAAATATTTTAAATTTATAATATTGTTTTGAAATATATGATTTGGAATGATTCATAAAAACTCTATGAATAATGGAGAAATTAAGATAAAATTTATTTAAAAAAAAGAAAAATTATAAATTATTTGTCGATCTCGAGATTCGAACAGAAGACCAGCAAAATACAATGACACACCCTGCCGATCTAGCCACCAAGACTCGTACCTCGAGAGTTTCTGAAGGGTCAAAGATTCTCATTAAGACTCGGCAATAAGTTTTAAGTATTGTGTAAATCTGGTTTTAAAAGCACAATGCTAAGAATATTAATATGTTCTGTGCATGTGCGGGAACTTGATTCTTAAAATTCCGATAAAATATAGAAATATTTTAAATTTATAATATTGTTTTGAAATATATGATTTGGAATGATTCATAGTAACGCTATGAATAATGGAGAAATATAGATAAAATTTATTAAAAAAAAAGAAAAATTATAAATTATTTGTCGATCTCGAGATTCGAACAGAAGACCAGCAAAATACAATGACACACCCTGCCGATCTAGCCACCAAGACTCGTACCTCGAGAGCTTCTGAAGGGTCAAAGATTCTCATTACGACTCGGCAATAAGTTTTAAGTATTGTGTAAATCTGGTTTTAAAAGCACAATGCTAAGATAATTAATAGATTCTGCGCATGTGCGGGAACATGATTCTTAAAATTCCGATAAAATATAGAAATATTTTAAATTTATAATATTGTTTTGAAATATATGATTTGGAATGATTCATAGTAACGCTATGAATAATGGAGAAATATAGATAAAATTTATTTAAAAAAAAGAAAAATTATAGATTATTTGTCGATCTCGAGATTCGAACAGAAGACCAGCAAAATACAATGACACACCCTACCGATCTAGCCACCAAGACTCGTACCTCGAGAGCTGCTGAAGGGTCAAAGATTCTCATTACGACTCGGCGATAAGTTTTAAGTATTGTGTAAATCTGGTTTTAAAAGCACACTGCTAAGAATATTAATAGATTCTGCGCAAGTGCGGGAACTTGACTCTTAAAATTCCGATAAAATATAGAAATATTTTAAATTTATAATATTGTTTTGAAATATATGATTTGGAATGATTCATAAAAACTCTATGAATAATGGAGAAATAAAGATAAAATTTATTTAAAAAAAAGAAAAATTATAAATTATTTGTCGATCTCGAGATTCGAACAGAAGACCAGCAAAATACAATGACACGCCCTGCCGATCTAGCCACCAAGACTCGTACCTCGAGAGCTGCTGAAGGGTCAAAGATTCTCATTACGACTCGGCGATAAGTTTTAAGTATTGTGTAAATCTGGTTTTAAAAGCACACTGCTAAGAATATTAATAGATTCTGCGCAAGTGCGGGAACTTGACTCTTAAAATTCCGATAAAATATAGAAATATTTTAAATTTATAATATTGTTTTGAAATATATGATTTGGAATGATTCATAAAAACTCTATGAATAATGGAGAAATAAAGATAAAATTTATTTAAAAAAAAGAAAAATTATAAATTATTTGTCGATCTCGAGATTCTAACAGAAGACCAGCAAAATACAATGACACGCCCTGCCGATCTAGCCACCAAGATTCGTACCTCGAGAGCTTCTGAAGTGTCAAAGATTCTCAATACCACTCGGCAATAAGTTTTAAGTATTGTGTAAATCTGGTTTTAAAAGCACAATGCTAAGAAGATTAATAGATTCTGCGCATGTGCGGGAACTTGATTCTTAAAATTCCGATAAAATATAGAAATATTTTAAATTTATAATATTGTTTTGAAATATATGATTTGGAATGATTCATAGTAATGCTATGAATAATGGAGAAATATAGATAAAATTTATTTAAAAAAAAGAAAAATTATAAATTATTTGTCGATCTCGAGATTCGAACAGAAGACCAGCAAAATACAATGACACACCCTGCCGATCTAGCCACCAAGACTCGTACCTCGAGAGTTTCTGAAGGGTCAAAGATTCTCATTAAGACTCGGCAATAAGTTTTAAGTATTGTGTAAATCTGGTTTTAAAAGCACAATGCTAAGAATATTAATATGTTCTGCGCATGTGCGGGAACTTGATTCTTAAAATTCCGATAAAATATAGAAATATTTTAAATTTATAATATTGTTTTGAAATATATGATTTGGAATGATTCATAGTAACGCTATGAATAATGGAGAAATATAGATAAAATTTATTTAAAAAAAAGAAAAATTATAAATTATTTGTCGATCTCGAGATTCGAACAGAAGACCAGCAAAATACAATGACACACCCTGCCGATCTAGCCACCAAGACACGTATCTCGAGAGCTTCTGAAGGGTCAAAGATTCTCATTACGACTCGGCAATAAGTTTTAAGTATTGTGTAAATCTGGTTTTAAAAGCACAATGCTAAGAATATTAATAGATTCTGCGCATGTGCGCGAACTTGACTCTTAAAATTCCGATAAAATATAGAAATATTTTAAATTTATAATATTGTTTTGGAATATATGATTTGGAATGATTCATAGTAACTCTATGAATAATGGAGAAATATAGATAAAATTTATTTAAAAAAAAGAAAAATTATAAAATCTTTGTCGATCTCGAGATTCGAACAGTAGACCAGCAAAATACAATGACACACCCTGCCGATCTAGCCACCAAGACGCGTACCTCGAGAGCTTCTGAAGGGTCAAACATTCTCATTACGACTCGGCAATAAGTTTTAAGTATTGTGTAAATCTGGTTTTAAAAGCACAATGCCAAGAATATTAATAGATTCTGCGCATGTGCGGGAACTTGACTCTTCAAATTCCGATAAAATATAGAAATATTTTAAATTTATAATATTGTTATGAAATATATGATTTGGAATGATTCATAGTAACTCTATGAATAATGGAGATATAAAGATAAAATTTATTTAAAAAAAAGAAAAATTATAAATTATTTGTCGATCTCGAGATTCGAACAGAAGACCAGCAAAATACAATGACACACCCTGCCGATCTAGCCACCACGACGCGTACCTCGAGAGCTTCTGAAGGGTCAAAGATTCTCATTACGACTCGGCCAAAAGTTTTAAGTATTGTGTAAATCTGGTTTTAAAAGCACAATGCTAAGAATATTAATAGATTCTGCGCATGCGCTGGAACATGACTCTTAAAATTCCGATAAAATTTAGAAATATTTTAAATTTATAATATTGTTTTGAAATATATGATTTGGAATGATTCATAGTAACTCTATGAATAATGGAGATATAAAGATAAAATTTATTTAAAAAAAAGAAAAATTATAAATTATTTGTCGATCTCGAGATTCGAACAGAAGACCAGCAAAATACAATGACACACCTTGCCGATCTAGCCACCAAGACACGTATCTCGAGAGCTTCTGAAGGGTCAAAGATTCTCATTACGACTCGGCAATAAGTTTTAAGTATTGTGTAAATCTGGTCTTAAAAGCACAATGCTAAGAATATTAATAGATTCTGCGCATGTGCGCGAACTTGACTCTTAAAATTCCGATAAAATATAGAAATATTTTATATTTAAAATATTGTTTTGAAATATATGATTTGGAATGATTCATAGTAACTCTATGAATAATGGAGATATAAAGATAAAATTTATTTAAAAAAAAGAAAAATTATAAATTATTTGTCGATCTCGAGATTCGAACAGAAGACCAGCAAAATACAATGACACACCCTGCCGATCTAGCCACCAAGACACGTATCTCGAGAGCTTCTGAAGGGTCCAAGATTCTCATTACGACTCGGCAATAAGTTTTAAGTATTGTGTAAATCTGGTTTTAAAAGCACAATGCTAAGAAGATTAATAGATTCTGCGCATGTGCGGGAACTTGGTTCTCAAAATACCGATAAAATATAGAAATATTTTAAATTTATAATATTGTTTTGAAATATATGATTTGGAATGATTCATAGTAACGCTATGAATAATGGAGAAATATAGATAAAATTTATTTAAAAAAAAGAAAAATTATAAATTATTTGTCGATCTCGAGATTCGAACAGAAGACCAGCAAAATACAATGACACACCCTGCCGATCTAGCCACCAAGACTCGTACCTCGAGAGCTGCTGAAGGGTCAAAGATTCTCATTACGACTCGGCAAAAAGTTTTAAGTATTGTGTAAATCTGGTTTTAAAAGCACACTGCTAAGAAGATTAATAGATTCTGCGCATGTGCGGAAACTTGATTCTTAAAATTCCGATAAAATATAGAAATATTTTAAATTTATAATACTGTTTTGAAATATATGATTTGGAATGATTCATAGTAACGCTATGAATAATGGAGAAATATAGATAAAATTTATTTAAAAAAAAGAAAAATTATAAATTATTTGTCGATCTCGAGATTCGAACAGAAGACCAGCAAAATACAATGACACACCCTGCCGATCTAGCCACCAAGACTCGTACCTCGAGAGTTTCTGAAGGGTCAAAGATTCTCATTAAGACTCGGCAATAAGTTTTAAGTATTGTGTAAATCTGGTTTTAAAAGCACACTGCTAAGAATATTAATAGATTCTGCGCAAGTGCGGGAACTTGACTCTTAAAATTCCGATAAAATATAGAAATATTTTAAATTTATAATATTGTTTTGAAATATATGATTTGGAATGATTCATAAAAACTCTATGAATAATGGAGAAATTAAGATAAAATTTATTTAAAAAAAAGAAAAATTATAAATTATTTGTCGATCTCGAGATTCGAACAGAAGACCAGCAAAATACAATGACACACCCTGCCGATCTAACGACCAAGACTCGTACCTCGAGAGTTTCTGAAGGGTCAAAGATTCTCATTAAGACTCGGCAATAAGTTTTAAGTATTGTGTAAATCTGGTTTTAAAAGCACAATGCTAAGAATATTAATATGTTCTGTGCATGTGCGGGAACTTGATTCTTAAAATTCCGATAAAATATAGAAATATTTTAAATTTATAATATTGTTTTGAAATATATGATTTGGAATGATTCATAGTAACGCTATGAATAATGGAGAAATATAGATAAAATTTATTTAAAAAAAAGAAAAATTATAAATTATTTGTCGATCTCGAGATTCGAACAGAAGACCAGCAAAATACAATGACACACCCTGCCGATCTACCCACCAAGACTCGTACCTCGAGAGCTTCTGAAGGGTCAAAGATTCTCATTACGACTCGGCAATAAGTTTTAAGTATTGTGTAAATCTGGTTTTAAAAGCACAATGCTAAGATAATTAATAGATTCTGCGCATGTGCGGGAACATGATTCTTAAAATTCCGATAAAATATAGAAATATTTTAAATTTATAATATTGTTTTGAAATATATGATTTGGAATGATTCATAGTAACGCTATGAATAATGGAGAAATATAGATAAAATTTATTTAAAAAAAAGAAAAATTATAGATTATTTGTCGATCTCGAGATTCGAACAGAAGACCAGCAAAATACAATGACACACCCTACCGATCTAGCCACCAAGACTCGTACCTCGAGAGCTGCTGAAGGGTCAAAGATTCTCATTACGACTCGGCGATAAGTTTTAAGTATTGTGTAAATCTGGTTTTAAAAGCACACTGCTAAGAATATTAATAGATTCTGCGCAAGTGCGGGAACTTGACTCTTAAAATTCCGATAAAATATAGAAATATTTTAAATTTATAATATTGTTTTGAAATATATGATTTGGAATGATTCATAAAAACTCTATGAATAATGGAGAAATAAAGATAAAATTTATTTAAAAAAAAGAAAAATTATAAATTATTTGTCGATCTCGAGATTCGAACAGAAGACCAGCAAAATACAATGACACGCCCTGCCGATCTAGCCACCAAGACTCATACCTCGAGAGTTTCTGAAGGGTCAAAGATTCTCATTAAGACTCGGCAATAAGTTTTAAGTATTGTGTAAATCTGGTTTTAAAAGCACAATGCTAAGAATATTAATATGTTCTGCGCATGTGCGGGAACTTGATTCTTAAAATTCCGATAAAATATAGAAATATTTTAAATTTATAATATTGTTTTGAAATATATGATTTGGAATGATTCATATTAATACTATGAATAATGGAGAAATATAGATAAAATTTATTTAAAAAAAAGAAAAATTATAAATTATTTGTCGATCTCGAGATTCGAACAGAAGACCAGCAAAATACAATGACACACCCTACCGATCTAGCCACCAAGACTCGTACCTCGAGAGCTGCTGAAGGGTCAATGATTCTCATTACGACTCGGCGATAAGTTTTAAGTATTGTGTAAATCTGGTTTTAAAAGCACACTGCTAAGAATATTAATAGATTCTGCGCAAGTGCGGGAACTTGACTCTTAAAATTCCGATAAAAAATAGAAATATTTTAAATTTATAATATTGTTTTGAAATATATGATTTGGAATGATTCATAAAAACTCTATGAATAATGGAGAAATAAAGATAAAATTTATTTAAAAAAAAGAAAAATTATAAATTATTTGTCGATCTCGAGATTCTAACAGAAGAAAAGCAAAATACAATGACACGCCCTGCCGATCTAGCCACCAAGATTCGTACCTCGAGAGCTTCTGAAGGGTCAAAGATTCTCAATACCACTCGGCAATAAGTTTTAAGTATTGTGTAAATCTGGTTTTAAAAGCACAATGCTAAGAAGATTAATAGATTCTGCGCATGTGCGGGAACTTGATTCTTAAAATTCCGATAAAATATAGAAATATTTTAAATTTATAATATTGTTTTGAAATATATGATTTGGAATGATTCATAGTAACGCTATGAATAATGGAGAAATATAGATAAAATTTATTTAAAAAAAAGAAAAATTATAAATTATTTGTCGATCTCGAGATTCGAACAGAAGACCAGCAAAATACAATGACACACCCTGCCGATCTAGCCACCAAGACTCGTACCTCGAGAGTTTCTGAAGGGTCAAAGATTCTCATTAAGACTCGGCAATAAGTTTTAAGTATTGTGTAAATCTGGTTTTAAAAGCACAATGCTAAGAATATTAATATGTTCTGCGCATGTGCGGGAACTTGATTCTTAAAATTCCGATAAAATATAAAAATATTTTAAATTTATAATATTGTTTTGAAATATATGATTTGGAATGATTCATAGTAACGCTATGAATAATGGAGAAATATAGATAAAATTTATTTAAAAAAAAGAAAAATTATAAATTATTTGTCGATCTCGAGATTCGAACAGAAGACCAGCAAAATACAATGACACACCCTGCCGATCTAGCCACCAAGACTCGTACCTCGAGAGTTTCTGAAGGGTCAAAGATTCTCATTAAGACTCGGCAATAAGTTTTAAGTATTGTGTAAATCTGGTTTTAAAAGCACAATGCTAAGAATATTAATATGTTCTGCGCATGTGCGGGAACTTGATTCTTAAAATTCCGATAAAATATAAAAATATTTTAAATTTATAATATTGTTTTGAAATATATGATTTGGAATGATTCATAGTAACGCTATGAATAATGGAGAAATATAGATAAAATTTATTTAAAAAAAAGAAAAATTATAAATTATTTGTCGATCTCGAGATTCGAACAGAAGACCAGCAAAATACAATGACACACCCTGCCGATCTAGCCACCAAGACTCGTACCTCGAGAGCTTCTGAAGGGTCAAAGATTCTCATTACGACTCGGCAATAAGTTTTAAGTATTGTGTAAATCTGGTTTTAAAAGCACAATGCTAAGATAATTAATAGATTCTGCGCATGTGCGGGAACTTGATTCTTAAAATTCCGATAAAATATAGAAATATTTTAAATTTATAATATTGTTTTGAAATATATGATTTGGAATGATTCATAGTAACGCTATGAATAATGGAGAAATATAGATAAAATTTATTTAAAAAAAAGAAAAATTATAAATTATTTGTCGATCTCGAGATTCGAACAGAAGACCAGCAAAATACAATGACACACCCTGCCGATCTAGCCACCAAGACACGTATCTCGAGAGCTTCTGAAGGGTCAAAGATTCTCATTACGACTCGGCAATAAGTTTTAAGTATTGTGTAAATCTGGTTTTAAAAGCACAATGCTAAGAATATTAATAGATTCTGCGCATGTGCGCGAACTTGACTCTTAAAATTCCGATAAAATATAGAAATATTTTAAATTTATAATATTGTTTTGGAATATATGATTTGGAATGATTCATAGTAACGCTATGAATAATGGAGAAATATAGATAAAATTTATTTAAAAAAAAGAAAAATTATAGATTATTTGTCGATCTCGAGATTCGAACAGAAGACCAGCAAAATACAATGACACGCCCTGCCGATCTAGCCACCAAGACTCATACCTCGAGAGTTTCTGAAGGGTCAAAGATTCTCATTAAGACTCGGCAATAAGTTTTAAGTATTGTGTAAATCTGGTTTTAAAAGCACAATGCTAAGAATATTAATATGTTCTGCGCATGTGCGGGAACTTGATTCTTAAAATTCCGATAAAATATAGAAATATTTTAAATTTATAATATTGTTTTGAAATATATGATTTGGAATGATTCATATTAATACTATGAATAATGGAGAAATATAGATAAAATTTATTTAAAAAAAAGAAAAATTATAAATTATTTGTCGATCTCGAGATTCGAACAGAAGACCAGCAAAATACAATGACACACCCTACCGATCTAGCCACCAAGACTCGTACCTCGAGAGCTGCTGAAGGGTCAATGATTCTCATTACGACTCGGCGATAAGTTTTAAGTATTGTGTAAATCTGGTTTTAAAAGCACACTGCTAAGAATATTAATAGATTCTGCGCAAGTGCGGGAACTTGACTCTTAAAATTCCGATAAAAAATAGAAATATTTTAAATTTATAATATTGTTTTGAAATATATGATTTGGAATGATTCATAAAAACTCTATGAATAATGGAGAAATAAAGATAAAATTTATTTAAAAAAAAGAAAAATTATAAATTATTTGTCGATCTCGAGATTCTAACAGAAGAAAAGCAAAATACAATGACACGCCCTGCCGATCTAGCCACCAAGATTCGTACCTCGAGAGCTTCTGAAGGGTCAAAGATTCTCAATACCACTCGGCAATAAGTTTTAAGTATTGTGTAAATCTGGTTTTAAAAGCACAATGCTAAGAAGATTAATAGATTCTGCGCATGTGCGGGAACTTGATTCTTAAAATTCCGATAAAATATAGAAATATTTTAAATTTATAATATTGTTTTGAAATATATGATTTGGAATGATTCATAGTAACGCTATGAATAATGGAGAAATATAGATAAAATTTATTTAAAAAAAAGAAAAATTATAAATTATTTGTCGATCTCGAGATTCGAACAGAAGACCAGCAAAATACAATGACACACCCTGCCGATCTAGCCACCAAGACTCGTACCTCGAGAGTTTCTGAAGGGTCAAAGATTCTCATTAAGACTCGGCAATAAGTTTTAAGTATTGTGTAAATCTGGTTTTAAAAGCACAATGCTAAGAATATTAATATGTTCTGCGCATGTGCGGGAACTTGATTCTTAAAATTCCGATAAAATATAAAAATATTTTAAATTTATAATATTGTTTTGAAATATATGATTTGGAATGATTCATAGTAACGCTATGAATAATGGAGAAATATAGATAAAATTTATTTAAAAAAAAAGAAAAATTATAAATTATTTGTCGATCTCGAGATTCGAACAGAAGACCAGCAAAATACAATGACACACCCTGCCGATCTAGCCACCAAGACTCGTACCTCGAGAGCTTCTGAAGGGTCAAAGATTCTCATTACGACTCGGCAATAAGTTTTAAGTATTGTGTAAATCTGGTTTTAAAAGCACAATGCTAAGATAATTAATAGATTCTGCGCATGTGCGGGAACTTGATTCTTAAAATTCCGATAAAATATAGAAATATTTTAAATTTATAATATTGTTTTGAAATATATGATTTGGAATGATTCATAGTAACGCTATGAATAATGGAGAAATATAGATAAAATTTATTTAAAAAAAAGAAAAATTATAAATTATTTGTCGATCTCGAGATTCGAACAGAAGACCAGCAAAATACAATGACACACCCTGCCGATCTAGCCACCAAGACACGTATCTCGAGAGCTTCTGAAGGGTCAAAGATTCTCATTACGACTCGGCAATAAGTTTTAAGTATTGTGTAAATCTGGTTTTAAAAGCACAATGCTAAGAATATTAATAGATTCTGCGCATGTGCGCGAACTTGACTCTTAAAATTCCGATAAAATATAGAAATATTTTAAATTTATAATATTGTTTTGGAATATATGATTTGGAATGATTCATAGTAACGCTATGAATAATGGAGAAATATAGATAAAATTTATTTAAAAAAAAGAAAAATTATAGATTATTTGTCGATCTCGAGATTCGAACAGAAGACCAGCAAAATACAATGACACACCCTACCGATCTAGCCACCAAGACTCGTACCTCGAGAGCTGCTGAAGGGTCAAAGATTCTCATTACGACTCGGCGATAAGTTTTAAGTATTGTGTAAATCTGGTTTTAAAAGCACACTGCTAAGAATATTAATAGATTCTGCGCAAGTGCGGGAACTTGACTCTTAAAATTCCGATAAAATATAGAAATATTTTAAATTTATAATATTGTTTTGAAATATATGATTTGGAATGATTCATAAAAACTCTATGAATAATGGAGAAATAAAGATAAAATTTATTTAAAAAAAAGAAAAATTATAAATTATTTGTCGATCTCGAGATTCGAACAGAAGACCAGCAAAATACAATGACACGCCCTGCCGATCTAGCCACCAAGACTCATACCTCGAGAGTTTCTGAAGGGTCAAAGATTCTCATTAAGACTCGGCAATAAGTTTTAAGTATTGTGTAAATCTGGTTTTAAAAGCACAATGCTAAGAATATTAATATGTTCTGCGCATGTGCGGGAACTTGATTCTTAAAATTCCGATAAAATATAGAAATATTTTAAATTTATAATATTGTTTTGAAATATATGATTTGGAATGATTCATATTAATACTATGAATAATGGAGAAATATAGATAAAATTTATTTAAAAAAAAGAAAAATTATAAATTATTTGTCGATCTCGAGATTCGAACAGAAGACCAGCAAAATACAATGACACACCCTACCGATCTAGCCACCAAGACTCGTACCTCGAGAGCTGCTGAAGGGTCAAAGATTCTCATTACGACTCGGCGATAAGTTTTAAGTATTGTGTAAATCTGGTTTTAAAAGCACACTGCTAAGAATATTAATAGATTCTGCGCAAGTGCGGGAACTTGACTCTTAAAATTCCGATAAAATATAGAAATATTTTAAATTTATAATATTGTTTTGAAATATATGATTTGGAATGATTCATAAAAACTCTATGAATAATGGAGAAATAAAGATAAAATTTATTTAAAAAAAAGAAAAATTACAAATTATTTGTCGATCTCGAGATTCTAACAGAAGACCAGCAAAATACAATGACACGCCCTGCCGATCTAGCCACCAAGATTCGTACCTCGAGAGCTTCTGAAGGGTCAAAGATTCTCAATACCACTCGGCAATAAGTTTTAAGTATTGTGTAAATCTGGTTTTAAAAGCACAATGCTAAGAAGATTAATAGATTCTGCGCATGTGCGGGAACTTGATTCTTAAAATTCCGATAAAATATAGAAATATTTTAAATTTATAATATTGTTTTGAAATATATGATTTGGAATGATTCATAGTAACGCTATGAATAATGGAGAAATATAGATAAAATTTATTTAAAAAAAAGAAAAATTATAAATTATTTGTCGATCTCGAGATTCGAACAGAAGACCAGCAAAATACAATGACACACCCTGCCGATCTAGCCACCAAGACTCGTACCTCGAGAGTTTCTGAAGGGTCAAAGATTCTCATTAAGACTCGGCAATAAGTTTTAAGTATTGTGTAAATCTGGTTTTAAAAGCACAATGCTAAGAATATTAATATGTTCTGCGCATGTGCGGGAACTTGATTCTTAAAATTCCGATAAAATATAGAAATATTTTAAATTTATAATATTGTTTTGAAATATATGATTTGGAATGATTCATAGTAACGCTATGAATAATGGAGAAAAATAGATAAAATTTATTTAAAAAAAAAAAAAATTATAAATTATTTGTCGATCTCGAGATTCGAACAGAAGACCAGCAAAATACAATGACACACCCTGCCGATCTAGCCACCAAGACTCGTACCTCGAGAGCTTCTGAAGGGTCAAAGATTCTCATTACGACTCGGCAATAAGTTTTAAGTATTGTGTAAATCTGGTTTTAAAAGCACAATGCTAAGATAATTAAAAGATTCTGCGCATGTGCGGGAACTTGATTCTTAAAATTCCGATAAAATATAGAAATATTTTAAATTTATAATATTGTTTTGAAATATATGATTTGGAATGATTCATAGTAACGCTATGAATAATGGAGAAATATAGATAAAATTTATTTAAAAAAAAGAAAAATTATAAATTATTTGTCGATCTCGAGATTCGAACAGAAGACCAGCAAAATACAATGACACACCCTGCCGATCTAGCCACCAAGACACGTATCTCGAGAGCTTCTGAAGGGTCAAAGATTCTCATTACGACTCGGCAATAAGTTTTAAGTATTGTGTAAATCTGGTTTTAAAAGCACAATGCTAAGAATATTAATAGATTCTGCGCATGTGCGCGAACTTGACTCTTAAAATTCCGATAAAATATAGAAATATTTTAAATTTATAATATTGTTTTGGAATATATGATTTGGAATGATTCATAGTAACTCTATGAATAATGGAGAAATATAGATAAAATTTATTTAAAAAAAAGAAAAATTATAAAATCTTTGTCGATCTCGAGATTCGAACAGTAGACCAGCAAAATACAATGACACACCCTGCCGATCTAGCCACCAAGACGCGTACCTCGAGAGCTTCTGAAGGGTCAAACATTCTCATTACGACTCGGCAATAAGTTTTAAGTATTGTGTAAATCTGGTTTTAAAAGCACAATGCCAAGAATATTAATAGATTCTGCGCATGTGCGGGAACTTGACTCTTCAAATTCCGATAAAATATAGAAATATTTTAAATTTATAATATTGTTATGAAATATATGATTTGGAATGATTCATAGTAACTCTATGAATAATGGAGATATAAAGATAAAATTTATTTAAAAAAAAGAAAAATTATAAATTATTTGTCGATCTCGAGATTCGAACAGAAGACCAGCAAAATACAATGACACACCCTGCCGATCTAGCCACCACGACGCGTACCTCGAGAGCTTCTGAAGGGTCAAAGATTCTCATTACGACTCGGCCAAAAGTTTTAAGTATTGTGTAAATCTGGTTTTAAAAGCACAATGCTAAGAATATTAATAGATTCTGCGCATGCGCTGGAACATGACTCTTAAAATTCCGATAAAATTTAGAAATATTTTAAATTTATAATATTGTTTTGAAATATATGATTTGGAATGATTCATAGTAACTCTATGAATAATGGAGATATAAAGATAAAATTTATTTAAAAAAAAGAAAAATTATAAATTATTTGTCGATCTCGAGATTCGAACAGAAGACCAGCAAAATACAATGACACACCCTGCCGATCTAGCCACCAAGACACGTATCTCGAGAGCTTCTGAAGGGTCAAAGATTCTCATTACGACTCGGCAATAAGTTTTAAGTATTGTGTAAATCTGGTCTTAAAAGCACAATGCTAAGAATATTAATAGATTCTGCGCATGTGCGCGAACTTGACTCTTAAAATTCCGATAAAATATAGAAATATTTTATATTTAAAATATTGTTTTGAAATATATGATTTGGAATGATTCATAGTAACTCTATGAATAATGGAGATATAAAGATAAAATTTATTTAAAAAAAAGAAAAATTATAAATTATTTGTCGATCTCGAGATTCGAACAGAAGACCAGCAAAATACAATGACACACCCTGCCGATCTAGCCACCAAGACACGTATCTCGAGAGCTTCTGAAGGGTCAAAGATTCTCATTACGACTCGGCAATAAGTTTTAAGTATTGTGTAAATCTGGTTTTAAAAGCACAATGCTAAGAAGATTAATAGATTCTGCGCATGTGCGGGAACTTGGTTCTCAAAATACCGATAAAATATAGAAATATTTTAAATTTATAATATTGTTTTGAAATATATGATTTGGAATGATTCATAGTAACGCTATGAATAATGGAGAAATATAGATAAAATTTATTTAAAAAAAAGAAAAATTATAAATTATTTGTCGATCTCGAGATTCGAACAGAAGACCAGCAAAATACAATGACACACCCTACCGATCTAGCCACCAAGACTCGTACCTCGAGAGCTGCTGAAGGGTCAAAGATTCTCATTACGACTCGGCAATAAGTTTTAAGTATTGTGTAAATCTGGTTTTAAAAGCACACTGCTAAGAAGATTAATAGATTCTGCGCATGTGCGGAAACTTGATTCTTAAAATTCCGATAAAATATAGAAATATTTTAAATTTATAATACTGTTTTGAAATATATGATTTGGAATGATTCATAGTAACGCTATGAATAATGGAGAAATATAGATAAAATTTATTTAAAAAAAAGAAAAATTATAAATTATTTGTCGATCTCGAGATTCGAACAGAAGACCAGCAAAATACAATGACACACCCTGCCGATCTAGCCACCAAGACTCGTACCTCGAGAGTTTCTGAAGGGTCAAAGATTCTCATTAAGACTCGGCAATAAGTTTTAAGTATTGTTTAAATCTGGTTTTAAAAGCACACTGCTAAGAATATTAATATGTTCTATGCATGTGCAGGAACTTGACTCTTAAATTCCGATAAAATATAGAAATATTTTAAATTTATAATATTGTTTTGAAATATATGATTTGGAATGATTCATAGTAACGCTATGAATAATGGAGAAATATAGATAAAATTTATTTAAAAAAAAGAAAAATTATAAATTATATGTCGATCTCGAGATTCAAACAGAAGACTAGCAAAATACAATGACACACCCTGCCGATCTAGCCACCAAGACTCGTACCTCGAGAGCTGCTGAAGGGTCAAAGATTCTCATTACGACTCGGCAATAAGTTTTAAGTATTGTGTAAATCTGGTTTTAAAAGCACACTGCTAAGAATATTAATAGATTCTGCGCATGTGCAGGAACTTCACTCTTAAAATTCCGATAAAATATAGAAATATTTTAAATTTATAATATTGTTTTGAAATATATGATTTGGAATGATTCATAGTAACTCTATGAATAATGGAGAAATAAAGATAAAATTTATTTAAAAAAAAAGAAAAATTATAAATTATTTGTCGATCTCTAGATTCGAACAGAATACCAGCAAAATACAATGACACACCCTGCCGATCTAGCCACCAAGACTCGTACCTCGAGAGTTTCTGAATGGTCAAAGACTCTTATTACGACTCGGCAATAAGTTAAGTATTGTGTAAATCTGGTTTTAAAAGCACAATGCTAAGAAGATTAATAGATTCTGCGCATGTGCGGGAACTTGATTCTTAAAATTCCGATAAAATATAGAAATATTTTAAATTTATAATATTGTTTTGAAATATATGATTTGGAATGATTCATAGTAACGCCATGAATAATGGTGAAATATAGATAAAATTAATTTAAAAAAAAGAAAAATTATAAATTATTTGTCGATCTCGAGATTCGAACAGAAGACCAGCAAAATACAATGACACACCCTACCGATCTAGCCACCAAGACTCGTACCTCGAGAGCTGCTGAAGGGTCAAAGATTCTCATTACGACTCGGCGATAAGTTTTAAGTATTGTGTAAATCTGGTTTTAAAAGCACACTGCTAAGAATATTAATAGATTCTGCGCAAGTGCGGGAACTTGACTCTTAAAATTCCGATAAAATATAGAAATATTTTAAATTTATAATATTGTTTTGAAATATATGATTTGGAATGATTCATAAAAACTCTATGAATAATGGAGAAATTAAGATAAAATTTATTTAAAAAAAAGAAAAATTATAAATTATTTGTCGATCTCGAGATTCGAACAGAAGACCAGCAAAATACAATGACACACCCTGCCGATCTAGCCACCAAGACTCGTACCTCGAGAGTTTCTGAAGGGTCAAAGATTCTCATTAAGACTCGGCAATAAGTTTTAAGTATTGTGTAAATCTGGTTTTAAAAGCACAATGCTAAGAATATTAATATGTTCTGTGCATGTGCGGGAACTTGATTCTTAAAATTCCGATAAAATATAGAAATATTTTAAATTTATAATATTGTTTTGAAATATATGATTTGGAATGATTCATAGTAACGCTATGAATAATGGAGAAATATAGATAAAATTTATTTAAAAAAAAGAAAAATTATAAATTATTTGTCGATCTCGAGATTCGAACAGAAGACCAGCAAAATACAATGACACACCCTGCCGATCTAGCCACCAAGACTCGTACCTCGAGAGCTTCTGAAGGGTCAAAGATTCTCATTACGACTCGGCAATAAGTTTTAAGTATTGTGTAAATCTGGTTTTAAAAGCACAATGCTAAGATAATTAGTAGATTCTGCGCATGTGCGGGAACATGATTCTTAAAATTCCGATAAAATATAGAAATATTTTAAATTTATAATATTGTTTTGAAATATATGATTTGGAATGATTCATAGTAACGCTATGAATAATGGAGAAATATAGATAAAATTTATTTAAAAAAAAGAAAAATTATAGATTATTTGTCGATCTCGAGATTCGAACAGAAGACCAGCAAAATACAATGACACACCCTGCCGATCTAGCCACCAAGACTCGTACCTCGAGAGTTTCTGAAGGGTCAAAGATTCTCATTAAGACTCGGCAATAAGTTTTAAGTATTGTGTAAATCTGGTTTTAAAAGCACAATGCTAAGAATATTAATATGTTCTGCGCATGTGCGGGAACTTGATTCTTAAAATTCCGATAAAATATAGAAATATTTTAAATTTATAATATTGTTTTGAAATATATGATTTGGAATGATTCATAGTAACGCTATGAATAATGGAGAAATATAGATAAAATTTATTTAAAAAAAAAGAAAAATTATAAATTATTTGTCGATCTCGAGATTCGAACAGAAGACCAGCAAAATACAATGACACACCCTGCCGATCTAGCCACCAAGACTCGTACCTCGAGAGCTTCTGAAGGGTCAAAGATTCTCATTACGACTCGGCAATAAGTTTTAAGTATTGTGTAAATCTGGTTTTAAAAGCACAATGCTAAGATAATTAATAGATTCTGCGCATGTGCGGGAACTTGATTCTTAAAATTCCGATAAAATATAGAAATATTTTAAATTTATAATATTGTTTTGAAATATATGATTTGGAATGATTCATAGTAACGCTATGAATAATGGAGAAATATAGATAAAATTTATTTAAAAAAAAGAAAAATTATAAATTATTTGTCGATCTCGAGATTCGAACAGAAGACCAGCAAAATACAATGACACACCCTACCGATCTAGCCACCAAGACTCGTACCTCGAGAGCTGCTGAAGGGTCAAAGATTCTCATTACGACTCGGCGATAAGTTTTAAGTATTGTGTAAATCTGGTTTTAAAAGCACACTGCTAAGAATATTAATAGATTCTGCGCAAGTGCGGGAACTTGACTCTTAAAATTCCGATAAAATATAGAAATATTTTAAATTTATAATATTGTTTTGAAATATATGATTTAGAATGATTCATAGTAACTCTATGAATAATGGAGAAATAAAGATAAAATTTATTTAAAAAAAAGAAAAATTATAAATTATTTGTCGATCTCGAGATTCGAACAGAAGACCAGCAAAATACAATGACACACCCTGCCGATCTAGCCACCAAGATTCGTACCTCGAGAGCTTCTGAAGGGTCAAAGATTCTCAATACGACTCGGCAATAAGTTTTAAGTATTGTGTAAATCTGGTTTTAAAAGCACAATGCTAAGAAGATTAATAGATTCTGCGCATGTGCGGGAACTTGATTCTTAAAATTCCGATAAAATATAGAAATATTTTAAATTTATAATATTGTTTTGAAATATATAATTTGGAATGATTCATAGTAACTCTATGAATAATGGAGAAATAAAGATAAAATTTATTTAAAAAAAAGAAATATTATAAATTATTTGTCGATCTCGAGATTCGAACAGAAGACCAGCAAAATACGATGACACATCCTGCCGATCTAGCCACCAAGACTCGTACCTCGAGAGCTTCTGAAGGGTGAAAGATTCTCATTACGACTCGGCAATAAGTATTAAGTATTGTGTAAATCTGGTTTTAAAAGCACAATGCTAAGAATATTAATAGATTCTGCGGATGTGCGTGAACTTGACTCTTAAAATTCCGATAAAATACAGAAATATTTTAAATTTATAATATTGTTTTGAAATATATGATTTGGAATGATTCATAAAAACTCTATAAATAATGGAGAAATAAAGATAAAATTTATTTAAAAAAAAGAAAAATTATAAATTATTTGTCGATCTCGAGATTCGAACAGAAGACCAGCAAAATACAATGACACACCCTGCCGATCTAGCCACCAAGACTCGTACGTCGAGAGCTTCTGAAGGGTCAAAGATTCTCATTACAACTCGGCAATAAGTTTTAAGTATTGTGTAAATCTGGTTTTAAAAGCACACTGCTAAGAATATTAATATGTTCTGCGCATGTGCGGGAACTTGATTCTTAAAATTCCGATAAAATATAGAAGTATTTTAAATTTATAATATTGTTTTGAAATATATGATTTGGATTGATTCATAGTAACGCTATGAATAATGGAGAAATAAAGAAAAAATTTATTTAAAAAAAAGAAAAATTATAAATTATTTGTCGATCTCGAGATTCGAACAGAAGACCAGCAAAATACAATGACACACCCTACCGATCTAGCCACCAAGACTCGTACCTCGAGAGCTGCTGAAGGGTCAAAGATTCTCATTACGACTCGGCGATAAGTTTTAAGTATTGTGTAAATCTGGTTTTAAAAGCACACTGCTAAGAATATTAATAGATTCTGCGCAAGTGCGGGAACTTGACTCTTAAAATTCCGATAAAATATAGAAATATTTTAAATTTATAATATTGTTTTGAAATATATGATTTGGAATGATTCATAAAAACTCTATGAATAATGGAGAAATAAAGATAAAATTTATTTAAAAAAAAGAAAAATTATAAATTATTTGTCGATCTCGAGATTCTAACAGAAGACCAGCAAAATACAATGACACGCCCTGCCGATCTAGCCACCAAGATTCGTACCTCGAGAGCTTCTGAAGGGTCAAAGATTCTCAATACGACTCGGCAATAAGTTTTAAGTATTGTGTAAATCTGGTTTTAAAAGCACAATGCTAAGAAGATTAATAGATTCTGCGCATGTGCGGGAACTTGATTCTTAAAATTCCGATAAAATATAGAAATATTTTAAATTTATAATATTGTTTTGAAATATATGATTTGGAATGATTCATAGTAACGCTATGAATAATGGAGAAATATAGATAAAATTTATTTAAAAAAAAGAAAAATTATAAATTATTTGTCGATCTCGAGATTCGAACAGAAGACCAGCAAAATACAATGACACACCCTGCCGATCTAGCCACCAAGACTCGTACCTCGAGAGTTTCTGAAGGGTCAAAGATTCTCATTAAGACTCGGCAATAAGTTTTAAGTATTGTGTAAATCTGGTTTTAAAAGCACAATGCTAAGAATATTAATATGTTCTGCGCATGTGCGGGAACTTGATTCTTAAAATTCCGATAAAATATAGAAATATTTTAAATTTATAATATTGTTTTGAAATATATGATTTGGAATGATTCATAGTAACGCTATGAATAATGGAGAAATATAGATAAAATTTATTTAAAAAAAAAGAAAAATTATAAATTATTTGTCGATCTCGAGATTCGAACAGAAGACCAGCAAAATACAATGACACACCCTGCCGATCTAGCCACCAAGACTCGTACCTCGAGAGCTTCTGAAGGGTCAAAGATTCTCATTACGACTCGGCAATAAGTTTTAAGTATTGTGTAAATCTGGTTTTAAAAGCACAATGCTAAGATAATTAATAGATTCTGCGCATGTGCGGGAACTTGATTCTTAAAATTCCGATAAAATATAGAAATATTTTAAATTTATAATATTGTTTTGAAATATATGATTTGGAATGATTCATAGTAACGCTATGAATAATGGAGAAATATAGATAAAATTTATTTAAAAAAAAGAAAAATTATAAATTATTTGTCGATCTCGAGATTCGAACAGAAGACCAGCAAAATACAATGACACACCCTACCGATCTAGCCACCAAGACTCGTACCTCGAGAGCTGCTGAAGGGTCAAAGATTCTCATTACGACTCGGCGATAAGTTTTAAGTATTGTGTAAATCTGGTTTTAAAAGCACACTGCTAAGAATATTAATAGATTCTGCGCAAGTGCGGGAACTTGACTCTTAAAATTCCGATAAAATATAGAAATATTTTAAATTTATAATATTGTTTTGAAATATATGATTTAGAATGATTCATAGTAACTCTATGAATAATGGAGAAATAAAGATAAAATTTATTTAAAAAAAAGAAAAATTATAAATTATTTGTCGATCTCGAGATTCGAACAGAAGACCAGCAAAATACAATGACACACCCTGCCGATCTAGCCACCAAGATTCGTACCTCGAGAGCTTCTGAAGGGTCAAAGATTCTCAATACGACTCGGCAATAAGTTTTAAGTATTGTGTAAATCTGGTTTTAAAAGCACAATGCTAAGAAGATTAATAGATTCTGCGCATGTGCGGGAACTTGATTCTTAAAATTCCGATAAAATATAGAAATATTTTAAATTTATAATATTGTTTTGAAATATATGATTTGGAATGATTCATAGTAACGCCATGAATAATGGAGAAATATAGATAAAATTTATTTAAAAAAAAGAAAAATTATAAATTATTTGTCGATCTCGAGATTCGAACAGAAGACCAGAAAAATACAATAACACACCCTGCCGATCTAGCCACCAAGACTCGTACCTCGAGAGCTGCTGAAGGGTCAAAGATTCTCATTACGACTCGGCAATAATTTTTAAGTATTGTGTAAATCTGGTTTTAAAAGCACAATGCTAAGAATATTAATAGATTCTGCGCATGTGCGGGAACTTGACTCTTAAAATTCCTATAAAATATAGAAATATTTTAAATTTATAATATTGTTTTGAAATATATAATTTGGAATGATTCATAGTAACTCTATGAATAATGGAGAAATAAAGATAAAATTTATTTAAAAAAAAGAAATATTATAAATTATTTGTCGATCTCGAGATTCGAACAGAAGACCAGCAAAATACGATGACACATCCTGCCGATCTAGCCACCAAGACTCGTACCTCGAGAGCTTCTGAAGGGTGAAAGATTCTCATTACGACTCGGCAATAAGTATTAAGTATTGTGTAAATCTGGTTTTAAAAGCACAATGCTAAGAATATTAATAGATTCTGCGGATGTGCGTGAACTTGACTCTTAAAATTCCGATAAAATACAGAAATATTTTAAATTTATAATATTGTTTTGAAATATATGATTTGGAATGATTCATAAAAACTCTATAAATAATGGAGAAATAAAGATAAAATTTATTTAAAAAAAAGAAAAATTATAAATTATTTGTCGATCTCGAGATTCGAACAGAAGACCAGCAAAATACAATGACACACCCTGCCGATCTAGCCACCAAGACTCGTACGTCGAGAGCTTCTGAAGGGTCAAAGATTCTCATTACAACTCGGCAATAAGTTTTAAGTATTGTGTAAATCTGGTTTTAAAAGCACACTGCTAAGAATATTAATATGTTCTGCGCATGTGCGGGAACTTGATTCTTAAAATTCCGATAAAATATAGAAGTATTTTAAATTTATAATATTGTTTTGAAATATATGATTTGGATTGATTCATAGTAACGCTATGAATAATGGAGAAATAAAGAAAAAATTTATTTAAAAAAAAGAAAAATTATAAATTATTTGTCGATCTCGAGATTCGAACAGAAGACCAGCAAAATACAATTACACACCTTGCCGATCTAGCCACCAAGACTCGTACCTCGAGAGCTGCTGAAGGGTCAAAGATTCTCATTACGACTCGGCAATAAGTTTTAAGTATTGTGTATATCTGGTTTTAAAAGCACACTGCTAAGAAGATTAATAGATTCTGCGCATGTGCGGGAACTTGATTCTCAAAATACCGATAAAATATAGAAATATTTTAAATTTATAATATTGTTTTGAAATATATGATTTGGAATGATTCATAGTAACGCTATGAATAATGGAGAAATATAGATAAAATTTATTTAAAAAAAAGAAAAATTATAAATTATTTGTCGATCTCGAGATTCGAACAGAAGACCAGCAAAATACAATGACACACCCTGCCGATCTAGCCACCAAGACTCGTACCTCGAGAGCTTCTGAAGGGTCAAAGATTCTCATTACGACTCGGCAATAAGTTTTAAGTATTGTTTAAATCTGGTTTTAAAAGCACACTGCTAAGAATATTAATATGTTCTATGCATGTGCAGGAACTTGACTCTTAAATTCCGATAAAATATAGAAATATTTTAAATTTATAATATTGTTTTGAAATATATGATTTGGAATGATTCATAGTAACGCTATGAATAATGGAGAAATATAGATAAAATTTATTTAAAAAAAAGAAAAATTATAAATTATATGTCGATCACGAGATTCGAACAGAAGACCAGAAAAATACAATGACACACCCTGCCGATCTAGCCACCAAGACTCGTACCTCGAGAGCTTCTGAAGGGTCAAAGATTCTCATTACAACTCGGCAATAAGTTTTAAGTATTGTGTAAATCTGGTTTTAAAAGCACACTGCTAAGAATATTAATAGATTCTGCGCATGTGCGGGAACTTGATTCTCAAAATACCGATAAAATATAGAAATATTTTAAATTTATAATATTGTTTTGAAATATATGATTTGGAATGATTCATAGTAACGCTATGAATAATGGAGAAATAAAGAAAAAAATTATTTAAAAAAAAGAAAAATTATAAATTATTTGTCGATCTCGAGATTCGAACAGAAGACCAGCAAAATACAATGACACACCCTGCCGATCTAGCCACCAAGACTCGTACCTCGAGAGCTGCTGAAGGGTCAAAGATTCTCATTACAACTCGGCAATAAGTTTTAAGTATTGTGTAAATCTGGTTTTAAAAGCACAATGCTAAGAATATTAATAGATTCTGCGCATGTGCGGGAACTTGACTCTTAAAATTCCGATAAAATATAGAAATATTTTAAATTTATAATATTGTTTTGAAATATATGATTTGGACTGATTCATAGTAACGCTATGAATAATGGAGAAATAAAGAAAAAATTTATTTAAAAAAAAGAAAAATTATAAATTATTTGTCGATCTCGAGATTCGAACAGAAGACCAGCAAAATACAATGACACACCCTGCCGATCTAGCCACCAAGACTCGTACCTCGAGAGCTGCTGAAGGGTCAAAGATTCTCATTACGACTCGGCAATAAGTTTTAAGTATTGTGTAAATCTGGTTTTAAAAGCACACTGCTAAGACTATTAATAGATTCTGCGCATGTGCGGGAACTTGACTCTTAAAATTCCGATAAAATATAGAAATATTTTAAATTTATAATATTGTTTTGAAATATATGATTTGGAATGATTCATAGTAACGCTATGAATAATGGAGAAATAAAGAAAAAATTTATTTAAAAAAAAGAAAAATTATAAATTATTTGTCGATCTCGAGATTCGAACAGAAGACCAGCAAAATACAATGACACACCCTGCCGATCTAGCCACCAAGACTCGTACCTCGAGAGCTGCTGAAGGGTCAAAGATTCTCATTACGACTCGGCAATAAGTTTTAAGTATTGTGTAAATCTGGTTTTAAAAGCACACTGCTAAGAATATTAATAGATTCTGCGCATGTGCGGGAACTTGACTCTTAAAATTCCGATAAAATATAGAAATATTTTAAATTTATAATATTGTTTTGAAATATATGATTTGGAATGATTCATAAAAACTCTATAAATAATGGAGAAATAAAGAAAAAATTTATTTAAAAAAAAGAAAAATTATAAATTATTTGTCGATCTCGAGATTCGAACAGAAGACCAGCAAAATACAATGACACACCCTGCCGATCTAGCCACCAAGACTCGTACCTCGAGAGCTGCTGAAGGGTCAAAGATTCTCATTACGACTCGGCAATAAGTTTTAAGTATTGTGTAAATCTGGTTTTAAAAGCACACTGCTAAGAATATTAATAGATTCTGCGCATGTGCGGGAACTTGACTCTTAAAATTCCGATAAAATATAGAAATATTTTAAATTTATAATATTGTTTTGAAATATATGATTTGGAATGATTCATAGTAACTCTATGAATAATGGAGAAATAAAGATAAAATTTATTTAAAAAAAAGAAAAATTATAAATTATTTGTCGATCTCGAGATTCGAACAGAAGACCAGCAAAATACAATGACACACCCTGCCGATCTAGCCACCAAGACTCGTACCTCGAGAGCTTCTGAAGGGTCAAAGATTCTCATTACAACTCGGCAATAAGTTTTAAGTATTGTGTAAATCTGGTTTTAAAAGCACACTGCTAAGAATATTAATATGTTCTGCGCATGTGCGGGAACTTGATTCTTAAAATTCCGATAAAATATAGAAATATTTTAAATTTATAATATTGTTTTGAAATATATGATTTGGAATGATTCATAGTAACGCTATGAATAATGGAGAAATAAAGAAAAAATTTATTTAAAAAAAAGAAAAATTATAAATTATTTGTCGATCTCGAGATTCGAACAGAAGACCAGCAAAATACAATGACACACCCTGCCGATCTAGCCACCAAGACTCGTACCTCGAGAGCTGCTGAAGGGTCAAAGATTCTCATTACGACTCGGCAATAAGTTTTAAGTATTGTGTAAATCTGGTTTTAAAAGCACACTGCTAAGAATATTAATAGATTCTGCGCATGTGCGGGAACTTGACTCTTAAAATTCCGATAAAATATAGAAATATTTTAAATTTATAATATTGTTTTGAAATATATGATTTGGAATGATTCATAAAAACTCTATAAATAATGGAGAAATAAAGAAAAAATTTATTTAAAAAAAAGAAAAATTATAAATTATTTGTCGATCTCGAGATTCGAACAGAAGACCAGCAAAATACAATGACACACCCTGCCGATCTAGCCACCAAGACTCGTACCTCGAGAGCTTCTGAAGGGTCAAAGATTCTCATTACAACTCGGCAATAAGTTTTAAGTATTGTGTAAATCTGGTTTTAAAAGCACAGTGCTAAGAATATTAATATGTTCTGCGCATGTGCGGGAACTTGATTCTTAAAATTCCGATAAAATATAGAAATATTTTAAATTTATAATATTGTTTTGAAATATATGATTTGGAATGATTCATAGTAACGCTATGAATAATGGAGAAATAAAGAAAAAATTTATTTAAAAAAAAGAAAAATTATAAATTATTTGTCGATCTCGAGATTCGAACAGAAGACCAGCAAAATACAATGACACACCCTGCCGATCTAGCCACCAAGACTCGTACCTCGAGAGCTGCTGAAGGGTCAAAGATTCTCATTACGACTCGGCAATAAGTTTTAAGTATTGTGTAAATCTGGTTTTAAAAGCACACTGCTAAGAATATTAATAGATTCTGCACATGTGCGGGAACTTGACTCTTAAAATTCCGATAAAATATAGAAATATTTTAAATTTATAATATTGTTTTGAAATATATGATTTGGAATGATTCATAGTAACTCTATGAATAATGGAGAAATAAAGATAAAATTTATTTTAAAAAAAGAAAAATTATAAATTATTTGTCGATCTCGAGATTCGAACAGAAGACCAGCAAAATACAATGACACACCCTGCCGATCTAGCCACCAAGACTCGTACCTCGAGAGCTTCTGAAGGGTCAAAGATTCTCATTACAACTCGGCAATAAGTTTTAAGTATTGTGTAAATCTGGTTTTAAAAGCACAGTGCTAAGAATATTAATATGTTCTGTGCATGTGCGGGAACTTGATTCTTAAAATTCCGATAAAATATAGAAATATTTTGAATTTATAATATTGTTTTGAAATATATGATTTGGAATGATTCATAGTAACGCTATGAATAATGGAGAAATAAAGAAAAAATTTATTTAAAAAAAAGAAAAATTATAAATTATTTGTCGATCTCGAGATTCGAACAGAAGACCAGCAAAATACAATGACACACCCTGCCGATCTAGCCACCAAGACTCGTACCTCGAGAGCTGCTGAAGGGTCAAAGATTCTCATTACGACTCGGCAATAAGTTTTAAGTATTGTGTAAATCTGGTTTTAAAAGCACACTGCTAAGAATATTAATAGATTCTGCACATGTGCGGGAACTTGACTCTTAAAATTCCGATAAAATATAGAAATATTTTAAATTTATAATATTGTTTTGAAATATATGATTTGGAATGATTCATAGTAACTCTATGAATAATGGAGAAATAAAGATAAAATTTATTTTAAAAAAAGAAAAATTATAAATTATTTGTCGATCTCGAGATTCGAACAGAAGACCAGCAAAATACAATGACACACCCTGCCGATCTAGCCACCAAGACTCGTACCTCGAGAGCTTCTGAAGGGTCAAAGATTCTCATTACAACTCGGCAATAAGTTTTAAGTATTGTGTAAATCTGGTTTTAAAAGCACAGTGCTAAGAATATTAATATGTTCTGTGCATGTGCGGGAACTTGATTCTTAAAATTCCGATAAAATATAGAAATATTTTGAATTTATAATATTGTTTTGAAATATATGATTTGGAATGATTCATAGTAACGCTATGAATAATGGAGAAATAAAGAAAAAATTTATTTAAAAAAAAGAAAAATTACAAATTATTTGTCGATCTCGAGATTCGAACAGAAGACCAGCAAAATACAATGACACACCCTGCCGATCTAGCCACCAAGATTCGTACCTCGAGAGCTTCTGAAGGGTCAAAGATTCTCAATACGACTCGGCAATAAGTTTTAAGTATTGTGTAAATCTGGTTTTAAAAGCACAATGCTAAGAAGATTAATAGATTCTGCGCATGTGCGGGAACTTGATTCTTAAAATTCCGATAAAATATAGAAATATTTTAAATTTATAATATTGTTTTGAAATATATGATTTGGAATGATTCATAGTAACGCTATGAATAATGGAGAAATATAGATAAAATTTATTTAAAAAAAAGAAAAATTATAAATTATTTGTCGATCTCGAGATTCGAACAGAAGACCAGAAAAATACAATAACACACCCTGCCGATCTAGCCACCAAGACTCGTACCTCGAGAGCTGCTGAAGGGTCAAAGATTCTCATTACGACTCGGCAATAATTTTTAAGTATTGTGTAAATCTGGTTTTAAAAGCACACTGCTAAGAATATTAATAGATTCTGCGCATGTGCGGGAACTTGACTCTTAAAATTCCGATAAAATATAGAAATATTTTAAATTTATAATATTGTTTTGAAATATATGATTTGGAATGATTCATAGTAACTCTATGAATAATGGAGAAATAAAGATAAAATTTATTTAAAAAAAAGAAAAATTATAAATTATTTGTCGATCTCGAGATTCGAACAGAAGACCAGCAAAATACAATTACACACCCTGCCGATCTAGCCACCAAGACTCGTACCTCGAGAGCTTCTGAAGGGTCAAAGATTCTCATTACAACTCGGCAATAAGTTTTAAGTATTGTGTAAATCTGGTTTTAAAAGCACACTGCTAAGAATATTAATAGATTCTGCGCATGTGCGGGAACTTGATTCTCAAAATACCGATAAAATATAGAAATATTTTAAATTTATAATATTGTTTTGAAATATATGATTTGGAATGATTCATAGTAACGCTATGAATAATGGAGAAATAAAGAAAAAATTTATTTAAAAAAAAGAAAAATTATAAATTATTTGTCGATCTCGAGATTCGAACAGAAGACCAGCAAAATACAATGACACACCCTGCCGATCTAGCCACCAAGACTCGTACCTCGAGAGCTGCTGAAGGGTCAAAGATTCTCATTACGACTCGGCAATAAGTTTTAAGTATTGTGTAAATCTGGTTTTAAAAGCACAATGCTAAGAATATTAATAGATTCTGCGCATGTGCGGGAACTTGACTCTTAAAATTCCGATAAAATATAGAAATATTTTAAATTTATAATATTGTTTTGAAATATATGATTTGGAATGATTCATAGTAACTCTATGAATAATGGAGAAATAAAGATAAAATTTATTTAAAAAAAAGAAAAATTATAAATTATTTGTCGATCTCGAGATTCGAACAGAAGACCAGCAAAATACAATGACACACCCTGCCGATCTAGCCACCAAGACTCGTACCTCGTTAGCTTCTGAAGGGTCAAAGATTCTCATTACAACTCGGCAATAAGTTTTAAGTATTGTGTAAATCTGGGTTTAAAAGCACACTGCTAAGAATATTAATATGTTCTGCGCATGTGCGGGAACTTGATTCTTAAAATTCCGATAAAATATAGAAATATTTTAAATTTATAATATTGTTTTGAAATATATGATTTGAAATGATTCATAGTAACGCTATGAATAATGGAGAAATAAAGAAAAAATTTATTTAAAAAAAAGAAAAATTATAAATTATTTGTCGATCTCGAGATTCGAACAGAAGACCAGCAAAATACAATGACACACCCTGCCGATCTAGCCACCAAGACTCGTACCTCGAGAGCTGCTGAAGGGTCAAAGATTCTCATTACGACTCGGCAATAAGTTTTAAGTATTGTGTAAATCTGGTTTTAAAAGCACAATGCTAAGAATATTAATAGATTCTGCGCATGTGCGGGAACTTGATTCTTAAAATTCCGATAAAATATAGAAATATTTTAAATTTATAATATTGTTTTGAAATATATGATTTGGAATGATTCATAGTAACGCTATGAAAAATGGAGAAATAAAGAAAAAATTTATTTAAAAAAAAGAAAAATTATAAATTATTTGTCGATCTCGAGATTCGAATAGAAGACCAGCAAAATACAATGACACACCCTGCCGATCTAGCCACCAAGACTCGTACCTCGAGAGCTGCTGAAGGGTCAAAGATTCTCATTACGACTCGGCAATAAGTTTTAAGTATTGTGTAAATCTGGTTTTAAAAGCACACTGCTAAGAATATTAATAGATTCTGCGCATGTGCGGGAACTTGACTCTTAAAATTCCGATAAAATATAGAAATATTTTAAATTTATAATATTGTTTTGAAATATATGATTTCGAATGATTCATAGTAACTCTATGAATAATGGAGAAATAAAGATAAAATTTATTTTAAAAAAAGAAAAATTATAAATTATTTGTCGATCTCGAGATTCGAACAGAAGACCAGCAAAATACAATGACACACCCTGCCGATCTAGCCACCAAGACTCGTACCTCGAGAGCTTCTGAAGGGTCAAAGATTCTCATTACAACTCGGCAATAAGTTTTAAGTATTGTGTAAATCTGGTTTTAAATGCACAGTGCTAAGAATATTAATATGTTCTGCGCATGTGCGGGAACTTGATTCTTAAAATTCCGATAAAATATAGAAATATTTTAAATTTATAATATTGTTTTGAAATATATGATTTGGAATGATTCATAGTAACGCTATGAATAATGGAGAAATAAAGAAAAAATTTATTTAAAAAAAAGAAAAATTATAAATTATTTGTCGATCTCGAGATTCGAACAGAAGACCAGCAAAATACAATGACACACCCTGCCGATCTAGCCACCAAGACTTGTACCTCGAGAGCTGCTGAAGGGTCAAAGATTCTCATTACGACTCGGCAATAAGTTTTAAGTATTGTGTAAATCTGGTTTTAAAAGCACACTGCTAAGAATATTAATAGATTCTGCACATGTGCGGGAACTTCACTCTTAAAATTCCGATAAAATATAGAAATATTTTAAATTTATAATATTGTTTTGAAATATATGATTTGGAATGATTCATAGTAACTCTATGAATAATGGAGAAATAAAGATAAAATTTATTTTAAAAAAAGAAAAATTATAAATTATTTGTCGATCTCGAGATTCGAACAGAAGACCAGCAAAATACAATGACACACCCTGCCGATCTAGCCACCAAGACTCGTACCTCGAGAGCTTCTGAAGGGTCAAAGATTCTCATTACAACTCGGCAATAAGTTTTAAGTATTGTGTAAATCTTGTTTTAAAAGCACAGTGCTAAGAATATTAATATGTTCTGCGCATGTGCGGGAACTTGATTCTTAAAATTCCGATAAAATATAGAAATATTTTAAATTTATAATATTGTTTTGAAATATATGATTTGGAATGATTTATAGTAACGCTATGAATAATGGAGAAATAAAGAAAAAATTTATTTAAAAAAAAGAAAAATTATAAATTATTTGTCGATCTCGAGATTCGAACAGAAGACCAGCAAAATACAATGACACACCCTGCCGATCTAGCCACCAAGACTCGTACCTCGAGAGCTGCTGAAGGGTCAAAGATTCTCATTACGACTCGGCAATAAGTTTTAAGTATTGTGTAAATCTGGTTTTAAAAGCACACTGCTAAGAATATTAATAGATTCTGCACATGTGCGGGAACTTGACTCTTAAAATTCCGATAAAATATAGAAATATTTTAAATTTATAATATTGTTTTGAAATATATGATTTGGAATGATTCATAGTAACTCTATGAATAATGGAGAAATAAAGATAAAATTTATTTTAAAAAAAGAAAAATTATAAATTATTTGTCGATCTCGAGATTCGAACAGAAGACCAGCAAAATACAATGACACACCCTGCCGATATAGCCACCAAGACTCGTACCTCGTTAGCTTCTGAAGGGTCAAAGATTCTCATTACAACTCGGCAATAAGTTTTAAGTATTGTGTAAATCTGGGTTTAAAAGCACACTGCTAAGAATATTAATATGTTCTGCGCATGTGCGGGAACTTGATTCTTAAAATTCCGATAAAATATAGAAATATTTTAAATTTATAATATTGTTTTGAAATATATGATTTGGAATGATTCATAGTAACGCTATGAATAATGGAGAAATAAAGAAAAAATTTATTTAAAAAAAAGAAAAATTATAAATTATTTGTCGATCTCGAGATTCGAACAGAAGACCAGCAAAATACAATGACACACCCTGCCGATCTAGCCACCAAGACTCGTACCTCGAGAGCTGCTGAAGGGTCAAAGATTCTCATTACGACTCGGCAATAAGTTTTAAGTATTGTGTAAATCTGGTTTTAAAAGCACAATGCTAAGAATATTAATAGATTCTGCGCATGTGCGGGAACTTGATTCTTAAAATTCCGATAAAATATAGAAATATTTTAAATTTATAATATTGTTTTGAAATATATGATTTGGAATGATTCATAGTAACGCTATGAATAATGGAGAAATAAAGAAAAAATTTATTTAAAAAAAAGAAAAATTATAAATTATTTGTCGATCTCGAGATTCGAATAGAAGACCAGCAAAATACAATGACACACCCTGCCGATCTAGCCACCAAGACTCGTACCTCGAGAGCTGCTGAAGGGTCAAAGATTCTCATTACGACTCGGCAATAAGTTTTAAGTATTGTGTAAATCTGGTTTTAAAAGCACACTGCTAAGAATATTAATAGATTCTGCGCATGTGCGGGAACTTGACTCTTAAAATTCCGATAAAATATAGAAATATTTTAAATTTATAATATTGTTTTGAAATATATGATTTGGAATGATTCATAGTAACTCTATGAATAATGGAGAAATAAAGATAAAATTTATTTTAAAAAAAGAAAAATTATAAATTATTTGTCGATCTCGAGATTCGAACAGAAGACCAGCAAAATACAATGACACACCCTGCCGATCTAGCCACCAAGACTCGTACCTCGAGAGCTTCTGAAGGGTCAAAGATTCTCATTACAACTCGGCAATAAGTTTTAAGTATTGTGTAAATCTGGTTTTAAAAGCACACTGCTAAGAATATTAATATGTTCTGCGCATGTGCGGGAACTTGATTCTTAAAATTCCGATAAAATATAGAAATATTTTAAATTTATAATATTGTTTTGAAATATATGATTTGGAATGATTCATAGTAACTCTATGAATAATGGAGAAATAAAGATAAAATTTATTTAAAAAAAAGAAAAATTATAAATTATTTGTCGATCTCGAGATTCGAACAGAAGACCAGCAAAATACAATGACACACCCTGCCGATCTAGCCACCAAGACTTGTACCTCGTGAGATTCTGAAGGGTCAAAGATTCTCATTACAACTCGGCAATAAGTTTTAAGTATTGTGTAAATCTGGTTTTAAAAGCACACTGCTAAGAATATTAATATGTTCTGCGCATGTGCGGGAACTTGATTCTTAAAATTCCGATAAAATATAGAAATATTTTAAATTTATAATATTGTTTTGAAATATATGATTTGGAATGATTCATAGTAACGCTATGAATAATGGAGAAATAAAGAAAAAATTTATTTAAAAAAAAGAAAAATTATAAATTATTTGTCGATCTCGAGATTCGAACAGAAGACCAGCAAAATACAATGACACACCCTGCCGATCTAGCCACCAAGACTCGTACCTCGAGAGCTGCTGAAGGGTCAAAGATTCTCATTACGACTCGGCAATAAGTTTTAAGTATTGTGTAAATCTGGTTTTAAAAGCACACTGCTAAGAATATTAATAGATTCTGCGCATGTGCGGGAACTTGACTCTTAAAATTCCGATAAAATATAGAAATATTTTAAATTTATAATATTGTTTTGAAATATATGATTTGGAATGATTCATAGTAACTCTATGAATAATGGAGAAATAAAGATAAAATTTATTTAAAAAAAAGAAAAATTATAAATTATTTGTCGATCTCGAGATTCGAACAGAAGACCAGCAAAATACAATGACACACCCTGCCGATCTAGCCACCAAGACTCGTACCTCGAGAGCTGCTGAAGGGTCAAAGATTCTCATTACGACTCGGCAATAAGTTTTAAGTATTGTGTAAATCTGGTTTTAAAAGCACACTGCTAAGAATATTAATAGATTCTGCGCATGTGCGGGAACTTGACTCTTAAAATTCCGATAAAATATAGAAATATTTTAAATTTATAATATTGTTTTGAAATATATGATTTGGAATGATTCATAGTAACTCTATGAATAATGGAGAAATAAAGATAAAATTTATTTAAAAAAAAGAAAAATTATAAATTATTTGTCGATCTCGAGATTCGAACAGAAGACCAGCAAAATACAATGACACACCCTGCCGATCTAGCCACCAAGACTCGTACCTCGAGAGCTTCTGAAGGGTCAAAGATTCTCATTACAACTCGGCAATAAGTTTTAAGTATTGTGTAAATCTGGTTTTAAAAGCACACTGCAAAGAATATTAATATGTTCTGCGCATGTGCGGGAACTTGATTCTTAAAATTCCGATAAAATATAGAAATATTTTAAATTTATAATATTGTTTTGAAATATATGATTTGGAATGATTCATAGTAACGCTATGAATAATGGAGAAATAAAGAAAAAATTTATTTAAAAAAAAGAAAAATTATAAATTATTTGTCGATCTCGAGATTCGAACAGAAGACCAGCAAAATACAATGACACACCCTGCCGATCTAGCCACCAAGACTCGTACCTCGAGAGCTGCTGAAGGGTCAAAGATTCTCACTACGACTCGGCAATAAGTTTTAAGTATTGTGTAAATCTGGTTTTAAAAGCACAATGCTAAGAATATTAATAGATTCTGCGCATGTGCGGGAACTTGATTCTTAAAATTCCGATAAAATATAGAAATATTTTAAATTTATAATATTGTTTTGAAATATATGATTTGGAATGATTCACAGTAACGCTATGAATAATGGAGAAATAAAGAAAAAATTTATTTAAAAAAAAGAAAAATTATAAATTATTTGTCGATCTCGAGATTCGAACAGAAGACCAGCAAAATACAATGACACACCCTGCCGATCTAGCCACCAAGACTCGTACCTCGAGAGCTGCTGAAGGGTCAAAGATTCTCATTACGACTCGGCAATAAGTTTTAAGTATTGTGTAAATCTGGTTTTAAAAGCACACTGCTAAGAATATTAATAGATTCTGCGCATGTGCGGGAACTTGACTCTTAAAATTCCGATAAAATATAGAAATATTTTAAATTTATAATATTGTTTTGAAATATATGATTTGGAATGATTCATAGTAACTCTATGAATAATGGAGAAATAAAGATAAAATTTATTTTTAAAAAAGAAAAATTATAAATTATTTGTCGATCTCGAGATTCGAACAGAAGACCAGCAAAATACAATGACACACCCTGCCGATCTAGCCACCAAGACTCGTACCTCGAGAGCTTCTGAAGGGTCAAAGATTCTCATTACAACTCGGCAATAAGTTTTAAGTATTGTGTAAATCTGGTTTTAAAAGCACACTGCTAAGAATATTAATAGATTCTGCGCATGTGCGGGAACTTGATTCTTAAAATTCCGATAAAATATAGAAATATTTTAAATTTATAATATTGTTTTGAAATATATGATTTGGAATGATTCATAGTAACGCTATGAATAATGGAGAAATAAAGAAAAAATTTATTTAAAAAAAAAAAAATTATAAATTATTTGTCGATCTCGAGATTCGAACAGAAGACCAGCAAAATACAATGACACACCCTGCCGATCTAGCCACCAAGACTCGTACCTCGAGAGCTGCTGAAGGGTCAAAGATTCTCATTACGACTCGGCAATAAGTTTTAAGTATTGTGTAAATCTGGTTTTAAAAGCACAATGCTAAGAATATTAATAGATTCTGCGCATGTGCGGGAACTTGACTCTTAAAATTCCGATAAAATATAGAAATATTTTAAATTTATAATATTGTTTTGAAATATATGATTTGGAATGATTCATAAAAACTCTATAAATAATGGAGAAATAAAGATAAAATTTATTTAAAAAAAAGAAAAATTATAAATTATTTGTCGATCTCGAGATTCGAACAGAAGACCAGCAAAATACAATGACACACCCTGCCTATCTAGCCACCAAGACTCGTACCTCGAGAACTGCTGAAGGGTCAAAGATTCTCATTACGACTCGGCGATAAGTTCTAAGTATTGTGTAAATCTGGTTTTAAAAGCACACTGCTAAGAATATTAATAGATTCTGCGCATGTGCGGGAACTTGACTCTTAAAATTCCGATAAAATATAGAAATATTTTAAATTTATAATATTGTTTTGAAATATATGATTTGGAATGATTCATAAAAACTCTATAAATAATGGAGAAATAAAGATAAAATTTATTTAAAAAAAAGAAAAATTATAAATTATTTGTCGATCTCGAGATTCGAACAGAAGACCAGCAAAATACAATGACACACCCTGCCGATCTAGCCACCAAGACTCGTACCTCGAGAGCTTCTGAAGGGTCAAAGATTCTCATTACAACTCGGCAATAAGTTTTAAGTATTGTGTAAATCTGGTTTTAAAAGCACACTGCTAAGAATATTAATATGTTCTGCGCATGTGCGGGAACTTGATTCTTAAAATTCCGATAAAATATAGAAATATTTTAAATTTATAATATTGTTTTGAAATATATGATTTGGAATGATTCATAGTAACTCTATGAATAATGGAGAAATAAAGATAAAATTTATTTAAAAAAAAGAAAAATTATAAATTATTTGTCGATCTCGAGATTCGAACAGAAGACCAGCAAAATACAATGACACACCCTGCCGATCTAGCCACCAAGACTCGTACCTCGAGAGCTTCTGAAGGGTCAAAGATTCTCATTACAACTCGGCAATAAGTTTTAAGTATTGTGTAAATCTGGTTTTAAAAGCACACTGCTAAGAATATTAATAGATTCTGCGCATATGCGGGAACTTGATTCTTAAAATTCCGATAAAATATAGAAATATTTTAAATTTATAATATTGTTTTGAAATATATGATTTGGAATGATTCATAGTAACGCTATGAATAATGGAGAAATAAAGAAAAAATTTATTTAAAAAAAAAAAAATTATAAATTATTTGTCGATCTCGAGATTCGAACAGAAGACCAGCAAAATACAATGACACACCCTGCCGATCTAGCCACCAAGACTCGTACCTCGAGAGCTGCTGAAGGGTCAAAGATTCTCATTACGACTCGGCAATAAGTTTTAAGTATTGTGTAAATCTGGTTTTAAAAGCACAATGCTAAGAATATTAATAGATTCTGCGCATGTGCGGGAACTTGACTCTTAAAATTCCGATAAAATATAGAAATATTTTAAATTTATAATATTGTTTTGAAATATATGATTTGGAATGATTCATAAAAACTCTATAAATAATGGAGAAATAAAGATAAAATTTATTTAAAAAAAAGAAAAATTATAAATTATTTGTCGATCTCGAGATTCGAACAGAAGACCAGCAAAATACAATGACACACCCTGCCTATCTAGCCACCAAGACTCGTACCTCGAGAACTGCTGAAGGGTCAAAGATTCTCATTACGACTCGGCGATAAGTTCTAAGTATTGTGTAAATCTGGTTTTAAAAGCACACTGCTAAGAATATTAATAGATTCTGCGCATGTGCGGGAACTTGACTCTTAAAATTCCGATAAAATATAGAAATATTTTAAATTTATAATATTGTTTTGAAATATATGATTTGGAATGATTCATAAAAACTCTATAAATAATGGAGAAATAAAGATAAAATTTATTTAAAAAAAAGAAAAATTATAAATTATTTGTCGATCTCGAGATTCGAACAGAAGACCAGCAAAATACAATGACACACCCTGCCGATCTAGCCACCAAGACTCGTACCTCGAGAGCTTCTGAAGGGTCAAAGATTCTCATTACAACTCGGCAATAAGTTTTAAGTATTGTGTAAATCTGGTTTTAAAAGCACACTGCTAAGAATATTAATATGTTCTGCGCATGTGCGGGAACTTGATTCTTAAAATTCCGATAAAATATAGAAATATTTTAAATTTATAATATTGTTTTGAAATATATGATTTGGAATGATTCATAGTAACTCTATGAATAATGGAGAAATAAAGATAAAATTTATTTAAAAAAAAGAAAAATTATAAATTATTTGTCGATCTCGAGATTCGAACAGAAGACCAGCAAAATACAATGACACACCCTGCCGATCTAGCCACCAAGACTTGTACCTCGAGAGATTCTGAAGGGTCAAAGATTCTCATTACAACTCGGCAATAAGTTTTAAGTATTGTGTAAATCTGGTTTTAAAAGCACACTGCTAAGAATATTAATATGTTCTGCGCATGTGCGGGAACTTGATTCTTAAAATTCCGATAAAATATAGAAATATTTTAAATTTATAATATTGTTTTGAAATATATGATTTGGAATGATTCATAGTAACGCTATGAATAATGGAGAAATAAAGAAAAAATTTATTTAAAAAAAAGAAAAATTATAAATTATTTGTCGATCTCGAGATTCGAACAGAAGACCAGCAAAATACAATGACACACCCTGCCGATCTAGCCACCAAGACTCGTACCTCGAGAGCTGCTGAAGGGTCAAAGATTCTCATTACGACTCGGCAATAAGTTTTAAGTATTGTGTAAATCTGGTTTTAAAAGCACACTGCTAAGAATATTAATAGATTCTGCGCATGTGCGGGAACTTGACTCTTAAAATTCCGATAAAATATAGAAATATTTTAAATTTATAATATTGTTTTGAAATATATGATTTGGAATGATTCATAGTAACTCTATGAATAATGGAGAAATAAAGATAAAATTTATTTAAAAAAAAGAAAAATTATAAATTATTTGTCGATCTCGAGATTCGAACAGAAGACCAGCAAAATACAATGACACACCCTGCCGATCTAGCCACCAAGACTCGTACCTCGAGAGCTGCTGAAGGGTCAAAGATTCTCATTACGACTCGGCAATAAGTTTTAAGTATTGTGTAAATCTGGTTTTAAAAGCACACTGCTAAGAATATTAATAGATTCTGCGCATGTGCGGGAACTTGACTCTTAAAATTCCGATAAAATATAGAAATATTTTAAATTTATAATATTGTTTTGAAATATATGATTTGGAATGATTCATAAAAACTCTATAAATAATGGAGAAATAAAGATAAAATTTATTTAAAAAAAAGAAAAATTATAAATTATTTGTCGATCTCGAGATTCGAACAGAAGACCAGCAAAATACAATGACACACCCTGCCGATCTAGCCACCAAGACTCGTACCTCGAGAGCTTCTGAAGGGTCAAAGATTCTCATTACAACTCGGCAATAAGTTTTAAGTATTGTGTAAATCTGGTTTTAAAAGCACACTGCTAAGAATATTAATATGTTCTGCGCATGTGCGGGAACTTGATTCTTAAAATTCCGATAAAATATAGAAATATTTTAAATTTATAATATTGTTTTGAAATATATGATTTGGAATGATTCATAGTAACTCTATGAATAATGGAGAAATAAAGATAAAATTTATTTAAAAAAAAGAAAAATTATAAATTATTTGTCGATCTCGAGATTCGAACAGAAGACCAGCAAAATACAATGACACACCCTGCCGATCTAGCCACCAAGACTTGTACCTCGAGAGATTCTGAAGGGTCAAAGATTCTCATTACAACTCGGCAATAAGTTTTAAGTATTGTGTAAATCTGGTTTTAAAAGCACACTGCTAAGAATATTAATATGTTCTGCGCATGTGCGGGAACTTGATTCTTAAAATTCCGATAAAATATAGAAATATTTTAAATTTATAATATTGTTTTGAAATATATGATTTGGAATGATTCATAGTAACGCTATGAATAATGGAGAAATAAAGAAAAAATTTATTTAAAAAAAAGAAAAATTATAAATTATTTGTCGATCTCGAGATTCGAACAGAAGACCAGCAAAATACAATGACACACCCTGCCGATCTAGCCACCAAGACTCGTACCTCGAGAGCTGCTGAAGGGTCAAAGATTCTCATTACGACTCGGCAATAAGTTTTAAGTATTGTGTAAATCTGGTTTTAAAAGCACACTGCTAAGAATATTAATAGATTCTGCGCATGTGCGGGAACTTGACTCTTAAAATTCCGATAAAATATAGAAATATTTTAAATTTATAATATTGTTTTGAAATATATGATTTGGAATGATTCATAGTAACTCTATGAATAATGGAGAAATAAAGATAAAATTTATTTAAAAAAAAGAAAAATTATAAATTATTTGTCGATCTCGAGATTCGAACAGAAGACCAGCAAAATACAATGACACACCCTGCCGATCTAGCCACCAAGACTCGTACCTCGAGAGCTGCTGAAGGGTCAAAGATTCTCATTACGACTCGGCAATAAGTTTTAAGTATTGTGTAAATCTGGTTTTAAAAGCACACTGCTAAGAATATTAATAGATTCTGCGCATGTGCGGGAACTTGACTCTTAAAATTCCGATAAAATATAGAAATATTTTAAATTTATAATATTGTTTTGAAATATATGATTTGGAATGATTCATAGTAACTCTATGAATAATGGAGAAATAAAGATAAAATTTATTTAAAAAAAAGAAAAATTATAAATTATTTGTCGATCTCGAGATTCGAACAGAAGACCAGCAAAATACAATGACACACCCTGCCGATCTAGCCACCAAGACTCGTACCTCGAGAGCTTCTGAAGGGTCAAAGATTCTCATTACAACTCGGCAATAAGTTTTAAGTATTGTGTAAATCTGGTTTTAAAAGCACACTGCAAAGAATATTAATATGTTCTGCGCATGTGTGGGAACTTGATTCTTAAAATTCCGATAAAATATAGAAATATTTTAAATTTATAATATTGTTTTGAAATATATGATTTGGAATGATTCATAGTAACGCTATGAATAATGGAGAAATAAAGAAAAAATTTATTTAAAAAAAAGAAAAATTATAAATTATTTGTCGATCTCGAGATTCGAACAGAAGACCAGCAAAATACAATGACACACCCTGCCGATCTAGCCACCAAGACTCGTACCTCGAGAGCTGCTGAAGGGTCAAAGATTCTCACTACGACTCGGCAATAAGTTTTAAGTATTGTGTAAATCTGGTTTTAAAAGCACAATGCTAAGAGTATTAATAGATTCTGCGCATGTGCGGGAACTTGATTCTTAAAATTCCGATAAAATATAGAAATATTTTAAATTTATAATATTGTTTTGAAATATATGATTTGGAATGATTCACAGTAACGCTATGAATAATGGAGAAATAAAGAAAAAATTTATTTAAAAAAAAGAAAAATTATAAATTATTTGTCGATCTCGAGATTCGAACAGAAGACCAGCAAAATACAATGACACACCCTGCCGATCTAGCCACCAAGACTCGTACCTCGAGAGCTGCTGAAGGGTCAAAGATTCTCATTACGACTCGGCAATAAGTTTTAAGTATTGTGTAAATCTGGTTTTAAAAGCACACTGCTAAGAATATTAATAGATTCTGCGCATGTGCGGGAACTTGACTCTTAAAATTCCGATAAAATATAGAAATATTTTAAATTTATAATATTGTTTTGAAATATATGATTTGGAATGATTCATAGTAACTCTATGAATAATGGAGAAATAAAGATAAAATTTATTTTTAAAAAAGAAAAATTATAAATTATTTGTCGATCTCGAGATTCGAACAGAAGACCAGCAAAATACAATGACACACCCTGCCGATCTAGCCACCAAGACTCGTACCTCGAGAGCTTCTGAAGGGTCAAAGATTCTCATTACAACTCGGCAATAAGTTTTAAGTATTGTGTAAATCTGGTTTTAAAAGCACACTGCTAAGAATATTAATAGATTCTGCGCATGTGCGGGAACTTGATTCTTAAAATTCCGATAAAATATAGAAATATTTTAAATTTATAATATTGTTTTGAAATATATGATTTGGAATGATTCATAGTAACGCTATGAATAATGGAGAAATAAAGAAAAAATTTATTTAAAAAAAAAAATTATAAATTATTTGTCGATCTCGAGATTCGAACAGAAGACCAGCAAAATACAATGACACACCCTGCCGATCTAGCCACCAAGACTCGTACCTCGAGAGCTGCTGAAGGGTCAAAGATTCTCATTACGACTCGGCAATAAGTTTTAAGTATTGTGTAAATCTGGTTTTAAAAGCACAATGCTAAGAATATTAATAGATTCTGCGCATGTGCGGGAACTTGACTCTTAAAATTCCGATAAAATATAGAAATATTTTAAATTTATAATATTGTTTTGAAATATATGATTTGGAATGATTCATAAAAACTCTATAAATAATGGAGAAATAAAGATAAAATTTATTTAAAAAAAAGAAAAATTATAAATTATTTGTCGATCTCGAGATTCGAACAGAAGACCAGCAAAATACAATGACACACCCTGCCTATCTAGCCACCAAGACTCGTACCTCGAGAACTGCTGAAGGGTCAAAGATTCTCATTACGACTCGGCGATAAGTTTTAAGTATTGTGTAAATCTGGTTTTAAAAGCACACTGCTAAGAATATTAATAGATTCTGCGCATGTGCGGGAACTTGACTCTTAAAATTCCGATAAAATATAGAAATATTTTAAATTTATAATATTGTTTTGAAATATATGATTTGGAATGATTCGTAGTAACTCTATGAATAATGGAGAAATAAAGATAAAATTTATTTTAAAAAAAGAAAAATTATAAATTATTTGTCGATCTCGAGATTCGAACAGAAGACCAGCAAAATACAATGACACACCCTGCCAATCTAGCCACCAAGACTCGTACCTCGAGAGCTTCTGAAGGGTCAAAGATTCTCATTACAACTCGGCAATAAGTTTTAAGTATTGTGTAAATCTGGTTTTAAAAGCACACTGCTAAGAATATTAATATGTTCTGCGCATGTGCGGGAACTTGATTCTTAAAATTCCGATAAAATATAGAAATATTTTAAATTTATAATATTGTTTTGAAATATATGATTTGGAATGATTCATAGTAACTCTATGAATAATGGAGAAATAAAGATAAAATTTATTTTAAAAAAAGAAAAATTATAAATTATTTGTCGATCTCGAGATTCGAACAGAAGACCAGCAAAATACAATGACACACCCTGCCGATCTAGCCACCAAGACTCGTACCTCGAGAGCTTCTGAAGGGTCAAAGATTCTCATTACAACTCGGCAATAAGTTTTAAGTATTGTGTAAATCTGGTTTTAAAAGCACACTGCAAAGAATATTAATATGTTCTGCGCATGTGCGGGAACTTGATTCTTAAAATTCCGATAAAATATAGAAATATTTTAAATTTATAATATTGTTTTGAAATATATGATTTGGAATGATTCATAGTAACGCTATGAATAATGGAGAAATAAAGAAAAAATTTATTTAAAAAAAAGAAAAATTATAAATTATTTGTCGATCTCGAGATTCGAACAGAAGACCAGCAAAATACAATGACACACCCTGCCGATCTAGCCACCAAGACTCGTACCTCGAGAGCTGCTGAAGGGTCAAAGATTCTCACTACGACTCGGCAATAAGTTTTAAGTATTGTGTAAATCTGGTTTTAAAAGCACAATGCTAAGAATATTAATAGATTCTGCGCATGTGCGGGAACTTGATTCTTAAAATTCCGATAAAATATAGAAATATTTTAAATTTATAATATTGTTTTGAAATATATGATTTGGAATGATTCACAGTAACGCTATGAATAATGGAGAAATAAAGAAAAAATTTATTTAAAAAAAAGAAAAATTATAAATTATTTGTCGATCTCGAGATTCGAACAGAAGACCAGCAAAATACAATGACACACCCTGCCGATCTAGCCACCAAGACTCGTACCTCGAGAGCTGCTGAAGGGTCAAAGATTCTCATTACGACTCGGCAATAAGTTTTAAGTATTGTGTAAATCTGGTTTTAAAAGCACACTGCTAAGAATATTAATAGATTCTGCGCATGTGCGGGAACTTGACTCTTAAAATTCCGATAAAATATAGAAATATTTTAAATTTATAATATTGTTTTGAAATATATGATTTGGAATGATTCATAGTAACTCTATGAATAATGGAGAAATAAAGATAAAATTTATTTTTAAAAAAGAAAAATTATAAATTATTTGTCGATCTCGAGATTCGAACAGAAGACCAGCAAAATACAATGACACACCCTGCCGATCTAGCCACCAAGACTCGTACCTCGAGAGCTTCTGAAGGGTCAAAGATTCTCATTACAACTCGGCAATAAGTTTTAAGTATTGTGTAAATCTGGTTTTAAAAGCACACTGCTAAGAATATTAATAGATTCTGCGCATGTGCGGGAACTTGATTCTTAAAATTCCGATAAAATATAGAAATATTTTAAATTTATAATATTGTTTTGAAATATATGATTTGGAATGATTCATAGTAACGCTATGAATAATGGAGAAATAAAGAAAAAATTTATTTAAAAAAAAAAAATTATAAATTATTTGTCGATCTCGAGATTCGAACAGAAGACCAGCAAAATACAATGACACACCCTGCCGATCTAGCCACCAAGACTCGTACCTCGAGAGCTGCTGAAGGGTCAAAGATTCTCATTACGACTCGGCAATAAGTTTTAAGTATTGTGTAAATCTGGTTTTAAAAGCACAATGCTAAGAATATTAATAGATTCTGCGCATGTGCGGGAACTTGACTCTTAAAATTCCGATAAAATATAGAAATATTTTAAATTTATAATATTGTTTTGAAATATATGATTTGGAATGATTCATAAAAACTCTATAAATAATGGAGAAATAAAGATAAAATTTATTTAAAAAAAAGAAAAATTATAAATTATTTGTCGATCTCGAGATTCGAACAGAAGACCAGCAAAATACAATGACACACCCTGCCTATCTAGCCACCAAGACTCGTACCTCGAGAACTGCTGAAGGGTCAAAGATTCTCATTACGACTCGGCAATAAGTTTTAAGTATTGTGTAAATCTGGTTTTAAAAGCACACTGCTAAGAATATTAATAGATTCTGCGCATGTGCGGGAACTTGACTCTTAAAATTCCGATAAAATATAGAAATATTTTAAATTTATAATATTGTTTTGAAATATATGATTTGGAATGATTCGTAGTAACTCTATGAATAATGGAGAAATAAAGATAAAATTTATTTTAAAAAAAGAAAAATTATAAATTATTTGTCGATCTCGAGATTCGAACAGAAGACCAGCAAAATACAATGACACACCCTGCCAATCTAGCCACCAAGACTCGTACCTCGAGAGCTTCTGAAGGGTCAAAGATTCTCATTACAACTCGGCAATAAGTTTTAAGTATTGTGTAAATCTGGTTTTAAAAGCACACTGCTAAGAATATTAATATGTTCTGCGCATGTGCGGGAACTTGATTCTTAAAATTCCGATAAAATATAGAAATATTTTAAATTTATAATATTGTTTTGAAATATATGATTTGGAATGATTCATAGTAACTCTATGAATAATGGAGAAATAAAGATAAAATTTATTTTAAAAAAAGAAAAATTATAAATTATTTGTCGATCTCGAGATTCGAACAGAAGACCAGCAAAATACAATGACACACCCTGCCGATCTAGCCACCACGACTCGTACCTCGAGAGCTTCTGAAGGGTCAAAGATTCTCATTACAACTCGGCAATAAATTTTAAGTATTGTGTAAATCTGGTTTTAAAAGCACACTGCTAAGAATATTAATATGTTCTGCGCATGTGCGGGAACTTGATTCTTAAAATTCCGATAAAATATAGAAATATTTTAAATTTATAATATTGTTTTGAAATATATGATTTGGAATGATTCATAGTAACGCTATGAATAATGGAGAAATAAAGAAAAAGTTTATTTTAAAAAAAGAAAAATTATAAATTATTTGTCGATCTCGAGATTCGAACAGAAGACCAGCAAAATACAATGACACACCCTGCCGATCTAGCCACCAAGACTCGTACCTCGAGAGCTGCTGAAGGGTCAAAGATTCTCATTACGACTCGGCAATAAGTTTTAAGTATTGTGTAAATCTGGTTTTAAAAGCACAATGCTAAGAATATTAATAGATTCTGCGCATGTGCGGGAACTTGATTCTTAAAATTCCGATAAAATATAGAAATATTTTAAATTTATAATATTGTTTTGAAATATATGATTTGGAATGATTCATAGTAACGCTATGAATAATGGAGAAATAAAGAAAAAATTTATTTAAAAAAAAGAAAAATTATAAATTATTTGTCGATCTCGAGATTCGAACAGAAGACCAGCAAAATACAATGACACACCCTGCCGATCTAGCCACCAAGACTCGTACCTCGAGAGCTGATGAAGGGTCAAAGATTCTCATTACGACTCGGCAATAAGTTTTAAGTATTGTGTAAATCTGGTTTTAAAAGCACACTGCTAAGAATATTAATAGATTCTGCGCATGTGCGGGAACTTGACTCTTAAAATTCCGATAAAATATAGAAATATTTTAAATTTATAATATTGTTTTGAAATATATGATTTGGAATGATTCATAGTAACTCTATGAATAATGGAGAAATAAAGATAAAATTTATTTTAAAAAAAGAAAAATTATAAATTATTTGTCGATCTCTAGATTCGAACAGAAGACCAGCAAAATACAATGACACACCCTGCCAATCTAGCCACCAAGACTCGTACCTCGAGAGCTTCTGAAGGGTCAAAGATTCTCATTACAACTCGGCAATAAGTTTTAAGTATTGTGTAAATCTGGTTTTAAAAGCACACTGCTAAGAATATTAATATGTTCTGCGCATGTGCGGGAACTTGATTCTTAAAATTCCGATAAAATATAGAAATATTTTAAATTTATAATATTGTTTTGAAATATATGATTTGGAATGATTCATAGTAACGCTATGAATAATGGAGAAATAAAGAAAAAATTTATTTAAAAAAAAGAAAAATTATAAATTATTTGTCGATCTCGAGATTCGAACAGAAGACCAGCAAAATACAATGACACACCCTGCCGATCTAGCCACCAAGACTCGTACCTCGAGAGCTGCTGAAGGGTCAAAGATTCTCATTACGACTCGGCAATAAGTTTTAAGTATTGTGTAAATCTGGTTTTAAAAGCACACTGCTAAGAATATTAATAGATTCTGCGCAAGTGCGGGAACTTGACTCTTAAAATTCCGATAAAATATAGAAATATTTTAAATTTATAATATTGTTTTGAAATATATGATTTGGAATGATTCATAGTAACGCTATGAATAATGGAGAAATAAAGAAAAAATTTATTTAAAAAAAAAAAATTATAAATTATTTGTCGATCTCGAGATTCGAACAGAAGACCAGCAAAATACAATGACACACCCTGCCGATCTAGCCACCAAGACTCGTACCTCGAGAGCTGCTGAAGGGTCAAAGATTCTCATTACGACTCGGCAATAAGTTTTAAGTATTGTGTAAATCTGGTTTTAAAAGCACAATGCTAAGAATATTAATAGATTCTGCGCATGTGCGGGAACTTGACTCTTAAAATTCCGATAAAATATAGAAATATTTTAAATTTATAATATTGTTTTGAAATATATGATTTGGAATGATTCATAAAAACTCTATAAATAATGGAGAAATAAAGATAAAATTTATTTAAAAAAAAGAAAAATTATAAATTATTTGTCGATCTCGAGATTCGAACAGAAGACCAGCAAAATACAATGACACACCCTGCCTATCTAGCCACCAAGACTCGTACCTCGAGAACTGCTGAAGGGTCAAAGATTCTCATTACGACTCGGCAATAAGTTTTAAGTATTGTGTAAATCTGGTTTTAAAAGCACACTGCTAAGAATATTAATAGATTCTGCGCATGTGCGGGAACTTGACTCTTAAAATTCCGATAAAATATAGAAATATTTTAAATTTATAATATTGTTTTGAAATATATGATTTGGAATGATTCGTAGTAACTCTATGAATAATGGAGAAATAAAGATAAAATTTATTTTAAAAAAAGAAAAATTATAAATTATTTGTCGATCTCGAGATTCGAACAGAAGACCAGCAAAATACAATGACACACCCTGCCAATCTAGCCACCAAGACTCGTACCTCGAGAGCTTCTGAAGGGTCAAAGATTCTCATTACAACTCGGCAATAAGTTTTAAGTATTGTGTAAATCTGGTTTTAAAAGCACACTGCTAAGAATATTAATATGTTCTGCGCATGTGCGGGAACTTGATTCTTAAAATTCCGATAAAATATAGAAATATTTTAAATTTATAATATTGTTTTGAAATATATGATTTGGAATGATTCATAGTAACTCTATGAATAATGGAGAAATAAAGATAAAATTTATTTTAAAAAAAGAAAAATTATAAATTATTTGTCGATCTCGAGATTCGAACAGAAGACCAGCAAAATACAATGACACACCCTGCCGATCTAGCCACCAAGACTCGTACCTCGAGAGCTTCTGAAGGGTCAAAGATTCTCATTACAACTCGGCAATAAATTTTAAGTATTGTGTAAATCTGGTTTTAAAAGCACACTGCTAAGAATATTAATAGATTCTGCGCATGTGCGGGAACTTGACTCTTAATATTCCGATAAAATATAGAAATATTTTAAATTTATAATATTGTTTTGAAATATATGATTTGGAATGATTCATAGTAACTCTATGAATAAAGGAGAAATAAAGATAAAATTTATTTAAAAAAAAGAAAAATTATAAATTATTTGTCGATCTCAAGATTCGAACAGAAGACCAGCAAAATACAATGACACACCCTGCCGATCTAGCCACCAAGACTCGTACCTCGAGAGCTTCTGAAGGGTCAAAGATTCTCATTACAACTCGGCAATAAGTTTTAAGTATTGTGTAAATCTGGTTTTAAAAGCACACTGCTAAGAATATTAATATGTTCTGCGCATGTGCGGGAACTTGATTCTTAAAATTCCGATAAAATATAGAAATATTTTAAATTTATAATATTGTTTTGAAATATATGATTTGGAATGATTCATAGTAACGCTATGAATAATGGAGAAATAAAGAAAAAATTTATTTAAAAAAAAGAAAAATTATAAATTTTTGTCGATCTCGAGATTCGAACAGAAGACCAGCAAAATACAATGACACACCCTGCCGATCTAGCCACCAAGACACGTACCTCGAGAGCTGCTGAAGGGTCAAAGATTCTCATTACGACTCGGCAATAAGTTTTAAGTATTGTGTAAATCTGGTTTTAAAAGCACACTGCTAAGAATATTAATAGATTCTGCGCATGTGCGGGAACTTGACTCTTAAAATTCCGATAAAATATAGAAATATTTTAAATTTATAATATTGTTTTGAAATATATGATTTGGAATGATTCATAAAAACTCTATAAATAATGGAGAAATAAAGAAAAAATTTATTTAAAAAAAAGAAAAATTATAAATTATTTGTCGATCTCGAGATTCGAACAGAAGACCAGCAAAATACAATGACACACCCTGCCGATCTAGCCACCAAGACTCGTACCTCGAGAGCTGCTGAAGGGTCAAAGATTCTCATTACGACTCGGCAATAAGTTTTAAGTATTGTGTAAATCTGGTTTTAAAAGCACACTGCTAAGAATATTAATAGATTCTGCGCATGTGCGGGAACTTGACTCTTAAAATTCCGATAAAATATAGAAATATTTTAAATTTATAATATTGTTTTGAAATATATGATTTGGTATGATTCATAGTAACTCTATGAATAATGGAGAAATAAAGATAAAATTTATTTAAAAAAAAGAAAAATTATAAATTATTTGTCGATCTCGAGATTCGAACAGAAGTTCAGCAAAATACAATGACACACCCTGCCGATCTAGCCACCAAGACTCGTACCTCGAGAGCTTCTGAAGGGTCAAAGATTCTCATTACGACTCGGCAATAAGTTTTAAGTATTGTGTAAATCTGGTTTTAAAAGCACACTGCTAAGAATATTAATATGTTCTGCGTATGTGCGGGAACTTGATTCTTAAAATTCCGATAAAATATAGAAATTTTTTAAATTTATAATATTGTTTTGAAATATATGATTTGGAATGATTCATAGTAACGCTATGAATAATGGAGAAATAAAGAAAAAATTTATTTAAAAAAAAGAAAAATTATAAATTATTTGTCGATCTCGAGATTCGAACAGAAGACCAGCAAAATACAATGACACACCCTGCCGATCTAGCCACCAAGACTCGTACCTCGAGAGCTGCTGAAGGGTCAAAGATTCTCATTACGACTCGGCAATAAGTTTTAAGTATTGTGTAAATCTGGTTTTAAAAGCACAATGCTAAGATAATTAATAGATTCTGCGCATGTGCGGGAACTTGACTCTTAAAATTCCGATAAAATATAGAAATATTTTAAATTTATAATATTGTTTTGAAATATATGATTTGGAATGATTCATAGTAACTCTATGAATAATGGAGAAATAAAGATAAAATTTATTTAAAAAAAAGAAAAATTATAAATTATTTGTCGATCTCAAGATTCGAACAGAAGACCAGCAAAATACAATGACACACCCTGCCGATCTAGCCACCAAGACTCGTACCTCGAGAGCTTCTGAAGGGTCAAAGATTCTCATTACAACTCGGCAATAAGTTTTAAGTATTGTGTAAATCTGGTTTTAAAAGCACACTGCTAAGAATATTAATATGTTCTGCGCATGTGCGGGAACTTGATTCTTAAAATTCCGATAAAATATAGAAATATTTTAAATTTATAATATTGTTTTGAAATATATGATTTGGAATGATTCATAGTAACGCTATGAATAATGGAGAAATAAAGAAAAAATTTATTTAAAAAAAAGAAAAATTATAAATTTTTGTCGATCTCGAGATTCGAACAGAAGACCAGCAAAATACAATGACACACCCTGCCGATCTAGCCACCAAGACACGTACCTCGAGAGCTGCTGAAGGGTCAAAGATTCTCATTACGACTCGGCAATAAGTTTTAAGTATTGTGTAAATCTGGTTTTAAAAGCACACTGCTAAGAATATTAATAGATTCTGCGCATGTGCGGGAACTTGACTCTTAAAATTCCGATAAAATATAGAAATATTTTAAATTTATAATATTGTTTTGAAATATATGATTTGGAATGATTCATAAAAACTCTATAAATAATGGAGAAATAAAGAAAAAATTTATTTAAAAAAAAGAAAAATTATAAATTATTTGTCGATCTCGAGATTCGAACAGAAGACCAGCAAAATACAATGACACACCCTGCCGATCTAGCCACCAAGACTCGTACCTCGAGAGCTGCTGAAGGGTCAAAGATTCTCATTACGACTCGGCAATAAGTTTTAAGTATTGTGTAAATCTGGTTTTAAAAGCACACTGCTAAGAATATTAATAGATTCTGCGCATGTGCGGGAACTTGACTCTTAAAATTCCGATAAAATATAGAAATATTTTAAATTTATAATATTGTTTTGAAATATATGATTTGGTATGATTCATAGTAACTCTATGAATAATGGAGAAATAAAGATAAAATTTATTTAAAAAAAAGAAAAATTATAAATTATTTGTCGATCTCGAGATTCGAACAGAAGTTCAGCAAAATACAATGACACACCCTGCCGATCTAGCCACCAAGACTCGTACCTCGAGAGCTTCTGAAGGGTCAAAGATTCTCATTACGACTCGGCAATAAGTTTTAAGTATTGTGTAAATCTGGTTTTAAAAGCACACTGCTAAGAATATTAATATGTTCTGCGTATGTGCGGGAACTTGATTCTTAAAATTCCGATAAAATATAGAAATTTTTTAAATTTATAATATTGTTTTGAAATATATGATTTGGAATGATTCATAGTAACGCTATGAATAATGGAGAAATAAAGAAAAAATTTATTTAAAAAAAAGAAAAATTATAAATTATTTGTCGATCTCGAGATTCGAACAGAAGACCAGCAAAATACAATGACACACCCTGCCGATCTAGCCACCAAGACTCGTACCTCGAGAGCTGCTGAAGGGTCAAAGATTCTCATTACGACTCGGCAATAAGTTTTAAGTATTGTGTAAATCTGGTTTTAAAAGCACAATGCTAAGATAATTAATAGATTCTGCGCATGTGCGGGAACTTGACTCTTAAAATTCCGATAAAATATAGAAATATATTAAATTTATAATATTGTTTTGAAATATATGATTTGGAATGATTCATAGTAACTCTATGAATAATGGAGAAATAAAGATAAAATTTATTTTAAAAAAAAATTATAAATTATTTGTCGATCTCGAGATTCGAACAGAAGACCAGCAAAATACAATGACACACCCTGCCGATCTAGCCACCAAGACTCGTACCTCGAGAGCTGCTGAAGGGTCAAAGATTCTCATTACGACTCGGCAATAAGTTTTAAGTATTGTGTAAATCTGGTTTTAAAAGCACACTGCTAAGAATATTAATAGATTCTGCGCATGTGCGGGAACTTGACTCTTAAAATTCCGATAAAATATAGAAATATTTTAAATTTATAATATTGTTTTGAAATATATGATTTGGTATGATTCATAGTAACTCTATGAATAATGGAGAAATAAAGATAAAATTTATTTAAAAAAAAGAAAAATTATAAATTATTTGTCGATCTCGAGATTCGAACAGAAGTTCAGCAAAATACAATGACACACCCTGCCGATCTAGCCACCAAGACTCGTACCTCGAGAGCTTCTGAAGGGTCAAAGATTCTCATTACGACTCGGCAATAAGTTTTAAGTATTGTGTAAATCTGGTTTTAAAAGCACACTGCTAAGAATATTAATATGTTCTGCGTATGTGCGGGAACTTGATTCTTAAAATTCCGATAAAATATAGAAATATTTTAAATTTATAATATTGTTTTGAAATATATGATTTGGAATGATTCATAGTAACGCTATGAATAATGGAGAAATAAAGAAAAAATTTATTTAAAAAAAAGAAAAATTATAAATTATTTGTCGATCTCGAGATTCGAACAGAAGACCAGCAAAATACAATGACACACCCTGCCGATCTAGCCACCAAGACTCGTACCTCGAGAGCTGCTGAAGGGTCAAAGATTCTCATTACGACTCGGCAATAAGTTTTAAGTATTGTGTAAATCTGGTTTTAAAAGCACAATGCTAAGATAATTAATAGATTCTGCGCATGTGCGGGAACTTGACTCTTAAAATTCCGATAAAATATAGAAATATATTAAATCTTATAATATTGTTTTGAAATATATGATTTGGAATGATTCATAGTAACTCTATGAATAATGGAGAAATAAAGATAAAATTTATTTTAAAAAAAAATTATAAATTATTTGTCGATCTCGAGATTCGAACAGAAGACCAGCAAAATACAATGACACACCCTGCCGATCTAGCCACCAAGACTCGTACCTCGAGAGCTGCTGAAGGGTCAAAGATTCTCATTACGACTCGGCAATAAGTTTTAAGTATTGTGTAAATCTGGTTTTAAAAGCACACTGCTAAGAATATTAATAGATTCTGCGCATGTGCGGGAACTTGACTCTTAAAATTCCGATAAAATATAGAAATATTTTAAATTTATAATATTGTTTTGAAATATATGATTTGGTATGATTCATAGTAACTCTATGAATAATGGAGAAATAAAGATAAAATTTATTTAAAAAAAAGAAAAATTATAAATTATTTGTCGATCTCGAGATTCGAACAGAAGTTCAGCAAAATACAATGACACACCCTGCCGATCTAGCCACCAAGACTCGTACCTCGAGAGCTTCTGAAGGGTCAAAGATTCTCATTACGACTCGGCAATAAGTTTTAAGTATTGTGTAAATCTGGTTTTAAAAGCACACTGCTAAGAATATTAATATGTTCTGCGTATGTGCGGGAACTTGATTCTTAAAATTCCGATAAAATATAGAAATATTTTAAATTTATAATATTGTTTTGAAATATATGATTTGGAATGATTCATAGTAACGCTATGAATAATGGAGAAATAAAGAAAAAATTTATTTAAAAAAAAGAAAAATTATAAATTATTTGTCGATCTCGAGATTCGAACAGAAGACCAGCAAAATACAATGACACACCCTGCCGATCTAGCCACCAAGACTCGTACCTCGAGAGCTGCTGAAGGGTCAAAGATTCTCATTACGACTCGGCAATAAGTTTTAAGTATTGTGTAAATCTGGTTTTAAAAGCACAATGCTAAGATAATTAATAGATTCTGCGCATGTGCGGGAACTTGACTCTTAAAATTCCGATAAAATATAGAAATATATTAAATTTATAATATTGTTTTGAAATATATGATTTGGAATGATTCATAGTAACTCTATGAATAATGGAGAAATAAAGATAAAATTTATTTTAAAAAAAAATTATAAATTATTTGTCGATCTCGAGATTCGAACAGAAGACCAGCAAAATACAATGACACACCCTGCCGATCTAGCCACCAAGACTCGTACCTCGAGAGTTTCTGAATGGTCAAAGACTCTTATTACGACTCGGCAATAAGTTTTAAGTATTGTGTAAATCTGGTTTTAAAAGCACAATGCTAAGAAGATTAATAGATTCTGCGCATGTGCTGGAACTTGACTCTTAAAATTCCGATAAAATATAGAAATATTTTAAATTTATAATATTGTTTTGAAATATATGATTTGGTATGATTCATAGTAACTCTATGAATAATGGAGAAATAAAGAAAAAATTTATTTAAAAAAAAGAAAAATTATAAATTATTTGTCGATCTCGAGATTCGAACAGAAGACCAGCAAAATACAATGACACACCCTGCCGATCTAGCCACCAAGACTCGTACCTCGAGAGCTGCTGAAGGGTCAAAGATTCTCATTACGACTCGGCAATAAGTTTTAAGTATTGTGTAATTCTGGTTTTAAAAGCACACTGCTAAGAATATTAATAGATTCTGCGCATGTGCGGGAACTTGACTCTTAAAATTCCGATAAAATATAGAAATATTTTAAATTTATAATATTGTTTTGAAATATATGATTTGGAATGATTCATAGTAACTCTATGAATAATGGAGAAATAAAGATAAAATTTATTTTAAAAAAAGAAAAATTATAAATTATTTGTCGATCTCGAGATTCGAACAGAAGACCAGCAAAATACAATGACACACCCTGCCGATCTAGCCACCAAGACTCGTACCTCGAGAGCTTCTGAAGGGTCAAAGATTCTCATTACAACTCGGCAATAAATTTTAAGTATTGTGTAAATCTGGTTTTAAAAGCACACTGCTAAGAATATTAATATGTTCTGCGCATGTGCGGGAACTTGATTCTTAAAATTCCGATAAAATATAGAAATATTTTAAATTTATAATATTGTTTTGAAATATATGATATGGAATGATTCATAGTAACGCTATGAATAATGGAGAAATAAAGAAAAAGTTTATTTTAAAAAAAGAAAAATTATAAATTATTTGTCGATCTCGAGATTCGAACAGAAGACCAGCAAAATACAATGACACACCCTGCCGATCTAGCCACCAAGACCCGTACCTCGAGAGCTGCTGAAGGGTCAAAGATTCTCATTACGACTCGGCAATAAGTTTTAAGTATTGTGTAAATCTGGTTTTAAAAGCACACTGCTAAGAATATTAATAGATTCTGCGCATGTGCGGGAACTTGACTCTTAAAATTCCGATAAAATATAGAAATATTTTAAATTTATAATATTGTTTTGAAATATATGATTTGGTATGATTCATAGTAACTCTATGAATAATGGAGAAATAAAGATAAAATTTATTTAAAAAAAAGAAAAATTATAAATTATTTGTCGATCTCGAGATTCGAACAGAAGTTCAGCAAAATACAATGACACACCCTGCCGATCTAGCCACCAAGACTCGTACCTCGAGAGCTTCTGAAGGGTCAAAGATTCTCATTACGACTCGGCAATAAGTTTTAAGTATTGTGTAAATCTGGTTTTAAAAGCACACTGCTAAGAATATTAATATGTTCTGCGTATGTGCGGGAACTTGATTCTTAAAATTCCGATAAAATATAGAAATATTTTAAATTTATAATATTGTTTTGAAATATATGATTTGGAATGATTCATAGTAACGCTATGAATAATGGAGAAATAAAGAAAAAATTTATTTAAAAAAAAGAAAAATTATAAATTATTTGTCGATCTCGAGATTCGAACAGAAGACCAGCAAAATACAATGACACACCCTGCCGATCTAGCCACCAAGACTCGTACCTCGAGAGCTGCTGAAGGGTCAAAGATTCTCATTACGACTCGGCAATAAGTTTTAAGTATTGTGTAAATCTGGTTTTAAAAGCACAATGCTAAGATAATTAATAGATTCTGCGCATGTGCGGGAACTTGACTCTTAAAATTCCGATAAAATATAGAAATATATTAAATTTATAATATTGTTTTGAAATATATGATTTGGAATGATTCATAGTAACTCTATGAATAATGGAGAAATAAAGATAAAATTTATTTTAAAAAAAAATTATAAATTATTTGTCGATCTCGAGATTCGAACAGAAGACCAGCAAAATACAATGACACACCCTGCCGATCTAGCCACCAAGACTCGTACCTCGAGAGTTTCTGAATGGTCAAAGACTCTTATTACGACTCGGCAATAAGTTTTAAGTATTGTGTAAATCTGGTTTTAAAAGCACAATGCTAAGAAGATTAATAGATTCTGCGCATGTGCTGGAACTTGACTCTTAAAATTCCGATAAAATATAGAAATATTTTAAATTTATAATATTGTTTTGAAATATATGATTTGGTATGATTCATAGTAACTCTATGAATAATGGAGAAATAAAGATAAAATTTATTTAAAAAAAAGAAAAATTATAAATTATTTGTCGATCTCGAGATTCGAACAGAAGACCAGCAAAATACAATGACACACCCTGCCGATCTAGCCACCAAGACTCGTACCTCGAGAGCTTCTGAAGGGTCAAAGATTCTCATTACGACTCGGCAATAAGTTTTAAGTATTGTGTAAATCTGGTTTTAAAAGCACACTGCTAAGAATATTAATATGTTCTGCGTATGTGCTGGAACTTGACTCTTAAAATTCCGATAAAATATAGAAATATTTTAAATTTATAATATTGTTTTGAAATATATGATTTGGTATGATTCATAGTAACTCTATGAATAATGGAGAAATAAAGAAAAAATTTATTTAAAAAAAAGAAAAATTATAAATTATTTGTCGATCTCGAGATTCGAACAGAAGACCAGCAAAATACAATGACACACCCTGCCGATCTAGCCACCAAGACTCGTACCTCGAGAGCTGCTGAAGGGTCAAAGATTCTCATTACGACTCGGCAATAAGTTTTAAGTATTGTGTAATTCTGGTTTTAAAAGCACACTGCTAAGAATATTAATAGATTCTGCGCATGTGCGGGAACTTGACTCTTAAAATTCCGATAAAATATAGAAATATTTTAAATTTATAATATTGTTTTGAAATATATGATTTGGAATGATTCATAGTAACTCTATGAATAATGGAGAAATAAAGATAAAATTTATTTTAAAAAAAGAAAAATTATAAATTATTTGTCGATCTCGAGATTCGAACAGAAGACCAGCAAAATACAATGACACACCCTGCCGATCTAGCCACCAAGACTCGTACCTCGAGAGCTTCTGAAGGGTCAAAGATTCTCATTACAACTCGGCAATAAATTTTAAGTATTGTGTAAATCTGGTTTTAAAAGCACACTGCTAAGAATATTAATATGTTCTGCGCATGTGCGGGAACTTGATTCTTAAAATTCCGATAAAATATAGAAATATTTTAAATTTATAATATTGTTTTGAAATATATGATATGGAATGATTCATAGTAACGCTATGAATAATGGAGAAATAAAGAAAAAGTTTATTTTAAAAAAAGAAAAATTATAAATTATTTGTCGATCTCGAGATTCGAACAGAAGACCAGCAAAATACAATGACACACCCTGCCGATCTAGCCACCAAGACTCGTACCTCGAGAGCTGCTGAAGGGTCAAAGATTCTCATTACGACTCGGCAATAAGTTTTAAGTATTGTGTAAATCTGGTTTTAAAAGCACAATGCTAAGAATATTAATAGATTCTGCGCATCTGCGGGAACTTGATTCTTAAAATTCCGATAAAATATAGAAATATTTTAAATTTATAATATTGTTTTGAAATATATGATTTGGAATGATTCATAGTAACGCTATGAATAATGGAGAAATAAAGAAAAAATTTATTTAAAAAAAAGAAAAATTATAAATTATTTGTCGATCTCGAGATTCGAACAGAAGACCAGCAAAATACAATGACACACCCTGCCGATCTAGCCACCAAGACTCGTACCTCGAGAGCTGATGAAGGGTCAAAGATTCTCATTACGACTCGGCAATAAGTTTTAAGTATTGTGTAAATCTGGTTTTAAAAGCACACTGCTAAGAATATTAATAGATTCTGCGCATGTGCGGGAACTTGACTCTTAAAATTCCGATAAAATATAGAAATATTTTAAATTTATAATATTGTTTTGAAATATATGATTTGGAATGATTCATAGTAACTCTATGAATAATGGAGAAATAAAGATAAAATTTATTTTAAAAAAAGAAAAATTATAAATTATTTGTCGATCTCTAGATTCGAACAGAAGACCAGCAAAATACAATGACACACCCTGCCAATCTAGCCACCAAGACTCGTACCTCGAGAGCTTCTGAAGGGTCAAAGATTCTCATTACAACTCGGCAATAAGTTTTAAGTATTGTGTAAATCTGGTTTTAAAAGCACACTGCTAAGAATATTAATATGTTCTGCGCATGTGCGGGAACTTGATTCTTAAAATTCCGATAAAATATAGAAATATTTTAAATTTATAATATTGTTTTGAAATATATGATTTGGAATGATTCATAGTAACGCTATGAATAATGGAGAAATAAAGAAAAAATTTATTTAAAAAAAAGAAAAATTATAAATTTTTGTCGATCTCGAGATTCGAACAGAAGACCAGCAAAATACAATGACACACCTTGCCGATCTAGCCAGCAAGACACGTACCTCGAGAGCTGCTGAAGGGTCAAAGATTCTCATTACGACTCGGCAATAAGTTTTAAGTATTGTGTAAATCTGGTTTTAAAAGCACACTGCTAAGAATATTAATAGATTCTGCGCATGTGCGGGAACTTGACTCTTAAAATTCCGATAAAATATAGAAATATTTTAAATTTATAATATTGTTTTGAAATATATGATTTGGAATGATTCATAAAAACTCTATAAATAATGGAGAAATAAAGAAAAAATTTATTTAAAAAAAAGAAAAATTATAAATTATTTGTCGATCTCGAGATTCGAACAGAAGACCAGCAAAATACAATGACACACCCTGCCGATCTAGCCACCAAGACTCGTACCTCGAGAGCTGCTGAAGGGTCAAAGATTCTCATTACGACTCGGCAATAAGTTTTAAGTATTGTGTAAATCTGGTTTTAAAAGCACACTGCTAAGAATATTAATAGATTCTGCGCATGTGCGGGAACTTGACTCTTAAAATTCCGATAAAATATAGAAATATTTTAAATTTATAATATTGTTTTGAAATATATGATTTGGTATGATTCATAGTAACTCTATGAATAATGGAGAAATAAAGATAAAATTTATTTAAAAAAAAGAAAAATTATAAATTATTTGTCGATCTCGAGATTCGAACAGAAGTTCAGCAAAATACAATGACACACCCTGCCGATCTAGCCACCAAGACTCGTACCTCGAGAGCTTCTGAAGGGTCAAAGATTCTCATTACGACTCGGCAATAAGTTTTAAGTATTGTGTAAATCTGGTTTTAAAAGCACACTGCTAAGAATATTAATATGTTCTGCGTATGTGCGGGAACTTGATTCTTAAAATTCCGATAAAATATAGAAATATTTTAAATTTATAATATTGTTTTGAAATATATGATTTGGAATGATTCATAGTAACGCTATGAATAATGGAGAAATAAAGAAAAAATTTATTTAAAAAAAAGAAAAATTATAAATTATTTGTCGATCTCGAGATTCGAACAGAAGACCAGCAAAATACAATGACACACCCTGCCGATCTAGCCACCAAGACTCGTACCTCGAGAGCTGCTGAAGGGTCAAAGATTCTCATTACGACTCGGCAATAAGTTTTAAGTATTGTGTAAATCTGGTTTTAAAAGCACAATGCTAAGATAATTAATAGATTCTGCGCATGTGCGGGAACTTGACTCTTAAAATTCCGATAAAATATAGAAATATATTAAATTTATAATATTGTTTTGAAATATATGATTTGGAATGATTCATAGTAACTCTATGAATAATGGAGAAATAAAGATAAAATTTATTTTAAAAAAAAATTATAAATTATTTGTCGATCTCGAGATTCGAACAGAAGACCAGCAAAATACAATGACACACCCTGCCGATCTAGCCACCAAGACTCGTACCTCGAGAGTTTCTGAATGGTCAAAGACTCTTATTACGACTCGGCAATAAGTTTTAAGTATTGTGTAAATCTGGTTTTAAAAGCACAATGCTAAGAAGATTAATAGATTCTGCGCATGTGCTGGAACTTGACTCTTAAAATTCCGATAAAATATAGAAATATTTTAAATTTATAATATTGTTTTGAAATATATGATTTGGTATGATTCATAGTAACTCTATGAATAATGGAGAAATAAAGATAAAATTTATTTAAAAAAAAGAAAAATTATAAATTATTTGTCGATCTCGAGATTCGAACAGAAGACCAGCAAAATACAATGACACACCCTGCCGATCTAGCCACCAAGACTCGTACCTCGAGAGCTTCTGAAGGGTCAAAGATTCTCATTACGACTCGGCAATAAGTTTTAAGTATTGTGTAAATCTGGTTTTAAAAGCACACTGCTAAGAATATTAATATGTTCTGCGTATGTGCGGGAACTTGATTCTTAAAATTCCGATAAAATATAGAAATATTTTAAATTTATAATATTGTTTTGAAATATATGATTTGGAATGATTCATAGTAACGCTATGAATAATGGAGAAATAAAGAAAAAATTTATTTAAAAAAAAGAAAAATTATAAATTATTTGTCGATCTCGAGATTCGAACAGAAGACCAGCAAAATACAATGACACACCCTGCCGATCTAGCCACCAAGACTCGTACCTCGAGAGCTGCTGAAGGGTCAAAGATTCTCATTACGACTCGGCAATAAGTTTTAAGTATTGTGTAATTCTGGTTTTAAAAGCACACTGCTAAGAATATTAATAGATTCTGCGCATGTGCGGGAACTTGACTCTTAAAATTCCGATAAAATATAGAAATATTTTAAATTTATAACATTGTTTTGAAATATATGATTTGGAATGATTCATAAAAACTCTATAAATAATGGAGAAATAAAGAAAAAATTTATTTAAAAAAAAGAAAAATTATAAATTATTTGTCGATCTCGAGATTCGAACAGAAGACCAGCAAAATACAATGACACACCCTGCCGATCTAGCCACCAAGACTCGTACCTCGAGAGCTTCTGAAGGGTCAAAGATTCTCATTACGACTCGGCAATAAGTTTTATGTATTGTGTAAATCTGGTTTTAAAAGCACACTGCTAAGAATATTAATATGTTCTGCGTATGTGCGGGAACTTGATTCTTAAAATTCCGATAAAATATAGAAATATTTTAAATTTATAATATTGTTTTGAAATATATGATTTGGAATGATTCATAGTAACGCTATGAATAATGGAGAAATAAAGAAAAATTTATTTAAAAAAAAGAAAAATTATAAATTATTTGTCGATCTCGAGATTCGAACAGAAGACCAGCAAAATACAATGACACACCCTGCCGATCTAGCCACCAAGACTCGTACCTCGAGAGCTGCTGAAGGGTCAAAGATTCTCATTACGACTCGGCAATAAGTTTTAAGTATTGTGTAAATCTGGTTTTAAAAGCACAATGCTAAGATAATTAATAGATTCTGCGCATGTGCGGGAACTTGACTCTTAAAATTCCGATAAAATATAGAAATATATTAAATTTATAATATTGTTTTGAAATATATGATTTGGAATGATTCATAGTAACTCTATGAATAATGGAGAAATAAAGATAAAATTTATTTTAAAAAAAAATTATAAATTATTTGTCGATCTCGAGATCCGAACAGAAGACCAGCAAAATACAATGACACACCCTGCCGATCTAGCCACCAAGACTCGTACCTCGAGAGCTTCTGAAGGGTCAAAGATTCTCATTACAACTCGGCAATAAGTTTTAAGTATTGTGTAAATCTGGTTTTAAAAGCACACTGCTAAGAATATTAATATGTTCTGCGCATGTGCGGGAACTTGATTCTTAAAATTCCGATAAAATATAGAAATATTTTAAATTTATAATATTGTTTTGAAATATATGATTTGGAATGATTCATAGTAACGCTATGAATAATGGAGAAATAAAGAAAAAATTTATTTAAAAAAAAGAAAAATTATAAATTATTTGTCGATCTCGAGATTCGAACAGAAGACCAGCCAAATACAATGACACACCCTGCCGATCTAGCCACCAAGACACGTACCTCGAGAGCTGCTGAAGGGTCAAAGATTCTCATTACGACTCGGCAATAAGTTTTAAGTATTGTGTAAATCTGGTTTTAAAAGCACACTGCTAAGAATATTAATAGATTCTGCGCATGTGCGGGAACTTGACTCTTAAAATTCCGATAAAATATAGAAATATTTTAAATTTATAATATTGTTTTGAAATATATGATTTGGAATGATTCATAAAAACTCTATAAATAATGGAGAAATAAAGAAAAAATTTATTTAAAAAAAAGAAAAATTATAAATTATTTGTCGATCTCGAGATTCGAACAGAAGACCAGCAAAATACAATGACACACCCTGCCGATCTAGCCACCAAGACTCGTACCTCGAGAGCTGCTGAAGGGTCAAAGATTCTCATTACGACTCGGCAATAAGTTTTAAGTATTGTGTAAATCTGGTTTTAAAAGCACACTGCTAAGATAATTAATAGATTCTGCGCATGTGCGGGAACTTGACTCTTAAAATTCCGATAAAATATAGAAATATATTAAATTTATAATATTGTTTTGAAATATATGATTTGGAATGATTCATAGTAACTCTATGAATAATGGAGAAATAAAGATAAAATTTATTTAAAAAAAAAATTATAAATTATTTGTCGATCTCGAGATTCGAACAGAAGACCAGCAAAATACAATGACACACCCTGCCGATCTAGCCACCAAGACTCGTACCTCGAGAGTTTCTGAATGGTCAAAGACTCTTATTACGACTCGGCAATAAGTTTTAAGTATTGTGTAAATCTGGTTTTAAAAGCACACTGCTAAGAATATTAATATGTTCTGCGTATGTGCGGGAACTTGATTCTTAAAATTCCGATAAAATATAGAAATATTTTAAATTTATAATATTGTTTTGAAATATATGATTTGGAATGATTCATAGTAACGCTATGAATAATGGAGAAATAAAGAAAAAATTTATTTAAAAAAAAGAAAAATTATAAATTATTTGTCGATCTCGAGATTCGAACAGAAGACCAGCAAAATACAATGACACACCCTGCCGATCTAGCCACCAAGACTCGTACCTCGAGAGCTGCTAAAGGGTCAAAGATTCTCATTACGACTCGGCAATAAGTTTTAAGTATTGTGTAAATCTGGTTTTAAAAGCACACTGCTAAGAATATTAATAGATTCTGCGCATGTGCGGGAACTTGACTCTTAAAATTCCGATAAAATATAGAAATATTTTAAATTTATAACATTGTTTTGAAATATATGATTTGGAATGATTCATAAAAACTCTATAAATAATGGAGAAATAAAGAAAAAATTTATTTAAAAAAAAGAAAAATTATAAATTATTTGTCGATCTCGAGATTCGAACAGAAGACCAGCAAAATACAATGACACACCCTGCCGATCTAGCCACCAAGACTCGTACCTCGAGAGCTGCTGAAGGGTCAAAGATTCTCATTACGACTCGGCAATAAGTTTTAAGTATTGTGTAAATCTGGTTTTAAAAGCACACTGCTAAGAATATTAATAGATTCTGCGCATGTGCGGGAACTTGACTCTTAAAATTCCGATAAAATATAGAAATATTTTAAATTTATAACATTGTTTTGAAATATATGATTTGGAATGATTCATAAAAACTCTATAAATAATGGAGAAATAAAGAAAAAATTTATTTAAAAAAAAGAAAAATTTTAAATTATTTGTCGATCTCGAGATTCGAACAGAAGACCAGCAAAATACAATGACACACCCTGCCGATCTAGCCACCAAGACTCGTACCTCGAGAGCTTCTGAAGGGTCAAAGATTCTCATTACGACTCGGCAATAAGTTTTAAGTATTGTGTAAATCTGGTTTTAAAAGCACACTGCTAAGAATATTAATATGTTCTGCGTATGTGCGGGAACTTGATTCTTAAAATTCCGATAAAATATAGAAATATTTTAAATTTATAATATTGTTTTGAAATATATGATTTGGAATGATTCATAGTAACGCTATGAATAATGGAGAAATAAAGAAAAAATTTATTTAAAAAAAAGAAAAATTATAAATTATTTGTCGATCTCGAGATTTGAACAGAAGACCAGCAAAATACAATGACACACCCTGCCGATCTAGCCACCAAGACTCGTACCTCGAGAGCTGCTGAAGGGTCAAAGATTCTCATTACGACTCGGCAATAAGTTTTAAGTATTGTGTAAATCTGGTTTTAAAAGCACAATGCTAAGATAATTAATAGATTCTGCGCATGTGCGGGAACTTGACTCTTAAAATTCCGATAAAATATAGAAATATATTAAATTTATAATATTGTTTTGAAATATATGATTTGGAATGATTCATAGTAACTCTATGAATAATGGAGAAATAAAGAAAAAATTTATTTAAAAAAAAGAAAAATTATAAATTATTTGTCGATCTCGAGATTTGAACAGAAGACCAGCAAAATACAATGACACACCCTGCCGATCTAGCCACCAAGACTCGTACCTCGAGAGCTGCTGAAGGGTCAAAGATTCTCATTACGACTCGGCAATAAGTTTTAAGTATTGTGTAAATCTGGTTTTAAAAGCACAATGCTAAGATAATTAATAGATTCTGCGCATGTGCGGGAACTTGACTCTTAAAATTCCGATAAAATATAGAAATATATTAAATTTATAATATTGTTTTGAAATATATGATTTGGAATGATTCATAGTAACTCTATGAATAATGGAGAAATAAAGATAAAATTTATTTAAAAAAAAAATTATAAATTATTTGTCGATCTCGAGATTCGAACAGAAGACCAGCAAAATACAATGACACACCCTGCCGATCTAGCCACCAAGACTCGTACCTCGAGAGTTTCTGAATGGTCAAAGACTCTTATTACGACTCGGCAATAAGTTTTAAGTATTGTGTAAATCTGGTTTTAAAAGCACACTGCTAAGAATATTAATATGTTCTGCGTATGTGCGGGAACTTGATTCTTAAAATTCCGATAAAATATAGAAATATTTTAAATTTATAATATTGTTTTGAAATATATGATTTGGAATGATTCATAGTAACGCTATGAATAATGGAGAAATAAAGAAAAAATTTATTTAAAAAAAAGAAAAATTATAAATTATTTGTCGATCTCGAGATTCGAACAGAAGACCAGCAAAATACAATGACACACCCTGCCGATCTAGCCACCAAGACTCGTACCTCGAGAGCTGCTAAAGGGTCAAAGATTCTCATTACGACTCGGCAATAAGTTTTAAGTATTGTGTAAATCTGGTTTTAAAAGCACACTGCTAAGAATATTAATAGATTCTGCGCATGTGCGGGAACTTGACTCTTAAAATTCCGATAAAATATAGAAATATTTTAAATTTATAACATTGTTTTGAAATATATGATTTGGAATGATTCATAAAAACTCTATAAATAATGGAGAAATAAAGAAAAAATTTATTTAAAAAAAAGAAAAATTATAAATTATTTGTCGATCTCGAGATTCGAACAGAAGACCAGCAAAATACAATGACACACCCTGCCGATCTAGCCACCAAGACTCGTACCTCGAGAGCTGCTGAAGGGTCAAAGATTCTCATTACGACTCGGCAATAAGTTTTAAGTATTGTGTAAATCTGGTTTTAAAAGCACACTGCTAAGAATATTAATAGATTCTGCGCATGTGCGGGAACTTGACTCTTAAAATTCCGATAAAATATAGAAATATTTTAAATTTATAACATTGTTTTGAAATATATGATTTGGAATGATTCATAAAAACTCTATAAATAATGGAGAAATAAAGAAAAAATTTATTTAAAAAAAAGAAAAATTATAAATTATTTGTCGATCTCGAGATTCGAACAGAAGACCAGCAAAATACAATGACACACCCTGCCGATCTAGCCACCAAGACTCGTACCTCGAGAGCTTCTGAAGGGTCAAAGATTCTCATTACGACTCGGCAATAAGTTTTAAGTATTGTGTAAATCTGGTTTTAAAAGCACACTGCTAAGAATATTAATATGTTCTGCGTATGTGCGGGAACTTGATTCTTAAAATTCCGATAAAATATAGAAATATTTTAAATTTATAATATTGTTTTGAAATATATGATTTGGAATGATTCATAGTAACGCTATGAATAATGGAGAAATAAAGAAAAAATTTATTTAAAAAAAAGAAAAATTATAAATTATTTGTCGATCTCGAGATTTGAACAGAAGACCAGCAAAATACAATGACACACCCTGCCGATCTAGCCACCAAGACTCGTACCTCGAGAGCTGCTGAAGGGTCAAAGATTCTCATTACGACTCGGCAATAAGTTTTAAGTATTGTGTAAATCTGGTTTTAAAAGCACAATGCTAAGATAATTAATAGATTCTGCGCATGTGCGGGAACTTGACTCTTAAAATTCCGATAAAATATAGAAATATATTAAATTTATAATATTGTTTTGAAATATATGATTTGGAATGATTCATAGTAACTCTATGAATAATGGAGAAATAAAGATAAAATTTATTTAAAAAAAAATTATAAATTATTTGTCGATCTCGAGATTCGAACAGAAGACCAGCAAAAAACAATGACACACCCTGCCGATCTAGCCACCAAGACTCGTACCTCGAGAGCTGCTGAAGGGTCAAAGATTCTCATTACGACTCGGCAATAAGTTTTAAGTATTGTGTAAATCTGGTTTTAAAAGCACACTGCTAAGAATATTAATATGTTCTGCGTATGTGCGGGAACTTGATTCTTAAAATTCCGATAAAATATAGAAATATTTTAAATTTATAATATTGTTTTGAAATATATGATTTGGAATGATTCATAGTAACGCTATGAATAATGGAGAAATAAAGAAAAAATTTATTTAAAAAAAAGAAAAATTATAAATTATTTGTCGATCTCGAGATTCGAACAGAAGACCAGCAAAATACAATGACACACCCTGCCGATCTAGCCACCAAGACTCGTACCTCGAGAGCTGCTAAAGGGTCAAAGATTCTCATTACGACTCGGCAATAAGTTTTAAGTATTGTGTAAATCTGGTTTTAAAAGCACACTGCTAAGAATATTAATAGATTCTGCGCATGTGCGGGAACTTGACTCTTAAAATTCCGATAAAATATAGAAATATTTTAAATTTATAACATTGTTTTGAAATATATGATTTGGAATGATTCATAAAAACTCTATAAATAATGGAGAAATAAAGAAAAAATTTATTTAAAAAAAAGAAAAATTATAAATTATTTGTCGATCTCGAGATTCGAACAGAAGACCAGCAAAATACAATGACACACCCTGCCGATCTAGAAACCAAGACTCGTACCTCGAGAGCTGCTGAAGGGTCAAAGATTCTCATTACGACTCGGCAATAAGTTTTAAGTATTGTGTAAATCTGGTTTTAAAAGCACACTGCTAAGAATATTAATAGATTCTGCGCATGTGCGGGAACTTGATTCTTAAAATTCCGATAAAATATAGAAATATTTTAAATTTATAATATTGTTTTGAAATATATGATTTGGAATGATTCATAGTAACGCTATGAATAATGGAGAAATAAAGAAAAAATTTATTTAAAAAAAAGAAAAATTATAAATTATTTGACGATCTCGAGATTCGAACAGAAGACCAGCAAAATACAATGACACACCCTGCCGATCTAGCCACCAAGACTCGTACCTCGAGAGCTGCTGAAGGGTCAAAGATTCTCATTACGACTCGGCAATAAGTTTTAAGTATTGTGTAAATCTGGTTTTAAAAGCACAATGCTAAGATAATTAATAGATTCTGCGCATGTGCGGGAACTTGACTCTTAAAATTCCGATAAAATATAGAAATATATTAAATTTATAATATTGTTTTGAAATATATGATTTGGAATGATTCATAGTAACTCTATGAATAATGGAGAAATAAAGATAAAATTTATTTAAAAAAAAATTATAAATTATTTGTCGATCTCGAGATTCGAACAGAAGACCAGCAAAATACAATGACACACCCTGCCGATCTAGCCACCAAGACTCGTACCTCGAGAGTTTCTGAATGGTCAAAGACTCTTATTACGACTCGGCAATAAGTTTTAAGTATTGTGTAAATCTGGTTTTAAAAGCACACTGCTAAGAATATTAATAGATTCTGCGCATGTGCGGGAACTTGACTCTTAAAATTCCGATAAAATATAGAAATATTTTAAATTTATAATATTGTTTTGAAATATATGATTTGGAATGATTCATAAAAACTCTATAAATAATGGAGAAATAAAGATAAAATTTATTTAAAAAAAAGAAAAATTATAAATTATTTGTCGATCTCGAGATTCGAACAGAAGACCAGCAAAATACAATGACACACCCTGCCGATCTAGCCACCAAGACTCGTACCTCGAGAGCTGCTAAAGGGTCAAAGATTCTCATTACGACTCGGCAATAAGTTTTAAGTATTGTGTAAATCTGGTTTTAAAAGCACACTGCTAAGAATATTAATAGATTCTGCGCATGTGCGGGAACTTGACTCTTAAAATTCCGATAAAATATAGAAATATTTTAAATTTATAACATTGTTTTGAAATATATGATTTGGAATGATTCATAAAAACTCTATAAATAATGGAGAAATAAAGAAAAAATTTATTTAAAAAAAAGAAAAATTATAAATTATTTGTCGATCTCGAGATTCGAACAGAAGACCAGCAAAATACAATGACACACCCTGCCGATCTAGAAACCAAGACTCGTACCTCGAGAGCTGCTGAAGGGTCAAAGATTCTCATTACGACTCGGCAATAAGTTTTAAGTATTGTGTAAATCTGGTTTTAAAAGCACACTGCTAAGAATATTAATAGATTCTGCGCATGTGCGGGAACTTGATTCTTAAAATTCCGATAAAATATAGAAATATTTTAAATTTATAATATTGTTTTGAAATATATGATTTGGAATGATTCATAGTAACGCTATGAATAATGGAGAAATAAAGAAAAAATTTATTTAAAAAAAAGAAAAATTATAAATTATTTGACGATCTCGAGATTCGAACAGAAGACCAGCAAAATACAATGACACACCCTGCCGATCTAGCCACCAAGACTCGTACCTCGAGAGCTGCTGAAGGGTCAAAGATTCTCATTACGACTCGGCAATAAGTTTTAAGTATTGTGTAAATCTGGTTTTAAAAGCACAATGCTAAGATAATTAATAGATTCTGCGCATGTGCGGGAACTTGACTCTTAAAATTCCGATAAAATATAGAAATATATTAAATTTATAATATTGTTTTGAAATATATGATTTGGAATGATTCATAGTAACTCTATGAATAATGGAGAAATAAAGATAAAATTTATTTAAAAAAAAATTATAAATTATTTGTCGATCTCGAGATTCGAACAGAAGACCAGCAAAATACAATGACACACCCTGCCGATCTAGCCACCAAGACTCGTACCTCGAGAGTTTCTGAATGGTCAAAGACTCTTATTACGACTCGGCAATAAGTTTTAAGTATTGTGTAAATCTGGTTTTAAAAGCACACTGCTAAGAATATTAATAGATTCTGCGCATGTGCGGGAACTTGATTCTTAAAATTCCGATAAAATATAGAAATATTTTAAATTTATAATATTGTTTTGAAATATATGATTTGGAATGATTCATAAAAACTCTATAAATAATGGAGAAATAAAGATAAAATTTATTTAAAAAAAAGAAAAATTATAAATTATTTGTCGATCTCGAGATTCGAACAGAAGACCAGCAAAATACAATGACACACCCTGCCGATCTAGCCACCAAGACTCGTACCTCGAGAGCTGCTAAAGGGTCAAAGATTCTCATTACGACTCGGCAATAAGTTTTAAGTATTGTGTAAATCTGGTTTTAAAAGCACACTGCTAAGAATATTAATAGATTCTGCGCATGTGCGGGAACTTGACTCTTAAAATTCCGATAAAATATAGAAATATTTTAAATTTATAACATTGTTTTGAAATATATGATTTGGAATGATTCATAAAAACTCTATAAATAATGGAGAAATAAAGAAAAAATTTATTTAAAAAAAAGAAAAATTATAAATTATTTGTCGATCTCGAGATTCGAACAGAAGACCAGCAAAATACAATGACACACCCTGCCGATCTAGAAACCAAGACTCGTACCTCGAGAGCTGCTGAAGGGTCAAAGATTCTCATTACGACTCGGCAATAAGTTTTAAGTATTGTGTAAATCTGGTTTTAAAAGCACAATGCTAAGATAATTAATAGATTCTGCGCATGTGCGGGAACTTGACTCTTAAAATTCCGATAAAATATAGAAATATATTAAATTTATAATATTGTTTTGAAATATATGATTTGGAATGATTCATAGTAACTCTATGAATAATGGAGAAATAAAGATAAAATTTATTTAAAAAAAAATTATAAATTATTTGTCGATCTCGAGATTCGAACAGAAGACCAGCAAAATACAATGACACACCCTGCCGATCTAGCCACCAAGACTCGTACCTCGAGAGTTTCTGAATGGTCAAAGACTCTTATTACGACTCGGCAATAAGTTTTAAGTATTGTGTAAATCTGGTTTTAAAAGCACACTGCTAAGAATATTAATAGATTCTGCGCATGTGCGGGAACTTGACTCTTAAAATTCCGATAAAATATAGAAATATTTTAAATTTATAATATTGTTTTGAAATATATGATTTGGAATGATTCATAAAAACTCTATAAATAATGGAGAAATAAAGATAAAATTTATTTAAAAAAAAGAAAAATTATAAATTATTTGTCGATCTCGAGATTCGAACAGAAGACCAGCAAAATACAATGACACACCCTGCCGATCTAGCCACCAAGACTCGTACCTCGAGAGCTGCTGAAGGGTCAAAGATTCTCATTACGACTCGGCAATAAGTTTTAAGTATTGTGTAAATCTGGTTTTAAAAGCACACTGCTAAGAATATTAATAGATTCTACGCATGTGCGGGAACTTGACTCTTAAAATTCCGATAAAATATAGAAATATTTTAAATTTATAGTATTGTTTTGAAATATATGATTTGGAATGATTCATAGTAACTCTATGAATAATGGAGAAATAAAGATAAAATTTATTTAAGAAAAAGAAAAATTATAAATTATTTGTCGATCTCGAGATTCGAACAGAAGACCAGCAAAATACAATGACACACCCTGCCGATCTAGCCACCAAGACTCGTACCTCGAGAGCTTCTGAAGGGTCAAAGATTCTCATTACAACTCGGCAATAAGTTTTAAGTATTGTGTAAATCTGGTTTTAAAAGCACACTGCTAAGAATATTAATATGTTCTGCGCATGTGCGGGAACTTGATTCTTAAAATTCCGATAAAATATAGAAATATTTTAAATTTATAATATTGTTTTCAAATATATGATTTGGAATGATTCATAGTAACGCTATGAATAATGGAGAAATAAAGAAAAAATTTATTTAAAAAAAAGAAAAATTATAAATTATTTGTCGATCTCGAGATTCGAACAGAAGACCAGCAAAATACAATGACAACCCTGCCGATCTAGAAACCAAGACTCGTACCTCGAGAGCTGCTGAAGGGTCAAAGACTCTCATTACGACTCGGCAATAAGTTTTAAGTATTTTGTAAATCTGGTTTTAAAAGCACACTGCTAAGAATATTAATAGATTCTGCGCATGTGCGGGAACTTGACTCTTAAAATTCCGATAAAATATAGAAATATTTTAAATTTATAATATTGTTTTGAAATATATGATTTGGAATGATTCATAGTAACTCTATGAATAATGGAGAAATAAAGATAAAATTTATTTTAAAAAAAGAAAAATTATAAATTATTTGTCGATCTCGAGATTCGAACAGAAGACCAGCAAAATACAATGACACACCCTGCCGATCTAGCCACCAAGACTCGTACCTCGAGAGCTTCTGAAGGGTCAAAGATTCTCATTACAACTCGGCAATAAGTTTTAAGTATTGTGTAAATCTGGTTTTAAAAGCACACTGCTAAGAATATTAATATGTTCTGCGCATGTGCGGGAACTTGATTCTTAAAATTCCGATAAAATATAGAAATATTTTAAATTTATAATATTGTTTTGAAATATATGATTTGGAATGATTCATAGTAACGCTATGAATAATGGAGAAATAAATAAAAAATTTATTTAAAAAAAAGAAAAATTATAAATTATTTGTCGATCTCGAGATTCGAACAGAAGAAAAGCAAAATACAATGACACACCCTGCCGATCTAGCCACCAAGACTCGTACCTCAAGAGTTTCTGAATGGTCAAAGACTCTTATTACGACTCGGCAATAAGTTTTAAGTATTGTGTAAATCTGGTTTTAAAAGCACAATGCTAAGATAATTAATAGATTCTGCGCATGTGCGGGAACTTGACTCTTAAAATTCCGATAAAATATAGAAATATATTAAATTTATAATATTGTTTTGAAATATATGATTTGGAATGATTCATAGTAACTCTATGAATAATGGAGAAATAAAGATAAAATTTATTTTAAAAAAAAATTATAAATTATTTGTCGATCTCGAGATTCGAACAGAAGACCAGCAAAATACAATGACACACCCTGCCGATCTAGCCACCAAGACTCGTACCTCGAGAGTTTCTGAATGGTCAAAGACTCTTATTACGACTCGGCAATAAGTTTTAAGTATTGTGTAAATCTGGTTTTAAAAGCACAATGCTAAGAAGATTAATAGATTCTGCGCATGTGCTGGAACTTGACTCTTAAAATTCCGATAAAATATAGAAATATTTTAAATTTATAATATTGTTTTGAAATATATGATTTGGTATGATTCATAGTAACTCTATGAATAATGGAGAAATAAAGATAAAATTTATTTAAAAAAAAAGAAAAATTATAAATTATTTGTCGATCTCGAGATTCGAACAGAAGACCAGCAAAATACAATGACACACCCTGCCGATCTAGCCACCAAGACTCGTACCTCGAGAGCTGCTGAAGGGTCAAAGATTCTCATTACGACTCGGCAATAAGTTTTAAGTATTGTGTAAATCTGGTTTTAAAAGCACACTGCTAAGAATATTAATAGATTCTGCGCATGTGCGGGAACTTGACTCTTAAAATTCCGATAAAATATAGAAATATTTTAAATTTATAATATTGTTTTGAAATATATGATTTGGTATGATTCATAGTAACTCTATGAATAATGGAGAAATAAAGATAAAATTTATTTAAAAAAAAGAAAAATTATAAATTATTTGTCGATCTCGAGATTCGAACAGAAGACCAGCAAAATACAATGACAACCCTGCCGATCTAGAAACCAAGACTCGTACCTCGAGAGCTGCTGAAGGGTCAAAGACTCTTATTACGACTCGGCAATAAGTTTTAAGTATTGTGTAAATCTGGTTTTAAAAGCACAATGCTAAGAAGATTAATAGATTCTGCGCATGTGCTGGAACTTGACTCTTAAAATTCCGATAAAATATAGAAATATTTTAAATTTATAATATTGTTTTGAAATATATGATTTGGTATGATTCATAGTAACTCTATGAATAATGGAGAAATAAAGATAAAATTTATTTAAAAAAAAAGAAAAATTATAAATTATTTGTCGATCTCGAGATTCGAACAGAAGACCAGCAAAATACAATGACACACCCTGCCGATCTAGCCACCAAGACTCGTACCTCGAGAGCTGCTGAAGGGTCAAAGATTCTCATTACGACTCGGCAATAAGTTTTAAGTATTGTGTAAATCTGGTTTTAAAAGCACACTGCTAAGAATATTAATAGATTCTGCGCATGTGCGGGAACTTGACTCTTAAAATTCCGATAAAATATAGAAATATTTTAAATTTATAATATTGTTTTGAAATATATGATTTGGTATGATTCATAGTAACTCTATGAATAATGGAGAAATAAAGATAAAATTTTTTTAAAAAAAAGAAAAATTATAAATTATTTGTCGATCTCGAGATTCGAACAGAAGACCAGCAAAATACAATGACAACCCTGCCGATCTAGAAACCAAGACTCGTACCTCGAGAGCTGCTGAAGGGTCAAAGATTCTCATTACGACTCGGCAATAAGTTTTAAGTATTGTGTAAATCTGGTTTTAAAAGCACACTGCTAAGAATATTAATAGATTCTGCGCATGTGCGGGAACTTGACTCTTAAAATTCCGATAAAATATAGAAATATTTTAAATTTATAATATTGTTTTGAAATATATGATTTGGAATTATTCATAGTAACTCTATGAATAATGGAGAAATAAAGATAAAATTTATTTTAAAAAAAGAAAAATTATAAATTATTTGTCGATCTCGAGATTCGAACAGAAGACCAGCAAAATATAATGACACACCCTGCCGATCTAGCCACCAAGACTCGTACCTCGAGAGCTGCTGAAGGGTCAAAGATTCTCATTACAACTCGGCAATAAGTTTTAAGTATTGTGTAAATCTGGTTTTAAAAGCACACTGCTAAGAATATTAATATGTTCTGCGCATGTGCGGGAACTTGATTCTTAAAATTCCGATAAAATATAGAAATATTTTAAATTTATAATATTGTTTTGAAATATATGATTTGGAATGATTCATAGTAACGCTATGAATAATGGAGAAATAAAGAAAAAATTTATTTTAAAAAAAAGAAAAATTATAAATTATTTGTCGATCTCGAGATTCGAACAGAAGACCATCAAAATACAATGACACACCCTGCCGATCTAGCCACCAAGACTCGTACCTCGAGAGCTGCTGAAGGGTCAAAGATTCTCATTACGACTCGGCAAGTATAAGTATTGTGTAAATCTGGTTTTAAAAGCACACTGCTAAGAATATTAATAGATTCTGCGCATGTGCGGGAACTTGACTCTTAAAATTCCGATAAAATATAGAAATATTTTAAATTTATAATATTGTTTTGAAATATATGATTTGGTATGATTCATAGTAACTCTATGAATAATGGAGAAATAAAGATAAAATTTATTTAAAAAAAAGAAAAATTATAAATTATTTGTCGATCTCGAGATTCGAACAGAAGACCAGCAAAATACAATGACAACCCTGCCGATCTAGAAACCAAGACTCGTACCTCGAGAGCTGCTGAAGGGTCAAAGATTCTCATTACAACTCGGCAATAAGTTTTAAGTATTGTGTAAATCTGGTTTTAAAAGCACACTGCTAAGAATATTAATATGTTCTGCGCATGTGCGGGAACTTGATTCTTAAAATTCCGATAAAATATAGAAATATTTTAAATTTATAATATTGTTTTGAAATATATGATTTGGAATGATTCATAGTAACGCTATGAATAATGGAGAAATAAAGAAAAAAATTATTTAAAAAAAAGAAAAATTATAAATTATTTGTCGATCTCGAGATTCGAACAGAAGAAAAGCAAAATACAATGACACACCCTGCCGATCTAGCCACCAAGACTCGTACCTCAAGAGTTTCTGAATGGTCAAAGACTCTTATTACGACTCGGCAATAAGTTTTAAGTATTGTGTAAATCTGGTTTTAAAAGCACAATGCTAAGATAATTAATAGATTCTGCGCATGTGCGGGAACTTGACTCTTAAAATTCCGATAAAATATAGAAATATATTAAATTTATAATATTGTTTTGAAATATATGATTTGGAATGATTCATAGTAACTCTATGAATAATGGAGAAATAAAGATAAAATTTATTTAAAAAAAAAATTATAAATTATTTGTCGATCTCGAGATTCGAACAGAAGACCAGCAAAATACAATGACACACCCTGCCGATCTAGCCACCAAGACTCATACCTCGAGAGTTTCTGAATGGTCAAAGACTCTTATTACGACTCGGCAATAAGTTTTAAGTATTGTGTAAATCTGGTTTTAAAAGCACAATGCTAAGAAGATTAATAGATTCTGCGCATGTGCTGGAACTTGACTCTTAAAATTCCGATAAAATATAGAAATATTTTAAATTTATAATATTGTTTTGAAATATATGATTTGGTATGATTCATAGTAACTCTATGAATAATGGAGAAATAAAGATAAAATTTATTTAAAAAAAAAGAAAAATTATAAATTATTTGTCGATCTCGAGATTCGAACAGAAGACCAGCAAAATACAATGACACACCCTGCCGATCTAGCCACCAAGACTCGTACCTCGAGAGCTGCTGAAGGGTCAAAGATTCTCATTACGACTCGGCAATAAGTTTTAAGTATTGTGTAAATCTGGTTTTAAAAGCACACTGCTAAGAATATTAATAGATTCTGCGCATGTGCGGGAACTTGACTCTTAAAATTCCGATAAAATATAGAAATATTTTAAATTTATAATATTGTTTTGAAATATATGATTTGGTATGATTCATAGTAACTCTATGAATAATGGAGAAATAAAGATAAAATTTATTTAAAAAAAAGAAAAATTATAAATTATTTGTCGATCTCGAGATTCGAACAGAAGACCAGCAAAATACAATGACACACCCTGCCGATCTAGCCACCAAGACTCGTACCTCGAGAGCTTCTGAAGGGTCAAAGATTCTCATTACGACTCGGCAATAAGTTTTAAGTATTGTTTAAATCTGGTTTTAAAAGCACAATGCTAAGATAATTAATAGATTCTGCGCATGTGCGGGAACTTGACTCTTAAAATTCCGATAAAATATAGAAATATATTAAATTTATAATATTGTTTTGAAATATATGATTTGGAATGATTCATAGTAACTCTATGAATAATGGAGAAATAAAGATAAAATTTATTTTAAAAAAAAATTATAAATTATTTGTCGATCTCGAGATTCGAACAGAAGACCAGCAAAATACAATGACACACCCTGCCGATCTAGCCACCAAGACTCGTACCTCGAGAGCTTCTGAAGGGTCAAAGATTCTCATTACGACTCGGCAATAAGTTTTAAGTATTGTGTAAATCTGGTTTTAAAAGCACACTGCTAAGAATATTAATAGATTCTGCGCATGTGCGGGAACTTGACTCTTAAAATTCCGATAAAATATAGAAATATTTTAAATTTATAATATTGTTTTGAAATATATGATTTGGAATGATTCATAGTAACTCTATGAATAATGGAGAAATAAAGATAAAATTTATTTAAAAAAAAGAAAAATTATAAATTATTTGTCGATCTCGAGATTCGAACAGAAGACCAGCAAAATACAATGACACACCCTGCCGATCTAGCCACCAAGACTCGTACCTCGAGAGCTTCTGAAGGGTCAAAGATTCTCATTACAACTCGGCAATAAGTTTTAAGTATTGTGTAAATCTGGTTTTAAAAGCACACTGCTAAGAATATTAATATGTTCTGCGCATGTGCGGGAACTTGATTCTTAAAATTCCGATAAAATATAGAAATATTTTAAATTTATAATATTGTTTTGAAATATATGATTTGGAATGATTCATAGTAACGCTATGAATAATGGAGAAATAAAGAAAAAATTTATTTAAAAAAAGAAAAATTATAAATTATTTGTCGATCTCGAGATTCGAACAGAAGACCAGCAAAATACAATGACACACCCTGCCGATCTAGCCACCAAGACTCGTACCTCGTGAGCTGCTGAAGGGTCAAAGATTCTCATTACGACTCGGCAATAAGTTTTAAGTATTGTTTAAATCTGGTTTTAAAAGCACAATGCTAAGATAATTAATAGATTCTGCGCATGTGCGGGAACTTGACTCTTAAAATTCCGATAAAATATAGAAATATATTAAATTTATAATATTGTTTTGAAATATATGATTTGGAATGATTCATAGTAACTCTATGAATAATGGAGAAATAAAGATAAAATTTATTTTAAAAAAAAATTATAAATTATTTGTCGATCTCGAGATTCGAACAGAAGACCAGCAAAATACAATGACACACCCTGCCGATCTAGCCACCAAGACTCGTACCTCGAGAGCTTCTGAAGGGTCAAAGATTCTCATTACGACTCGGCAATAAGTTTTAAGTATTGTGTAAATCTGGTTTTAAAAGCACACTGCTAAGAATATTAATAGATTCTGCGCATGTGCGGGAACTTGACTCTTAAAATTCCGATAAAATATAGAAATATTTTAAATTTATAATATTGTTTTGAAATATATGATTTGGAATGATTCATAGTAACTCTATGAATAATGGAGAAATAAAGATAAAATTTATTTAAAAAAAAGAAAAATTATAAATTATTTGTCGATCTCGAGATTCGAACAGAAGACCAGCAAAATACAATGACACACCCTGCCGATCTAGCCACCAAGACTCGTACCTCGAGAGCTTCTGAAGGGTCAAAGATTCTCATTACAACTCGGCAATAAGTTTTAAGTATTGTGTAAATCTGGTTTTAAAAGCACACTGCTAAGAATATTAATATGTTCTGCGCATGTGCGGGAACTTGATTCTTAAAATTCCGATAAAATATAGAAATATTTTAAATTTATAATATTGTTTTGAAATATATGATTTGGAATGATTCATAGTAACGCTATGAATAATGGAGAAATAAAGAAAAAATTTATTTAAAAAAAGAAAAATTATAAATTATTTGTCGATCTCGAGATTCGAACAGAAGACCAGCAAAATACAATGACACACCCTGCCGATCTAGCCACCAAGACTCGTACCTCGTGAGCTGCTGAAGGGTCAAAGATTCTCATTACGACTCGGCAATAAGTTTTAAGTATTGTGTAAATCTGGTTTTAAAAGCACAATGCTAAGAATATTAATAGATTCTGCGCATGTGCGGGAACTTGATTCTTAAAATTCCGATAAAATATAGAAATATTTTAAATTTATAATATTGTTTTGAAATATATGATTTGGAATGATTCATAGTAACGCTATGAATAATGGAGAAATAAAGAAAAAATTTATTTAAAAAAAAGAAAAATTATAAATTATTTGTCGATCTCGAGATTCGAACAGAAGACCAGCAAAATACAATGACACACCCTGCCGATCTAGCCACCAAGACTCGTACCTCGAGAGCTGCTGAAGGGTCAAAGATTCTCATTACGACTCGGCAATAAGTTTTAAGTATTGTGTAAATCTGGTTTTAAAAGCACACTGCTAAGAATATTAATAGATTCTGCGCATGTGCGGGAACTTGACTCTTAAAATTCCGATAAAATATAGAAATATTTTAAATTTATAATATTGTTTTGAAATATATGATTTGGAATGATTCATAGTAACGCTATGAATAATGGAGAAATAAAGATAAAATTTATTTTAAAAAAAGAAAAATTATAAATTATTTGTCGATCTCGAGATTCGAACAGAAGACCAGCAAAATACAATGACACACCCTGCCGATCTAGCCACCAAGACTCGTACCTCGAGAGCTTCTGAAGGGTCAAAGAATCTCATTACAACTCGGCAATAAGTTTTAAGTATTGTGTAAATCTGGTTTTAAAAGCACACTGCTAAGAATATTAATATGTTCTGCGCATGTGCGGGAACTTGATTCTTAAAATTCCGATAAAATATAGAAATATTTTAAATTTATAATATTGTTTTGAAATATATGATTTGGAATGATTAGTAGTAACGCTATGAATAATGGAGAAATAAAGAAAAAATTTATTTAAAAAAAAGAAAAATTATAAATTATTTGTCGATCTCGAGATTCGAACAGAAGACCAGCAAAATACAATGACACACCCTGCCGATCTAGCCACCAAGACTCGTACCTCGAGAGCTGCTGAAGGGTCAAAGATTCTCATTACGACTCGGCAATAAGTTTTAAGTATTGTGTAAATCTGGTTTTAAAAGCACAATGCTAAGAATATTAATAGATTCTGCGCATGTGCGGGAACTTGACTCTTAAAATTCCGATAAAATATAGAAATATTTTAAATTTATAATATTGTTTTGAAATATATGATTTGGAATGATTCATAGTAACTCTATGAATAATGGAGAAATAAAGATAAAATTTATTTAAAAAAAAAATTATAAATTATTTGTCGATCTCGAGATTCGAACAGAAGACCAGCAAAATACAATGACACACCCTGCCGATCTAGCCACCAAGACTCGTACCTCGAGAGTTTCTGAATGGTCAAAGACTCTTATTACGACTCGGCAATAAGTTTTAAGTATTGTGTAAATCTGGTTTTAAAAGCACACTGCTAAGAATATTAATAGATTCTGCGCATGTGCGGGAACTTGACTCTTAAAATTCCGATAAAATATAAAAATATTTTAAATTTATAATATTGTTTTGAAATATATGATTTGGAATGATTCATAGTAACGCTATGAATAATGGAGAAATAAAGATAAAATTTATTTTAAAAAAAAAAAATTATAAATTATTTGTCGATCTCGAGATTCGAACAGAAGACCAGCAAAATACAATGACACACCCTGCCGATCTAGCCACCAAGACTCGTACCTCGAGAGCTGCTGAAGGGTCAAAGATTCTCATTACGACTCGGCAATAAGTTTTAAGTATTGTGTAAATCTGGTTTTAAAAGCACAATGCTAAGAAGATTAATAGATTCTGCGCATGTGCGGGAACTTGACTCTTAAAATTCCGATAAAATATAGAAATATTTTAAATTTATAATATTGTTTTGAAATATATGATTTGGTATGATTCATAGTAACTCTATGAATAATGGAGAAATAAAGATAAAATTTATTTAAAAAAAAGAAAAATTATAAATTATTTGTCGATCTCGAGATTCGAACAGAAGACCAGCAAAATACAATGACACACCCTGCCGATCTAGCCACCAAGACTCGTACCTCGAGAGCTTCTGAAGGGTCAAAGATTCTCATTACGACTCGGCAATAAGTTTTAAGTATTGTGTAAATCTGGTTTTAAAAGCACACTGCTAAGAATATTAATATGTTCTGCGTATGTGCGGGAACTTGATTCTTAAAATTCCGATAAAATATAGAAATATTTTAAATTTATAATATTGTTTTGAAATATATGATTTGGAATGATTCATAGTAACGCTATGAATAATGGAGAAATAAAGAAAAAATTTATTTAAAAAAAAGAAAAATTATAAATTATTTGTCGATCTTGAGATTCGAACAGAAGACCAGCAAAATACAATGACACACCCTGCCGATCTAGCCACCAAGACTCGTACCTCGAGAGCTGCTGAAGGGTCAAAGATTCTCATTACGACTCGGCAATAAGTTTTAAGTATTGTGTAAATCTGGTTTTAAAAGCACACTGCTAAGAATATTAATAGATTCTGCGCATGTGCGGGAACTTGACTCTTAAAATTCCGATAAAATATAGAAATATTTTAAATTTATAATATTGTTTTGAAATATATGATTTGGAATGATTCATAGTAACTCTATAAATAATGGAGAAATAAAGATAAAATTTATTTAAAAAAAAGAAAAATTATAAATTATTTGTCGATCTCGAGATTCGAACAGAAGACCAGCAAAATACAATGACACACCCTGCCGATCTAGCCACCAAGACTCGTACCTCGAGAGCTGCTGAAGGGTCAAAGATTCTCATTACGACTCGGCAATAAGTTTTAAGTATTGTGTAAATCTGGTTTTAAAAGCACACTGCTAAGAATATTAATAGATTCTGCGCATGTGCGGGAACTTGACTCTTAAAATTCCGATAAAATATAGAAATATTTTAAATTTATAATATTGTTTTGAAATATATGATTTGGAATGATTCATAGTAACTCTATGAATAATGGAGAAATAAAGATAAAATTTATTTAAAAAAAAGAAAAATTATAAATTATTTGTCGATCTCGAGATTCGAACAGAAGACCAGCAAAATACAATGACACACCCTGCCGATCTAGCCACCAAGACTCGTACCTCGAGAGTTTCTGAATGGTCAAAGACTCTTATTATGACTCGGCAATAAGTTTTAAGTATTGTGTAAATCTGGTTTTAAAAGCACACTGCTAAGAATATTAATATGTTCTGCGCATGTGCGGGAACTTGATTCTTAAAATTCCGATAAAATATAGAAATATTTTAAATTTATAATATTGTTTTGAAATATATGATTTGGAATGATTCATAGTAACGCTATGAATAATGGAGAAATAAAGAAAAAATTTATTTAAAAAAAGAAAAATTATAAATTATTTGTCGATCTCGAGATTCGAACAGAAGACCAGCAAAATACAATGACACACCCTGCCGATCTAGCCACCAAGACTCGTACCTCGAGAGCTGCTGAAGGGTCAAAGATTCTCATTACGACTCGGCAATAAGTTTTAAGTATTGTGTAAATCTGGTTTTAAAAGCACAATGCTAAGAATATTAATAGATTCTGCGCATGTGCGGGAACTTGATTCTTAAAATTCCGATAAAATATAGAAATATTTTAAATTTATAATATTGTTTTGAAATATATGATTTGGAATGATTCATAGTAACGCTATGAATAATGGAGAAATAAAGAAAAAATTTATTTAAAAAAAAGAAAAATTATAAATTATTTGTCGATCTCGAGATTCGAACAGAAGACCAGCAAAATACAATGACACACCCGGCCGATCTAGCCACCAAGACTCGTACCTCGAGAGCTGCTGAAGGGTCAAAGATTCTCATTACGACTCGGCAATAAGTTTTAAGTATTGTGTAAATCTGGTTTTAAAAGCACACTGCTAAGAATATTAATAGATTCTGCGCATGTGCGGGAACTTGACTCTTAAAATTCCGATAAAATATAGAAATATTTTAAATTTATAATATTGTTTTGAAATATATGATTTGGAATGATTCATAGTAACGCTATGAATAATGGAGAAATAAAGATAAAATTTATTTTAAAAAAAGAAAAATTATAAATTATTTGTCGATCTCGAGATTCGAACAGAAGACCAGCAAAATACAATGACACACCCTGCCGATCTAGCCACCAAGACTCGTACCTCGAGAGCTTCTGAAGGGTCAAAGATTCTCATTACAACTCGGCAATAAGTTTTAAGTATTGTGTAAATCTGGTTTTAAAAGCACACTGCTAAGAATATTAATATGTTCTGCGCATGTGCGGGAACTTGATTCTTAAAATTCCGATAAAATATAGAAATATTTTAAATTTATAATATTGTTTTGAAATATATGATTTGGAATGATTCATAGTAACGCTATGAATAATGGAGAAATAAAGAAAAAATTTATTTAAAAAAAAGAAAAAATTATAAATTATTTGTCGATCTCGAGATTCGAACAGAAGACCAGCAAAATACAATGACACACCCTGCCGATCTAGCCACCAAGACTCGTACCTCGAGAGCTGCTGAAGGGTCAAAGATTCTCATTACGACTCGGCAATAAGTTTTAAGTATTGTGTAAATCTGGTTTTAAAAGCACAATGCTAAGAATATTAATAGATTCTGCGCATGTGCGGGAACTTGACTCTTAAAATTCCGATAAAATATAGAAATATTTTAAATTTATAATATTGTTTTGAAATATATGATTTGGAATGATTCATAGTAACTCTATGAATAATGGAGAAATAAAGATAAAATTTATTTAAAAAAAAGAAAAATTATAAATTATTTGTCGATCTCGAGATTCGAACAGAAGACCAGCAAAATACAATGACACACCCTGCCGATCTAGCCACCAAGACTCGTACCTCGAGAGCTTCTGAAGGGTCAAAGATTCGCATTACGACTCGGCAATAAGTTTTAAGTATTGTGTAAATCTGGTTTTAAAAGCACACTGCTAAGAATATTAATATGTTCTGCGTATGTGCGGGAACTTGATTCTTAAAATTCCGATAAAATATAGAAATATTTTAAATTTATAATATTGTTTTGAAATATATGATTTGGAATGATTCATAGTAACGCTATGAATAATGGAGAAATAAAGAAAAAATTTATTTAAAAAAAAGAAAAATTATAAATTATTTGTCGATCTCGAGATTCGAACAGAAGACCAGCAAAATACAATGACACACCCTGCCGATCTAGCCACCAAGACTCGTACCTCGAGAGCTGCTGAAGGGTCAAAGATTCTCATTACGACTCGGCAATAAGTTTTAAGTATTGTGTAAATCTGGTTTTAAAAGCACACTGCTAAGAATATTAATATGTTCTGCGTATGTGCGGGAACTTGATTCTAAAAATTCCGATAAAATATAGAAATATTTTAAATTTATAATATTGTTTTGAAATATATGATTTGGAATGATTCATAGTAACGCTATGAATAATGGAGAAATAAAGAAAAAATTTATTTAAAAAAAAGAAAAATTATAAATTATTTGTCGATCTCGAGATTCGAACAGAAGACCAGCAAAATACAATGACACACCCTGCCGATCTAGCCACCAAGACTCGTACCTCGAGAGCTGCTGAAGGGTCAAAGATTCTCATTACGACTCGGCAATAAGTTTTAAGTATTGTGTAAATCTGGTTTTAAAAGCACAATGCTAAGATAATTAATAGATTCTGCGCATGTGCGGGAACTTGACTCTTAAAATTCCGATAAAATATAGAAATATATTAAATTTATAATATTGTTTTGAAATATATGATTTGGAATGATTCATAGTAACTCTATGAATAATGGAGAAATAAAGATAAAATTTATTTAAAAAAAAATTATAAATTATTTGTCGATCTCGAGATTCGAACAGAAGACCAGCAAAATACAATGACACACCCTGCCGATCTAGCCACCAAGACTCGTACCTCGAGAGTTTCTGAATGGTCAAAGACTCTTATTACGACTCGGCAATAAGTTTTAAGTATTGTGTAAATCTGGTTTTAAAAGCACAATGCTAAGAAGATTAATAGATTCTGCGCATGTGCTGGAACTTGACTCTTAAAATTCCGATAAAATATAGAAATATTTTAAATTTATAATATTGTTTTGAAATATATGATTTGGTATGATTCATAGTAACTCTATGAATAATGGAGAAATAAAGATAAAATTTATTTAAAAAAAAGAAAAATTATAAATTATTTGTCGATCTCGAGATTCGAACAGAAGACCAGCAAAATACAATGACACACCCTGCCGATCTAGCCACCAAGACTCGTACCTCGAGAGCTTCTGAAGGGTCAAAGATTCTCATTACGACTCGGCAATAAGTTTTAAGTATTGTGTAAATCTGGTTTTAAAAGCACACTGCTAAGAATATTAATATGTTCTGCGTATGTGCGGGAACTTGATTCTTAAAATTCCGATAAAATATAGAAATATTTTAAATTTATAATATTGTTTTGAAATATATGATTTGGAATGATTCATAGTAACGCTATGAATAATGGAGAAATAAAGAAAAAATTTATTTAAAAAAAAGAAAAATTATAAATTATTTGTCGATCTCGAGATTCGAACAGAAGACCAGCAAAATACAATGACACACCCTGCCGATCTAGCCACCAAGACTCGTACCTCGAGAGCTTCTGAAGGGTCAAAGATTCTCATTACGACTCGGCAATAAGTTTTAAGTATTGTGTAAATCTGGTTTTAAAAGCACACTTCTAAGAATATTAATAGATTCTGCGCATGTGCGGGAACTTGACTCTTAAAATTCCGATAAAATATAGAAATATTTTAAATTTATAATATTGTTTTGAAATATATGATTTGGAATGATTCATAAAAACTCTATAAATAAAGGAGAAATAAAGATAAAATTTATTTAAAAAAAAGAAAAATTATAAATTATTTGTCGATCTCGAGATTCGAACAGAAGACCAGCAAAATACAATGACACACCCTGCCGATCTAGCCACCAAGACTCGTACCTCGAGAGCTGCTGAAGGGTCAAAGATTCTCATTACGACTCGGCAATAAGTTTTAAGTATTGTGTAAATCTGGTTTTAAAAGCACAATGCTAAGAATATTAATAGATTCTGAGCATGTGCGGGAACTTGACTCTTAAAATTCCGATAAAATATAGAAATATTTTAAATTTATAATATTGTTTTGAAATATATGATTTGGTATGATTCATAGTAACTCTATGAATAATGGAGAAATAAAGATAAAATTTATTTAAAAAAAAGAAAAATTATAAATTATTTGTCGATCTCGAGATTCGAACAGAAGACCAGCAAAATACAATGACACACCCTGCCGATCTAGCCACCAAGACTCGTACCTCGAGAGCTTCTGAAGGGTCAAAGATTCTCATTACGACTCGGCAATAAGTTTTAAGTATTGTGTAAATCTGGTTTTAAAAGCACACTGCTAAGAATATTAATAGATTCTGCGCATGTGCGGGAACTTGACTCTAAAAATTCCGATAAAATATAGAAATATTTTAAATTTATAATATTGTTTTGAAATATATGATTTGGTATGATTCATAGTAACTCTATGAATAATGGAGAAATAAAGATAAAATTTATTTAAAAAAAAGAAAAATTATAAATTATTTGTCGATCTCGAGATTCGAACAGAAGACCAGCAAAATACAATGACACACCCTGCCGATCTAGCCACCAAGACTCGTACCTCGAGAGCTTCTGAAGGGTCAAAGATTCTCATTACGAATCGGCAATAAGTTTTAAGTATTGTGTAAATCGGGTTTTAAAAGCACACTGCTAAGATAATTAATATATTCTGCGCATGTGCGGGAACTTGATTCTTAAAATTCCGATAAAATATAGAAATATTTTAAATTTATAATATTGTTTTGAAATATATGATTTGGAATGATTCATAGTAACGCTATGAATAATGGAGAAATAAAGAAAAAATTTATTTAAAAAAAAGAAAAATTATAAATTATTTGTCGATCTCGAGATTCGAACAGAAGACCAGCAAAATACAATGACACACCCTGCCGATCTAGCCACCAAGACTCGTACCTCGAGAGCTTCTGAAGGGTCAAAGATTCTCATTACGACTCGGCAATAAGTTTTAAGTATTGTGTAAATCTGGTTTTAAAAGCACAATGCTAAGAATATTAATATGTTCTGCGCATGTGCGGGAACTTGATTCTTAAAATTCCGATAAAATATAGAAATATTTTAAATTTATAATATTGTTTTGAAATATATGATTTGGAATGATTCATAGTAACTCTATGAATAATGGAGAAATAAAGATAAAATTTATTTAAAAAAAAGAAAAATTATAAATTATTTGTCGATCTCGAGATTCGAACAGAAGACCAGCAAAATACAATGACACACCCTGCCGATCTAGCCACCAAGACGCGTACCTCGAGAGCTTCTGAAGGGTCAAAGATTCTCATTACGACTCGGCAATAAGTTTTAAGTATTGTGTAAATCTGGTTTTAAAAGCACAATGCTAAGAAAATTAATAGATTCTGCGCATGTGCGGGAATTTCATTCTTAAAATTCCGATAAAATATAGAAATATTTTAAATTTATAATATTGTTTTGAAATATATGATTTGGAATGATTCATAGTAACTCTATGAATAATGGAGAAATAAAGATAAAATTTATTTAAAAAAAAAGAAAAATTATAAATTATTTGTCGATCTCGAGATTCGAACAGAAGACCAGCAAAATACAATGACACACCCTGCCGATCTAGCCACCAAGACTCGTACCTCGAGAGCTTCTGAAGGGTCAAAGATTCTCATTACGACTCGGCAATAAGTTTTAAGTATTGTGTAAATCTGGTTTTAAAAGCACACTGCTAAGAATATTAATATGTTCTGCGCATGTGCGGGAACTTGATTCTTAAAATTCCGATAAAATATAGAAATATTTTAAATTTATAATATTGTTTTGAAATATATGATTTGGAATGATTCATAGTAACTCTATGAATAATGGAGAAATAAAGATAAAATTTATTTAAAAAAAAGAAAAATTATAAATTATTTGTCGATCTCGAGATTCGAACAGAAGACCAGAAATACAATGACACACCCTGCCGATCTAGCCACCAAGACTCGTACCTCGAGAGCTTCTGAAGGGTCAAAGATTCTCATTACGACTCGGCAATAAGTTTTAAGTATTGTGTAAATCTGGTTTTAAAAGCACACTGCTAAGAATATTAATATATTCTGCGCATGTGCGGGAACTTGACTCTTAAAATTCCGATAAAATATAGAAATATTTTAAATTTATAATATTGTTTTGAAATATATGATTTGGAATGATTCATAAATCTCTATGAATAATGGAGAAATAAAGATAAAATTTATTTAAAAAAAAGAAAAATTATAAATTATTTCTCGATCTCGAGATTCGAACAGAAGACCAACAAAATACAATGACACACCCTGCCGATCTAGCCACCAAGACTCGTACCTCGAGAGCTTCTGTAGGGTCAAAGATTCTCATTACGACTCGGCAATAAGTTTTAAGTATTGTGTAAATCGGGTTTTAAAAGCACAATGCTAAGATAATTAATATATTCTGCGCATGTGCGGTAACTTGACTCTTAAAATGTCGATAAAATATAGAAATATTTTAAATTTAAAATATTGTTTTGAAATATATGATTTGGAATGATTCATAGTAACTCTATGAATAATGGAGAAATAAAGATAAAATTTGTTTAAAAAAAAGAAAAATTATAAATTATTTGTCGATCTCGAGATTCGAACAGAAGACCAGCAAAATACAATGACACACCCTGCCGATCTAGCCACCAAGACTCGTACCTCGAGAGCTGCTGAAGGGTCAAAGATTCTCATTACGACTCGGCAATAAGTTTTAAGTATTGTGTATATCTGGTTTTAAAAGCACACTGCTAAGAAGATTAATAGATTCTGCGCATGTGCGGGAACTTGATTCTCAAAATACCGATAAAATATAGAAATATTTTAAATTTATAATATTATTTTGAAATATATGATTTGGAATGATTCATAGTAACGCTATGAATAATGGAGAAATATTAATAAAATTTATTTAAAAAAAAGAAAAGTTATAAATTATTTGTCGATCTCGAGATTCGAACAGAAGACCAGCAAAATAAAATGACACACCCTGCCGATCTAGCCACCAAGACTCGTACCTCGAGAGCTGCTGAAGGGTCAAAGATTCTCATTACGACTCGGCAATAAGTTTTAAGTATTGTGTAAATCTGGTTTTAAAAGCACACTGCTAAGAATATTAATAGATTCTGCGCATGTGCGGGAACTTGACTCTTAAAATTCCGATAAAATATAGAAATATTTTAAATTTATAAGATTGTTTTGAAATATATGATTTGGAATGATTCATAAAAACTCTATGAATAATGGAGAAATAAAGATAAAATTTATTTAAAAAAAAGAAAAATTATAAATTATTTGTCGATCTCGAGATTCGAACAGAAGACCAGCAAAATACAATGACACACCCTGCCGATCTAGCCACCAAGACTCGTACCTCGAGAGTTTCTGAAGGGTCAAAGATTCTCATTAAGACTCGGCAATAAGCTTTAAGTATTGTGTAAATCTGGTTTTAAAAGCACAATGCTAAGAATATTAATATGTTCTGCGCATGTGCGGGAACTTGATTCTTAAAATTCCGATAAAATATAGAAATATTTTAAATTTATAATATTGTTTTGAAATATATGATTTGGAATGATTCATAGTAACTCTATGAATAATGGAGAAATAAATATAAAATTTATTTAAAAAAAAGAAAAATTATAAATTATTTGTCGATCTCGAGATTCGAACAGAAGACCAGCAAAATACAATGACACACCCTGCCGATCTAGTCACCGAGACTCGTACCTCGAGAGCTTCTGAAGGGTCAAAGATTCTCATTACGACTCGGCCAAAAGTTTTAAGTATTGTGTAAATCTGGTTTTAAAAGCACACTGCTAAGAATATTAATAGATTCTGCGCATGTGCGGGAACTTGACTCTTAAATTTCCGATAAAATATAGAAATATTTTAAATTTATAATATTGTTTTGAAATATATGATTTGGAATGATTCATAAAAACTCTATGAATAATGGAGAAATAAAGATAAAATTTATTTAAAAAAAAGAAAAATTATAAATTATTTGTCGATCTCGAGATTCGAACAGAAGACCAGCAAAATACAATGACACACCCTGCCGATCTAGCCACCATGACTCGTACCTCGAGAGCTTCTGAAGGGTCAAAGATTCTCATTACGACTCGGCAATAAGTTTTAAGTATTGTGTAAATCAGGTTTTAAAAGCACACTGCTAAGAATATTAATATGTTCTGCGCATGTGCGGGAACTTGACTCTTAAAATTCCGATAAACTGTAGAAATATTTTAAATTTATAATATTGTTTTGAAATATATGATTTGGAATGATTCATAGTAACTCTATGAATAATGGAGAAATAAAGATAAAATTTATTTAAAAAAAAGAAAAATTATAAATTATTTGTCGATCTCGAGATTCGAACAGAATACCAGCAAAATACAATGACACACCCTGCCGATCTAGCCACCAAGACTCATACCTCGAGAGTTTCTGAATGGTCAAAGACTCTTATTACGACTCGGCAATAAGTTTTAAGTATTGTGTAAATCTGGTTTTAAAAGCACAATGCTAAGAAGATTAATAGATTCTGCGCATGTGCAGGAACTTAACTCTTAAAATTCCTATAAAATATAGAAATATTTTAAATTTATAATATTGTTTTGAAATATATGATTTGGAATGATTCATAGTAACGCTATGAATAATGGAGAAATATAGATAAAATGTATTTAAAAAAAAGAAAAATTATAAATTATTTGTCGATCTCGAGATTCGAACAGAAGATCAGCAAAATACAATGACACACCCTGCCGATCTAGCCACCAAGACTCGTACCTCGAGAGCTGCTGAAGGGTCAAAGATTCTCATTACGAATCGGCAATAAGTTTTAAGTATTGTGTAAATCTGGTTTTAAAAGCACACTGCTAAGGATATTAATAGATTCTGCGCATGTGCGGGAACTTGACTCTTAAAGTTCCGATAAAATATAGAAATATTTTAAATTTATAATATTGTTTTGAAATATATGATTTGGAATGATTCATAAAAACTCTATGAATAATGGAGAAATAAAGATAAAATTTATTTAAAAAAAAGAAAATTTATAAATTATTTGTCGATCTCGAGATTCGAACAGATGAGCAGCAAAATACAATGACACACCCTGCCGATCTAGCCACCAAGACTCGTACCTCGAGAGCTTCGGAAGGGTCAAAGATTCTCATTACGACTCGGCAATAAGTTTTAAGTATTGTGTAAATCTGGTTTTAAAAGCACAATGCTAAGATAATTAATAGATTCTGCGCATGTGCGGGAACTTGACTCTTAAAATTCCGATAAACTGTAGAAATATTTTAAATTTATAATATTGTTTTGAAATATATGATTTGAAATGATTCATAGTAACTCTATGAATAATGGAGAAATAAAGATAAAATTTATTTAAAAAAAAGAAAAATTATAAATTATTTGTCGATCTCGAGATTCGAACAGAATACCAGCAAAATACAATGACACACCCTGCCGATCTAGCCACCAAGACTCATACCTCGAGAGTTTCTGAATGGTCAAAGACTCTTATTACGACTCGGCAATAAGTTTTAAGTATTGTGTAAATCTGGTTTTAAAAGCACAATGCTAAGAAGATTAATAGATTCTGCGCATGTGCGGGAACTTGACTCTTAAAGTTCCGATAAAATATAGAAATATTTTAAATTTATAATATTGTTTTGAAATATATGATTTGGAATGATTCATAAAAACTCTATGAATAATGGAGAAATAAAGATAAAATTTATTTAAAAAAAAGAAAAATTATAAATTATTTGTCGATCTCGAGATTCGAACAGAATACCAGCAAAATACAATGACACACCCTGCGGATCTAGCCACCAAGACTCATACCTCGAGAGTTTCTGAATGGTCAAAGACTCTTATTACGACTCGGCAATAAGTTTTAAGTATTGTGTAAATCTGGTTTTAAAAGCACAATGCTAAGAAGATTAATAGATTCTGCGCATGTGCAGGAACTTAACTCTTAAAATACCTATAAAATATAGAAATATTTTAAATTTATAATAATGCTTTGAAATATATGATTTGGAATGATTCATAGTAACGCTATGAATAATGGAGAAATATAGATAAAATGTATTTAAAAAAAAGAAAAATTATAAATTATTTGTCGATCTCGAGATTCGAACAGAAGATCAGCAAAATACAATGACACACCCTGCCGATCTAGCCACCAAGACTCGTACCTCGAGAGCTGCTGAAGGGTCAAAGATTCTCATTACGAATCGGCAATAAGTTTTAAGTATTGTGTAAATCTGGTTTTAAAAGCACACTGCTAAGGATATTAATAGATTCTGCGCATGTGCGGGAACTTGACTCTTAAAGTTCCGATAAAATATAGAAATATTTTAAATTTATAATATTGTTTTGAAATATATGATTTGGAATGATTCATAAAAACTCTATGAATAATGGAGAAATAAAGATAAAATTTATTTAAAAAAAAGAAAATTTATAAATTATTTGTCGATCTCGAGATTCGAACAGATGAGCAGCAAAATACAATGACACACCCTGCCGATCTAGCCACCAAGACTCGTACCTCGAGAGCTTCGGAAGGGTCAAAGATTCTCATTACGACTCGGCAATAAGTTTTAAGTATTGTGTAAATCTGGTTTTAAAAGCACAATGCTAAGATAATTAATAGATTCTGCGCATGTGCGGGAACTTGACTCTTAAAATTCCGATAAACTGTAGAAATATTTTAAATTTATAATATTGTTTTGAAATATATGATTTGAAATGATTCATAGTAACTCTATGAATAATGGAGAAATAAAGATAAAATTTATTTAAAAAAAAGAAAAATTATAAATTATTTGTCGATCTCGAGATTCGAACAGAATACCAGCAAAATACAATGACACACCCTGCCGATCTAGCCACCAAGACTCATACCTCGAGAGTTTCTGAATGGTCAAAGACTCTTATTACGACTCGGCAATAAGTTTTAAGTATTGTGTAAATCTGGTTTTAAAAGCACAATGCTAAGAAGATTAATAGATTCTGCGCATGTGCAGGAACTTAACTCTTAAAATTCCTATAAAATATAGAAATATTTTAAATTTATAATATTGTTTTGAAATATATGATTTGGAATGATTCATAGTAACGCTATGAATAATGGAGAAATATAGATAAAATGTATTTAAAAAAAAGAAAAATTATAAATTATTTGTCGATCTCGAGATTCGAACAGAAGATCAGCAAAATACAATGACACACCCTGCCGATCTAGCCACCAAGACTCGTACCTCGAGAGCTGCTGAAGGGTCAAAGATTCTCATTACGAATCGGCAATAAGTTTTAAGTATTGTGTAAATCTGGTTTTAAAAGCACACTGCTAAGGATATTAATAGATTCTGCGCATGTGCGGGAACTTGACTCTTAAAGTTCCGATAAAATATAGAAATATTTTAAATTTATAATATTGTTTTGAAATATATGATTTGGAATGATTCATAAAAACTCTATGAATAATGGAGAAATAAAGATAAAATTTATTTAAAAAAAAGAAAATTTATAAATTATTTGTCGATCTCGAGATTCGAACAGATGAGCAGCAAAATACAATGACACACCCTGCCGATCTAGCCACCAAGACTCGTACCTCGAGAGCTTCGGAAGGGTCAAAGATTCTCATTACGACTCGGCAATAAGTTTTAAGTATTGTGTAAATCTGGTTTTAAAAGCACAATGCTAAGATAATTAATAGATTCTGCGCATGTGCGGGAACTTGACTCTTAAAATTCCGATAAACTGTAGAAATATTTTAAATTTATAATATTGTTTTGAAATATATGATTTGAAATGATTCATAGTAACTCTATGAATAATGGAGAAATAAAGATAAAATTTATTTAAAAAAAAGAAAAATTATAAATTATTTGTCGATCTCGAGATTCGAACAGAATACCAGCAAAATACAATGACACACCCTGCCGATCTAGCCACCAAGACTCATACCTCGAGAGTTTCTGAATGGTCAAAGACTCTTATTACGACTCGGCAATAAGTTTTAAGTATTGTGTAAATCTGGTTTTAAAAGCACAATGCTAAGAAGATTAATAGATTCTGCGCATGTGCGGGAACTTGACTCTTAAAGTTCCGATAAAATATAGAAATATTTTAAATTTATAATATTGTTTTGAAATATATGATTTGGAATGATTCATAAAAACTCTATGAATAATGGAGAAATAAAGATAAAATTTATTTAAAAAAAAGAAAAATTATAAATTATTTGTCGATCTCGAGATTCGAACAGAATACCAGCAAAATACAATGACACACCCTGCGGATCTAGCCACCAAGACTCATACCTCGAGAGTTTCTGAATGGTCAAAGACTCTTATTACGACTCGGCAATAAGTTTTAAGTATTGTGTAAATCTGGTTTTAAAAGCACAATGCTAAGAAGATTAATAGATTCTGCGCATGTGCAGGAACTTAACTCTTAAAATACCTATAAAATATAGAAATATTTTAAATTTATAATAATGCTTTGAAATATATGATTTGGAATGATTCATAGTAACGCTATGAATAATGGAGAAATATAGATAAAATGTATTTAAAAAAAAGAAAAATTATAAATTATTTGTCGATCTCGAGATTCGAACAGAAGATCAGCAAAATACAATGACACACCCTGCCGATCTAGCCACCAAGACTCGTACCTCGAGAGCTGCTGAAGGGTCAAAGATTCTCATTACGAATCGGCAATAAGTTTTAAGTATTGTGTAAATCTGGTTTTAAAAGCACACTGCTAAGGATATTAATAGATTCTGCGCATGTGCGGGAACTTGACTCTTAAAGTTCCGATAAAATATAGAAATATTTTAAATTTATAATATTGTTTTGAAATATATGATTTGGAATGATTCATAAAAACTCTATGAATAATGGAGAAATAAAGATAAAATTTATTTAAAAAAAGAAAAATTATAAATTATTTGTCGATCTCGAGATTCGAACAGAAGAGCAGCAAAATACAATGACACACCCTGCCGATCTAGCCACCAAGACTCGTACCTCGAGAGCTTCTGAAGGGTCAAAGATTCTCATTACGACTCGGCAATAAGTTTTAAGTATTGTGTAAATCTTGTTTTAAAAGCACAATGCTAAGATAATTAATAGATTCTGCGCATGTGCGGGAACTTGACTCTTAAAATTCCGATAAAATATAGAAATATTTTAAATTTAAAATATTGTTTTGAAATATATGATTTGAAATGATTCATAGTAACTCTATGAATAATGGAGAAATAAAGATAAAATTTATTTAAAAAAAAGAAATATTATAAATTATTTGTCGATCTCGAGATTCGAACAGAAGACCAGCAAAATACAATGACACACCCTGCCGATCTAGCCACCAAGACTCGTACCTCGAGTGCTTCTGAAGGGTCAAAGATTCTCATTACGACTCGGCAATAAGTTTTAAGTATTGTGTAAATCTTGTTTTAAAAGCACAATGCTAAGAAGATTAATAAATTCTGCGCATGTGCGGGAACTTGACTCTTAAAATTCCGATAAAATATAGAAATATTTTAAATTTATAATATTGTTTTGAAAGATATGATTTGGAATTATTCATAGTAACTCTATGAATAATGGAGAAATAAAGATAAAATTTATTTAAAAAAAAGAAAAATTATAAATTATTTGTCGATCTCGAGATTCGAACAGAATACCAGCAAAATACAATGACACACCCTGCCGATCTAGCCACCAAGACTCGTACCTCGAGAGTTTCTGAATGGTCAAAGACTCTTATTACGACTCGGCAATAAGTTTTAAGTATTGTGTAAATCTGGTTTTAAAAGCACAATGCTAAGAAGATTAATAGATTCTGCGCATCTGCAGGAACTTAACTCTTAAAATTCCTATGAAATATAGAAATATTTTAAATTTATAATATTGTTTTGAAATATATGATTTGGAATGATTCATAGTAACGCTATGAATAATGGAGAAATATAGATAAAATGTATTTAAAAAAAAGAAAAATTATAAATTATTTGTCGATCTCGAGATTCGAACAGAAGACCAGCAAAATACAATGACACTCCCTGCCGATCTAGCAACCAAGACTGGTACCTCGAGAGCTTCTGAAGGGTCAAAGATTCTCATTACGACTCGGCAATAAGTTTTAAGTATTGTGTAAATCTGGTTTTAAAAGCACACTGCTAAGAATATTAATATGTTCTGCGCATGTGCAGGAATTTGACTCTTAAAATTCCGATAAAATATAGAAATATTTTAAATTTATAATATTGTTTTGAAATATATGATTTGGAATGATTCATAGTAACGCTATGAATAATGGAGAAATATAGATAAAATTTATTAAAAAAAAAGAAAAATTATAAATTATTTGTCGATCTCGAGATTCGAACAGAAGACCAGCAAAATACAATGACACACCCTTCCGATCTAGCCACCAAGACTCGTACCTCGAGAGCTGCTGAAGGGTCAAAGATTCTCATTACGACTCGGCAATAAGTTTTAAGTATTGTGTAAATCTGGTTTTAAAAGCACACTGCTAAGAAGATTAATAGATTCTGCGCATGTGCGGGAACTTGACTCTTAAAATTCCGATAAAATATAGAAATATTTTAAATTTATAATATTGTTTTGAAATATATGACTTGGAATGATTCATAGTAACGCTATGAATAATGGAGAAATATAGATAAAATTTATTTAAAAAAAAAGAAAAATTATAAATTATTTGTCGATCTCGAGATTCGAACAGAAGACTAGCAAAATACAATGACACACCCTGCCGATCTAGCCACCAAGACTCGTACCTCGAGAGCTGCTGAAGGGTCAAAGATTCTCATTACGACTCGGCAATAAGTTTTAAGTATTGTGTAAATCTGGGTTTAAAAGCACAATGCTAAGATAATTAATAGATTCTGCGCATGTGCGGGAACTTGACTCTTAAAATTCCGAAAAAATATAGAAATATTTTAAATTTAAAATATTGTTTTGAAATATATGATTTGGAATGATTCATAGTAACTCTATGAATAATGGAGAAATAAAGATAAAATTTATTTAAAAAAAAGAAATATTATAAATTATTTGTCGATCTCGAGATTCGAACAGAAGACCAGCAAAATACAATGACACACCCTGCCGATCTAGCCACCAAGACTCGTACCTCGAGAGCTTCTGAAGGGTCAAAGATTCTCATTACGACTCGGCAATAAGTTTTAAGTATTGTGTAAATCTGGTTTTAAAAGCACAATGCTAAGAAGATTAATAGATTCTGCGCATGTGCGTGAACTTGACTCTTAAAATTCCGATAAAATATAGAAATATTTTAAATTTATAATATTGATTTGAAATATAAGATTTGGAATGATTCATAAAAACTCTATGAATAATGGAGAAATAAAGATAAAATTTATTTAAAAAAAAGAAAAATTATAAATTATTTGTCGATCTCGAGATTCGAACAGAATACCAGCAAAATACAATGACACACCCTGCCGATCTAGCCACCAAGACTCGTACCTCGAGAGTTTCTGAATGGTCAAAGACTCTTATTACGACTCGGCAATAAGTTTTAAGTATTGTGTAAATCTGGTTTTAAAAGCACAATGCTAAGAAGATTAATAGATTCTGCGCATCTGCAGGAACTTAACTCTTAAAATTCCTATAAAATATAGAAATATTTTAAATTTATAATATTGTTTTGAAATATATGATTTGGAATGATTCATAGTAACGCTATGAATAATGGAGAAATATAGATAAAATGTATTTAAAAAAAAGAAAAATTATAAATTATTTGTCGATCTCGAGATTCGAACAGAAGACCAGCAAAATACAATGACACTCCCTGCCGATCTAGCAACCAAGACTGGTACCTCGAGAGCTTCTGAAGGGTCAAAGATTCTCATTACGACTCGGCAATAAGTTTTAAGTATTGTGTAAATCTGGTTTTAAAAGCACACTGCTAAGAATATTAATATGTTCTGCGCATGTGCAGGAATTTGACTCTTAAAATTCCGATAAAATATAGAAATATTTTAAATTTATAATATTGTTTTGAAATATATGATTTGGAATGATTCATAGTAACGCTATGAATAATGGAGAAATATAGATAAAATTTATTTAAAAAAAAAGAAAAATTATAAATTATTTGTCGATCTCGAGATTCGAACAGAAGACCAGCAAAATACAATGACACACCCTGCCGATCTAGCCACCAAGACTCGTACCTCGAGAGCTGCTGAAGGGTCAAAGATTCTCATTACGACTCGGCAATAAGTTTTAAGTATTGTGTAAATCTGGTTTTAAAAGCACACTGCTAAGAAGATTAATAGATTCTGCGCATGTGCGGGAACTTGACTCTTAAAATTCCGATAAAATATAGAAATATTTTAAATTTATAATATTGTTTTGAAATATATGATTTGGAATGATTCATAGTAACGCTATGAATAATTTAGAAATATAGATAAAATTTATTTAAAAAAAAAGAAAAATTATAAATTATTTGTCGATCTCGAGATTCGAACAGAAGACTAGCAAAATACAATGACACACCCTGCCGATCTAGCCACCAAGACTCGTACCTCGAGAGCTGCTGAAGGGTCAAAGATTCTCATTACGACTCGGCAATAAGTTTTAAGTATTGTGTAAATCTGGTTTTAAAAGCACAATGCTAAGATAATTAATAGATTCTGCGCATGTGCGGGAACTTGACTCTTAAAATTCCGAAAAAATATAGAAATATTTTAAATTTAAAATATTGTTTTGAAATATATGATTTGGAATGATTCATAGTAACTCTATGAATAATGGAGAAATAAAGATAAAATTTATTTAAAAAAAAGAAATATTATAAATTATTTGTCGATCTCGAGATTCGAACAGAAGACCAGCAAAATACAATGACACACCCTGCCGATCTAGCCACCAAGACTCGTACCTCGAGAGTTTCTGAATGGTCAAAGACTCTTATTACGACTCGGCAATAAGTTTTAAGTATTGTGTAAATCTGGTTTTAAAAGCACAATGCTAAGAAGATTAATAGATTCTGCGCATCTGCAGGAACTTAACTCTTAAAATTCCTATAAAATATAGAAATATTTTAAATTTATAATATTGTTTTGAAATATATGATTTGGAATGATTCATAGTAACGCTATGAATAATGGAGAAATATAGATAAAATGTATTTAAAAAAAAGAAAAATTATAAATTATTTGTCGATCTCGAGATTCGAACAGAAGACCAGCAAAATACAATGACACTCCCTGCCGATCTAGCAACCAAGACTGGTACCTCGAGAGCTTCTGAAGGGTCAAAGATTCTCATTACGACTCGGCAATAAGTTTTAAGTATTGTGTAAATCTGGTTTTAAAAGCACAATGCTAAGAAGATTAATAGATTCTGCGCATGTGCGGGAACTTGATTCTTAAAATTCCGATAAAATATAGAAATATTTTAAATTTATAATATTGTTTTGAAATATATGATTTGGAATGATTCATAGTAACGCTATGAATAATGGAGAAATATAGATAAAATTTATTTAAAAAAAAAGAAAAATTATAAATTATTTGTCGATCTCGAGATTCGAACAGAAGACCAGCAAAATACAATGACACACCCTGCCGATCTAGCCACCAAGACTCGTACCTCGAGAGCTGCTGAAGGGTCAAAGATTCTCATTACGACTCGGCAATAAGTTTTAAGTATTGTGTAAATCTGGTTTTAAAAGCACACTGCTAAGAAGATTAATAGATTCTGCGCATGTGCGGGAACTTGACTCTTAAAATTCCGATAAAATATAGAAATATTTTAAATTTATAATATTGTTTTGAAATATATGATTTGGAATGATTCATAGTAACGCTATGAATAATTTAGAAATATAGATAAAATTTATTTAAAAAAAAAGAAAAATTATAAATTATTTGTCGATCTCGAGATTCGAACAGAAGACTAGCAAAATACAATGACACACCCTGCCGATCTAGCCACCAAGACTCGTACCTCGAGAGCTGCTGAAGGGTCAAAGATTCTCATTACGACTCGGCAATAAGTTTTAAGTATTGTGTAAATCTGGTTTTAAAAGCACAATGCTAAGATAATTAATAGATTCTGCGCATGTGCGGGAACTTGACTCTTAAAATTCCGAAAAAATATAGAAATATTTTAAATTTAAAATATTGTTTTGAAATATATGATTTGGAATGATTCATAGTAACTCTATGAATAATGGAGAAATAAAGATAAAATTTATTTAAAAAAAAGAAATATTATAAATTATTTGTCGATCTCGAGATTCGAACAGAAGACCAGCAAAATACAATGACACACCCTGCCGATCTAGCCACCAAGACTCGTACCTCGAGAGTTTCTGAATGGTCAAAGACTCTTATTACGACTCGGCAATAAGTTTTAAGTATTGTGTAAATCTGGTTTTAAAAGCACAATGCTAAGAAGATTAATAGATTCTGCGCATCTGCAGGAACTTAACTCTTAAAATTCCTATAAAATATAGAAATATTTTAAATTTATAATATTGTTTTGAAATATATGATTTGGAATGATTCATAGTAACGCTATGAATAATGGAGAAATATAGATAAAATGTATTTAAAAAAAAGAAAAATTATAAATTATTTGTCGATCTCGAGATTCGAACAGAAGACCAGCAAAATACAATGACACTCCCTGCCGATCTAGCAACCAAGACTGGTACCTCGAGAGCTTCTGAAGGGTCAAAGATTCTCATTACGACTCGGCAATAAGTTTTAAGTATTGTGTAAATCTGGTTTTAAAAGCACAATGCTAAGAAGATTAATAGATTCTGCGCATGTGCGGGAACTTGATTCTTAAAATTCCGATAAAATATAGAAATATTTTAAATTTATAATATTGTTTTGAAATATATGATTTGGAATGATTCATAGTAACGCTATGAATAATGGAGAAATATAGATAAAATTTATTTAAAAAAAAAGAAAAATTATAAATTATTTGTCGATCTCGAGATTCGAACAGAAGACCAGCAAAATACAATGACACACCCTGCCGATCTAGCCACCAAGACTCGTACCTCGAGAGCTGCTGAAGGGTCAAAGATTCTCATTACGACTCGGCAATAAGTTTTAAGTATTGTGTAAATCTGGTTTTAAAAGCACACTGCTAAGAAGATTAATAGATTCTGCGCATGTGCGGGAACTTGACTCTTAAAATTCCGATAAAATATAGAAATATTTTAAATTTATAATATTGTTTTGAAATATATGATTTGGAATGATTCATAGTAACTCTATGAATAATGGAGTAATAAAGATAAAATTTATTTAAAAAAAAAGAAATATTATAAATTATTTGTCGATCTCGAGATTCGAACAGAAGACCAGCAAAATACAATGACACACCCTGCCGATCTAGCCACCAAGACTCGTACCTCGAGAGCTGCTGAAGGGTCAAAGATTCTCATTACGACTCGGCAATAAGTTTTAAGTATTGTGTAAATCTGGTTTTAAAAGCACAATGCTAAGATAATTAATAGATTCTGCGCATGTGCGGGAACTTGACTCTTAAAATTCCGATAAAATATAGAAATATTTTAAATTTATAATATTGTTTTGAAATATATGATTTGGAATGATTCATAGTAACTCTATGAATAATGGAGAAATAAAGATAAAATTTATTTAAAAAAAAGAAAAATTATAAATTATTTGTCGATCTCGAGATTCGAACAGAAGACCAGCAAAATACAATGACACTCCCTGCCGATCTAGCAACCAAGACTGGTACCTCGAGAGCTTCTGAAGGGTCAAAGATTCTCATTACGACTCGGCAATAAGTTTTAAGTATTGTGTAAATCTGGTTTTAAAAGCACAATGCTAAGAAGATTAATAGATTCTGCGCATGTGCGGGAACTTGATTCTTAAAATTCCGAAAAAATATAGAAATATTTTAAATTTATAATATTGTTTTGAAATATATGATTTGGAATGATTCATAGTAACGCTATGAATAATGGAGAAATATAGATAAAATTTATTTAAAAAAAAAGAAAAATTATAAATTATTTGTCGATCTCGAGATTCGAACAGAAGACCAGCAAAATACAATGACACACCCTGCCGATCTAGCCACCAAGACTCGTACCTCGAGAGCTGCTGAAGGGTCAAAGATTCTCATTACGACTCGGCAATAAGTTTTAAGTATTGTGTAAATCTGGTTTTAAAAGCACACTGCTAAGAAGATTAATAGATTCTGCGCATGTGCGGGAACTTGACTCTTAAAATTCCGATAAAATATAGAAATATTTTAAATTTATAATATTGTTTTGAAATATATGATTTGGAATGATTCATAGTAACTCTATGAATAATGGAGTAATAAAGATAAAATTTATTTAAAAAAAAGAAATATTATAAATTATTTGTCGATCTCGAGATTCGAACAGAAGACCAGCAAAATACAATGACACACCCTGCCGATCTAGCCACCAAGACTCGTACCTCGAGAGCTGCTGAAGGGTCAAAGATTCTCATTACGACTCGGCAATAAGTTTTAAGTATTGTGTAAATCTGGTTTTAAAAGCGCAATGCTAAGATAATTAATAGATTCTGCGCATGTGCGGGAACTTGACTCTTAAAATTCCGAAAAAATATAGAAATATTTTAAATTTAAAATATTGTTTTGAAATATATGATTTGGAATGATTCATAGTAACTCTATGAATAATGGAGAAATAAAGATAAAATTTATTTAAAAAAAAGAAATATTATAAACTATTTGTCGATCTCGAGATTCGAACAGAAGACCAGCAAAATACAATGACACACCCTGCCGATCTAGCCACCTAGACTCGTACCTCGAGAGCTTCTGAAGGGTCAAAGATTCTCATTACGACTCGGCAATAAGTTTTAAGTATTGTGTAAATCTGGTTTTAAAAGCACAATGCTAAGAAGATTAATAGATTCTGCGCATGTGCGTGAACTTGACTCTTAAAATTCCGATAAAATATAGAAATATTTTAAATTTATAATATTGTTTTGAAATATATGATTTGGAATGATTCAAAAAAACTCTATGAATAATGGAGAAATAAAGATAAAATTTATTTAAAATAAATAAAAATTATAAATTATTTGTCGATCTCGAGATTCGAAAAGAAGACCAGCAAAATACAATTACACACCCTGCCGATCTAGCCACCAAGACTCGTACCTCGAGAGCTTCTGAAGGGTCAAAGATTCTCATTACGACTCGGCAATAAGTTTTAAGTATTGTGTAAATCTGGTTTTAAAAGCACAATGCTAAGATAATTAATAGATTTTGCGCATGTGCGCGAACTTGACTCTTAAAATTCCGATAAAATATAGAAATATTTTAAATTTAAAATATTGTTTTGAAATATATGATTTGGAATGATTCATAGTAACTCTATGAATAATGGAGAAATAAAGATAAAATTTATTTAAAAAAAAGAAATATTATAAATTATTTGTCGATCTCGAGATTCGAACAGAAGACCAGCAAAATACAATGACACACCCTGCCGATCTAGCCACCAAGACTCGTACCTCGAGAGCTTCTGAAGGGTCAAAGATTCTCATTACGACTCGGCAATAAGTTTTAAGTATTGTGTAAATCTGGTTTTAAAAGTACAATGCTAAGAAGATTAATAGATTCTGCGCATGTGCGGGAACTTGACTCTTAAAATTCCGATAAAATATAGAAATATTTTAAATTTAAAATATTGTTTTGAAATATAAGATTTGGAATGATTCATAGTAACTCTATGAATAATGGAGAAATAAAGATAAAATTTATTTAAAAAAAAGAAATATTATAAATTATTTGTCGATCTCGAGATTCGAACAGAAGACCAGCAAAATACAATGACACACCCTGCCGATCTAGCCATCAAGACTCGTACCTCGAGAGCTTCTGAAGGGTCAAAGATTCTCATTACGACTCGGCAATAAGTTTTAAGTATTGTGTAAATCTGGTTTTAAAAGCACAATGCTAAGAAGATTAATAGATTCTGCGCATGTGCGGGAACTTGACTCTTAAAATTCCGATAAAATATAGAAATATTTTAAATTTATAATATTGTTTTGAAATATATGATTTGGAATGATTCTTAGTAACGCTATGAATAATGGAGAAATATAGATAAAATTTATTTAAAAAAAAGAAAAATTATAAATTATTTGTCGATCTCGAGATTCGAACAGAAGACCAGCAAAATACAATGACACACCCTGCCGATCTAGCCACCAAGACTCGTACCTCGAGAGCTGCTGAAGGGTCAAAGATTCTCATTACGACTCGGCAATAAGTTTTAAGTATTGTGTAAATCTGGTTTTAAAAGCACAATGCTAAGAAGATTAATAGATTCTGCGCATGTGCGGGAACTTGACTCTTAAAATTCCGATAAAATATAGAAATATTTTAAATTTATAATATTGTTTTGAAATATATGATTCGGAATGATTCATAGTAACGCTATGAATAATGGAGAAATATAGATAAAATTTATTTAAAAAAAAGAAAAATTATCAAATTATTTGTCGATCTCGAGATTCGAACAGAAGACCAGCAAAATACAATGACACACCCTGCCGATGTAGCCACCAAGACTCGTACCTCGAGAGCTTCTGAAGGGCCAAAGATTCTCATTACGACTCGGCAATAAGTTTTAAGTATTGTGTAAATCTGGTTTTAAAAGCACAATGCTAAGATAATTAATAGATTCTGCGCATGTGCGGGAACTTGACTCTTAAAATTCCGATAAAATATAGAAATATTTTAAATTTAAAATATTGTTTTGAAATATATGATTTGGAATGATTCATAGTAACTCTATGAATAATGGAGAAATAAAGATAAAATTTATTTAAAAAAAAGAAATATTATAAATTATTTGTCGATCTCGAGATTCGAACAGAAGACCAGCAAAATACAATGACACACCCTGCCGATCTAGCCATCAAGACTCGTACCTCGAGAGCTTCTGAAGGGTCAAAGATTCTCATTACGACTCGGCAATAAGTTTTAAGTATTGTGTAAATCTGGTTTTAAAAGCACAATGCTAAGAAGATTAATAGATTCTGCGCATGTGCGGGAACTTGACTCTTAAAATTCCGATAAAATATAGAAATATTTTAAATTTATAATATTGTTTTGAAATATATGATTTGGAATGATTCATAAAAACTCTATGAATAATGGAGAAATAAAGATAAAATTTATTTAAAAAAAAGAAAAATTATAAATTATTTGTCGATCTCGAGATTCGAACAGAAGACCAGCAAAATACAATGACACACCCTGCCGATCTAGCCACCAAGACACGTACCTCGAGAGCTTCTGAAGGGCCAAAGATTCTCATTACGACTCGGCAATAAGTTTTAAGTATTGTGTAAATCTGGTTTTAAAAGCACAATGCTAAGATAATTAATAGATTCTGCGCATGTGCGGGAACTTGACTCTTAAAATTCCGATAAAATATAGAAATATTTTAAATTTAAAATATTGTTTTGAAATATATGATTTGGAATGATTCATAGTAACTCTATGAATAATGGAGAAATAAAGATAAAATTTATTTAAAAAAAAGAAATATTATAAATTATTTGTCGATCTCGAGATTCGAACAGAAGACCAGCAAAATACAATGACACACCCTGCCGATCTAGCCATCAAGACTCGTACCTCGAGAGCTTCTGAAGGGCCAAAGATTCTCATTACGACTCGGCAATAAGTTTTAAGTATTGTGTAAATCTGGTTTTAAAAGCACAATGCTAAGAAGATTAATAGATTCTGCGCATGTGCGGGAACTTGACTCTTAAAATTCCGATAAAATATAGAAATATTTTAAATTTATAATATTGTTTTGAAATATATGATTTGGAATGATTCATAAAAACTCTATGAATAATGGAGAAATAAAGATAAAATTTATTTAAAAAAAAGAAAAATTATAAATTATTTGTCGATCTCGAGATTCGAACAGAAGACCAGCAAAATACAATGACACACCCTGCCGATCTAGCCACCAAGACTTGTACCTCGAGAGCTTCTGAAGGGCCAAAGATTCTCATTACGACTCGGCAATAAGTTTTAAGTATTGTGTAAATCTGGTTTTAAAAGCACAATGCTAAGATAATTAATAGATTCTGCGCATGTGCGGGAACTTGACTCTTAAAATTCCGATAAAATATAGAAATATTTTAAATTTAAAATATTGTTTTGAAATATATGATTTGGAATGATTCATAGTAACTCTATGAATAATGGAGAAATAAAGATAAAATTTATTTAAAAAAAAGAAAAATTATAAATTATTTGTCGATCTCGAGATTCGAACAGAAGACCAGCAAAATACAATGACACTCCCTGCCGATCTAGCAACCAAGACTGGTACCTCGAGAGCTTCTGAAAAGTCAAAGATTCTCATTACGACTCGGCAATAAGTTTTATGTATTGTGTAAATCTGGTTTTAAAAGCACACTTTTAAGAATATTAATATGTTCTGCGCATGTGCATTAACTTGACTCTTAAAATTCCGATAAAATATAGAAATATTTTAAATTTATAATATTGTTTTGAAATATATGATTTGGAATGATTCATAGTAACTCTATGAATAATGGAGAAATATGGATAAAATTTATTTAAAAAAAAGAAAAATTATAAATTATTTGTCGATCTCGAGATTCGAACAGAAGACCAGCAAAATACAATGACACACCCTGCCGATCTAGCCACCAAGACTCGTACCTCGAGAGCTGCTGAAGGGTCAAAGATTCTCATTACGACTCGGCGATAAGTTTTAAGTATTGTGTAAATCTGTTTTTAAAAGCACACTGCTAAGAATATTAATAGATTCTGCGCATGTGCGGGAACTTGACTCTTAAAATTCCGATAAAATATAGAAATATTTTAAATTTATAAAATTGTTTTGAAATATATGATTTGGAATGATTCATAAAAACTCTATGAATAATGGAGAAATAAAGATAAAATTTATTTAAAAAAAGAAAAATTATAAATTATTTGTCGATCTCGAGATTCGAACAGAAGACCAGCAAAATACAATGACACACCCTGCTGATCTAGCCACCAAGACTCGTACCTCGAGAGCTGCTGAAGGGTCAAAGATTCTCATTACGACTCGGCGATAAGTTTTAAGTATTGTGTAAATCTGGTTTTAAAAGCACACTGCTTAGAATATTAATAGATTCTGCGCATGTGCGGGAACTTGACTCTTAAAATTCCGATAAAATATAGAAATATTTTAAATTTATAATATTGTTTTGAAATATATGATTTGGAATGATTCATAAAAACTCTATGAATAATGGAGAAATAAAGATAAAATTTATTTAAAAAAAAGAAAAAATATAAATTATTTGTCGATCTCGAGATTCGAACAGAAGACCAGCAAAATACAATGACACACCCGGCCGATCTAGCCACCAAGACTCGTACCTCGAGAGCTTCTGAAGGGTCAAAGATTCTCATTACGACTCGGCAATAAGTTTTAAGTATTGTGTAAATCTGGTTTTAAAAGCACAATGCTAAGATAATTAATAGATTCTGCGCATGTGCGGGAACTTGACTCTTAAAATTAAGATAAAATATAGAAATATTTTAAATTTATAATATTGTTTTGAAATATATGATTTGGAATGATTCATAGTAACTCTATGAATAATGGAGAAATAAAGATAAAATTTAAAAAAAAAAAAGAAATATTATAAATTATTTGTCGATTTCGAGATTCGAACAGAAGACCAGCAAAATACAATGACACATTCTGCCGATCTAGCCACCAAGACTCGTACCTCGAGAGCTTCTGAAGGGTGAAAGATTCTTATTACGACTCGGCAATAAGTATTAAGTATTGTGTAAATCTGGTTTTAAAAGCACAATGCTAACAATATTAATAGATTCTGCGGATGTGCGTGAACTTGACTCTTAAAATTCCGATAAAATATAGAAATATTTTAAATTTATAATATTGTTTTGAAATATATGATTTGGAATGATTCATAGTAACTCTATGAATAATGGAGAAATAAAGATAAAATTTATTTAAAAAAAAGAAAAATTATAAATTATTTGTCGATCTCGAGATTCGAACAGAAGACCAGTAAAATACAATGACACATCCTGCCGATCTAGCCACCAAGAGTCCTACCTCGAGAGCTTCTGAAGGGTCAAAGATTCTCATTACGACTCGGCAATAAGTATTAAGTATTGTGTAAATCTGGTTTTAAAACACAATGCTAAGAATATTAATAGATTCTGAGCATGTGCGGGAACTTGACTCTTAAAATTCCGATAAAATATAGAAATATTTTAAATTTATAATATTGTTTTGAAATATATGATTTGGAATGATTCTTAGTAACTCTATGAATAATGGAGAAATAAAGATAAATTTTTTTTTTAAAAAAGAAAAATTATAAATTATTTGTCGATCTCGAGGTTCGAACAGAATACCAGCAAAATACAATGACACACCCTGCCGATCTAGCCACCAAGACTCGTCCTTCGAGAGCTTCTGAAGTGTCAAAGATTCTCATTACGACTCGGCAATAAGTTTTAAGTATTGTGTAAATCTGGTTTTAAAAGCACACTGCTAAGAATATTAATATGTTCTGCGCATGTGCGGGAACTTAACTCTTAAAATTCCTATAAAATATAGAAATATTTTAAATTTATAATATTGTTTTGAAATATATGATTTGAAATGATTCATAGTAACTCTATGAATAATGGAGAAATAAAGATAAAATTTATTTAAAAAAAAGAAAAATTATAAATAGTTTGTCGATCTCGAGATTCGAACAGAAGACCAGCAAAATACAATGACACACCTTGCTGATCCAGCCACCAAGGCTCGTACCTCGAGAGCTTCTGAAGGGTCAAAGATTCAAATTACGACTCGGCAATAAGTTTTAAGTATTGTGTAAATCTGGTTTTAAAAGCACAATGCTAAGATAATTAATAGATTCTGCGCATGTGCGGGAACTTGACTCTTAAAATTCCGATAAAATATAGAAATATTTTAAATTTATAATATTTTTTTGAAATATATGATTTGGAATGATTCATAGTAACTCTATGAATAATGGAGAAATAAAGATAAAATTTAAAAAAAAAAAGAAATATTATAAATTATTTGTCGATTTCGAGATTCGAACAGAAGACCAGCAAAATACAATGACACATTCTGCCGATCTAGCCACCAAGACTCGTACCTCGAGAGCTTCTGAAGGGTGAAAGATTCTTATTACGACTCGGCAATAAGTATTAAGTATTGTGTAAATCTGGTTTTAAAAGCACAATGCTAAGAATATTAATAGATTCTGCGGATGTGCGTGAACTTGACTCTTAAAATTCCGATAAAATATAGAAATATTTTAAATTTATAATATTGTTTTGAAATATATGATTTGGAATGATTCATAGTAACTCTATGAATAATGGAGAAATAAAGATAAAATTTATTTAAAAAAAAGAAAAATTATAAATTATTTGTCGATCTCGAGATTCGAACAGAAGACCAGCAAAATACAATGACACACCCTGCCGATCTAGCCACCAAGACTCGTACCTCGAGAGCTTCTGAAGGGTCAAAGATTCGCATTACGACTCGGCAATAAGTTTTAAGTATTGTGTAAATCTGGTTTTAAAAGAACAATGCTAAGAAGATTAATAGATTCTGCGCATGTGCGGGAACTTGATTCTTAAAATTCCGATAAAATATAGAAATATTTTAAATTTATAATGTTGTTTTGAAATATATGATTTGGAATGATTCATAGTAACTCTATGAATAATGGAGAAATAAAGATAAAATTTATTTAAAAAAAGAAATATTATAAATTATTTTTCGATCTCGAGATTCGAACAGAAGACCAGCAAAATACAATGACACATCCTGCCGATCTAGCCACCAAGAGTCCTACCTCGAGAGCTTCTGAAGGGTCAAAGATTCTCATTACGACTCGGCAATAAGTTTTAAGTATTGTGTAAATCTGGTTTTAAAAGCACAATGCTAAGATAATTAATAGATTCTGCGCATGTGCGGGAACTTGACTCTTAAAATTCCGATAAAATAAAGAAATATATTAAATTTATAATATTGTTTTGAAATATATGATTTGGAATGATTCATAGTAACTCTATGAATAATGGAGAAATAAAGATAAAATTTATTTAAAAAAAAGAAAAATTATAAATAGTTTGTCGATCTCGAGATTCGAACAGAAGACCAGCAAAATACAATGACACACCTTGCTGATCTAGCCACCAAGGCTCGTACCTCGAGAGCTTCTGAAGGGTCAAAGATTCAAATTACGACTCGGCAATAAGTTTTAAGTATTGTGTAAATCTGGTTTTAAAAGCACAATGCTAAGATAATTAATAGATTCTGCGCATGTGCGGGAACTTGACTCTTAAAATTCCGATAAAATAAAGAAATATATTAAATTTATAATATTGTTTTGAAATATATGATTTGGAATGATTCATAGTAACTCTATGAATAATGGAGAAATAAAGATAAAATTTATTTAAAAAAAAGAAAAATTATAAATTATTTGTCGATCTCGAGATTCGAACAGAATACCAGCAAAATACAATGACACACCCTGCCGATCTAGCCACCAAGACTCGTACCTCGAGAGTTTCTGAATGGTCAAAGACTCTTATTAGCCACCAAGACTCGTACCTCGAGAGCTGCTGAAGGGTCAAAGATTCTCATTACGACTCGGCAATAAGTTTTAAGTATTGTGTAAATCTGGTTTTAAAAGCACACTGCTAAGAATATTAATAGATTCTGAGCATGTGCGGGAACTTGACTCTTAAAATTCCGATAAAATACAGAAATATTTTAAATTTATAATATTGTTTTGAAATATATGATTTGGAATGATTCTTAGTAACTCTATGAATAATGGAAAAATAAAGATAAAATTTTTTTTAAAAAAAGAAAAATTATAAATTATTTGTTGATCTCGAGGTTCGAACAGAATACCAGCAAAATACAATGACACACCCTGCCGATCTCGCCACCAAGACTCGTACCTCCAGAGCTTCTGAAGGGTCAAACATTCTCATTACGACTCGGCAATTAGTTTTAAGTATTGTGTAAATCTGGTTTTAAAAGCACAATGCTAAGACGATTAATAGATTCTGCGCATGTGCGGGAACTTGATTCTTAAAATTCCGATAAAATATAGAAATATTTTAAATTTATAATATTGTTTTGAAATATATGATTTGGAATGATTCATAGTAACGCTATGAATAATGGAGAAATATATATAAAATTTATTTAAAAAAAAGGAAAATTATAAATTATTTGTCGATCTCGAGATTCGAACAGAAGACGAGCAAAATACAATGACACACCCTGCCGATCTAGCCACCAAGACTCGTACCTCGAGAGCTTCTGAAGGGTCAAAGATTCTCATTACGACTCGTCAATAAGTTTTAAGTATTGTGTAAATCTGGTTTTAAAAGCACACTGCTAAGAATATTAATAGATTCTGCGCATGTGCGGGAACTTGACTCTTAAAATTCCGATAAAATATAGAAATATTTTAAATTTATAATATTGTTTTGAAATATATGATTTGGAATGATTCATAAAAACTCTATGAATAATGGAGAAATAAAGATAAAATTTATTTAAAAAAAAGAAAAATTATAAATTATTTGTCGATCTCGAGATTCGAACAGAAGACCAGCAAAATACAATGACACACCCTGCCGATCTAGCCACCAAGACTCCTACCTCGAGAGCTTCTGAAGGGTCAAAGATTCTCATTACGACTCGGCAATAAGTTTTAAGTATTGTGTAAATCTGGTTTTAAAAGCACAATGCTAAGAATATAATATGTTCTGTGTATGTGCGGGAACTTGACTCTTAAAATTCCGATAAAATATAGAAATATTTTAAATTTATAATATTGTTTTGAAATATATGATTTGGAATGATTCATAAAAACTCTATGAATAATGGAGAAATAAAGATAAAATTTATTTAAAAAAAAGAAAAATTATAAATTATTTGTCGATCTCGAGATTCGAACAGAAGAGCAGCAAAATACAATGACACACCCTGCCGATCTAGCCACCAAGACTCGTACCTCGAGAGCTTCTGAAGGGTCAAAGATTCTCATTACGACTCGGCAATAAGTTTTAAGTATTGTGTAAATCTGGTTTTAAAAGCACAATGCTAAGATAATTAATAGATTCTGCGCATGTGCGGGAACTTGACTCTTAAAATTCCGATAAAATAAAGAAATATATTAAATTTATAATATTGTTTTGAAATATATGATTTGGAATGATTCATAGTAACTCTATGAATAATGGAGAAATAAAGATAAAATTTATTTAAAAAAAAGAAAAATTATAAATAGTTTGTCGATCTCGAGATTCGAACAGAAGACCAGCAAAATACAATGACACACCTTGCTGATCTAGCCACCAATGCTCGTACCTCTAGAGCTTCTGAAGGGTCAAAGATTCAAATTACGACTCGGCAATAAGTTTTAAGTATTGTGTAAATCTGGTTTTAAAAGCACAATGCTAAGATAATTAATAGATTCTGTGCATGTGCGGGAACTTGACTCTTAAAATTCCGATAAAATAAAGAAATATATTAAATTTATAATATTGTTTTGAAATATATGATTTGGAATGATTCATAGTAACTCTATGAATAATGGAGAAATAAAGATAAAATTTATTTAAAAAAAAGAAAAATTAAAAATTATTTGTCGATCTCGAGATTCGAACAGAATACCAGCAAAATACAATGACACACCCTGCCGATCTAGCCACCAATAGTCGTACCTCGAGAGTTTCTGAATGGTCAAAGACTCTTTTTAGCCACCAAAACTCGTACCTCGAGAGTTTCTGAATGGTCAAAGACTCTTATTACGACTCGGCAATAAGTTTTAAGTATTGTGTAAATCTGGTTTTAAAAGCACAATGCTAAGAAGATTAATAGATTCTGCGCATGTGCGGGAACTTGACTCTTAAAATTCCGATAAAATATAGAAATATTTTAAATTTATATTATTGTTTTGAAATATATGATTTGGAATGATTCATAGTAACGCTATGAATAATGGAGAAATATAGATAAAATTTATTTAAAAAAAAAGAAAAATTATAAATTATTTGTCGATCTCGAGATTCGAACAGAAGACCAGCAAAATACAATGACACATCCTGCCGATCTAGCCACCAAGACTCGTACCTCGAGAGCTTCTGAAGGGTCAAAGATTCTCATTACGACTCGGCAATAAGTTTTAAGTATTGTGTAAATCAGGTTTTAAAAGCACACTGCTAAGAATATTAATATGTTCTGCGCATGTGCGGGAACTTAACTCTTAAAATTCCTATAAAATATAGAAATATTTTAAATTTATAATATTGTTTTGAAATATATGATTTGGAATGATTCATAGTAACTCTATGAATAATGGAGAAATAAAGATAAAATTTATTTTAAAAAAAGAAAATTTTTAAATTATTTGTCGATCTCGAGATTCGAACAGAAGACCAGCAAAATACAATTACACATCCTACCGATCTAGCCACCAAGACTCGTACCTCGAGAGCTTCTGAAGGGTCAAAGATTCTCATTACGACTCGGCAATAAGTTTTAAGTATTGTGTAAATCTGGTTTTAAAAGCACAATGCTAAGAATATAATATGTTCTATGTATGTGCGGGAACTTGACTCTTAAAATTCCGATAAAATATAGAAATATTTTAAATTTATAATATTGTTTTGAAATATATGATTTGGAATGATTCATAAAAACTCTATGAATAATGGAGAAATAAAGATAAAATTTATTTAAAAAAAAGAAAAATTATAAATTATTTGTCGATCTCGAGATTCGAACAGAAGAGCAGCAAAATACAATGACACACCCTGCCGATCTAGCCACCAAGACTCGTACCTCGAGAGCTTCTGAAGGGTCAAAGATTCTCATTACGACTCGGCAATAAGTTTTAAGTATTGTGTAAATCTGGTTTTAAAAGCACAATGCTAAGATAATTAATAGATTCTGCGCATGTGCGGGAACTTGACTCTTAAAATTCCGATAAAATAAAGAAATATATTAAATTTATAATATTGTTTTGAAATATATGATTTGGAATGATTCATAGTAACTCTATGAATAATGGAGAAATAAAGATAAAATTTATTTAAAAAAAAGAAAAATTATAAATAGTTTGTCGATCTCGAGATTCGAACAGAAGACCAGCAAAATACAATGACACACCTTGCTGATCTAGCCACCAATGCTCGTACCTCTAGAGCTTCTGAAGGGTCAAAGATTCAAATTACGACTCGGCAATAAGTTTTAAGTATTGTGTAAATCTGGTTTTAAAAGCACAATGCTAAGATAATTAATAGATTCTGTGCATGTGCGGGAACTTGACTCTTAAAATTCCGATAAAATAAAGAAATATATTAAATTTATAATATTGTTTTGAAATATATGATTTGGAATGATTCATAGTAACTCTATGAATAATGGAGAAATAAAGATAAAATTTATTTAAAAAAAAGAAAAATTAAAAATTATTTGTCGATCTCGAGATTCGAACAGAATACCAGCAAAATACAATGACACACCCTGCCGATCTAGCCACCAATAGTCGTACCTCGAGAGTTTCTGAATGGTCAAAGACTCTTTTTAGCCACCAAAACTCGTACCTCGAGAGTTTCTGAATGGTCAAAGACTCTTATTACGACTCGGCAATAAGTTTTAAGTATTGTGTAAATCTGGTTTTAAAAGCACAATGCTAAGAAGATTAATAGATTCTGCGCATGTGCGGGAACTTGACTCTTAAAATTCCGATAAAATATAGAAATATTTTAAATTTATATTATTGTTTTGAAATATATGATTTGGAATGATTCATAGTAACGCTATGAATAATGGAGAAATATAGATAAAATTTATTTAAAAAAAAGAAAAATTATAAATTATTTGTCGATCTCGAGATTCGAAAAGCAGACCAGCAAAATACAATGACACACCCTGCCGATCTAGCAACCAAGACTCGTACCTCGAGAGCTTCTGAAGGGTCAAAGATTCTCATTACGACTCGGCAATAAGTTTTAAGTATTGTGTAAATCTGGTTTTAAAAGCACAATGCTAAGAATATTAATAGATTCTACGCATGTGCGGGAACTTGACTCTTAAAATTCCGATAAAATATAGAAATATTTTAAATTTATAATATTGTTTTGAAATATATGATTTGGAATGATTCATAGTAACTCTATGAATAATGGAGAAATAAAGATAAAATTTATTTAAAAAAAAAGAAAAATTATAAATTATTTGTCGATCTCGAGATTCGAACAGAAGACCAGCAAAATACAATGACACATCCTGCCGATCTAGCCACCAAGACTCGTACCTCGAGAGCTTCTGAAGGGTCAAAGATTCTCATTACGACTCGGCAATAAGTTTTAAGTATTGTGTAAATCAGGTTTTAAAAGCACACTGCTAAGAATATTAATATGTTCTGCGCATGTGCGGGAACTTAACTCTTAAAATTCCTATAAAATATAGAAATATTTTAAATTTATAATATTGTTTTGAAATATATGATTTGGAATGATTCATAGTAACTCTATGAATAATGGAGAAATAAAGATAAAATTTATTTTAAAAAAAGAAAATTTTTAAATTATTTGTCGATCTCGAGATTCGAACAGAAGACCAGCAAAATACAATTACACATCCTACCGATCTAGCCACCAAGACTCGTACCTCGAGAGCTTCTGAAGGGTCAAAGATTCTCATTACGACTCGGCAATAAGTTTTAAGTATTGTGTAAATCTGGTTTTAAAAGCTCACTGCTAAGAATATTAATATGTTCTGCGCATGTGCGGGAACTTAACTCTTAAAATTCCTATAAAATATAGAAATATTTTAAATTTATAATATTGTTTTGAAATATATGATTTGAAATGATTCATAGTAACTCTATGAATAATGGAGAAATAAAGATAAAATTTATTTAAAAAAAAGGAAAAATTATAAATTATTTGTCGATCTCGAGATTCGAACAGAAGGCCAGCAAAATACAATGACACATCCTGCCGATCTAGCCACCAAGACTCGTACCTCGAGAGATTCTGAAGGGTCAAAGATTCTCATTACGACTCGGCAATAAGTTTTAAGTATTGTGTAAATCTGGTTTTAAAAGCACAATGCTAAGATAATTAATAGATTCTGCGCATGTGCGGGAACTTGACTCTTAAAATTCCGATAAAATATAGAAATATTTTAAATTTATAATATTGTTTTGAAATATATGATTTGGAATGATTCATAGTAACGCTATGAATAATGGAGAAATATATATAAAATTTATTTAAAAAAAAGGAAAATTATAAATTATTTGTCGATCTCGAGATTCGAACAGAAGACGAGCAAAATACAATGACACACCCTGCCGATCTAGCCACCAAGACTCGTACCTCGAGAGCTTCTGAAGGGTCAAAGATTCTCATTACGACTCGTCAATAAGTTTTAAGTATTGTGTAAATCTGGTTTTAAAAGCACACTGCTAAGAATATTAATAGATTCTGCGCATGTGCGGGAACTTGACTCTTAAAATTCCGATAAAATATAGAAATATTTTAAATTTATAATATTGTTTTGAAATATATGATTTGGAATGATTCATAAAAACTCTATGAATAATGGAGAAATAAAGATAAAATTTATTTAAAAAAAAGAAAAATTATAAATTATTTGTCGATCTCGAGATTCGAACAGAAGACCAGCAAAATACAATGACACACCCTGCCGATCTAGCCACCAAGACTCCTACCTCGAGAGCTTCTGAAGGGTCAAAGATTCTCATTACGACTCGGCAATAAGTTTTAAGTATTGTGTAAATCTGGTTTTAAAAGCACAATGCTAAGAATATAATATGTTCTGTGTATGTGCGGGAACTTGACTCTTAAAATTCCGATAAAATATAGAAATATTTTAAATTTATAATATTGTTTTGAAATATATGATTTGGAATGATTCATAAAAACTCTATGAATAATGGAGAAATAAAGATAAAATTTATTTAAAAAAAAGAAAAATTATAAATTATTTGTCGATCTCGAGATTCGAACAGAAGAGCAGCAAAATACAATGACACACCCTGCCGATCTAGCCACAAAGACTCGTACCTCGAGAGCTTCTGAAGGGTCAAAGATTCTCATTACGACTCGGCAATAAGTTTTAAGTATTGTGTAAATCTGGTTTTAAAAGCACAATGCTAAGATAATTAATAGATTCTGCGCATGTGCGGGAACTTGACTCTTAAAATTCCGATAAAATAAAGAAATATATTAAATTTATAATATTGTTTTGAAATATATGATTTGGAATGATTCATAGTAACTCTATGAATAATGGAGAAATAAAGATAAAATTTATTTAAAAAAAAGAAAAATTATAAATAGTTTGTCGATCTCGAGATTCGAACAGAAGACCAGCAAAATACAATGACACACCTTGCTGATCTAGCCACCAATGCTCGTACCTCTAGAGCTTCTGAAGGGTCAAAGATTCAAATTACGACTCGGCAATAAGTTTTAAGTATTGTGTAAATCTGGTTTTAAAAGCACAATGCTAAGATAATTAATAGATTCTGTGCATGTGCGGGAACTTGACTCTTAAAATTCCGATAAAATAAAGAAATATATTAAATTTATAATATTGTTTTGAAATATATGATTTGGAATGATTCATAGTAACTCTATGAATAATGGAGAAATAAAGATAAAATTTATTTAAAAAAAAGAAAAATTATAAATTATTTGTCGATCTCGAGATTCGAACAGAATACCAGCAAAATACAATGACACACCCTGCCGATCTAGCCACCAATAGTCGTACCTCGAGAGTTTCTGAATGGTCAAAGACTCTTTTTAGCCACCAAAACTCGTACCTCGAGAGTTTCTGAATGGTCAAAGACTCTTATTACGACTCGGCAATAAGTTTTAAGTATTGTGTAAATCTGGTTTTAAAAGCACAATGCTAAGAAGATTAATAGATTCTGCGCATGTGCGGGAACTTGACTCTTAAAATTCCGATAAAATATAGAAATATTTTAAATTTATATTATTGTTTTGAAATATATGATTTGGAATGATTCATAGTAACGCTATGAATAATGGAGAAATATAGATAAAATTTATTTAAAAAAAAGAAAAATTATAAATTATTTGTCGATCTCGAGATTCGAAAAGCAGACCAGCAAAATACAATGACACACCCTGCCGATCTAGCAACCAAGACTCGTACCTCGAGAGCTTCTGAAGGGTCAAAGATTCTCATTACGACTCGGCAATAAGTTTTAAGTATTGTGTAAATCTGGTTTTAAAAGCACAATGCTAAGAATATTAATAGATTCTACGCATGTGCGGGAACTTGACTCTTAAAATTCCGATAAAATATAGAAATATTTTAAATTTATAATATTGTTTTGAAATATATGATTTGGAATGATTCATAGTAACTCTATGAATAATGGAGAAATAAAGATAAAATTTATTTAAAAAAAAAGAAAAATTATAAATTATTTGTCGATCTCGAGATTCGAACAGAAGACCAGCAAAATACAATGACACATCCTGCCGATCTAGCCACCAAGACTCGTACCTCGAGAGCTTCTGAAGGGTCAAAGATTCTCATTACGACTCGGCAATAAGTTTTAAGTATTGTGTAAATCAGGTTTTAAAAGCACACTGCTAAGAATATTAATATGTTCTGCGCATGTGCGGGAACTTAACTCTTAAAATTCCTATAAAATATAGAAATATTTTAAATTTATAATATTGTTTTGAAATATATGATTTGGAATGATTCATAGTAACTCTATGAATAATGGAGAAATAAAGATAAAATTTATTTTAAAAAAAGAAAATTTTTAAATTATTTGTCGATCTCGAGATTCGAACAGAAGACCAGCAAAATACAATTACACATCCTACCGATCTAGCCACCAAGACTCGTACCTCGAGAGCTTCTGAAGGGTCAAAGATTCTCATTACGACTCGGCAATAAGTTTTAAGTATTGTGTAAATCTGGTTTTAAAAGCACAATGCTAAGAATATAATATGTTCTGTGTATGTGCGGGAACTTGACTCTTAAAATTCCGATAAAATATAGAAATATTTTAAATTTATAATATTGTTTTGAAATATATGATTTGGAATGATTCATAAAAACTCTATGAATAATGGAGAAATAAAGATAAAATTTATTTAAAAAAAAGAAAAATTATAAATTATTTGTCGATCTCGAGATTCGAACAGAAGAGCAGCAAAATACAATGACACACCCTGCCGATCTAGCCACCAAGACTCGTACCTCGAGAGCTTCTGAAGGGTCAAAGATTCTCATTACGACTCGGCAATAAGTTTTAAGTATTGTGTAAATCTGGTTTTAAAAGCACAATGCTAAGATAATTAATAGATTCTGCGCATGTGCGGGAACTTGACTCTTAAAATTCCGATAAAATAAAGAAATATATTAAATTTATAATATTGTTTTGAAATATATGATTTGGAATGATTCATAGTAACTCTATGAATAATGGAGAAATAAAGATAAAATTTATTTAAAAAAAAGAAAAATTATAAATAGTTTGTCGATCTCGAGATTCGAACAGAAGACCAGCAAAATACAATGACACACCTTGCTGATCTAGCCACCAATGCTCGTACCTCTAGAGCTTCTGAAGGGTCAAAGATTCAAATTACGACTCGGCAATAAGTTTTAAGTATTGTGTAAATCTGGTTTTAAAAGCACAATGCTAAGATAATTAATAGATTCTGTGCATGTGCGGGAACTTGACTCTTAAAATTCCGATAAAATAAAGAAATATATTAAATTTATAATATTGTTTTGAAATATATGATTTGGAATGATTCATAGTAACTCTATGAATAATGGAGAAATAAAGATAAAATTTATTTAAAAAAAAGAAAAATTAAAAATTATTTGTCGATCTCGAGATTCGAACAGAATACCAGCAAAATACAATGACACACCCTGCCGATCTAGCCACCAATAGTCGTACCTCGAGAGTTTCTGAATGGTCAAAGACTCTTTTTAGCCACCAAAACTCGTACCTCGAGAGTTTCTGAATGGTCAAAGACTCTTATTACGACTCGGCAATAAGTTTTAAGTATTGTGTAAATCTGGTTTTAAAAGCACAATGCTAAGACGATTAATAGATTCTGCGCATGTGCGGGAACTTGACTCTTAAAATTCCGATAAAATATAGAAATATTTTAAATTTATATTATTGTTTTGAAATATATGATTTGGAATGATTCATAGTAACGCTATGAATAATGGAGAAATATAGATAAAATTTATTTAAAAAAAAGAAAAATTATAAATTATTTGTCGATCTCGAGATTCGAAAAGCAGACCAGCAAAATACAATGACACACCCTGCCGATCTAGCAACCAAGACTCGTACCTCGAGAGCTTCTGAAGGGTCAAAGATTCTCATTACGACTCGGCAATAAGTTTTAAGTATTGTGTAAATCTGGTTTTAAAAGCACAATGCTAAGAATATTAATAGATTCTACGCATGTGCGGGAACTTGACTCTTAAAATTCCGATAAAATATAGAAATATTTTAAATTTATAATATTGTTTTGAAATATATGATTTGGAATGATTCATAGTAACTCTATGAATAATGGAGAAATAAAGATAAAATTTATTTAAAAAAAAAAAAAAATTATAAATTATTTGTCGATCTCGAGATTCGAACAGAAGACCAGCAAAATACAATGACACATCCTGCCGATCTAGCCACCAAGACTCGTACCTCGAGAGCTTCTGAAGGGTCAAAGATTCTCATTACGACTCGGCAATAAGTTTTAAGTATTGTGTAAATCAGGTTTTAAAAGCACACTGCTAAGAATATTAATATGTTCTGCGCATGTGCGGGAACTTAACTCTTAAAATTCCTATAAAATATAGAAATATTTTAAATTTATAATATTGTTTTGAAATATATGATTTGGAATGATTCATAGTAACTCTATGAATAATGGAGAAATAAAGATAAAATTTATTTTAAAAAAAGAAAATTTTTAAATTATTTGTCGATCTCGAGATTCGAACAGAAGACCAGCAAAATACAATTACACATCCTACCGATCTAGCCACCAAGACTCGTACCTCGAGAACTTCTGAAGGGTCAAAGATTCTCATTACGACTCGGCAATAAGTTTTAAGTATTGTGTAAATCTGGTTTTAAAAGCTCACTGCTAAGAATATTAATATGTTCTGCGCATGTGCGGGAACTTAACTCTTAAAATTCCTATAAAATATAGAAATATTTTAAATTTATAATATTGTTTTGAAATATATGATTTGAAATGATTCATAGTAACTCTATGAATAATGGAGAAATAAAGATAAAATTTATTTAAAAAAAAGGAAAAATTATAAATTATTTGTCGATCTCGAGATTCGAACAGAAGGCCAGCAAAATACAATGACACATCCTGCCGATCTAGCCACCAAGACTCGTACCTCGAGAGATTCTGAAGGGTCAAAGATTCTCATTACGACTCGGCAATAAGTTTTAAGTATTGTGTAAATCTGGTTTTAAAAGCACAATGCTAAGATAATTAATAGATTCTGCGCATGTGCGGGAACTTGACTCTTAAAATTCCGATAAAATATAGAAATATATAAAATTTATAATATTGTTTTGAAATATATGATTTGGAATGATTCATAGTAACTCTATGAATAATGGAGAAATAAAGATAAAATTTATTTTAAAAAAAATTATAAATTATTTGTCGATCTCGAGGTTCGAACAGAAGACCAGCAAAATACAATGACACACCCTGCCGATCTAGCCACCAAGACTCGTACCTCGAGAGTTTCTGAATGGTCAAAGACTCTTATTACGACTCGGCAATAAGTTTTAAGTATTGTGTAAATCTGGTTTTAAAAGCACAATGCTAAGAAGATTAATAGATTCTGCGCATGTGCGGGAACTTGACTCTTAAAATTCCGATAAAATAAAGAAATATATTAAATTTATAATATTGTTTTGAAATATATGATTTGGAATGATTCATAGTAACTCTATGAATAATGGAGAAATAAAGATAAAATTTATTTAAAAAAAAGAAAAATTATAAATTATTTGTCGATCTCGAGATTCGAACAGAATACCCGCAAAATACAATGACACACCCTGCCGATCTAGCCACCAAGACTCGCACCTCGAGAGTTTCTGAATGGTCAAAGACTCTTATTAGCCACCAAAACTCGTACCTCGAGAGTTTCTGAATGGTCAAAGACTCTTATTACGACTCGGCAATAAGTTTTAAGTATTGTGTAAATCTGGTTTTAAAAGCACTCTGCTAAGAATATTAATATGTTCTGCGCATGTGCGGGAACTTAACTCTTAAAATTCCTATAAAATATAGAAATATTTTAAATTTATAATATTGTTTTGAAATATATGATTTGAAATGATTCATAGTAACTCTATGAATAATGGAGAAATAAAGATAAAATTTATTTAAAAAAAGGAAAAATTATAAATTATTTGTCGATCTCGAGATTCGAACAGAATACCAGCAAAATACAATGACACACCCTGCCGATCTAGCCACCAAGACTCGCACCTCGAGAGTTTCTGAATGGTCAAAGACTCTTATTAGCCACCAAAACTCGTACCTCGAGAGTTTCTGAATGGTCAAAGACTCTTATTACGACTCGGCAATAAGTTTTAAGTTTTGTGTAAATCTGGTTTTAAAAGCACAATGCTAAGAAGATTAATAGATTCTGTGCATGTGTGGGAACTTGACTCTTAAAATTCCGATAAAATGTAGAAATATTTTAAATTTATATTATTGTTTTGAAATATATGATTTGGAATGATTCATAGTAACTCTATGAATAATGGAGAAATATAGATAAAATTTATTTTAAAAAAAATTATAAATTATTTGTCGATCTCGAGGTTCGAACAGAAGACCAGCAAAATACAATGACACACCCTGCCGATCTAGCAACCAAGACTCGTACCTCGAGAGTTTCTGAATGGTCAAAGACTCTTATTACGACTCGGCAATAAGTTTTAAGTATTGTGTAAATCTGGTTTTAAAAGCACAATGCTAAGAAGATTAATAGATTCTGCGCATGTGCTGGAACTTGACTCTTAAAATTCCGATAAAATATAGAAATATTTTAAATTTATAATTTTGTTTTGAAATATATGATTTGGAATAATTCATAGTAACGCTATGAATAATGGAGAAATATAGATAACATTTATTTTAAAAAAAGAAAAATTATAAATTATTTGTCGATCTCGAGATTCGAACAGAAGACCAGCAAAATACAATGACACACCCTGCCGATCTAGCCACCAAGACTCGTACCTCGAGAGCTGCTGAAGGGTCAAAGATTCTCATTACGACTCGGCAATAAGTTTTAAGTATTGTGTAAATCTGGTTTTAAAAGCACAATGCTAAGATAATTAATAGATTCTGCGCATGTGCGGGAACTTGACTCTTAAAATTCCGATAAAATAAAGAAATATATTAAATTTATAATATTGTTTTGAAATATATGATTTGGAATGATTCATCGTAACTCTATGAATAATGGAGAAATAAAGATAAAATTTATTTAAAAAAAAGAAAAATTATAAATAATTTGTCGATCTCGAGATTCGAACAGAAGACCAGCAAAATACAATGACACAACCTGCCGATATAGCCACCAAGGCTCTTACCTCGAGAGCTTCTGAAGGGTCAAAGATTCTCATTACGACTCGGCAATAAGTTTTAAGTATTGTGTAAATCTGGTTTTAAAAGCACAATGCTAAGAATATTAATAGTTTCTGCGCATGTGCGGGAACTTGACTCTTAAAATTCCGATTTAATATAGAAATATTTTAAATTTATAATATTGTTTTGAAATATATGATTTGGAATGATTCATCGTAAATCTATGAATAATGGAGAAATAAAGATAAAATTTATTTAAAAAAAAGAAAAATTATAAATTATTTGTCGATCTCGAGATTCGAACAGAAGACCAGCAAAATACAATGACACACCCTGCCGATCTAGCCAACAAGACTCGTACCTCGATAGTTTCTGAATGGTCAAAGACTCTTATTACGACTCGGCAATAAGTTTTAAGTATTGTGTAAATCTGGTTTTAAAAGCACAATGCTAAGAAGATTAATAGATTCTGCGCATGTGCGGGAACTTGACTCTTAAAATTCCGATAAAATAAAGAAATATATTAAATTTATAATATTGTTTTGAAATATATGATTTGGAATGATTCATAGTAACTCTATGAATAATGGAGAAATAAAGATAAAATTTATTTAAAAAAAAGAAAAATTATAAATTATTTGTCGATCTCGAGATTCGAACAGAATACCAGCAAAATACAATGACACACCCTGCCCATCTAGCCACCAAGACTCGCACCTCGAGAGTTTCTGAATGGTCAAAGACTCTTATTAGCCACCAAAACTCGTACCTCGAGAGTTTCTGAATGGTCAAAGACTCTTATTACGACTCGGCAATAAGTTTTAAGTATTGTGTAAATCTGGTTTTAAAAGCACACTGCTAAGAATATTAATATGTTCTGCGCATGTGCGGGAACTTAACTCTTAAAATTCCTATAAAATATAGAAATATTTTAAATTTATAATATTGTTTTGAAATATATGATTTGAAATGATTCATAGTAACTCTATGAATAATGGAGAAATAAAGATAAAATTTATTTAAAAAAAAGGAAAAATTATAAATTATTTGTCGATCTCGAGATTCGAACAGAATACCAGCAAAATACAATGACACACCCTGCCGATCTAGCCACCAAGACTCGCACCTCGAGAGTTTCTGAATGGTCAAAGACTCTTATTAGCCACCAAAACTCGTACCTCGAGAGTTTCTGAATGGTCAAAGACTCTTATTACGACTCGGCAATAAGTTTTAAGTATTGTGTAAATCTGGTTTTAAAAGCACAATGCTAAGAAGATTAATAGATTCTGTGCATGTGTGGGATTTTGACTCTTAAAATTCCGATAAAATATAGAAATATTTTAAATTTATAATATTGTTTTGAAATATATGATTTGGAATGATTCATAGTAACTCTATGAATAATGGAGAAATAAAGATAAAATTTAAAAAAAAAAAGAAATATTATAAATTATTTGTCGATTTCGAGATTCGAACAGAAGACCAGCAAAATACAATGACACATTCTGCCGATCTAGCCACCAAGACTCGTACCTCGAGAGCTTCTGAAGGGTGAAAGATTCTTATTACGACTCGGCAATAAGTATTAAGTATTGTGTAAATCTGGTTTTAAAAGCACAATGCTAAGAATATTAATTGATTCTGCGCATGTGCGCGAACTTGACTGTTAAAATTCCGATAAAATATAGAAATATTTTAAATTTATAATTTTGTTTTGAAATATACGATTTGGAATGATTCATAGTAACTCTATGAATAATGGAGAAAAATAGATAAAATTTATTTAAAAAAAAGAAAAATTATAAAATATTTGTCGATCTCGAGATTCGAACAGAAGACCAGCAAAATACAATGACACACCCTGCCGATCTAGCCATCAAGACGCGTACCTCGAGAGCTTCTGAAGGGTCAAAGATTCTCATTACGACTCGGCAATAAGTTTTAAGTATTGTGTAAATCTGGTTTTAAAAGCACAAAGCTAAGAATATTAATTGATTCTGCGCATGTGCGGGAACTTGACTCTTAAAATTCCGATAAAATATAGAAATATTTTAAATTTATAATATTGTTTTGAAATATATGATTTGGATTGATTCATAGTAACTCTATGAATAATAGAGAAATAAAGATAAAATTTATTTAAAAAAAAGAAAAATTATAAAATCTTTGTCGATCTCGAGATTCGAACAGACTAGCAAAATACAATGACACACCCTGCCGATCTAGCCACCAAGACGCGTACCTAGAGAGCTTCTGTAGGGTTAAAGATTCTCATTACGACTCGGCAATAAGTTTTAAGTATTGTGTAAATCTGGTCTTAAAAGCACAATGCTAAGAATATTAAGAGATTCTGCGCATGTGCGGGAACTTGACTCTTAAAATTCCGATAAAATATAGAAATATTTTAAATTTATAATATTGTTTTGAAATATATGATTTGGAATGATTCATAGTAACTCTATGAATAATGGAGAAATATAGATAAAATTTATTTAAAAAAAAGAAAAATTATAAAATCTTTGTCGATCTCGAGATTCGAACAGAAGACCAGCAAAATACAATGACACACCCTGCCGATCTAGCCACCAAGACGCGTACCTCGAGAGCTTCTGAAGGGTCAAAGATTCTCATTACGACTCGGCAATAAGTTTTAAGTATTGTGTAAATCTGGTCTTAAAAGCACAATGCTAAGAATATTAATTGATTCTGCGCATGTGCGGGAACTTGACTCTAAAAATTCCGATAAAATATAGAAATATTTTAAATTTATAATATTGTTTTGAAATATATGATTTGGATTGATTCATAGTAACTCTATGAATAATGGAAAAATAAAGATAAAATTTATTTAAAAAAAAAGAAAAATTATAAAATCTTTGTCGATCTCGAGATTCGAACAGAAGACCAGCAAAATACAATGACACACTCTGCCGATCTAGCCACCAAGACGCGTACCTCGAGAGCTTCTGAAGGGTCAAAGATTCTCATTACGACTCGGCAATAAGTTTTAAGTATTGTGTAAATCTGGTTTTAAAAGCACAATGCTAAGAATATTAATTGATTCTGCGCATGTGCGCGAACTTGACTGTTAAAATTCCGATAAAATATAGAAATATTTTAAATTTATAATTTTGTTTTGAAATATACGATTTGGAATGATTCATAGTAACTCTATGAATAATGGAGAAATATAGATAAAATTTATTTAAAAAAAAGAAAAATTATAAAATCTTTGTCGATCTCGAGATTCGAACAGAAGACCAGCAAAATACAATGACACACCCTGCCTATCTAGCCACCAAGACGCGTACCTCGAGAGCTTCTGAAGGGTCAAAGATTCTCATTACGACTCGGCAATAAGTTTTAAGTATTGTGTAAATCTGGTCTTAAAAGCACAATGCTAAGAATATTAATTGATTCTGCGCATGTGCGGGAACTTGACTCTTAAAATTCCGATAAAATATAGATATATTTTAAATTTATAATATTGTTTTGAAATATATGATTTGGAATGATTCATAGTAACTCTATGAATAATGGAGAAATATAGATAAAATTTATTTAAAAAAAAGAAAAATTATAAAATCTTTGTCGATCTCGAGATTCGAACAGAAGACCAGCAAAATACAATGACACACCCTGCCGATCTAGCCACCAAGACGCGTACCTCGAGAGCTTCTGAAGGGTCAAAGATTCTCATTACGACTCGGCAATAAGTTTTAAGTATTGTGTAAATCTGGTTTTAAAAGCACAAAGCTAAGAATATTAATTGATTCTGCGCATGTGCGGGAACTTGACTCTTAAAATTCCGATAAAATATAGAAATATTTTAAATTTATAATATTGTTTTGAAATATATGATTTGGATTGATTCATAGTAACTCTATGAATAATAGAGAAATAAAGATAAAATTTATTTAAAAAAAAGAAAAATTATAAAATCTTTGTCGATCTCGAGATTCGAACAGACTAGCAAAATACAATGACACACCCTGCCGATCTAGCCACCAAGACGCGTACCTCGAGAGCTTCTGTAGGGCTAAAGATTCTCATTACGACTCGGCAATAAGTTTTAAGTATTGTGTAAATCTGGTCTTAAAAGCACAATGCTAAGAATATTAAGAGATTCTGTGCATGTGCGGGAACTTGACTCTTAAAATTCCGATAAAATATAGAAATATTTTAAATTATAATATTGTTTTGAAATATATGATTTGGAATGATTCATAGTAACTCTATGAATAATGGAGAAATAAAGATAAAATTTATTTAAAAAAAAGAAAAATTATAAAATGTTTGTCGATCTCGAGATTCGAACAGAAGACCAGCAAAATACAATGACACACCCTGCCGATCTAGCCACCAAGACTCGTACCTCGAGAGCTTTTGAAGGGTCAAAGATTCTCATTACGACTCGGCAATAAGTTTTAAGTATTGTGTAAATCTGGTCTTAAAAGCACAATGCTAAGAATATTAAGAGATTCTGCGCATGTGCGGGAACTTGACTCTTAAAATTCCGATAAAATATAGAAATATTTTAAATTTATAATATTGTTTTGAAATATATGATTTGGATTGATTCATAGTAACTCTATGAATAATGGAAAAATAAAGATAAAATTTATTTAAAAAAAAAGAAAAATTATAAAATCTTTGTCGATCTCGAGATTCGAACAGAAGACCAGCAAAATACAATGACACACTCTGCCGATCTAGCCACCAAGACGCGTACCTCGAGAGCTTCTGAAGGGTCAAAGATTCTCATTACGACTCGGCAATAAGTTTTAAGTATTGTGTAAATCTGGTTTTAAAAGCACAATGCTAAGAATATTAATTGATTCTGCGCATGTGCGCGAACTTGACTGTTAAAATTCCGATAAAATATAGAAATATTTTAAATTTTTAATTTTGTTTTGAAATATACGATTTGGAATGATTCATAGTAACTCTATGAATAATGGAGAAATATAGATAAAATTTATTTAATAAAAAGAAAAATTATAAAATCTTTGTCGATCTCGAGATTCGAACAGAAGACCAGCAAAATACAATGACACACCCTGCCGATCTAGCCATCAAGACGCGTACCTCGAGAGCTTCTGAAGGGTCAAAGATTCTCATTACGACTCGGCAATAAGTTTTAAGTATTGTGTAAATCTGGTTTTAAAAGCACAAAGCTAAGAATATTAATTGATTCTGCGCATGTGCGGGAACTTGACTCTTAAAATTCCGATAAAATATAGAAATATTTTAAATTTATAATATTGTTTTGAAATATATGATTTGGATTGATTCATAGTAACTCTATGAATAATAGAGAAATAAAGATAAAATTTATTTAAAAAAAAGAAAAATTATAAAATCTTTGTCGATCTCGAGATTCGAACAGACTAGCAAAATACAATGACACACCCTGCCGATCTAGCCACCAAGACGCGTACCTAGAGAGCTTCTGTAGGGTTAAAGATTCTCATTACGACTCGGCAATAAGTTTTAAGTATTGTGTAAATCTGGTCTTAAAAGCACAATGCTAAGAATATTAAGAGATTCTGCGCATGTGCGGGAACTTGACTCTTAAAATTCCGATAAAATATAGAAATATTTTAAATTTATAATATTGTTTTGAAATATATGATTTGGATTGATTCATAGTAACTCTATGAATAATGGAAAAATAAAGATAAAATTTATTTAAAAAAAAAGAAAAATTATAAAATCTTTGTCGATCTCGAGATTCGAACAGAAGACCAGCAAAATACAATGACACACCCTGCCGATCTAGCCATCAAGACGCGTACCTCGAGAGCTTCTGAAGGGTCAAAGATTCTCATTACGACTCGGCAATAAGTTTTAAGTATTGTGTAAATCTGGTTTTAAAAGCACAAAGCTAAGAATATTAATTGATTCTGCGCATGTGCGGGACTCTTAAAATTCCGATAAAATATAGAAATATTTTAAATTTATAATATTGTTTTGAAATATATGATTTGGATTGATTCATAGTAACTCTATGAATAATAGAGAAATAAAGATAAAATTTATTTAAAAAAAAGGAAAATTATAAATTCTTTGTCGATCTCGAGATTCGAACAGACTAGCAAAATACAATGACACACCCTGCCGATCTAGCCACCAAGACGCGTACCTCGAGAGCTTTTGTAGGGTTAAAGATTCTCATTACGACTCGGCAATAAGTTTTAAGTATTGTGTAAATCTGGTCTTAAAAGCACAATGCTAAGAATATTAAGAGATTCTGCGCATGTGCGGGAACTTGACTCTTAAAATTCCGATAAAATATAGAAATATTTTAAATTTATAATATTGTTTTGAAATATATGATTTGGATTGATTCATAGTAACTCTATGAATAATGGAGAAATATAGATAAAATTTATTTAAAAAAAAGAAAAATTATAAAATCTTTGTCGATCTCGAGATTCGAACAGAAGACCAGCAAAATACAATGACACACCCTGCCGATCTAGCCACCAAGACGCGTACCTCGAGAGCTTCTGAAGGGTCAAAGATTCTCATTACGACTCGGCAATAAGTTTTAAGTATTGTGTAAGTCTGGTCTTAAAAGCACAATGCTAAGAATATTAATTGATTCTGCGCATGTGCGGGAACTTGACTCTTAAAATTCCGATAAAATATAGAAATATTTTAAATTTATAATATTGTTTTGAAATATATGATTTGGAATGATTCATAGTAACTCTATGAATAATGGAGAAATATAGATAAAATTTATTTAAAAAAAAGAAAAATTATAAAATCTTTGTCGATCTCGAGATTCGAACAGAAGACCAGCAAAATACAATGACACACCCTGCCGATCTAGCCACCAAGACGCGTACCTCGAGAGCTTCTGAAGGGTCAAAGATTCTCATTACGACTCGGCAATAAGTTTTAAGTATTGTGTAAGTCTGGTCTTAAAAGCACAATGCTAAGAATATTAATTGATTCTGCGCATGTGCGGGAACTTGACTCTTAAAATTCCGATAAAATATAGAAATATTTTAAATTTATAATATTGTTTTGAAATATATGATTTGGAATGATTCATAGTAACTCTATGAATAATGGAGAAATATAGATAAAATTTATTTAAAAAAAAGAAAAATTATAAAATCTTTGTCGATCTCGAGATTCGAACAGAAGACCAGCAAAATACAATGACACACCCTGCCGATCTAGCCACCAAGACGCGTACCTCGAGAGCTTTTGTAGGGTTAAAGATTCTCATTACGACTCGGCAATAAGTTTTAAGTATTGTGTAAATCTGGTCTTAAAAGCACAATGCTAAGAATATTAAGAGATTCTGCGCATGTGCGGGAACTTGACTCTTAAAATTCCGATAAAATATAGAAATATTTTAAATTTATAATATTGTTTTGAAATATATGATTTGGAATGATTCATAGTAACTCTATGAATAATGGAGAAATATAGATAAAATTTATTTAAAAAAAAGAAAAATTATAAAATCTTTGTCGATCTCGAGATTCGAACAGAAGACCAGCAAAATACAATGACACACCCTGCCGATCTAGCCACCAAGACGCGTACCTCGAGAGCTTTTGTAGGGTTAAAGATTCTCATTACGACTCGGCAATAAGTTTTAAGTATTGTGTAAATCTGGTCTTAAAAGCACAATGCTAAGAATATTAAGAGATTCTGCGTATGTGCGGGAACTTGACTCTTAAAATTCCGATAAAATATAGAAATATTTTAAATTTATAATATTGTTTTGAAATATATGATTTGGATTGATTCATAGTAACTCTATGAATAATGGAAAAATAAAGATAAAATTTATTTAAAAAAAAAGAAAAATTATAAAATCTTTGTCGATCTCGAGATTCGAACAGAAGACCAGCAAAATACAATGACACACTCTGCCGATCTAGCCACCCAGACGCGTACCTCGAGAGCTTCTGAAGGGTCAAAGGTTCTCATTACGACTCGGCAATAAGTTTTAAGAATTGTGTAAATCTGGTTTTAAAAGCACACTGCTAAGAATATTAATAGATTCTGCGCATGTGCGGGACTCTTAAAATTCCGATAAAATATAGAAATATTTAAATTTATAATATTGTTTTGAAATATATGATTTGGAATGATTCATAGTAACTCTATGAATAATGGCGAAATAAAGATAAAATTTATTTAAAAAAAGAAAAATTATAAATTATTTGTCGATCTCGAGATTCGAACAGAAGACCAGCAAAATTCAATGACACACCCTGCCGATCTAGCCACCAAGACTGGTACCTAGAGAGCTTCTGAAGGGTCAAAGATTCTCATTATGACTCGGCAATAAGTTTTAAGTATTGTGTAAATCTGGTTTTAAAAGCACAATGCTAAGAATATTAATAGATTCTGCGCATGTGCGGGAACTTTACTCTTAAAATTCCGATAAAATATAGAAATATTTTAAATTTATAATATTGTTTTGAAATATATGATTTGGAATGATTCATAGTAACTCTATGAATAATGGAGAAATATAGATAAAATTTATTTAAAAAAAAAGAAAAATTATAAAATCTTTGTCGATCTCGAGATTCGAACAGAAGACCAGCAAAATACAATGACACACCCTGCCGATCTAGCCACCAAGACTCGTCCTTCGAGAGCTTCTGAAGTGTCAAAGATTCTCATTACGACTCGGCAATAAGTTTTAAGTATTGTGTAAATCTGGTTTTAAAAGCATAATGCTAAGAATATTAATTGATTCTGCGCATGTGCGCGAACTTGACTCTTAAAATTCCGATAAAATATAGAAATATTTTAAATTTATAATATTGTTTTGAAATATATGATTTGGAATGATTCATAGTAACTCTATGAATAATGGAGAAATATAGATAAAATTTATTTAAAAAAAAGAAAAATTATAAAATCTTTGTCGATCTCGAGATTCGAACAGAAGACCAGCAAAATACAATGACACACCCTGCCGATCTAGCCACCAAGACGCGTACCTCGAGAGCTTCTGAAGGGTCAAAGATTCTCATTACGACTCGGCAATAAGTTTTAAGTATTGTGTAAGTCTGGTCTTAAAAGCACAATGCTAAGAATATTAATTGATTCTGCGCATGTGCGGGAACTTGACTCTTAAAATTCCGATAAAATATAGAAATATTTTAAATTTATAATATTGTTTTGAAATATATGATTTGGAATGATTCATAGTAACTCTATGAATAATGGAGAAATATAGATAAAATTTATTTAAAAAAAAGAAAAATTATAAAATCTTTGTCGATCTCGAGATTCGAACAGAAGACCAGCAAAATACAATGACACACCCTGCCGATCTAGCCACCAAGACTCGTCCTTCGAGAGCTTCTGAAGTGTCAAAGATTCTCATTACGACTCGGCAATAAGTTTTAAGTATTGTGTAAATCTGGTTTTAAAAGCATAATGCTAAGAATATTAATTGATTCTGCGCATGTGCGGGAACTTGACTCTTAAAATTCCGATAAAATATAGAAATATTTTAAATTTATAATATTGTTTTGAAATATATGATTTGGATTGATTCATAGTAACTCTATGAATAATAGAGAAATAAAGATAAAATTTATTTAAAAAAAAGAAAAATTATAAAATCTTTGTCGATCTCGAGATTCGAACAGAAGACCAGCAAAATACAATGACACACCCTGCCGATCTAGCCACCAAGACTCGTCCCTCGAGAGCTTCTGAAGTGTCAAAGATTCTCATTACGACTCGGCAATAAGTTTTAAGTATTGTGTAAATCTGGTTTTAAAAGCACAATGCTAAGAAAATTAATAGATTCTGCGCATGTGCGGGAACTTGACTCTTAAAATTCCGATAAAATATAGAAATATTTTAAATTTATAATATTGTTTTGAAATATATGATTTGGAATGATTCATAGTAACTCTATGAATAATGGAGAAATATAGATAAAATTTATTTAAAAAAAAGAAAAATTATAAAATCTTTGTCGATCTCGAGATTCGAACAGAAGACCAGCAAAATACAATGACACACCCTACCGATCTAGCCACCAAGACTCGTACCTCGAGAGCTTCTGAAGGGTCAAAGATTCTTATTACGACTCGGCAATAAGTTTTAAGTATTGTGTAAATCTGGTTTTAAAAGCAGAATGCTAAGAAAATTAATAGATTCTGCGCATGTGCGGGAACTTGACTATTTAAATTCCGATAAAATATAGAAATATTTTAAATTTATAATATTGTTTTGAAATATATGATTTGGAATGATTCATAGTAACTCTATGAATAATTTAGAAATAAAGATAAAATTTAAAAAAAAAAGAAAAATTATAAATTATTTGTCGATCTCGAGATTCGAACAGAAGACCAGCAAAATACAATGACACACCCTGCCGATCTAGCCACCAAGACTCGTCCTTCGAGAGCTTCTGAAGTGTCAAAGATTCTCATTACGACTCGGCAATAAGTTTTAAGTATTGTGTAAATCTGGTTTTAAAAGCATGATGCTAAGAATATTAATTGATTCTGCGCATGTGCGCGAACTTGACTCTTAAAATTCCTATAAAATATAGAAATATTTTAAATTTATAATATTGTTTTGAAATATATGATTTGGATTGATTCATAGTTACTCTATGAATAATAGAGAAATAAAGATAAAATTTATTTAAAAAAAAGAAAAATTATAAAATCTTTAACGATCTCGAGATTCGAACAGACCAGCAAAATACAATGACACACCCTGCCGATCTAGCCACCAAGACTCGTATCTCGAGAGCTTCTGAAGGGTCAAAGATTCTCATTACGACTCGGCAATAAGTTTTAAGTATTGAGTAAATCTGGTTTTAAAAGCATAATGCTAAGAATATTAATTGATTCTGCGCATGTGCGCGAACTTGACTCTTAAAATTCCTATAAAATATAGAAATATTTTAAATTTATAATATTGTTTTGAAATATATGATTTGGAATGATTCATAGAAACTCTATGTATAATGGAGAAATAAAGATAAAAACTATTTAAAAAAAAGAAAAATTATAAATTATTTGTCGATCTCGAGATTCGAACAGAAGACCAGCAAAATAAAATGACACACCCTGCCGATCTAGCCACCAAGACTCGTCCCTCGAGAGCTTCTGAAGTTTCAAAGATTCTCATTACGACTCGGCAATAAGTTTTAAGTATTGTGTAAATCTGGTTTTAAAAGCACAATACTAAGAATATTAATAGATTCTGCGCATGTGCGGGAACTTGACTCTTAAAATTCCGATAAAATATAGAAATATTTTAAATTTATAATATTGTTTTGAAATATATGATTTGGATTGATTCATAGTTACTCTATGAATAATAGAGAAATAAAGATAAAATTTATTTAAAAAAAAGAAAAATTATAAAATCTTTGTCGATCTCGAGATTCGAACAGAAGACCAGCAAAATACAATGACACACCCTACCGATCTAGCCACCAAGACTCGTACCTCGAGAGCTTCTGAAGGGTCAAAGATTCTTATTACGACTCGGCAATAAGTTTTAAGTATTGTGTAAATCTGGTTTTAAAAGCAGAATGCTAAGAAAATTAATAGATTCTGCGCATGTGCGGGAACTTGACTATTTAAATTCCGATAAAATATAGAAATATTTTAAATTTATAATATTGTTTTGAAATATATGATTTGGAATGATTCATAGTAACTCTATGAATAATTTAGAAATAAAGATAAAATTTAAAAAAAAAAGAAAAATTATAAATTATTTGTCGATCTCGAGATTCGAACAGAAGACCAGCAAAATACAATGACACACCCTGCCGATCTAGCCACCAAGACTCGTCCTTCGAGAGCTTCTGAAGTGTCAAAGATTCTCATTACGACTCGGCAATAAGTTTTAAGTATTGTGTAAATCTGGTTTTAAAAGCATGATGCTAAGAATATTAATTGATTCTGCGCATGTGCGCGAACTTGACTCTTAAAATTCCTATAAAATATAGAAATATTTTAAATTTATAATATTGTTTTGAAATATATGATTTGGATTGATTCATAGTTACTCTATGAATAATAGAGAAATAAAGATAAAATTTATTTAAAAAAAAGAAAAATTATAAAATCTTTAACGATCTCGAGATTCGAACAGACCAGCAAAATACAATGACACACCCTGCCGATCTAGCCACCAAGACTCGTATCTCGAGAGCTTCTGAAGGGTCAAAGATTCTCATTACGACTCGGCAATAAGTTTTAAGTATTGAGTAAATCTGGTTTTAAAAGCATAATGCTAAGAATATTAATTGATTCTGCGCATGTGCGCGAACTTGACTCTTAAAATTCCTATAAAATATAGAAATATTTTAAATTTATAATATTGTTTTGAAATATATGATTTGGAATGATTCATAGAAACTCTATGTATAATGGAGAAATAAAGATAAAAACTATTTAAAAAAAAGAAAAATTATAAATTATTTGTCGATCTCGAGATTCGAACAGAAGACCAGCAAAATAAAATGACACACCCTGCCGATCTAGCCACCAAGACTCGTCCCTCGAGAGCTTCTGAAGTTTCAAAGATTCTCATTACGACTCGGCAATAAGTTTTAAGTATTGTGTAAATCTGGTTTTAAAAGCACAATACTAAGAATATTAATAGATTCTGCGCATGTGCGGGAACTTGACTCTTAAAATTCCGATAAAATATAGAAATATTTTAAATTTATAATATTGTTTTGAAATATATGATTTGGATTGATTCATAGTTACTCTATGAATAATAGAGAAATAAAGATAAAATTTATTTAAAAAAAAGAAAAATTATAAAATCTTTAACGATCTCGAGATTCGAACAGACCAGAAAAATACAATGACACACCCTGCCGATCTAGCCACCAAGACTCGTATCTCGAGAGCTTCTGAAGGGTCAAAGATTCTTATTACGACTCGGCAATAAGTTTTAAGTATTGTGTAAATCTGGTTTTAAAAGCACAATGCTAAGAATATTAATAGATTCTGCGCATGTGCAGGAATTTCTCTCTTAAAATTCCGATAAAATATAGAAATATTTTAAATTTATAATATTGTTTTGAAATATATGATTTGGAATGATTCATAGAAACTCTATGAATAATGGAGAAATAAAGATAAAAATTATTTAAATAAAAGAAAAATTATAAATTATTTGTCGTTCTCGAGATTCGAAAAGAAGACCAGCAAAATACAATGACACACCTTGCCGATCTAGCCACCAAGACTCGTCCCTCGAGAGCTTCTGAAGTGTCAAAGATTCTCATTACGACTCGGCAATAAGTTTTAAGTATTGTGTAAATCTGGTTTTAAAAGCACAATGCTAAGAAAATTAATAGATTCTGCGCATGTGCGGGAACTTGACTCTTAAAATTCCGATAAAATATAGAAATATTTTAAATTTATAATATTGTTTTGAAATATATGATTTCGAATGATTGATAGAAACTCTATGAATAATGGAGAAATAAAGATAAAAATTATTTAAAAAAAAGAAAAATTATAAATTATTTGTCGATCTCGAGATTCGAACAGAAGACAGCAAAATACAATGACACACCCTGCCGATCTAGCCACCAAGACTCGTCCCTCGAGAGCTTCTGAAGTTTCAAAGATTCTCATTACGACTCGGCAATAAGTTTTAAGTATTGTGTAAATCTGGTTTTAAAAGCACAATACTATGAATATTAATAGATTCTGCGCATGTGCGGGAACTTCACTCTTAAAATTCCGATAAAATATAGAAATATTTTAAATTTATAATATTGTTTTGAAATATATGATTTGGAATGATTCATAGTAACTCTATGAATAATGGAGAAATAAAGATAAAATTTTAAAAAAAAAGAAAAATTATAAATTATTTGTCGTTCTCGAGATTCGAACAGAAGACCAGCAAAATACAATGACACACCCTGCCGATCTAGCCACCAAGACTCGTACCTCGAGAGCTTCTCAAGGGTCAAAGATTCTCATTACGACTCGGCAATAAGTTTTAAGTATTGTGTAAATCTGGTTTTAAAAGCACAAAGCTAAGAAAATTAATAGATTCTGCGCATGTGCGGGAACTTGACTCTTAAAATTCCGATAAAATATAGAAATATTTTAAATTTATAATATTGTTTTGAAATATATGATTTGGAATGATTCATAGTAACTCTATGAATAATGGAGAAATATAGATAAAATTTAAAAAAAAAAAGAAAAATTATAAAATCTTTGTCGATCTCGAGATTCGAATAGACCAGCAAAATACAACGACACACTCTGCCGATCTAGCCACAAAGACGTGTAAATCGAGAGCTTCTGAAGTCTCAAAGATTCTCATTACGACTCGGCAATAAGTTTTAAGTATTGTGTAAATCTGGTCTTAAAAGCACAATGCTAAGAATATTAATAGATTTTGCGCATGTGCGCGAACTTACCTCTTAAAATTCCGATAAAATATAGAAATATTTTAAATTTATAATATTGTTTTGAAATATATGATTTGGAATGATTCATAGTAACTCTATGAATAATGGAGAAATATAGATAAAATTTATTTAAAAAAAAGAAAAATTATAAAATCTTTGTAGACCTCGAGATTCGAACAGAAGACCAGCAAAATAAAATGACACACCCTGCCGATATAGCCACCAAGACTCGTCCCTCGAGAGCTTCTGAAGTGTCAAAGATTCTCATTACGATTCGGCAATAAGTTTTAAGTATTGTGTAAATCTGGTTTTAAAAGCACAATGCTAAGAATATTAGAAGATTCTGCGCATGTGCGGGAACTTGACTCTTAAAATTCCGATAAAATATAGAAAAATTTTAAATTTGTAATATTGTTTTGAAATATATGATTAGGAATGATTTATAGAAACTCTATGAATAATGGAGAAATAAAGATAAAAATTATTTAAAAAAAAGAAAAATTATAAATTATTTGTCGATCTCGAGATTCGAACAGAAGACCAGCAAAATACAATGACACACCCTGACGATCTAGCCACCAAGACGCGTAACTCGAGAGCTTCTGAAGGGTCAAAGATTCTCATTACGACTCGGCAATAAGTTTTAAGTATTGTGTAAATCTGGTTTTAAAAGCACAATGCTAAGAATATTAATAGATTCTGCGCATGTGCGGGAACTGGACTCGTAAAATTCCGATAAAATATAGAAATATTTTAAATTTATAATATTGTTTTGAAATATATGATTTGGAATGATTCATAGAAACTCTATGAATAATAGAGAAATAAAGATAAAATTTATTTAAAAAAAAGAAAAATTATAAAATCTTTAACGATCTCGAGATTCGAACAGACCAGAAAAATACAATGACACACCCTGCCGATCTAGCCACCAAGACTCGTATCTCGAGAGCTTCTGAAGGGTCAAAGATTCTTATTACGACTCGGCAATAAGTTTTAAGTATTGTGTAAATCTGGTTTTAAAAGCACAATGCTAAGAATATTAATAGATTCTGCGCATGTGCAGGAATTTCTCTCTTAAAATTCCGATAAAATATAGAAATATTTTAAATTTATAATATTGTTTTGAAATATATGATTTGGAATGATTCATAGAAACTCTATGAATAATGGAGAAATAAAGATAAAAATTATTTAAATAAAAGAAAAATTATAAATTATTTGTCGTTCTCGAGATTCGAAAAGAAGACCAGCAAAATACAATGACACACCTTGCCGATCTAGCCACCAAGACTCGTCCCTCGAGAGCTTCTGAAGTGTCAAAGATTCTCATTACGACTCGGCAATAAGTTTTAAGTATTGTGTAAATCTGGTTTTAAAAGCACAATGCTAAGAAAATTAATAGATTCTGCGCATGTGCGGGAACTTGACTCTTAAAATTCCGATAAAATATAGAAATATTTTAAATTTATAATATTGTTTTGAAATATATGATTTCGAATGATTGATAGAAACTCTATGAATAATGGAGAAATAAAGATAAAAATTATTTAAAAAAAAGAAAAATTATAAATTATTTGTCGATCTCGAGATTCGAACAGAAGACAGCAAAATACAATGACACACCCTGCCGATCTAGCCACCAAGACTCGTCCCTCGAGAGCTTCTGAAGTTTCAAAGATTCTCATTACGACTCGGCAATAAGTTTTAAGTATTGTGTAAATCTGGTTTTAAAAGCACAATACTATGAATATTAATAGATTCTGCGCATGTGCGGGAACTTCACTCTTAAAATTCCGATAAAATATAGAAATATTTTAAATTTATAATATTGTTTTGAAATATATGATTTGGAATGATTCATAGTAACTCTATGAATAATGGAGAAATAAAGATAAAATTTTTAAAAAAAAGAAAAATTATAAATTATTTGTCGTTCTCGAGATTCGAACAGAAGACCAGCAAAATACAATGACACACCCTGCCGATCTAGCCACCAAGACTCGTACCTCGAGAGCTTCTCAAGGGTCAAAGATTCTCATTACGACTCGGCAATAAGTTTTAAGTATTGTGTAAATCTGGTTTTAAAAGCACAAAGCTAAGAAAATTAATAGATTCTGCGCATGTGCGGGAACTTGACTCTTAAAATTCCGATAAAATATAGAAATATTTTAAATTTATAATATTGTTTTGAAATATATGATTTGGAATGATTCATAGTAACTCTATGAATAATGGAGAAATATAGATAAAATTTAAAAAAAAAAAGAAAAATTATAAAATCTTTGTCGATCTCGAGATTCGAATAGACCAGCAAAATACAACGACACACTCTGCCGATCTAGCCACAAAGACGTGTAAATCGAGAGCTTCTGAAGTCTCAAAGATTCTCATTACGACTCGGCAATAAGTTTTAAGTATTGTGTAAATCTGGTCTTAAAAGCACAATGCTAAGAATATTAATAGATTTTGCGCATGTGCGCGAACTTACCTCTTAAAATTCCGATAAAATATAGAAATATTTTAAATTTATAATATTGTTTTGAAATATATGATTTGGAATGATTCATAGTAACTCTATGAATAATGGAGAAATATAGATAAAATTTATTTAAAAAAAAGAAAAATTATAAAATCTTTGTAGACCTCGAGATTCGAACAGAAGACCAGCAAAATAAAATGACACACCCTGCCGATATAGCCACCAAGACTCGTCCCTCGAGAGCTTCTGAAGTGTCAAAGATTCTCATTACGATTCGGCAATAAGTTTTAAGTATTGTGTAAATCTGGTTTTAAAAGCACAATGCTAAGAATATTAGAAGATTCTGCGCATGTGCGGGAACTTGACTCTTAAAATTCCGATAAAATATAGAAAAATTTTAAATTTGTAATATTGTTTTGAAATATATGATTAGGAATGATTTATAGAAACTCTATGAATAATGGAGAAATAAAGATAAAAATTATTTAAAAAAAAGAAAAATTATAAATTATTTGTCGATCTCGAGATTCGAACAGAAGACCAGCAAAATACAATGACACACCCTGACGATCTAGCCACCAAGACGCGTAACTCGAGAGCTTCTGAAGGGTCAAAGATTCTCATTACGACTCGGCAATAAGTTTTAAGTATTGTGTAAATCTGGTTTTAAAAGCACAATGCTAAGAATATTAATAGATTCTGCGCATGTGCGGGAACTGGACTCGTAAAATTCCGATAAAATATAGAAATATTTTAAATTTATAATATTGTTTTGAAATATATGATTTGGAATGATTCATAGAAACTCTATGAATAATAGAGAAATAAAGATAAAATTTATTTAAAAAAAAGAAAAATTATAAAATCTTTAACGATCTCGAGATTCGAACAGACCAGAAAAATACAATGACACACCCTGCCGATCTAGCCACCAAGACTCGTATCTCGAGAGCTTCTGAAGGGTCAAAGATTCTTATTACGACTCGGCAATAAGTTTTAAGTATTGTGTAAATCTGGTTTTAAAAGCACAATGCTAAGAATATTAATAGATTCTGCGCATGTGCAGGAATTTCTCTCTTAAAATTCCGATAAAATATAGAAATATTTTAAATTTATAATATTGTTTTGAAATATATGATTTGGAATGATTCATAGAAACTCTATGAATAATGGAGAAATAAAGATAAAAATTATTTAAATAAAAGAAAAATTATAAATTATTTGTCGTTCTCGAGATTCGAAAAGAAGACCAGCAAAATACAATGACACACCTTGCCGATCTAGCCACCAAGACTCGTCCCTCGAGAGCTTCTGAAGTGTCAAAGATTCTCATTACGACTCGGCAATAAGTTTTAAGTATTGTGTAAATCTGGTTTTAAAAGCACAATGCTAAGAAAATTAATAGATTCTGCGCATGTGCGGGAACTTGACTCTTAAAATTCCGATAAAATATAGAAATATTTTAAATTTATAATATTGTTTTGAAATATATGATTTCGAATGATTGATAGAAACTCTATGAATAATGGAGAAATAAAGATAAAAATTATTTAAAAAAAAGAAAAATTATAAATTATTTGTCGATCTCGAGATTCGAACAGAAGACAGCAAAATACAATGACACACCCTGCCGATCTAGCCACCAAGACTCGTCCCTCGAGAGCTTCTGAAGTTTCAAAGATTCTCATTACGACTCGGCAATAAGTTTTAAGTATTGTGTAAATCTGGTTTTAAAAGCACAATACTATGAATATTAATAGATTCTGCGCATGTGCGGGAACTTCACTCTTAAAATTCCGATAAAATATAGAAATATTTTAAATTTATAATATTGTTTTGAAATATATGATTTGGAATGATTCATAGTAACTCTATGAATAATGGAGAAATAAAGATAAAATTTTAAAAAAAAAGAAAAATTATAAATTATTTGTCGTTCTCGAGATTCGAACAGAAGACCAGCAAAATACAATGACACACCCTGCCGATCTAGCCACCAAGACTCGTACCTCGAGAGCTTCTCAAGGGTAAAAGATTCTCATTACGACTCGGCAATAAGTTTTAAGTATTGTGTAAATCTGGTTTTAAAAGCACAAAGCTAAGAAAATTAATAGATTCTGCGCATGTGCGGGAACTTGACTCTTAAAATTCCGATAAAATATAGAAATATTTTAAATTTATAATATTGTTTTGAAATATATGATTTGGAATGATTCATAGTAACTCTATGAATAATGGAGAAATATAGATAAAATTTAAAAAAAAAAAGAAAAATTATAAAATCTTTGTCGATCTCGAGATTCGAATAGACCAGCAAAATACAACGACACACTCTGCCGATCTAGCCACAAAGACGTGTAAATCGAGAGCTTCTGAAGTCTCAAAGATTCTCATTACGACTCGGCAATAAGTTTTAAGTATTGTGTAAATCTGGTCTTAAAAGCACAATGCTAAGAATATTAATAGATTTTGCGCATGTGCGCGAACTTACCTCTTAAAATTCCGATAAAATATAGAAATATTTTAAATTTATAATATTGTTTTGAAATATATGATTTGGAATGATTCATAGTAACTCTATGAATAATGGAGAAATATAGATAAAATTTATTTAAAAAAAAGAAAAATTATAAAATCTTTGTAGACCTCGAGATTCGAACAGAAGACCAGCAAAATAAAATGACACACCCTGCCGATATAGCCACCAAGACTCGTCCCTCGAGAGCTTCTGAAGTGTCAAAGATTCTCATTACGATTCGGCAATAAGTTTTAAGTATTGTGTAAATCTGGTTTTAAAAGCACAATGCTAAGAATATTAGAAGATTCTGCGCATGTGCGGGAACTTGACTCTTAAAATTCCGATAAAATATAGAAAAATTTTAAATTTGTAATATTGTTTTGAAATATATGATTAGGAATGATTTATAGAAACTCTATGAATAATGGAGAAATAAAGATAAAAATTATTTAAAAAAAAGAAAAATTATAAATTATTTGTCGATCTCGAGATTCGAACAGAAGACCAGCAAAATACAATGACACACCCTGACGATCTAGCCACCAAGACGCGTAACTCGAGAGCTTCTGAAGGGTCAAAGATTCTCATTACGACTCGGCAATAAGTTTTAAGTATTGTGTAAATCTGGTTTTAAAAGCACAATGCTAAGAATATTAATAGATTCTGCGCATGTGCGGGAACTGGACTCGTAAAATTCCGATAAAATATAGAAATATTTTAAATTTATAATATTGTTTTGAAATATATGATTTGGAATGATTCATAGAAACTCTATGAATAATGGAGAAATAAAGATAAAAATTATTTAAATAAAAGAAAAATTATAAATTATTTGTCGTTCTCGAGATTCGAAAAGAAGACCAGCAAAATACAATGACACACCTTGCCGATCTAGCCACCAAGACTCGTCCCTCGAGAGCTTCTGAAGTGTCAAAGATTCTCATTACGACTCGGCAATAAGTTTTAAGTATTGTGTAAATCTGGTTTTAAAAGCACAATGCTAAGAAAATTAATAGATTCTGCGCATGTGCGGGAACTTGACTCTTAAAATTCCGATAAAATATAGAAATATTTTAAATTTATAATATTGTTTTGAAATATATGATTTGGAATGATTCATAGTACTCTATGAATAATGGAGAAATATAGATAAAATTTATTTAAAAAAAAGAAAAATTATAAAATCTTTGTCGATCTCGAGATTCGAACAGAAGACCAGCAAAATACAATGACACACCCTACCGATCTAGCCACCAAGACTCGTACCTCGAGAGCTTCTGAAGGGTCAAAGATTCTTATTACGACTCGGTAATAAGTTTTAAGTATTGTGTAAATCTGGTTTTAAAAGCAGAATGCTAAGAAAATTAATAGATTCTGCGCATGTGCGGGAACTTGACTATTTAAATTCCGATAAAATATAGAAATATTTTAAATTTATAATATTGTTTTGAAATATATGATTTGGAATGATTCATAGTAACTCTATGAATAATGGAGAAATAAAGATAAAATTTATTTAAAAAAAAGAAAAATTATAAATTATTTGTCGATCTCGAGATTCGAACAGAAGACCAGCAAAATACAATGACACACACTGCCGATCTAGCCACCAAGACTCGTATCTCGAGAGCTTCTGAAGGGTCAAAGATTCTTATTACGACTCGGCAATAAGTTTTAAGTATTGTGTAAATCTGGTTTTAAAAGCACAATGCTAAGAATATTAATAGATTCTGCGCATGTGCAGGAACTTCACTCTTAAAATTCCGATAAAATATAGAAATATTTTAAATTTATAATATTGTTTTGAAATATATGATTTCGAATGATTGATAGAAACTCTATGAATAATGGAGAAATAAAGATAAAAATTATTTAAAAAAAAGAAAAATTATAAATTATTTGTCGATCTCGAGATTCGAACAGAAGACAGCAAAATACAATGACACACCCTGCCGATCTAGCCACCAAGACTCGTCCCTCGAGAGCTTCTGAAGTTTCAAAGATTCTCATTACGACTCGGCAATAAGTTTTAAGTATTGTGTAAATCTGGTTTTAAAAGCACAATACTATGAATATTAATAGATTCTGCGCATGTGCGGGAACTTCACTCTTAAAATTCCGATAAAATATAGAAATATTTTAAATTTATAATATTGTTTTGAAATATATGATTTGGAATGATTCATAGTAACTCTATGAATAATGGAGAAATAAAGATAAAATTTTTAAAAAAAAGAAAAATTATAAATTATTTGTCGTTCTCGAGATTCGAACAGAAGACCAGCAAAATAGAATGACACACCCTGCCGATCTAGCCACCAAGACTCGTACCTCGAGAGCTTCTCAAGGGTCAAAGATTCTCATTACGACTCGGCAATAAGTTTTAAGTATTGTGTAAATCTGGTTTTAAAAGCACAAAGCTAAGAAAATTAATAGATTCTGCGCATGTGCGGGAACTTGACTCTTAAAATTCCGATAAAATATAGAAATATTTTAAATTTATAATATTGTTTTGAAATATATGATTTGGAATGATTCATAGTAACTCTATGAATAATGGAGAAATATAGATAAAATTTATTTAAAAAAAAAAAAATTATAAAATCTTTGACGATCTCGAGATTCGAACAGAAGACCAGCAAGATACAATGACACACACTGCCGATCTAGCCACCAAGACGCGTACCTCGAGAGCTTCTGAAGGGTCAAAGATTCTCATTACGACTCGGCAATAAATTTTAAGTATTGTGTAAATCTGGTTTAAAAAGCACAATGCTAAGAATATTAATTGATTCTGCGCATGTGCGCGAACTTGACTCTTAAAATTCCGATAAAATATAGAAATATTTTAAATTTATAATATTGTTTAGAAATATATGATTTGGAATGATTCATAGTAACTCTATGAATAATTTAGAAATAAAGATAAAATTTAAAAAAAAAAAAAGAAAAATTATAAAATCTTTGTCGATCTCGAGATTCGAATAGACCAGCAAAATACAACGACACACTCTGCCGATCTAGCCACAAAGACGTGTAAATCGAGAGCTTCTGAAGTCTCAAAGATTCTCATTACGACTCGGCAATAAGTTTTAAGTATTGTGTAAATCTGGTCTTAAAAGCACAATGCTAAGAATATTAATAGATTTTGCGCATGTGCGCGAACTTACCTCTTAAAATTCCGATAAAATATAGAAATATTTTAAATTTATAATATTGTTTTGAAATATATGATTTGGAATGATTCATAGTAACTCTATGAATAATGGAGAAATATAGATAAAATTTATTTAAAAAAAAGAAAAATTATAAAATCTTTGTAGACCTCGAGATTCGAACAGAAGACCAGCAAAATAAAATGACACACCCTGCCGATATAGCCACCAAGACTCGTCCCTCGAGAGCTTCTGAAGTGTCAAAGATTCTCATTACGATTCGGCAATAAGTTTTAAGTATTGTGTAAATCTGGTTTTAAAAGCACAATGCTAAGAATATTAGAAGATTCTGCGCATGTGCGGGAACTTGACTCTTAAAATTCCGATAAAATATAGAAAAATTTTAAATTTGTAATATTGTTTTGAAATATATGATTAGGAATGATTCATAGAAACTCTATGAATAATGGAGAAATAAAGATAAAAATTATTTAAAAAAAAAAAAAAATTATAAATTATTTGTCGATCTCGAGATTCGAACAGAAGACCAGCAAAATACAATGACACACCCTGACGATCTAGCCACCAAGACGCGTAACTCGAGAGCTTCTGAAGGGTCAAAGATTCTCATTACGACTCGGCAATAAGTTTTAAGTATTGTGTAAATCTGGTTTTAAAAGCACAATGCTAAGAATATTAATAGATTCTGCGCATGTGCGGGAACTGGACTCTTAAAATTCCGATAAAATATAGAAATATTTTAAATTTATAATATTGTTTTGAAATATATGATTTGGAATGATTCATAGTAACTCTATGAATAATGGAGAAATATAGATAAAATTTATTTAAAAAAAAGAAAAATTATAAAATCTTTGTAGACCTCGAGATTCGAACAGAAGACCAGCAAGATACAATGACACACACTGCCGATCTAGCCACCAAGACGCGTACCCCCAGAGCTTCTGAAGGGTCAAAGATTCTCATTACGACTCAGCAATAAGTTTTAAGTATTGTGTAAATCTGGTTTTAAAAGCACAATGCTAAGAATATTAATAGATTCTGCGCATGTGCGGGAACTTGACTCTAAAAATTCCGTTAAAATATAGAAATATTTTAAATTTATAATATTGTTTTGAAATATATGATTTGGATAGATTCATAGTAACTCTATGAATAATGGAAAAATAAAGATAAAATTTATTTTAAAAAAAGAAAAATTATAAATTATTTGTCGATCTCGAGATTCGAACAGAAGACCAGCAAAATAAAATGACACACCCTGCCGATATAGCCACCAAGACTCGTCCCTCGAGAGCTTCTGAAGTGTCAAACATTCTCATTACGATTCGGCAATAAGTTTTAAGTATTGTGTAAATCTGGTTTTAAAAGAACAATGCTAAGAATATTAGAAGATTCTGCGCATGTGCGGGAACTTGACTCTTAAAATTCCGATAAAATATAGAAAAATTTTAAATTTGTAATATTGTTTTGAAATATATGATTAGGAATGATTCATAGAAACTCTATGAATAATGGAGAAATAAAGATAAAAATTATTTAAAAAAAAGAAAAATTATAAATTATTTGTCGATCTCGAGATTCGAACAGAAGACCAGCAAAATACAATGACACACCCTGCCGATATAGCCACCAAGACTCGTCCCTCGAGAGCTTCTGAAGTGTCAAAGATTCTCATTACGATTCGGCAATAAGTTTTAAGTATTGTGTAAATCTGGTTTTAAAAGCACAATGCTAAGAATATTAGAAGATTCTGCGCATGTGCGGGAACTTGACTCTTAAAATTCCGATAAAATATAGAAATATTTTAAATTTATAATATTGTTTTGAAATATATGATTTGGATTGATTCATAGTAACTCTATGAATAATGGAGAAATATAGATAAAATTTATTTAAAAAAAAGAAAAATTATAAAATCTTTGTAGACCTCGAGATTCGAACAGAAGACCAGCAAGATACAATGACACACACTGCCGATCTAGCCACCAAGACACGTACCCCGAGAGCTTCTGAAGGGTCAAAGATTCTCATTACGACTCAGCAATAAGTTTTAAGTATTGTGTAAATCTGGTTTTAAAAGCACAATGCTAAGAATATTAATAGATTCTGCGCATGTGCGGGAACTTGACTCTTAAAATTCCGTTAAAATATAGAAATATTTTAAATTTATAATATTGTTTTGAAATATATGATTTGGAATGATTCATAGTAACTCTATGAATAATGGAAAAATAAAGATAAAATTTATTTTAAAAAAAGAAAAATTATAAATTATTTGTCGATCTCGAGATTCGAACAGAAGACCAGCAAAATAAAATGACACACCCTGCCGATATAGCCGCCAAGACTCGTCCCTCGAGAGCTTCTGAAGTGTCAAACATTCTCATTACGATTCGGCAATAAGTTTTAAGTATTGTGTAAATCTGGTTTTAAAAGCACAATGCTAAGAATATTAGAAGATTCTGCGCATGTGCGGGAACTTGACTCTTAAAATTCCGATAAAATATAGAAAAATTTTAAATTTGTAATATTGTTTTGAAATATATGATTAGGAATGATTCATAGAAACTCTATGAATAATGGAGAAATAAAGATAAAAATTATTTAAAAAAAAGAAAAATTATAAATTATTTGTCGATCTCGAGATTCGAACAGAAGACCAGCAAAATACAATGACACACCCTGCCGATATAGCCACCAAGACTCGTCCCTCGAGAGCTTCTGAAGTGTCAAAGATTCTCATTACGATTCGGCAATAAGTTTTAAGTATTGTGTAAATCTGGTTTTAAAAGCACAATGCTAAGAATATTAGAAGATTCTGCGCATGTGCGGGAACTTGACTCTTAAAATTCCGATAAAATATAGAAATATTTTAAATTTATAATATTGTTTTGAAATATATGATTTGGATTGATTCATAGTAACTCTATGAATAATGGAAAAACAAAGATAAAATTTATTTTAAAAAAAAGAAAAATTATAAAATCTTTGTCGATCTCGAGATTCGAACAGAAGACCAGCAAAATACAATGACACACCCTGACGATCTAGCCACCAAGACGCGTAACTCGAGCGCTTCTGAAGGGTCAAAGATTCTCATTACGACTCGGCAATAAGTTTTAAGTATTGTGTAAATCTGGTTTTAAAAGCACAATGCTAAGAATATTAATAGATTCTGCGCATGTGCGGGAACTTGACTCTTAAAATTCCGATAAAATATAGAAATATTTTAAATTTATAATATTGTTTTGAAATATATGATTTGGAATGATTCATAGTAACTCTATGAGTAATGGAAAAATAAAGATAAAATTTATTTAAAAAAAAGAAAAATTATAAATTATTTGTCGATCTCGAGATTCGAACAGAAGACCAGCAAAATACAATGACACACCCTGCCGATATAGCCACCAAGACTCGTCCCTCGAGAGCTTCTGAAGTGTCAAAGATTCTCATTACGATTCGGCAATAAGTTTTAAGTATTGTGTAAATCTTTTTTTAAAAGCACAATGCTAAGAATAATAGAAGATTCTACGCATGTGCGGGAACTTGACTCTTAAAATTCCGATAAAATATAGAAATATTTTAAATTTATAATATTGTTTTGAAATATATGATTTGGAATGATTCATAGTAACTCTATGAATAATGGAGAAATATAGATAAAATTTATTTAAAAAAAAGAAAAATTATAAAATCTTTGTCGATCTCGAGATTCGAACAGAAGACCAGCAAAATACAATGACACACACTGTCGATCTAGCCACCAAGACGCGTACCTCGAGAGCTTCTGAAGGGTCAAAGATTCTCATTACGACTCAGCAATAAGTTTTAAGTATTGTGTAAATCTGGTTTTAAAAGCACAATGCTAAGAATATTAATAGATTCTGCGCATGTGATGGAACTTGACTCTTAAAATTCCGATAAAATATAGAAATATTTTAAATTTATAATATTGTTTTGAAATATATGATTTGGAATGATTCATAGTAACTCTATGAATAATGGAGAAATATAGATAAAATTTATTTAAAAAAAGGAAAAATTATAAAATCTTTGTCGATCTCGAGATTCGAACAGAAGACCAGCAAAATACAATGACACACACTGCCGATCTAGCCACCAAGACGCGAACCTCGAGAGCTTCTGAAGGGTCAAAGATTCTCATTACGACTCGGCAATAAGTTTTAAGTATTGTGTAAATCTGGTTTTAAAAGCACAATGCTAAGAATATTAATAGATTCTGCGCATGTGCGGGAACATGACTCTTAAAATTCCGATAAAATATAGAAATATTTTAAATTTATAATATTGTTTTGAAATATATGATTTGGAATGATTCATAGTAACTCTATGAATAATTGAAAAATAAAGATAAAATTTATTTAAAAAAAAGAAAAATTATAAATTATATGTCGATCTCGAGATTCGAACAGAAGACAGCAAAATACAATGACACACCCTGCCCATATAGCCACTAAGACTCGTACCTCGAGAGCTTCTGAATGGTCAAAGACTCTTATTACGACTCGGCAATAAGTTTTAAGTATTGTGTAAATCTGGTTTTAAAAGCACAATGCTAAGAATATTAGAAGATTCTGCGCATGTGCGGGAACTTGACTCTTAAAATTCCGATAAAATATAGAAATATTTTAAATTTATAATATTGTTTTGAAATATATGATTTGGATTGATTCATAGTAACTCTATGAATAATGGAAAAACAAAGATAAAATTTATTTTAAAAAAAAGAAAAATTATAAAATCTTTGTCGATCTCGAGATTCGAACAGAAGACCAGCAAAATACAATGACACACCCTGACGATCTAGCCACCAAGACGCGTAACTCGAGAGCTTCTGAAGGGTCAAACATTCTCATTACGACTCGGCAATAAGTTTTAAGTATTGTGTAAATCTGGTTTTAAAAGCACAATGCTAAGAATATTAATAGATTCTGCGCATGTGCGGGAACTTGACTCTTAAAATTCCGATAAAATATAGAAATATTTTAAATTTATAATATTGTTTTGAAATATATGATTTGGAATGATTCATAGTAACTCTATGAATAATGGAGAAATATAGATAAAATTTATTTAAAAAAAAGAAAAATTATAAAATCTTTGTAGACCTCGAGATTCGAACAGAAGACCAGCAAGATACAATGACACACACTGCCGATCTAGCCACCAAGACGCGTACCCCGAGAGCTTCTGAAGGGTCAAAGATTCTCATTACGACTCAGCAATAAGTTTTAAGTATTGTGTAAATCTGGTTTTAAAAGCACAATGCTAAGAATATTAATAGATTCTGCGCATGTGCGGGAACTTGACTCTTAAAATTCCGTTAAAATATAGAAATATTTTAAATTTATAATATTGTTTTGAAATATATGATTTGGAATGATTCATAGTAACTCTATGAATAATGGAAAAATAAAGATAAAATTTATTTTAAAAAAAGAAAAATTATAAATTATTTGTCGATCTCGAGATTCGAACAGAAGACCAGCAAAATAAAATGACACACCCTGCCGATATAGCCGCCAAGACTCGTCCCTCGAGAGCTTCTGAAGTGTCAAACATTCTCATTACGATTCGGCAATAAGTTTTAAGTATTGTGTAAATCTGGTTTTAAAAGCACAATGCTAAGAATATTAGAAGATTCTGCGCATGTGCGGGAACTTGACTCTTAAAATTCCGATAAAATATAGAAAAATTTTAAATTTGTAATATTGTTTTGAAATATATGATTAGGAATGATTCATAGAAACTCTATGAATAATGGAGAAATAAAGATAAAAATTATTTAAAAAAAAGAAAAATTATAAATTATTTGTCGATCTCGAGATTCGAACAGAAGACCAGCAAAATACAATGACACACCCTGACGATCTAGCCACCAAGACGCGTAACTCGAGAGCTTCTGAAGGGTCAAAGATTCTCATTACGACTCGGCAATAAGTTTTAAGTATTGTGTAAATCTGGTTTTAAAAGCACAATGCTAAGAATATTAATAGATTCTGCGCATGTGCGGGAACTTGACTCTTAAAATTCCGATAAAATATAGAAATATTTTAAATTTATAATATTGTTTTGAAATATATGATTTGGAATGATTCATAGTAACTCTATGAATAATGGAGAAATATAGATAAAATTTATTTAAAAAAAAGAAAAATTATAAAATCTTTGTAGACCTCGAGATTCGAACAGAAGACCAGCAAGATACAATGACACACACTGCCGATCTAGCCACCAAGACGCGTACCCCGAGAGCTTCTGAAGGGTCAAAGATTCTCATTACGACTCAGCAATAAGTTTTAAGTATTGTGTAAATCTGGTTTTAAAAGCACAATGCTAAGAATATTAATAGATTCTGCGCATGTGCGGGAACTTGACTCTTAAAATTCCGTTAAAATATAGAAATATTTTAAATTTATAATATTGTTTTGAAATATATGATTTGGAATGATTCATAGTAACTCTATGAATAATGGAAAAATAAAGATAAAATTTATTTTAAAAAAAGAAAAATTATAAATTATTTGTCGATCTCGAGATTCGAACAGAAGACCAGCAAAATAAAATGACACACCCTGCCGATATAGCCGCCAAGACTCGTCCCTCGAGAGCTTCTGAAGTGTCAAACATTCTCATTACGATTCGGCAATAAGTTTTAAGTATTGTGTAAATCTGGTTTTAAAAGCACAATGCTAAGAATATTAGAAGATTCTGCGCATGTGCGGGAACTTGACTCTTAAAATTCCGATAAAATATAGAAAAATTTTAAATTTGTAATATTGTTTTGAAATATATGATTAGGAATGATTCATAGAAACTCTATGAATAATGGAGAAATAAAGATAAAAATTATTTAAAAAAAAGAAAAATTATAAATTATTTGTCGATCTCGAGATTCGAACAGAAGACCAGCAAAATACAATGACACACCCTGCCAATATAGCCACCAAGACTCGTCCCTCGAGAGCTTCTGAAGTGTCAAAGATTCTCATTACGATTCGGCAATAAGTTTTAAGTATTGTGTAAATCTGGTTTTAAAAGCACAATGCTAAGAATATTAGAAGATTCTGCGCATGTGCGGGAACTTGACTCTTAAAATTCCGATAAAATATAGAAATATTTTAAATTTATAATATTGTTTTGAAATATATGATTTGGATTGATTCATAGTAACTCTATGAATAATGGAAAAACAAAGATAAAATTTATTTTAAAAAAAAGAAAAATTATAAAATCTTTGTCGATCTCGAGATTCGAACAGAAGACCAGCAAAATACAATGACACACCCTGACGATCTAGCCACCAAGACGCGTAACTCGAGAGCTTCTGAAGGGTCAAAGATTCTCATTACGACTCGGCAATAAGTTTTAAGTATTGTGTAAATCTGGTTTTAAAAGCACAATGCTAAGAATATTAATAGATTCTGCGCATGTGCGGGAACTTGACTCTTAAAATTCCGATAAAATATTGAAATATTTTAAATTTATAATATTGTTTTGAAATATATGATTTGGAATGATTCATAGTAACTCTATGAGTAATGGAAAAATAAAGATAAAATTTATTTAAAAAAAAGAAAAATTATAAATTATTTGTCGATCTCGAGATTCGAACAGAAGACCAGCAAAATACAATGACACACCCTGCCGATATAGCCACCAAGACTCGTCCCTCGAGAGCTTCTGAAGTGTCAAAGATTCTCATTACGATTCGGCAATAAGTTTTAAGTATTGTGTAAATCTGGTTTTAAAAGCACAATGCTAAGAATAATAGAAGATTCTGCGCATGTGCGGGAACTTGACTCTTAAAATTCCGATAAAATATAGAAATATTTTAAATTTATAATATTGTTTTGAAATATATGATTTGGAATGATTCATAGTAACTCTATGAATAATGGAGAAATATAGATAAAATTTATTTAAAAAAAGGAAAAATTATAAAATCTTTGTCGATCTCGAGATTCGAACAGAAGACCAGCAAAATACAATGACACACACTGCCGATCTAGCCACCAAGACGCGAACCTCGAGAGCTTCTGAAGGGTCAAAGATTCTCATTACGACTCGGCAATAAGTTTTAAGTATTGTGTAAATCTGGTTTTAAAAGCACAATGCTAAGAATATTAATAGATTCTGCGCATGTGCGGGAACATGACTCTTAAAATTCCGATAAAATATAGAAATATTTTAAATTTATAATATTGTTTTGAAATATATGATTTGGAATGATTCATAGTAACTCTATGAATAATTGAAAAATAAAGATAAAATTTATTTAAAAAAAAGAAAAATTATAAATTATATGTCGATCTCGAGATTCGAACAGAAGACAGCAAAATACAATGACACACCCTGCCCATATAGCCACTAAGACTCGTACCTCGAGAGCTTCTGAATGGTCAAAGACTCTTATTACGACTCGGCAATAAGTTTTAAGTATTGTGTAAATCTGGTTTTAAAAGCACAATGCTAAGAATATTAGAAGATTCTGCGCATGTGCGGGAACTTGACTCTTAAAATTCCGATAAAATATAGAAATATTTTAAATTTATAATATTGTTTTGAAATATATGATTTGGATTGATTCATAGTAACTCTATGAATAATGGAAAAACAAAGATAAAATTTATTTTAAAAAAAAGAAAAATTATAAAATCTTTGTCGATCTCGAGATTCGAACAGAAGACCAGCAAAATACAATGACACACCCTGACGATCTAGCCACCAAGACGCGTAACTCGAGAGCTTCTGAAGGGTCAAAGATTCTCATTACGACTCGGCAATAAGTTTTAAGTATTGTGTAAATCTGGTTTTAAAAGCACAATGCTAAGAATATTAATAGATTCTGCGCATGTGCGGGAACTTGACTCTTAAAATTCCGATAAAATATAGAAATATTTTAAATTTATAATATTGTTTTGAAATATATGATTTGGAATGATTCATAGTAACTCTATGAATAATGGAGAAATATAGATAAAATTTATTTAAAAAAAAGAAAAATTATAAAATCTTTGTAGACCTCGAGATTCGAACAGAAGACCAGCAAGATACAATGACACACACTGCCGATCTAGCCACCAAGACGCGTAACTCGAGAGCTTCTGAAGGGTCAAAGATTCTCATTACGACTCGGCAATAAGTTTTAAGTATTGTGTAAATCTGGTTTTAAAAGCACAATGCTAAGAATATTAATAGATTCTGCGCATGTGCGGGAACTTGACTCTTAAAATTCCGATAAAATATAGAAATATTTTAAATTTATAATATTGTTTTGAAATATATGATTTGGAATGATTCATAGTAACTCTATGAATAATGGAGAAATATAGATAAAATTTATTTAAAAAAAAGAAAAATTATAAAATCTTTGTAGACCTCGAGATTCGAACAGAAGACCAGCAAGATACAATGACACACACTGCAGATCTAGCCACCAAGACGCGTACCCCGAGAGCTTCTGAAGGGTCAAAGATTCTCATTACGACTCAGCAATAAGTTTTAAGTATTGTGTAAATCTGGTTTTAAAAGCACAATGCTAAGAATATTAATAGATTCTGCGCATGTGCGGGAACTTGACTCTTAAAATTCCGTTAAAATATAGAAATATTTTAAATTTATAATATTGTTTTGAAATATATGATTTGGAATGATTCATAGTAACTCTATGAATAATGGAAAAATAAAGATAAAATTTATTTTAAAAAAAGAAAAATTATAAATTATTTGTCGATCTCGAGATTCGAACAGAAGACCAGCAAAATAAAATGACACACCCTGCCGATATAGCCGCCAAGACTCGTCCCTCGAGAGCTTCTGAAGTGTCAAACATTCTCATTACGATTCGGCAATAAGTTTTAAGTATTGTGTAAATCTGGTTTTAAAAGCACAATGCTAAGAATATTAGAAGATTCTGCGCATGTGCGGGAACTTGACTCTTAAAATTCCGATAAAATATAGAAAAATTTTAAATTTGTAATATTGTTTTGAAATATATGATTAGGAATGATTCATAGAAACTCTATGAATAATGGAGAAATAAAGATAAAAATTATTTAAAAAAAAGAAAAATTATAAATTATTTGTCGATCTCGAGATTCGAACAGAAGACCAGCAAAATACAATGACACACCCTGCCAATATAGCCACCAAGACTCGTCCCTCGAGAGCTTCTGAAGTGTCAAAGATTCTCATTACGATTCGGCAATAAGTTTTAAGTATTGTGTAAATCTGGTTTTAAAAGCACAATGCTAAGAATATTAGAAGATTCTGCGCATGTGCGGGAACTTGACTCTTAAAATTCCGATAAAATATAGAAATATTTTAAATTTATAATATTGTTTTGAAATATATGATTTGGATTGATTCATAGTAACTCTATGAATAATGGAAAAACAAAGATAAAATTTATTTTAAAAAAAAGAAAAATTATAAAATCTTTGTCGATCTCGAGATTCGAACAGAAGACCAGCAAAATACAATGACACACCCTGACGATCTAGCCACCAAGACGCGTAACTCGAGAGCTTCTGAAGGGTCAAAGATTCTCATTACGACTCGGCAATAAGTTTTAAGTATTGTGTAAATCTGGTTTTAAAAGCACAATGCTAAGAATATTAATAGATTCTGCGCATGTGCGGGAACTTGACTCTTAAAATTCCGATAAAATATTGAAATATTTTAAATTTATAATATTGTTTTGAAATATATGATTTGGAATGATTCATAGTAACTCTATGAGTAATGGAAAAATAAAGATAAAATTTATTTAAAAAAAAGAAAAATTATAAATTATTTGTCGATCTCGAGATTCGAACAGAAGACCAGCAAAATACAATGACACACCCTGCCGATATAGCCACCAAGACTCGTCCCTCGAGAGCTTCTGAAGTGTCAAAGATTCTCATTACGATTCGGCAATAAGTTTTAAGTATTGTGTAAATCTGGTTTTAAAAGCACAATGCTAAGAATAATAGAAGATTCTGCGCATGTGCGGGAACTTGACTCTTAAAATTCCGATAAAATATAGAAATATTTTAAATTTATAATATTGTTTTGAAATATATGATTTGGAATGATTCATAGTAACTCTATGAATAATGGAGAAATATAGATAAAATTTATTTAAAAAAAAGAAAAATTATAAAATCTTTGTCGATCTCGAGATTCGAACAGAAGACCAGCAAAATACAATGACACACACTGTCGATCTAGCCACCAAGACGCGTACCTCGAGAGCTTCTGAAGGGTCAAAGATTCTCATTACGACTCAGCAATAAGTTTTAAGTATTGTGTAAATCTGGTTTTAAAAGCACAATGCTAAGAATATTAATAGATTCTGCGCATGTGCTGGAACTTGACTCTTAAAATTCCGATAAAATATAGAAATATTTTAAATTTATAATATTGTTTTGAAATATATGATTTGGAATGATTCATAGTAACTCTATGAATAATGGAGAAATATAGATAAAATTTATTTAAAAAAAGGAAAAATTATAAAATCTTTGTCGATCTCGAGATTCGAACAGAAGACCAGCAAAATACAATGAGACACACTGCCGATCTAGCCACCAAGACGCGAACCTCGAGAGCTTCTGAAGGGTCAAAGATTCTCATTACGACTCGGCAATAAGTTTTAAGTATTGTGTAAATCTGGTTTTAAAAGCACAATGCTAAGAATATTAATAGATTCTGCGCATGTGCGGGAACATGACTCTTAAAATTCCGATAAAATATAGAAATATTTTAAATTTATAATATTGTTTTGAAATATATGATTTGGAATGATTCATAGTAACTCTATGAATAATTGAAAAATAAAGATAAAATTTATTTAAAAAAAAGAAAAATTATAAATTATATGTCGATCTCGAGATTCGAACAGAAGACAGCAAAATACAATGACACACCCTGCCCATATAGCCACTAAGACTCGTACCTCGAGAGCTTCTGAATGGTCAAAGACTCTTATTACGACTCGGCAATAAGTTTTAAGTATTGTGTAAATCTGGTTTTAAAAGCTCAATGCTAAGAATATTAATAGATTCTGCGCATGTGCGCGAACCTGACTCTTAAAATTCCGATAAAATATAGAAATATTTTAAATTTATAATATTGTTTTGAAATATATGATTTGGAATGATTCATAGTAAATCTATGAATAATGGAGATATAAAGATAAAATTTATTTAAAAAAAAGAAAAATTATAAATTATTTGTCGATCTCGAGATTCGAACAGAAGACCAGCAAAATACAATGACACACCCTGCCCATATAGCCACCAAGACTCGTACCTCGAGAGCTTCTGAATGGTCAAAGACTCTTATTACGACTCGGCAATAAGTTTTAAGTATTGTGTAAATCTGGTTTTAAAAGCACAATGCTAAGAATATTAGTTGATTCTGCGCATGTGCGCGAACTTGACTCTTAAAATTCCGATAAAATATAGAAATATTTTAAATTTATAATATTGTTTTGAAATATATGATTTGGATTGATTCATAGTAACTCTATGAATAATGGAAAAACAAAGATAAAATTTATTTTAAAAAAAAGAAAAATTATAAAATCTTTGTCGATCTCGAGATTCGAACAGAAGACCAGCAAAATACAATGACACACCCTGACGATCTAGCCACCAAGACGCGTAACTCGAGAGCTTCTGAAGGGTCAAAGATTCTCATTACGACTCGGCAATAAGTTTTAAGTATTGTGTAAATCTGGTTTTAAAAGCACAATGCTAAGAATATTAATAGATTCTGCGCATGTGCGGGAACTTGACTCTTAAAATTCCGATAAAATATTGAAATATTTTAAATTTATAATATTGTTTTGAAATATATGATTTGGAATGATTCATAGTAACTCTATGAGTAATGGAAAAATAAAGATAAAATTTATTTAAAAAAAAGAAAAATTATAAATTATTTGTCGATCTCGAGATTCGAACAGAAGACCAGCAAAATACAATGACACACCCTGCCGATATAGCCACCAAGACTCGTCCCTCGAGAGCTTCTGAAGTGTCAAAGATTCTCATTACGATTCGGCAATAAGTTTTAAGTATTGTGTAAATCTGGTTTTAAAAGCACAATGCTAAGAATAATAGAAGATTCTGCGCATGTGCGGGAACTTGACTCTTAAAATTCCGATAAAATATAGAAATATTTTAAATTTATAATATTGTTTTGAAATATATGATTTGGAATGATTCATAGTAACTCTATGAATAATGGAGAAATATAGATAAAATTTATTTAAAAAAAAGAAAAATTATAAAATCTTTGTCGATCTCGAGATTCGAACAGAAGACCAGCAAAATACAATGACACACACTGTCGATCTAGCCACCAAGACGCGTACCTCGAGAGCTTCTGAAGGGTCAAAGATTCTCATTACGACTCAGCAATAAGTTTTAAGTATTGTGTAAATCTGGTTTTAAAAGCACAATGCTAAGAATATTAATAGATTCTGCGCATGTGCTGGAACTTGACTCTTAAAATTCCGATAAAATATAGAAATATTTTAAATTTATAATATTGTTTTGAAATATATGATTTGGAATGATTCATAGTAACTCTATGAATAATGGAGAAATATAGATAAAATTTATTTAAAAAAAGGAAAAATTATAAAATCTTTGTCGATCTCGAGATTCGAACAGAAGACCAGCAAAATACAATGAGACACACTGCCGATCTAGCCACCAAGACGCGAACCTCGAGAGCTTCTGAATGGTCAAAGACTCTTATTACGACTCGGCAATAAGTTTTAAGTATTGTGTAAATCTGGTTTTAAAAGCACAATGCTAAGAATATTAGTTGATTCTGCGCATGTGCGCGAACTTCACTCTTAAAATTCCGATAAAATATAGAAATATTTTAAATTTATAATATTGTTTTGAAATATATGATTTGGAATGATTCATAGTAACTCTATGAATAATGGAGAAATAAAGATAAAATTTATTTAAAAAAAAGAAAAATTATAAATTATTTGTCGATCTCGAGATTCGAACAGAAGACCAGCAAAATACAATGACACACACTGCCGATCTAGCCACCAAGACGCGTACCTCGAGAGCTTCTGAAGGGTCAAAGATTCTCATTACGACTCAGCAATAAGTTTTAAGTATTGTGTAAATCTGGTTTTAAAAGCACAATGCTAAGAATATTAATAGATTCTGCGCATGTGCGGGAACTTGACTCTTAAAATTCCGATAAAATATAGAAATATTTTAAATTTATAATATTGTTTTGAAATATATGATTTGGATTGATTCATAGTAACTCTATGAATAATGGAAAAACAAAGATAAAATTTATTTAAAAAAAAAGAAAAATTATAAAATCTTTGTCGATCTCGAGATTCGAACAGAAGACCAGCAAAATACAATGACACACCCTGACGATCTAGCCACCAAGACGCGTACCTCGAGAGCTTCTGAAGGGTCAAAGATTCTCATTACGACTCGGCAATAAGTTTTAAGTATTGTGTAAATCTGGTTTTAAAAGCACAATGCTAAGAATATTAATAGATTCTGCGCATGTGCGGGAACTTGACTCTTAAAATTCCGATAAAATATAGAAATATTTTAAATTTATAATATTGTTTTGAAATATATGATTTGGAATGATTCATAGTAACTCTATGAATAATGGAAAAATAAAGATAAAATTTATTTTAAAAAAAGAAAAATTATAAATTATTTGTCGATCTCGAGATTCGAACAGAAGACCAGCAAAATACAATGACACACCCTGCCGATATAGCCACCAAGACTCGTCCCTCGAGAGCTTCTGAAGTGTCAAAGATTCTCATTACGATTCGGCAATAAGTTTTAAGTATTGTGTAAATCTGGTTTTAAAAGCACAATGCTAAGAATATTAATAGATTCTGCGCATGTGCGGGAACTTGACTCTTAAAATTCAGATAAAATATAGAAATATTTTAAATTTATAATATTGTTTTGAAATATATAATTTGGAATGATTCATAGTAACTCTATGAATAATGGAAAAATAAAGATAAAATTTATTTTAAAAAAAGAAAAATTATAAATTATATGTCGATCTCGAGATTCGAGCAGAAGACAGCAAAATACAATGACACACCCTGCCCATATAGCCACTAAGACTCGTACCTCGAGAGCTTCTGAATGGTCAAAGACTCTTATTACGACTCGGCAATAAGTTTTAAGTATTGTGTAAATCTGGTTTTAAAAGCACAATGCTAAGAATATTAGAAGATTCTGCTCATGTGCGGGAACTTGACTCTTAAAATTCCGATAAAATATAGAAATATTTTAAATTTATAATATTGTTTTGAAATATATGATTTGGAATGATTCATAGTAACTCTATGAATAATGGAGAAATATAGATAAAATTTATTTAAAAAAAAGAAAAATTATAAAGTCTTTGTCGATCTCGAGATTCGAACAGAAGACCAGCAAAATACAATGACACACACTGTCGATCTAGCCACCAAGACGCGTACCTCGAGAGCTTCTGAAGGGTCAAAGATTCTCATTACGACTCAGCAATAAGTTTTAAGTATTGTGTAAATCTGGTTTTAAAAGCACAATGCTAAGAATATTAATAGATTCTGCGCATGTGCGGGAACTTGACTCTTAAAATTCAGATAAAATATAGAAATATTTTAAATTTATAATATTGTTTTGAAATATATGATTTGGAATGATTCATAGTAACTCTATGAATAATGGAAAAATAAAGATAAAATTTATTTTAAAAAAAGAAAAATTATAAATTATTTGTCGATCTCGAGATTCGAACAGAAGACCAGCAAAATACAATGACACACCCTGCCGATATAGCCACCAAGACTCGTCCCTCGAGAGCTTCTGAAGTGTCAAAGATTCTCATTACGATTCGGCAATAAGTTTTAAGTATTGTGTAAATCTGGTTTTAAAAGCACAATGCTAAGAATATTAGAAGATTCTGCGCATGTGCGGGAACTTGACTCTTAAAATTCCGATAAAATATAGAAATATTTTAAATTTATAATATTGTTTTGAAATATATGATTTGGAATGATTCATAGTAACTCTATGAATAATGGAGAAATATAGATAAAATTTATTTAAAAAAAAGAAAAATTATAAAGTCTTTGTCGATCTCGAGATTCGAACAGAAGACCAGCAAAATACAATGACACACACTGTCGATCTAGCCACCAAGACGCGTACCTCGAGAGCTTCTGAAGGGTCAAAGATTCTCATTACGACTCAGCAATAAGTTTTAAGTATTGTGTAAATCTGGTTTTAAAAGCACAATGCTAAGAATATTAATAGATTCTGCGCATGTGCGGGAACTTGACTCTTAAAATTCCGATAAAATATAGAAATATTTTAAATTTATAATATTGTTTTGAAATATATGATTTGGATTGATTCATAGTAACTCTATGAATAATGGAAAAACAAAGATAAAATTTATTTAAAAAAAAAAGAAAAATTATAAAATCTTTGTCGATCTCGAGATTCGAACAGAAGACCAGCAAAATACAATGACACACCCTGACGATCTAGCCACCAAGACGCGTACCTCGAGAGCTTCTGAAGGGTCAAAGATTCTCATTACGACTCGGCAATAAGTTTTAAGTATTGTGTAAATCTGGTTTTAAAAGCACAATGCTAAGAATATGAATAGATTCTGCGCATGTGCGGGAACATGACTCTTAAAATTCCGATAAAATATAGAAATATTTTAAATTTATAATATTGTTTTGAAATATATGATTTGGAATGATTCATAGTAACTCTATGAATAATTGAAAAATAAAGATAAAATTTATTTAAAAAAAAGAAAAATTATAAATTATATGTCGATCTCGAGATTCGAACAGAAGACAGCAAAATACAATGACACACCCTGCCCATATAGCCACCAAGACTCGTACCTCGAGAGCTTCTGAATGGTCAAAGACTCTTATTACGACTCGGCAATAAGTTTTAAGTATTGTGTAAATCTGGTTTTAAAAGCACAATGCTAAGAATATTAATTGATTCTGCGCATGTGCGCGAACTTGACTCTTAAAATTCCGATAAAATATAGAAATATTTTAAATTTATAATATTGTTTTGAAATATATGATTTGGAATGATTCATAGTAAATCTATGAATAATGGAGATATAAAGATAAAATTTATTTAAAAAAAAGAAAAATTATAAATTATTTGTCGATCTCGAGATTCGAACAGAAGACAGCAAAATACAATGACACACCCTGCCCATATAGCCACCAAGACTCGTACCTCGAGAGTTTCTGAATGGTCAAAGACTCTTATAACGACTCGGCAATAAGTTTTAAGTATTGTGTAAATCTGGTTTTAAAAGCACAATTCTAAGAATACTAGTAGATTCTGCGCATGTGCGTTAACTTGCTCTTAAAATTCCGATAAAATATAGAAATATTTTAAATTTATAATATTGTTTTGAAATATATGATTTGGAATGATTCATAGTAACTCTATGAATAATCGGGAAATTAAGATAAAATTTATTTAAAAAAAAGAAAAATTATAAAATCTTTGTCGATCTAGAGATTCGAACAGAAGACCAGCAAAATACAATGACACACCCTGCCGATCTAGATACCAAGACTCGTACCTCGAGAGCTTCTGAAGTGTCAAAGATTCTCATTACGACTCGGCAATAAGTTTTAAGTATTGTGTAAATATGGTTTTAAAAGCACAATGCTAAGAATACTAGTAGATTCTGCGCATGTGCGGGATCTTGACTCTTAAAATTCCGATAAAATATAGAAATATTTTAAATTTATAATATTGTTTTGAAATGATTCATAGTAACTCTATGAATAATCGGGAAATAAAGATAAAATTTATTTAAAAAAAAGAAATATTATAAAATCTTTGTCGATCTCGAGATTCGAACAGACCAGCAAAATACAACGACACACTCTGCCGATCTAGCCACAAAGACGCGTAAATCGAGAGCTTCTAAAGTCTCAAAGATTCTCATTACGACTCGGCAATAAGTTTTAAGTATTGTATAAATCTGGTCTTCAAAGCACAATGCTAAGAATATTAATAGATTTTGCGCATGTGCGCGAACTTACCTCTTAAAATTCCGATAAAATATAGAAATATTTTAAATTTATAATATTGTTTTGAAATATATGATTTGGAATGATTCATAGTAACTCTATGAATAATAGAGAAATAAAGATAAAATTTATTTAAAAAAAAGAAAAATTATAAAATCTTTGTCGATCTCGAGATTCGAACAGACCAGCAAAATACAACGACACACTCTGCCGATCTAGCCACAAAGACGCGTACCTCGAGAGCGTCTGAAGGGTCAAAGATTCTCATTACGACTCAGCAATAAGTTTTAAGTATTGTGTAAATCTGGTTTTAAAAGCACAATGCTAAGAATATTAATAGATTCTGCGCATGTGCGGGAACTTGACTCTTAAAATTCCGATAAAATATAGAAATATTTTAAATTTATAATATTGTTTTGAAATATATGATTTGGATTGATTCATAGTAACTCTATGAATAATGGAAAAACAAAGATAAAATTTATTTAAAAAAAAAAGAAAAATTATAAAATCTTTGTCGATCTCGAGATTCGAACAGAAGACCAGCAAAATACAATGACACACCCTGACGATCTAGCCACCAAGACGCGTACCTCGAGAGCTTCTGAAGGGTCAAAGATTCTCATTACGACTCGGCAATAAGTTTTAAGTATTGTGTAAATCTGGTTTTAAAAGCACAATGCTAAGAATATGAATAGTATCTGCGCATGTGCGGGAACATGACTCTTAAAATTCCGATAAAATATAGAAATATTTTAAATTTATAATATTGTTTTGAAATATATGATTTGGAATGATTCATAGTAACTCTATGAATAATTGAAAAATAAAGATAAAATTTATTTAAAAAAAAGAAAAATTATAAATTATATGTCGATCTCGAGATTCGAACAGAAGACAGCAAAATACAATGACACACCCTGCCCATATAGCCACCAAGACTCGTACCTCGAGAGCTTCTGAATGGTCAAAGACTCTTATTACGACTCGGCAATAAGTTTTAAGTATTGTGTAAATCTGGTTTTAAAAGCACAATGCTAAGAATATTAATTGATTCTGCGCATGTGCGCGAACTTGACTCTTAAAATTCCGATAAAATATAGAAATATTTTAAATTTATAATATTGTTTTGAAATATATGATTTGGAATGATTCATAGTAAATCTATGAATAATGGAGATATAAAGATAAAATTTATTTAAAAAAAAGAAAAATTATAAATTATTTGTCGATCTCGAGATTCGAACAGAAGACAGCAAAATACAATGACACACCCTGCCCATATAGCCACCAAGACTCGTACCTCGAGAGTTTCTGAATGGTCAAAGACTCTTATAACGACTCGGCAATAAGTTTTAAGTATTGTGTAGATCCGGTTTTAAAAGCACAATTCTAAGAATACTAGTAGATTCTGCGCATGTGCGTTAACTTGCTCTTAAAATTCCGATAAAATATAGAAATATTTTAAATTTATAATATTGTTTTGAAATATATGATTTGGAATGATTCATAGTAACTCTATGAATAATCGGGAAATTAAGATAAAATTTATTTAAAAAAAAGAAAAATTATAAAATCTTTGTCGATCTAGAGATTCGAACAGAAGACCAGCAAAATACAATGACACACCCTGCCGATCTAGATACCAAGACTCGTACCTCGAGAGCTTCTGAAGTGTCAAAGATTCTCATTACGACTCGGCAATAAGTTTTAAGTATTGTGTAAATATGGTTTTAAAAGCACAATGCTAAGAATACTAGTAGATTCTGCGCATGTGCGGGATCTTGACTCTTAAAATTCCGATAAAATATAGAAATATTTTAAATTTATAATATTGTTTTGAAATATATGATTTGGAATGATTCATAGTAACTCTATGAATAATCGGGAAATAAAGATAAAATTTATTTAAAAAAAAGAAAAATTATAAAATCTTTGTCGATCTCGAGATTCGAACAGACCAGCAAAATACAACGACACACTCTGCCGATCTAGCCACAAAGACGCGTAAATCGAGAGCTTCTGAAGTCTCAAAGATTCTCATTACGACTCGGCAATAAGTTTTAAGTATTGTATAAATCTGGTCTTAAAAGCACAATGCTAAGAATATTAATAGATTTTGCGCATGTGCGCGAACTTACCTCTTAAAATTCCGATAAAATATAGAAATATTTTAAATTTATAATATTGTTTTGAAATATATGATTTGGAATGATTCATAGTAACTCTATGAATAATAGAGAAATAAAGATAAAATTTATTTAAAAAAAAGAAAAATTATAAAATCTTTGTCGATCTCGAGATTCGAACAGACCAGCAAAATACAACGACACACTCTGCCGATCTAGCCACAAAGACGCGTACCTCGAGAGCGTCTGAAGGGTCAAAGATTCTCATTACGACTCGGCAATAAGTTTTAAATATTGTGTAAATCTGGTTTTAAAAGCACAATGCTAAGAATATTAATAGATTCTGCGCATGTGCGAGAACTTGACTCTTAAAATTCCGATAAAATATAGAAATATTTTAAATTTATAATATTGTTTTGAAATATATGATTTGGAATGATTCATAGTAACTCTATGAATAATAGAGAAATAAAGATAAAATTTATTTAAAAAAAGAAAATTTATAAATTATTTGTCGATCTCGAGATTCGAACAGAAGACAGCAAAATACAATGACACACCCTGCCCATATAGCCACCAAGACTCGTACCTCGAGAGCTTCTGAATGGTCAAAGACTCTTATTACGACTCGGCAATAAGTTTTAAGTATTGTGTAAATCTGGTTTTAAAAGCACAATGCTAAGAATATTAATTGATTCTGCGCATGTGCGCGAACTTGACTCTTAAAATTCCGATAAAATATAGAAATATTTTAAATTTATAATATTGTTTTGAAATATATGATTTGGAATGATTCATAGTAAATCTATGAATAATGGAGATATAAAGATAAAATTTATTTAAAAAAAAGAAAAATTATAAATTATTTGTCGATCTCGAGATTCGAACAGAAGACAGCAAAATACAATGACACACCCTGCCCATATAGCCACCAAGACTCGTACCTCGAGAGTTTCTGAATGGTCAAAGACTCTTATAACGACTCGGCAATAAGTTTTAAGTATTGTGTAGATCTGGTTTTAAAAGCACAATTCTAAGAATACTAGTAGATTCTGCGCATGTGCGTTAACTTGCTCTTAAAATTCCGATAAAATATAGAAATATTTTAAATTTATAATATTGTTTTGAAATATATGATTTGGAATGATTCATAGTAACTCTATGAATAATCGGGAAATTAAGATAAAATTTATTTAAAAAAAAGAAAAATTATAAAATCTTTGTCGATCTAGAGATTCGAACAGAAGACCAGCAAAATACAATGACACACCCTGCCGATCTAGATACCAAGACTCGTACCTCGAGAGCTTCTGAAGTGTCAAAGATTCTCATTACGACTCGGCAATAAGTTTTAAGTATTGTGTAAATATGGTTTTAAAAGCACAATGCTAAGAATACTAGTAGATTCTGCGCATGTGCGGGATCTTGACTCTTAAAATTCCGATAAAATATAGAAATATTTTAAATTTATAATATTGTTTTGAAATATATGATTTGGAATGATTCATAGTAACTCAATGAATAATAGAGAAATAAAGATTAAATTTATTTAAAAAAAGAAAATTTATAAATTATTTGTCGATCTCGAGATTCGAACAGAAGACAGCAAAATACAATGACACACCCTGCCCATATAGCCACCAAGACTCGTACCTCGAGAGCTTCTGAATGGTCAAAGACTCTTATTACGACTCGGCAATAAGTTTAAATATTGTGTAAATCTGGTTTTAAAAGCACAATGCTAAGAATAATAATTGATTCTGTGCATGTGCGCGAACTTGACTCTTAAAATTCCGATAAAATATAGAAATATTTTAAATTTATAATATTGTTTTGAAATATATGATTTGGAATGATTCATAGTAACTCTATGAATAATAGAGAAATAAAGATAAAATGTATTTAAAAAAAAGAAAAATTATAAAATCTTTGTCGATCTCGAGATTCGAACAGACCAGCAAAATACAACGACACACTCTGCCGATCTAGCCACAAAGACGCGTACCTCGAGAGCGTCTGAAGGGTCAAAGATTCTCATTACGACTCGGCAATAAGTTTTAAGTATTGTGTAAATCTGGTCTTAAAAGCACAATGCTAAGAATATTAATAGATTCTGCGCATGTGCGGGAACTTGACTCTTAAAATTCCAATAAAATATAGAAATATTTTAAATTTATAATTTTTTTTTGAAATATATGATTTGGAATGATTCATAGTAACTCTATGAATAATGGAGAAATATAGATAAAATTTATTTAAAAAAAAAGAAAAATTATAAATTATTTGTCGATCTCGAGATTCGAACAGAAGACCAGCAAAATACAATGACACACCCTGCCCATATAACCACCAAGACTCGTACCTCGAGAGCTTCTGAATGGTCAAAGACTCTTATTACGACTCGGCAATAAGTTTTAAGTATTGTGTAAATCTGGTTTTAAAAGCAAAATGCTAAGAATATTAATTGATTCTGCGCATGTGCGCGAACTTGACTCTTAAAATTCCGATAAAATATGGAAATATTTTAAATTTATAATATTGTTTTGAAATATATGATTTGGAATGATTCATAGTAAATCTATGAATAATGGAGATATAAAGATAAAATTTATTTAAAAAAAAGAAAAATTATAAATTATTTGTCGATCTCGAGATTCGAACAGAAGACCAGCAAAATACAATGACACACCCTGCCCATATAGCCACCAAGACGCGTACCTCGAGAGCTTCTGAAGGGTCAAAGATTCTCATTACGACTCAGCAATAAGGTTTAAGTATTGTGTAAATCTGGTTTTAAAAGCACAATGCTAAGAATATTAATAGATTCTGCGCATGTGCGGGAACTTGACTCTTAAAATTCCGATAAAATATAGAAATATTTTAAATTTATAATATTGTTTTGAAATATATGATTTGGATTGATTCATAGTAACTCTATGAATAATGGAAAAACAAAGATAAAATTTATTTAAAAAAAAAAAGAAAAATTATAAAATCTTTGTCGATCTCGAGATTCGAACAGAAGACCAGCAAAATACAATGACACACCCTGACGATCTAGCCACCAAGACGCGTACCTCGAGAGCTTCTGAAGGGTCAAAGATTCTCATTACGACTCGGCAATAAGTTTTAAGTATTGTGTAAATCTGGTTTTAAAAGCACAATGCTAAGAATATGAATAGATTCTGCGCATGTGCGGGAACATGACTCTTAAAATTCCGATAAAATATAGAAATATTTTAAATTTATAATATTGTTTTGAAATATATGATTTGGAATGATTCATAGTAACTCTATGAATAATTGAAAAATAAAGATAAAATTTATTTAAAAAAAAGAAAAATTATAAATTATATGTCGATCTCGAGATTCGAACAGAAGACAGCAAAATACAATGACACACCCTGCCCATATAGCCACCAAGACTCGTACATCGAGAGCTTCTGAATGGTCAAAGACTCTTATTACGAGTCGGCAATAAGTTTTAAGTATTGTGTAAATCTGGTTTTAAAAGCACAATGCTAAGAATATTAATTGATTCTGCGCATGTGCGCGAACTTGACTCTTAAAATTAAGATAAAATATAGAAATATTTTAAATTTATAATATTGTTTTGAAATATATGATTTGGAATGATTCATAGTAAATCTATGAATAATGGAGATATAAAGATAAAATTTATTTAAAAAAAAGAAAAATTATAAATTATTTGTCGATCTCGAGATTCGAACAGAAGACAGCAAAATACAATGACACACCCTGCCCATATAGCCACCAAGACTCGTACCTCGAGAGTTTCTGAATGGTCAAAGACTCTTATAACGACTCGGCAATAAGTTTTAAGTATTGTGTAAATCTGGTTTTAAAAGCACAATTCTAAGAATACTAGTAGATTCTGCGCATGTGCGTTAACTTGCTCTTAAAATTCCGATAAAATATAGAAATATTTTAAATTTATAATATTGTTTTGAAATATATGATTTGGAATGATTCATAGTAACTCTATGAATAATCGGGAAATTAAGATAAAATTTATTTAAAAAAAAGAAAAATTATAAAATCTTTGTCGATCTAGAGATTCGAACAGAAGACCAGCAAAATACAATGACACACCCTGCCGATCTAGATACCAAGACTCGTACCTCGAGAGCTTCTGAAGTGTCAAAGATTCTCATTACGACTCGGCAATAAGTTTTAAGTATTGTGTAAATATGGTTTTAAAAGCACAATGCTAAGAATACTAGTAGATTCTGCGCATGTGCGGGATCTTGACTCTTAAAATTCCGATAAAATATAGAAATATTTTAAATTTATAATATTGTTTTGAAATATATGATTTGGAATGATTCATAGTAACTCTATGAATAATAGAGAAATAAAGATAAAATGTATTTAAAGAAAGAAAAATTATAAAATCTTTGTCGATCTCGAGATTCGAACAGACCAGCAAAATACAACGACACACTCTGCCGATCTAGCCACAAAGACGCGTACCTCGAGAGCGTCTGAAGGGTCAAAGATTCTCATTACGACTCGGCAATAAGTTTTAAGTATTGTGTAAATCTGGTCTTAAAAGCACAATGCTAAGAATATTAATAGATTCTGCGCATGTGCGGGAACTTGACTCTTAAAATTCCGATAAAATATAGAAATATTTTAAATTTATAATTTTTTTTTGAAATATATGATTTGGAATGATTCATAGTAACTCTATGAATAATGGAGAAATATAGATAAAATTTATTTAAAAAAAAAGAAAAATTATAAATTATTTGTCGATCTCGAGATTCGAACAGAAGACCAGCAAAATACAATGACACACCCTGCCCATATAACCACCAAGACTCGTACCTCGAGAGCTTCTGAATGGTCAAAGACTCTTATTACGACTCGGCAATAAGTTTTAAGTATTGTGTAAATCTGGTTTTAAAAGCAAAATGCTAAGAATATTAATTGATTCTGCGCATGTGCGCGAACTTGACTCTTAAAATTCCGATAAAATATGGAAATATTTTAAATTTATAATATTGTTTTGAAATATATGATTTGGAATGATTCATAGTAAATCTATGAATAATGGAGATATAAAGATAAAATTTATTTAAAAAAAAGAAAAATTATAAATTATTTGTCGATCTCGAGATTCGAACAGAAGACCAGCAAAATACAATGACACACCCTGCCCATATAGCCACCAAGACGCGTACCTCGAGAGCTTCTGAAGGGTCAAAGATTCTCATTACGACTCAGCAATAAGTTTTAAGTATTGTGTAAATCTGGTTTTAAAAGCACAATGCTAAGAATATTAATAGATTCTGCGCATGTGCGGGAACTTGACTCTTAAAATTCCGATAAAATATAGAAATATTTTAAATTTATAATATTGTTTTGAAATATATGATTTGGATTGATTCATAGTAACTCTATGAATAATGGAAAAACAAAGATAAAATTTATTTAAAAAAAAAAGAAAAATTATAAAATCTTTGTCGATCTCGAGATTCGAACAGAAGACCAGCAAAATACAATGACACACCCTGACGATCTAGCCACCAAGACGCGTACCTCGAGAGCTTCTGAAGGGTCAAAGATTCTCATTACGACTCGGCAATAAGTTTTAAGTATTGTGTAAATCTGGTTTTAAAAGCACAATGCTAAGAATATGAATAGATTCTGCGCATGTGCGGGAACATGACTCTTAAAATTCCGATAAAATATAGAAATATTTTAAATTTATAATATTGTTTTGAAATATATGATTTGGAATGATTCATAGTAACTCTATGAATAATTGAAAAATAAAGATAAAATTTATTTTAAAAAAAGAAAAATTATAAATTATATGTCGATCTCGAGATTCGAACAGAAGACAGCAAAATACAATGACACACCCTGCCCATATAGCCACCAAGACTCGTACCTCGAGAGCTTCTGAATGGTCAAAGACTCTTATTACGACTCGGCAATAAGTTTTAAGTATTGTGTAAATCTGGTTTTAAAAGCACAATGCTAAGAATATTAATTGATTCTGCGCATGTGCGCGAACTTGACTCTTAAAATTCCGATAAAATATAGAAATATTTTAAATTTATAATATTGTTTTGAAATATATGATTTGGAATGATTCATAGTAAATCTATGAATAATGGAGATATAAAGATAAAATTTATTTAAAAAAAAGAAAAATTATAAATTATTTGTCGATCTCGAGATTCGAACAGAAGACAGCAAAATACAATGACACACCCTGCCCATATAGCCACCAAGACTCGTACCTCGAGAGTTTCTGAATGGTCAAAGACTCTTATAACGACTCGGCAATAAGTTTTAAGTATTGTGTAAATCTGGTTTTAAAAGCACAATTCTAAGAATACTAGTAGATTCTGCGCATGTGCGTTAACTTGCTCTTAAAATTCCGATAAAATATAGAAATATTTTAAATTTATAATATTGTTTTGAAATATATGATTTGGAATGATTCATAGTAACTCTATGAATAATCGGGAAATTAAGATAAAATTTATTTAAAAAAAAGAAAAATTATAAAATCTTTGTCGATCTAGAGATTCGAACAGAAGACCAGCAAAATACAATGACACACCCTGCCGATCTAGATACCAAGACTCGTACCTCGAGAGCTTCTGAAGTGTCAAAGATTCTCATTACGACTCGGCAATAAGTTTTAAGTATTGTGTAAATATGGTTTTAAAAGCACAATGCTAAGAATACTAGTAGATTCTGCGCATGTGCGGGATCTTGACTCTTAAAATTCCGATAAAATATAGAAATATTTTAAATTTATAATATTGTTTTGAAATATATGATTTGGAATGATTCATAGTAACTCTATGAATAATCGGGAAATAAAGATAAAATTTATTTAAAAAAAAGAAAAATTATAAAATCTTTGTGGATCTCGAGATTCGAACAGACCAACAAAATACAACGACACACTCTGCCGATCTAGCCACAAAGACGCGTAAATCGAGAGCTTCTGAAGTCTCAAAGATTCTCATTACGACTCGGCAATAAGTTTTAAGTATTGTGTAAATCTGGTCTTAAAAGCACAATGCTAAGAATATTAATAGATTTTGCGCATGTGCGCGAACTTACCTCTTAAAATTCCGATAAAATATAGAAATATTTTAAATTTATAATATTGTTTTGAAATATATGATTTGGAATGATTCATAGTAACTCTATGAATAATAGAGAAATAAAGATAAAATGTATTTAAAAAAAAGAAAAATTATAAAATCTTTGTCGATCTCGAGATTCGAACAGACCAGCAAAATACAACGACACACTCTGCCGATCTAGCCACAAAGACGCGTACCTCGAGAGCGTCTGAAGGGTCAAAGATTCTCATTACGACTCGGCAATAAGTTTTAAGTATTGTGTAAATCTGGTCTTAAAAGCACAATGCTAAGAATATTAATAGATTCTGCGCATGTGCGGGAACTTGACTCTTAAAATTCCGATAAAATATAGAAATATTTTAAATTTATAATTTTTTTTTGAAATATATGATTTGGAATGATTCATAGTAACTCTATGAATAATGGAGAAATATAGATAAAATTTATTTTAAAAAAAAGAAAAATTATAAATTATTTGTCGATCTCGAGATTCGAACAGAAGACCAGCAAAATACAATGACACACCCTGCCCATATAACCACCAAGACTCGTACCTCGAGAGCTTCTGAATGGTCAAAGACTCTTATTACGACTCGGCAATAAGTTTTAAGTATTGTGTAAATCTGGTTTTAAAAGCAAAATGCTAAGAATATTAATTGATTCTGCGCATGTGCGCGAACTTGACTCTTAAAATTCCGATAAAATATGGAAATATTTTAAATTTATAATATTGTTTTGAAATATATGATTTGGAATGATTCATAGTAAATCTATGAATAATGGAGATATAAAGATAAAATTTATTTAAAAAAAAGAAAAATTATAAATTATTTGTCGATCTCGAGATTCGAACAGAAGACCAGCAAAATACAATGACACACCCTGCCCATATAGCCACCAAGACGCGTACCTCGAGAGCTTCTGAAGGGTCAAAGATTCTCATTACGACTCAGCAATAAGTTTTAAGTATTGTGTAAATCTGGTTTTAAAAGCACAATGCTAAGAATATTAATAGATTCTGCGCATGTGCGGGAACATGACTCTTAAAATTCCGATAAAATATAGAAATATTTTAAATTTATAATATTGTTTTGAAATATATGATTTGGAATGATTCATAGTAACTCTATGAATAATTGAAAAATAAAGATAAAATTTATTTAAAAAAAAGAAAAATTATAAATTATATGTCGATCTCGAGATTCGAACAGAAGACAGCAAAATACAATGACACACCCTGCCCATATAGCCACCAAGACTCGTACCTCGAGAGCTTCTGAATGGTCAAAGACTCTTATTACGACTCGGCAATAAGTTTTAAGTATTGTGTAAATCTGGTTTTAAAAGCACAATGCTAAGAATATTAATTGATTCTGCGCATGTGCGCGAACTTGACTCTTAAAATTCCGATAAAATATAGAAATATTTTAAATTTATAATATTGTTTTGAAATATATGATTTGGAATGATTCATAGTAAATCTATGAATAATGGAGATATAAAGATAAAATTTATTTAAAAAAAAGAAAAATTATAAATTATTTGTCGATCTCGAGATTCGAACAGAAGACAGCAAAATACAATGACACACCCTGCCCATATAGCCACCAAGACTCGTACCTCGAGAGTTTCTGAATGGTCAAAGACTCTTATAACGACTCGGCAATAAGTTTTAAGTATTGTGTAAATCTGGTTTTAAAAGCACAATTCTAAGAATACTAGTAGATTCTGCGCATGTGCGTTAACTTGCTCTTAAAATTCCGATAAAATATAGAAATATTTTAAATTTATAATATTGTTTTGAAATATATGATTTGGAATGATTCATAGTAACTCTATGAATAATCGGGAAATTAAGATAAAATTTATTTAAAAAAAAGAAAAATTATAAAATCTTTGTCGATCTAGAGATTCGAACAGAAGACCAGCAAAATACAATGACACACCCTGCCGATCTAGATACCAAGACTCGTACCTCGAGAGCTTCTGAAGTGTCAAAGATTCTCATTACGACTCGGCAATAAGTTTTAAGTATTGTGTAAATATGGTTTTAAAAGCACAATGCTAAGAATACTAGTAGATTCTGCGCATGTGCGGGATCTTGACTCTTAAAATTCCGATAAAATATAGAAATATTTTAAATTTATAATATTGTTTTGAAATATATGATTTGGAATGATTCATAGTAACTCTATGAATAATCGGGAAATAAAGATAAAATTTATTTAAAAAAAAGAAAAATTATAAAATCTTTGTCGATCTCGAGATTCGAACAGACCAGCAAAATACAACGACACACTCTGCCGATCTAGCCACAAAGACGCGTAAATCGAGAGCTTCTGAAGTCTCAAAGATTCTCATTACGACTCGGCAATAAGTTTTAAGTATTGTGTAAATCTGGTCTTAAAAGCACAATGCTAAGAATATTAATAGATTTTGCGCATGTGCGCGAACTTACCTCTTAAAATTCCGATAAAATATAGAAATATTTTAAATTTATAATATTGTTTTGAAATATATGATTTGGAATGATTCATAGTAACTCTATGAATAATAGAGAAATAAAGATAAAATTTATTTAAAAAAAAAGAAAAATTATAAAATCTTTGTCGATCTCGAGATTCGAACAGACCAGCAAAATACAACGACACACTCTGCCGATCTAGCCACAAAGACGCGTACCTCGAGAGCGTCTGAAGGGTCAAAGATTCTCATTACGACTCGGCAATAAGTTTTAAATATTGTGTAAATCTGGTTTTAAAAGCACAATGCTAAGAATATTAATAGATTCTGCGCATGTGCGAGAACTTGACTCTTAAAATTCCGATAAAATATAGAAATATTTTAAATTTATAATATTGTTTTGAAATATATGATTTGGAATGATTCATAGTAACTCTATGAATAATAGAGAAATAAAGATAAAATTTATTTAAAAAAAGAAAATTTATAAATTATTTGTTGATCTCGAGATTCGAACAGAAGACAGCAAAATACAATGACACACCCTGCCCATATAGCCACCAAGACTCGTACCTCGAGAGCTTCTGAATGGTCAAAGACTCTTATTACGACTCGGCAATAAGTTTAAATATTGTGTAAATCTGGTTTTAAAAGCACAATGCTAAGAATAATAATTGATTCTGTGCATGTGCGCGAACTTGACTCTTAAAATTCCGATAAAATATAGAAATATTTTAAATTTATAATATTGTTTTGAAATATATGATTTGGAATGATTCATAGTAACTCTATGAATAATAGAGAAATAAAGATAAAATGTATTTAAAAAAAAGAAAAATTATAAAATCTTTGTCGATCTCGAGATTCGAACAGACCAGCAAAATACAACGACACACTCTGCCGATCTAGCCACAAAGACGCGTACCTCGAGAGCGTCTGAAGGGTCAAAGATTCTCATTACGACTCGGCAATAAGTTTTAAGTATTGTGTAAATCTGGTCTTAAAAGCACAATGCTAAGAATATTAATAGATTCTGCGCATGTGCGGGAACTTGACTCTTAAAATTCCGATAAAATATAGAAATATTTTAAATTTATAATTTTTTTTTGAAATATATGATTTGGAATGATTCATAGTAACTCTATGAATAATGGAGAAATATAGATAAAATTTATTTAAAAAAAAAGAAAAATTATAAATTATTTGTCGATCTCGAGATTCGAACAGAAGACCAGCAAAATACAATGACACACCCTGCCCATATAACCACCAAGACTCGTACCTCGAGAGCTTCTGAATGGTCAAAGACTCTTATTACGACTCGGCAATAAGTTTTAAGTATTGTGTAAATCTGGTTTTAAAAGCAAAATGCTAAGAATATTAATTGATTCTGCGCATGTGCGCGAACTTGACTCTTAAAATTCCGATAAAATATGGAAATATTTTAAATTTATAATATTGTTTTGAAATATATGATTTGGAATGATTCATAGTAAATCTATGAATAATGGAGATATAAAGATAAAATTTATTTAAAAAAAAGAAAAATTATAAATTATTTGTCGATCTCGAGATTCGAACAGAAGACCAGCAAAATACAATGACACACCCTGCCCATATAGCCACCAAGACGCGTACCTCGAGAGCTTCTGAAGGGTCAAAGATTCTCATTACGACTCGGCAATAAGTTTTAAGTATTGTGTAAATCTGGTTTTAAAAGCACAATGCTAAGAATATGAATAGATTCTGCGCATGTGCGGGAACATGACTCTTAAAATTCCGATAAAATATAGAAATATTTTAAATTTATAATATTGTTTTGAAATATATGATTTGGAATGATTCATAGTAAATCTATGAATAATGGAGATATAAAGATAAAATTTATTTAAAAAAAAGAAAAATTATAAATTATTTGTCGATCTCGAGATTCGAACAGAAGACAGCAAAATACAATGACACACCCTGCCCATATAGCCACCAAGACTCGTACCTCGAGAGTTTCTGAATGGTCAAAGACTCTTATAACGACTCGGCAATAAGTTTTAAGTATTGTGTAAATCTGGTTTTAAAAGCACAATTCTAAGAATACTAGTAGATTCTGCGCATGTGCGTTAACTTGCTCTTAAAATTCCGATAAAATATAGAAATATTTTAAATTTATAATATTGTTTTGAAATATATGATTTGGAATGATTCATAGTAACTCTATGAATAATCGGGAAATTAAGATAAAATTTATTTAAAAAAAAGAAAAATTATAAAATCTTTGTCGATCTAGAGATTCGAACAGAAGACCAGCAAAATACAATGACACACCCTGCCGATCTAGATACCAAGACTCGTACCTCGAGAGCTTCTGAAGTGTCAAAGATTCTCATTACGACTCGGCAATAAGTTTTAAGTATTGTGTAAATATGGTTTTAAAAGCACAATGCTAAGAATACTAGTAGATTCTGCGCATGTGCGGGATCTTGACTCTTAAAATTCCGATAAAATATAGAAATATTTTAAATTTATAATATTGTTTTGAAATATATGATTTGGAATGATTCATAGTAACTCTATGAATAATCGGGAAATAAAGATAAAATTTATTTAAAAAAAAGAAAAATTATAAAATCTTTGTCGATCTCGAGATTCGAACAGACCAGCAAAATACAACGACACACTCTGCCGATCTAGCCACAAAGACGCGTAAATCGAGAGCTTCTGAAGTCTCAAAGATTCTCATTACGACTCGGCAATAAGTTTTAAGTATTGTGTAAATCTGGTCTTAAAAGCACAATGCTAAGAATATTAATAGAATTTGCGCATGTGCGCGAACTTACCTCTTAAAATTCCGATAAAATATAGAAATATTTTAAATTTATAATATTGTTTTGAAATATATGATTTGGAATGATTCATAGTAACTCTATGAATAATAGAGAAATAAAGATAAAATTTATTTAAAAAAAAAGAAAAATTATAAAATCTTTGTCGATCTCGAGATTCGAACAGACCAGCAAAATACAACGACACACTCTGCCGATCTAGCCACAAAGACGCGTACCTCGAGAGCGTCTGAAGGGTCAAAGATTCTCATTACGACTCGGCAATAAGTTTTAAATATTGTGTAAATCTGGTTTTAAAAGCACAATGCTAAGAATATTAATAGATTCTGCGCATGTGCGAGAACTTGACTCTTAAAATTCCGATAAAATATAGAAATATTTTAAATTTATAATATTGTTTTGAAATATATGATTTGGAATGATTCATAGTAACTCTATGAATAATAGAGAAATAAAGATAAAATTTATTTAAAAAAAGAAAATTTATAAATTATTTGTTGATCTCGAGATTCGAACAGAAGACAGCAAAATACAATGACACACCCTGCCCATATAGCCACCAAGACTCGTACCTCGAGAGCTTCTGAATGGTCAAAGACTCTTATTACGACTCGGCAATAAGTTTAAATATTGTGTAAATCTGGTTTTAAAAGCACAATGCTAAGAATAATAATTGATTCTGTGCATGTGCGCGAACTTGACTCTTAAAATTCCGATAAAATATAGAAATATTTTAAATTTATAATATTGTTTTGAAATATATGATTTGGAATGATTCATAGTAACTCTATGAATAATAGAGAAATAAAGATAAAATGTATTTAAAAAAAAGAAAAATTATAAAATCTTTGTCGATCTCGAGATTCGAACAGACCAGCAAAATACAACGACACACTCTGCCGATCTAGCCACAAAGACGCGTACCTCGAGAGCGTCTGAAGGGTCAAAGATTCTCATTACGACTCGGCAATAAGTTTTAAGTATTGTGTAAATCTGGTCTTAAAAGCACAATGCTAAGAATATTAATAGATTCTGCGCATGTGCGGGAACTTGACTCTTAAAATTCCGATAAAATATAGAAATATTTTAAATTTATAATTTTTTTTTGAAATATATGATTTGGAATGATTCATAGTAACTCTATGAATAATGGAGAAATATAGATAAAATTTATTTAAAAAAAAAGAAAAATTATAAATTATTTGTCGATCTCGAGATTCGAACAGAAGACCAGCAAAATACAATGACCCACCCTGCCCATATAACCACCAAGACTCGTACCTCGAGAGCTTCTGAATGGTCAAAGACTCTTATTACGACTCGGCAATAAGTTTTAAGTATTGTGTAAATCTGGTTTTAAAAGCAAAATGCTAAGAATATTAATTGATTCTGCGCATGTGCGCGAACTTGACTCTTAAAATTCCGATAAAATATGCAAATATTTTAAATTTATAATATTGTTTTGAAATATATGATTTGGAATGATTCATAGTAAATCTATGAATAATGGAGATATAAAGATAAAATTTATTTAAAAAAAAGAAAAATTATAAATTATTTGTCGATCTCGAGATTCGAACAGAAGACCAGCAAAATACAATGACACACCCTGCCCATATAGCCACCAAGACGCGTACCTCGAGAGCTTCTGAAGGGTCAAAGATTCTCATTACGACTCAGCAATAAGTTTTAAGTATTGTGTAAATCTGGTTTTAAAAGCACAATGCTAAGAATATTAATAGATTCTGCGCATGTGCGGGAACTTGACTCTTAAAATTCCGATAAAATATAGAAATATTTCAAATTTATAATATTGTTTTGAAATATATGATTTGGATTGATTCATAGTAACTCTATGAATAATGGAAAAACAAAGATAAAATTTATTTAAAAAAAAAAGAAAAATTATAAAATCTTTGTCGATCTCGAGATTCGAACAGAAGACCAGCAAAATACAATGACACACCCTGACGATCTAGCCACCAAGACGCGTACCTCGAGAGCTTCTGAAGGGTCAAAGATTCTCATTACGACTCGGCAATAAGTTTTAAGTATTGTGTAAATCTGGTTTTAAAAGCACAATGCTAAGAATATGAATAGATTCTGCGCATGTGCGGGAACATGACTCTTAAAATTCCGATAAAATATAGAAATATTTTAAATTTATAATATTGTTTTGAAATATATGATTTGGAATGATTCATAGTAACTCTATGAATAATTGAAAAATAAAGATAAAATTTATTTAAAAAAAAGAAAAATTATAAATTATATGTCGATCTCGAGATTCGAACAGAAGACAGCAAAATACAATGACACACCCTGCCCATATAGCCACCAAGACTCGTACCTCGAGAGCTTCTGAATGGTCAAAGACTCTTATTACGACATGGCAATAAGTTTTAAGTATTGTGTAAATCTGGTTTTAAAAGCACAATGCTAAGAATATTAATTGATTCTGCGCATGTGCGCGAACTTGACTCTTAAAATTCCGATAAAATATAGAAATATTTTAAATTTATAATATTGTTTTGAAATATATGATTTGGAATGATTCATAGTAAATCTATGAATAATGGAGATATAAAGATAAAATTTATTTAAAAAAAAGAAAAATTATAAATTATTTGTCGATCTCGAGATTCGAACAGAAGACAGCAAAATACAATGACACACCCTGCCCATATAGCCACCAAGACTCGTACCTCGAGAGTTTCTGAATGGTCAAAGACTCTTATAACGACTCGGCAATAAGTTTTAAGTATTGTGTAAATCTGGTTTTAAAAGCACAATTCTAAGAATACTAGTAGATTCTGCGCATGTGCGTTAACTTGCTCTTAAAATTCCGATAAAATATAGAAATATTTTAAATTTATAATATTGTTTTGAAATATATGATTTGGAATGATTCATAGTAACTCTATGAATAATCGGGAAATTAAGATAAAATTTATTTAAAAAAAAGAAAAATTATAAAATCTTTGTCGATCTAGAGATTCGAACAGAAGACCAGCAAAATACAATGACACACCCTGCCGATCTAGATACCAAGACTCGTACCTCGAGAGCTTCTGAAGTGTCAAAGATTCTCATTACGACTCCGCAATAAGTTTTAAGTATTGTGTAAATATGGTTTTAAAAGCACAATGCTAAGAATACTAGTAGATTCTGCGCATGTGCGGGATCTTGACTCTTAAAATTCCGATAAAATATAGAAATATTTTAAATTTATAATATTGTTTTGAAATATATGATTTGGAATGATTCATAGTAACTCTATGAATAATCGGGAAATAAAGATAAAATTTATTTAAAAAAAAGAAAAATTATAAAATCTTTGTCGATCTCGAGATTCGAACAGACCAGCAAAATACAACGACACACTCTGCCGATCTAGCCACAAAGACGCGTAAATCGAGAGCTTCTGAAGTCTCAAAGATTCTCATTACGACTCGGCAATAAGTTTTAAGTATTGTGTAAATCTGGTCTTAAAAGCACAATGCTAAGAATATTAATAGATTTTGCGCATGTGCGCGAACTTACCTCTTAAAATTCCGATAAAATATAGAAATATTTTAAATTTATAATATTGTTTTGAAATATATGATTTGGAATGATTCATAGTAACTCTATGAATAATAGAGAAATAAAGATAAAATTTATTTAAAAAAAAAGAAAAATTATAAAATCTTTGTCGATCTCGAGATTCGAACAGACCAGCAAAATACAACGACACACTCTGCCGATCTAGCCATAAAGACGCGTACCTCGAGAGCGTCTGAAGGGTAAAAGATTCTCATTACGACTCGGCAATAAGTTTTAAATATTGTGTAAATCTGGTTTTAAAAGCACAATGCTAAGAATATTAATAGATTCTGCGCATGTGCGAGAACTTGACTCTTAAAATTCCGATAAAATATAGAAATATTTTAAATTTATAATATTGTTTTGAAATATATGATTTGGAATGATTCATAGTAACTCTATGAATAATAGAGAAATAAAGATAAAATTTATTTAAAAAAAGAAAATTTATAAATTATTTGTTGATCTCGAGATTCGAACAGAAGACAGCAAAATACAATGACACACCCTGCCCATATAGCCACCAAGACTCGTACCTCGAGAGCTTCTGAATGGTCAAAGACTCTTATTACGACTCGGCAATAAGTTTAAATATTGTGTAAATCTGGTTTTAAAAGCACAATGCTAAGAATATTAATTGATTCTGCGCATGTGCGCGAACTTGACTCTTAAAATTCCGATAAAATATGGAAATATTTTAAATTTATAATATTGTTTTGAAATATATGATTTGGAATGATTCATAGTAAATCTATGAATAATGGAGATATAAAGATAAAATTTATTTAAAAAAAAAGAAAAATTATAAATTGTTTGTCGATCTCGAGATTCGAACAGAAGACCAGCAAAATACAATGACACACCCTGCCCATATAGCCACCAAGACGCGTACCTCGAGAGCTTCTGAAGGGTCAAAGATTCTCATTACGACTCAGCAATAAGTTTTAAGTATTGTGTAAATCTGGTTTTAAAAGCACAATGCTAAGAATATTAATAGATTCTGCGCATGTGCGGGAACATGACTCTTAAAATTCCGATAAAATATAGAAATATTTTAAATTTATAATATTGTTTTGAAATATATGATTTGGAATGATTCATAGTAACTCTATGAATAATTGAAAAATAAAGATAAAATTTATTTAAAAAAAAGAAAAATTATAAATTATATGTCGATCTCGAGATTCGAACAGAAGACAGCAAAATACAATGACACACCCTGCCCATATAGCCACCAAGACTCGTACCTCGAGAGCTTCTGAATGGTCAAAGACTCTTATTACGACTCGGCAATAAGTTTTAAGTATTGTGTAAATCTGGTTTTAAAAGCACAATGCTAAGAATATTAATTGATTCTGCGCATGTGCGCGAACTTGACTCTTAAAATTCCGATAAAATATAGAAATATTTTAAATTTATAATATTGTTTTGAAATATATGATTTGGAATGATTCATAGTAAATCTATGAATAATGGAGATATAAAGATAAAATTTATTTAAAAAAAAGAAAAATTATAAATTATTTGTCGATCTCGAGATTCGAACAGAAGACAGCAAAATACAATGACACACCCTGCCCATATAGCCACCAAGACTCGTACCTCGAGAGTTTCTGAATGGTCAAAGACTCTTATAACGACTCGGCAATAAGTTTTAAGTATTGTGTAAATCTGGTTTTAAAAGCACAATTCTAAGAATACTAGTAGATTCTGCGCATGTGCGTTAACTTGCTCTTAAAATTCCGATAAAATATAGAAATATTTTAAATTTATAATATTGTTTTGAAATATATGATTTGGAATGATTCATAGTAACTCTATGAATAATCGGGAAATTAAGATAAAATTTATTTAAAAAAAAGAAAAATTATAAAATCTTTGTCGATCTAGAGATTCGAACAGAAGACCAGCAAAATACAATGACACACCCTGCCGATCTAGATACCAAGACTCGTACCTCGAGAGCTTCTGAAGTGTCAAAGATTCTCATTACGACTCGGCAATAAGTTTTAAGTATTGTGTAAATATGGTTTTAAAAGCACAATGCTAAGAATACTAGTAGATTCTGCGCATGTGCGGGATCTTGACTCTTAAAATTCCGATAAAATATAGAAATATTTTAAATTTATAATATTGTTTTGAAATATATGATTTGGAATGATTCATAGTAACTCTATGAATAATCGGGAAATAAAGATAAAATTTATTTAAAAAAAAGAAAAATTATAAAATCTTTGTCGATCTCGAGATTCGAACAGACCAGCAAAATACAACGACACACTCTGCCGATCTAGCCACAAAGACGCGTCAATCGAGAGCTTCTGAAGTCTCAAAGATTCTCATTACGACTCGGCAATAAGTTTTAAGTATTGTGTAAATCTGGTCTTAAAAGCACAATGCTAAGAATATTAATAGATTTTGCGCATGTGCGCGAACTTACCTCTTAAAATTCCGATAAAATATAGAAATATTTTAAATTTATAATATTGTTTTGAAATATATGATTTGGAATGATTCATAGTAACTCTATGAATAATAGAGAAATAAAGATAAAATTTATTTAAAAAAAAAGAAAAATTATAAAATCTTTGTCGATCTCGAGATTCGAACAGACCAGCAAAATACAACGACACACTCTGCCGATCTAGCCACAAAGACGCGTACCTCGAGAGCGTCTGAAGGGTCAAAGATTCTCATTACGACTCGGCAATAAGTTTTAAATATTGTGTAAATCTGGTTTTAAAAGCACAATGCTAAGAATATTAATAGATTCTGCGCATATGCGAGAACTTGACTCTTAAAATTCCGATAAAATATAGAAATATTTTAAATTTATAATATTGTTTTGAAATATATGATTTGGAATGATTCATAGTAACTCTATGAATAATAGAGAAATAAAGATAAAATTTATTTAAAAAAAGAAAATTTATAAATTATTTGTTGATCTCGAGATTCGAACAGAAGACAGCAAAATACAATGACACACCCTGCCCATATAGCCACCAAGACTCGTACCTCGAGAGCTTCTGAATGGTCAAAGACTCTTATTACGACTCGGCAATAAGTTTAAATATTGTGTAAATCTGGTTTTAAAAGCACAATGCTAAGAATAATAATTGATTCTGTGCATGTGCGCGAACTTGACTCTTAAAATTCCGATAAAATATAGAAATATTTTAAATTTATAATATTGTTTTGAAATATATGATTTGGAATGATTCATAGTAACTCTATGAATAATAGAGAAATAAAGATAAAATGTATTTAAAAAAAAGAAAAATTATAAAATCTTTGTCGATCTCGAGATTCGAACAGACCAGCAAAATACAACGACACACTCTGCCGATCTAGCCACAAAGACGCGTACCTCGAGAGCGTCTGAAGGGTCAAAGATTCTCATTACGACTCGGCAATAAGTTTTAAGTATTGTGTAAATCTGGTCTTAAAAGCACAATGCTAAGAATATTAATAGATTCTGCGCATGTGCGGGAACTTGACTCTTAAAATTCCGATAAAATATAGAAATATTTTAAATTTATAATTTTTTTTTGAAATATATGATTTGGAATGATTCATAGTAACTCTATGAATAATGGAGAAATATAGATAAAATTTATTTAAAAAAAAAGAAAAATTATAAATTATTTGTCGATCTCGAGATTCGAACAGAAGACCAGCAAAATACAATGACACACCCTGCCCATATAACCACCAAGACTCGTACCTCGAGAGCTTCTGAATGGTCAAAGACTCTTATTACGACTCGGCAATAAGTTTTAAGTATTGTGTAAATCTGGTTTTAAAAGCAAAATGCTAAGAATATTAATTGATTCTGCGCATGTGCGCGAACTTGACTCTTAAAATTCCGATAAAATATGGAAATATTTTAAATTTATAATATTGTTTTGAAATATATGATTTGGAATGATTCATAGTAAATCTATGAATAATGGAGATATAAAGATAAAATTTATTTAAAAAAAAGAAAAATTATAAATTATTTGTCGATCTCGAGATTCGAACAGAAGACCAGCAAAATACAATGACACACCCTGCCCATATAGCCACCAAGACTCGTACCTCGAGAGTTTCTGAATGGTCAAAGACTCTTATTACGACTCGGCAATAAGTTTTAAGTATTGTGTAAATCTGGTTTTAAAAGCACAATGCTAAGAATATTAATTGATTCTGCGCATGTGCGCGAACTTGACTCTTAAAATTCCGATAAAATATAGAAATATTTTAAATTTATAATATTGTTTTGAAATATATGATTTGGATTGATTCATAGTAACTCTATGAATAATGGAAAAACAAAGATAAAATTTATTTAAAAAAAAAGAAAAATTATAAAATCTTTGTCGATCTCGAGATTCGAACAGAAGACCAGCAAAATACAATGACACACCCTGACGATCTAGCCACCAAGACGCGTACCTCGAGAGCTTCTGAAGGGTCAAAGATTCTCATTACGACTCGGCAATAAGTTTTAAGTATTGTGTAAATCTGGTTTTAAAAGCACAATGCTAAGAATATGAATAGATTCTGCGCATGTGCGGGAACATGACTCTTAAAATTCCGATAAAATATAGAAATATTTTAAATTTATAATATTGTTTTGAAATATATGATTTGGAATGATTCATAGTAACTCTATGAATAATTGAAAAATAAAGATAAAATTTATTTAAAAAAAAGAAAAATTATAAATTATATGTCGATCTCGAGATTCGAACAGAAGACAGCAAAATACAATGACACACCCTGCCCATATAGCCACCAAGACTCGTACCTCGAGAGCTTCTGAATGGTCAAAGACTCTTATTACGACTCGGCAATAAGTTTTAAGTATTGTGTAAATCTGGTTTTAAAAGCACAATGCTAAGAATATTAATTGATTCTGCGCATGTGCGCGAACTTGACTCTTAAAATTCCGATAAAATATAGAAATATTTTAAATTTATAATATTGTTTTGAAATATATGATTTGGAATGATTCATAGTAAATCTATGAATAATGGAGATATAAAGATAAAATTTATTTAAAAAAAAGAAAAATTATAAATTATTTGTCGATCTCGAGATTCGAACAGAAGACAGCAAAATACAATGACACACCCTGCCGATCTAGATACCAAGACTCGTACCTCGAGAGCTTCTGAAGTGTCAAAGATTCTCATTACGACTCGGCAATAAGTTTTAAGTATTGAGTAAATATGGTTTTAAAAGCACAATGCTAAGAATACTAGTAGATTCTGCGCATGTGCGGGATCTTGACTCTTAAAATTCCGATAAAATATAGAAATATTTTAAATTTATAATATTGTTTTGAAATATATGATTTGGAATGATTCATAGTAACTCTATGAATAATCGGGAAATAAAGATAAAATTTATTTAAAAAAAAGAAAAATTATAAAATCTTTGTCGATCTCGAGATTCGAACAGACCAGCAAAATACAACGACACACTCTGCCGATCTAGCCACAAAGACGCGTAAATCGAGAGCTTCTGAAGTCTCAAAGATTCTCATTACGACTCGGCAATAAGTTTTAAGTATTGTGTAAATCTGGTCTTAAAAGCACAATGCTAAGAATATTAATAGATTTTGCGCATGTGCGCGAACTTACCTCTTAAAATTCCGATAAAATATAGAAATATTTTAAATTTATAATATTGTTTTGAAATATATGATTTGGAATGATTCATAGTAACTCTATGAATAATAGAGAAATAAAGATAAAATTTATTTAAAAAAAAGAAAAATTATAAAATCTTTGTCGATCTCGAGATTCGAACAGACCAGCAAAATACAACGACACACTCTGCCGATCTAGCCACAAAGACGCGTACCTCGAGAGCGTCTGAAGGGTCAAAGATTCTCATTACGACTCGGCAATAAGTTTTAAATATTGTGTAAATCTGGTTTTAAAAGCACAATGCTAAGAATATTAATAGATTCTGCGCATGTGCGAGAACTTGACTCTTAAAATTCCGATAAAATATAGAAATATTTTAAATTTATAATATTGTTTTGAAATATATGATTTGGAATGATTCATAGTAACTCTATGAATAATAGAGAAATAAAGATAAAATTTATTTAAAAAAAGAAAATTTATAAATTATTTGCCGATCTCGAGATTCGAACAGAAGACAGCAAAATACAATGACACACCCTGCCCATATAGCCACCAAGACTCGTACCTGGAGAGCTTCTGAATGGTCAAAGACTCTTATTACGACTCGGCAATAAGTTTAAATATTGTGTAAATCTGGTTTTAAAAGCACAATGCTAAGAATATTAATTGATTCTGCGCATGTGCGCGAACTTGACTCTTAAAATTCCGATAAAATATAGAAATATTTTAAATTTATAATATTGTTTTGAAATATATGATTTGGAATGATTCATAGTAACTCTATGAATAATAGAGAAATAAAGATAAAATGTATTTAAAAAAAGAAAAATTATAAAATCTTTGTCGATCTCGAGATTCGAACAGACCAGCAAAATACAACGACACACTCTGCCGATCTAGCCACAAAGACGCGTACCTCGAGAGCGTCTGAAGGGTCAAAGATTCTCATTACGACTCGGCAATAAGTTTTAAGTATTGTGTAAATCTGGTCTTAAAAGCACAATGCTAAGAATATTAATAGATTCTGCGCATGTGCGGGAACTTGACTCTTAAAATTCCGATAAAATATAGAAATATTTTAAATTTATAATTTTTTTTTTGAAATATATGATTTGGAATGATTCATAGTAACTCTATGAATAATGGAGAAATATAGATAAAATTTATTTTAAAAAAAAGAAAAATTATAAAATCTTTGTCGATCTAGAGATTTGAACAGAAGACCAGCAAAATACAATGACACACCCTGCCGATCTAGCCACCAAGACGCGTACCTCGAGAGCTTCTGAAGGGTCAAAGATTCTCATTACGACTCGGCAAAAAGTTTTAGGTATTGTGTAAATCTGGTTTTAAAAGCACAATGCTAAGAATATTAATTGATTCTGCGCATGTGCGCGAACTTGACTCTTAAAATTCCGATAAAATATAGAAATATTTTAAATTTATAATATTGTTTTGAAATATATGATTTGGAATGATTCATAGTAAATCTATGAATAATGGAGAAATAAAGATAAAATTTATTTAAAAAAAAGAAAAATTATAAATTATTTGTCGATCCCGAGATTCGAACATAAGACCAGCAAAATACAATGACAACCCTGCCGATCTAGCCACCAAGACTCGTACCTCGAGAGCTTCTGAAGGTTCAAAGATTCTCATTACGACTCGGCAATAAGTTTTAAGTATTGTGTAAATCTGGGTTTAAAAGCACAATGCTAAGAATATTAATAGATTCTGCGCATGTGCGCGAACTTCACTCTTAAAATTCCGATAAAATATAGAAATATTTTTAATTTATATTATTGTTTTGAAATATATGATTTGGAATGATTCATAGTAACTCAATGAATAATGGAGAAATATAGATAAAATTTATTTAAAAAAAAGAAAAATTATAAAATCTTTGTCGATCTCGAGATTCGAACAGAAGACCAGCAAAATACAATGACACACAATGCCGTTCTAGCCACCATGACGCGTACCTCGAGAGTTTCTGAAGGGTCAAAGATTCTCATTACGCCTCGGCAATAAGTTTTAAGTATTGTGTAAATCTGGTTTTAAAAGCACAATGCTAAGAATATTAATAGATTCTGCGCATGTGCGGGAACTTGACTCTTAAAATTCCGATAAAATATAGAAATATTTTAAATTTATGATATTGTTTTGAAATATATGATTTGGAATGATTCATAGTAACTCTATGAATAATGGAGAAATAAAGATAAAATTTATTTAAAAAAAAGAAAAATTATAAATTATTTGTCGATCTCGAGATTCGAACAGAAGACCAGCAAAATACAATGACACACCCTGCCGATCTAGATACCAAGACTCGTACCTCGAGAGCTTCTGAAGTGTCAAAGATTCTCATTACGACTCGGCAATAAGTTTTAAGTATTGTGTAAATCTGGTTTTAAAAGCACAATGCTAAGAATACTAGTAGATTCTGCGCATGTGCGGGCACTTCACTCTTAAAATTCCGATAAAATATAGAAATATTTTAAATTTATAATATTGTTTTGAAATATATGATTTGGAATGATTCATAGTAACTCAATGAATAATGGAGAAATATAGATAAAATTTATTTAAAAAAAAGAAAAATTATAAAATCTTTGCCGATCTCGAGATTCGAACAGAAGACCAGCAAAATACAATGACACACAATGCCGATCTAGCCACCATGACGCGTACCTCGAGAGTTTTTGAAGGGTCAAAGATTCTCATTACGACTCGGCAATAAGTTTTAAGTATTGTGTAAATCTGGTTTTAAAAGCACAATGCTAAGAATATTAATAGATTCTGCGCATGTGCGGGAACTTGACTCTTAAAATTCCGATAAAATATAGAAATATTTTAAATTTATAATATTGTTTTGAAATATATGATTTGGAATGATTCATAGTAACTCTATGAATAATGGAGAAATAAAGATAAAATTTATTTAAAAAAAAGAAAAATTATAAATTATTTGTCGATCTCGAGATTCGAACAGAAGACCAGCAAAATACAATGACACACCCTGCCGATCTAGATACCAAGACTCGTACCTGGAGAGCTTCTGAATGGTCAAAGACTCTTATTACGACTCGGCAATAAGTTTAAATATTGTGTAAATCTGGTTTTAAAAGCACAATGCTAAGAATATTAATTGATTCTGCGCATGTGCGCGAACTTGACTCTTAAAATTCCGATAAAATATAGAAATATTTTAAATTTATAATATTGTTTTGAAATATATGATTTGGAATGATTCATAGTAACTCTATGAATAATAGAGAAATAAAGATAAAATGTATTTAAAAAAAAGAAAAATTATAAAATCTTTGTCGATCTCGAGATTCGAACAGACCAGCAAAATACAACGACACACTCTGCCGATCTAGCCACAAAGACGCGTACCTCGAGAGCGTCTGAAGGGTCAAAGATTCTCATTACGACTCGGCAATAAGTTTTAAGTAGTGTGTAAATCTGGTCTTAAAAGCACAATGCTAAGAATATTAATAGATTCTGCGCATGTGCGGGAACTTGACTCTTAAAATTCCGATAAAATATAGAAATATTTTAAATTTATAATTTTTTTTTGAAATATATGATTTGGAATGATTCATAGTAACTCTATGAATAATGGAGAAATATAGATAAAATTTATTTTAAAAAAAAGAAAAATTATAAAATCTTTGTCGATCTAGAGATTTGAACAGAAGACCAGCAAAATACAATGACACACCCTGCCGATCTAGCCACCAAGACGCGTACCTCGAGAGCTTCTGAAGGGTCAAAGATTCTCATTACGACTCGGCAAAAAGTTTTAGGTATTGTGTAAATCTGGTTTTAAAAGCACAATGCTAAGAATATTAATTGATTCTGCGCATGTGCGCGAACTTGACTCTTAAAATTCCGATAAAATATAGAAATATTTTAAATTTATAATATTGTTTTGAAATATATGATTTGGAATGATTCATAGTAAATCTATGAATAATGGAGAAATAAAGATAAAATTTATTTAAAAAAAAGAAAAATTATAAATTATTTGTCGATCCCGAGATTCGAACATAAGACCAGCAAAATACAATGACAACCCTGCCGATCTAGCCACCAAGACTCGTACCTCGAGAGCTTCTGAAGGGTCAAAGATTCTCATTACGACTCGGCAATAAGTTTTAAGTATTGTGTAAATCTGGGTTTAAAAGCACAATGCTAAGAATATTAATAGATTCTGCGCATGTGCGCGAACTTCACTCTTAAAATTCTGATAAAATATAGAAATATTTTTAATTTATATTATTGTTTTGAAATATATGATTTGGAATGATTCATAGTAACTCAATGAATAATGGAGAAATATAGATAAAATTTATTTAAAAAAAAGAAAAATTATAAAATCTTTGTCGATCTCGAGATTCGAACAGAAGACCAGCAAAATACAATGACACACAATGCCGTTCTAGCCACCATGACGCGTACCTCGAGAGTTTCTGAAGGGTCAAAGATTCTCATTACGCCTCGGCAATAAGTTTTAAGTATTGTGTAAATCTGGTTTTAAAAGCACAATGCTAAGAATATTAATAGATTCTGCGCATGTGCGGGAACTTGACTCTTAAAATTCCGATAAAATATAGAAATATTTTAAATTTATGATATTGTTTTGAAATATATGATTTGGAATGATTCATAGTAACTCTATGAATAATGGAGAAATAAAGATAAAATTTATTTAAAAAAAAGAAAAATTATAAATTATTTGTCGATCTCGAGATTCGAACAGAAGACCAGCAAAATACAATGACACACCCTGCCGATCTAGATACCAAGACTCGTACCTCGAGAGCTTCTGAAGTGTCAAAGATTCTCATTACGACTCGGCAATAAGTTTTAAGTATTGTGTAAATCTGGTTTTAAAAGCACAATGCTAAGAATACTAGTAGATTCTGCGCATGTGCGGGCACTTCACTCTTAAAATTCCGATAAAATATAGAAATATTTTAAATTTATAATATTGTTTTGAAATATATGATTTGGAATGATTCATAGTAACTCAATGAATAATGGAGAAATATAGATAAAATTTATTTAAAAAAAAGAAAAATTATAAAATCTTTGCCGATCTCGAGATTCGAACAGAAGACCAGCAAAATACAATGACACACAATGCCGATCTAGCCACCATGACGCGTACCTCGAGAGTTTCTGAAGGGTCAAAGATTCTCATTACGACTCGGCAATAAGTTTTAAGTATTGTGCAAATCTGGTTTTAAAAGCACAATGCTAAGAATATTAATAGATTCTGCGCATGTGCGGGAACTTGACTCTTAAAATTCCGATAAAATATAGAAATACTTTAAATTTATAATATTGTTTTGAAATATATGATTTGGAATGATTCATAGTAACTCTATGAATAATGGAGAAATAAAGATAAAATTTATTTAAAAAAAAGAAAAATTATAAATTATTTGTAGATCTCGAGATTCGAACAGAAGACCAGCAAAATACAATGACACACCCTGCCGATCTAGCCACAAAGACGCGTACATCGAGAGCTTCTGAAGGGTCAAAGATTCTCATTACGACTCGGCAATAAGTTTTAAGTATTGTGTAAATCTGGGTTTAAAAGCACAATGCTAAGAATATTAATAGATTCTGCGCATGTGCGGGAACTTGACTCTTAAAATTCCGATAAAATATAGAAATATATTAAATTTATAATATTGTTTTGAAATATATGATTTGGAATGATTCATAGTAACTCTATGAATAATAGAGAAATAAAGATAAAATTTATTAAAAAAAAAGAAAAATTATAAAATCTTTGTCGATCTCGAGATTCGAACAGACCAGCAAAATACAACGACACACTCTGCCGATCTAGCCACAAAGACGCGTACCTCGAGAGCGTCTGAAGGGTCAAAGATTCTCATTACGACTCGGCAATAAGTTTTAAGTATTGTGTAAATCTGGTCTTAAGAGCACAATGCTAAGAATATTAATAGATTCTGCGCATGTGCGCGAACTTCACTCTTAAAATTCCGATAAAATATAGAAATATTTTTAATTTATATTATTGTTTTGAAATATATGATTTGGAATGATTCATAGTAACTCAATGAATAATGGAGAAATATAGATAAAATTTATTTAAAAAAAAGAAAAATTATAAAATCTTTGTCGATCTCGAGATTCGAACAGAAGACCAGCAAAATACAATGACACACCCTGCCGATCTAGATACCAAGACTCGTACCTCGAGAGCTTCTGAAGTGTCAAAGATTCTCATTACGACTCGGCAATAAGTTTTAAGTATTGTGTAAATCTGGTTTTAAAAGCACAATGCTAAGAATACTAGTAGATTCTGCGCATGTGCGGGCACTTCACTCTTAAAATTCCGATAAAATATAGAAATATTTTAAATTTAAAATATTGTTTTGAAATATATGATTTGGAATGATTCATAGTAACTCAATGAATAATGGAGAAATATAGATAAAATTTATTTAAAAAAAAAAAATTATAAAATCTTTGCCGATCTCGAGATTCGAACAGAAGACCAGCAAAATACAATGACACACAATGCCGATCTAGCCACCATGACGCGTACCTCGAGAGTTTCTGAAGGGTCAAAGATTCTCATTACGACTCGGCAATAAGTTTTAAGTATTGTGTAAATCTGGTTTTAAAAGCACAATGCTAAGAATATTAATAGATTCTGCGCATGTGCGGGAACTTGACTCCTAAAATTCCGATAAAATATAGAAATATTTTAAATTTATAATATTGTTTTGAAATATATGATTTGGAATGATTCATAGTAACTCTATGAATAATGGAGAAATAAAGATAAAATTTATTTAAAAAAAAGAAAAATTATAAATTATTTGTCGATCTCGAGATTCGAACAGAAGACCAGCAAAATACAATGACACACCCTGCCGATCTAGATACCAAGACTCGTACCTCGAGAGCTTCTGAAGTGTCAAAGATTCTCATTACGACTCGGCAATAAGTTTTAAGTATTGTGTAAATCTGGTTTTAAAAGCACAATGCTAAGAATACTAGTAGATTCTGCGCATGTGCGGGCACTTCACTCTTAAAATTCCGATAAAATATAGAAATATTTTAAATTTATAATATTGTTTTGAAATATATGATTTGGAATGATTCATAGTAACTCAATGAATAATGGAGAAATATAGATAAAATTTATTTAAAAAAAAGAAAAATTATAAAATCTTTGCCGATCTCGAGATTCGAACAGAAGACCAGCAAAATACAATGACACACAATGCCGATCTAGCCACCATGACGCGTACCTCGAGAGTTTCTGAAGGGTCAAAGATTCTCATTACGACTCGGCAATAAGTTTTAAGTATTGTGTAAATCTGGTTTTAAAAGCACAATGCTAAGAATATTAATAGATTCTGCGCATGTGCGGGAACTTGACTCCTAAAATTCCGATAAAATATAGAAATATTTTAAATTTATAATATTGTTTTGAAATATATGATTTGGAATGATTCATAGTAACTCTATGAATAATGGAGAAATAAAGATAAAATTTATTAAAAAAAAAGAAAAATTATAAATTATTTGTCGATCTCGAGATTCGAACAGAAGACCAGCAAAATACAATGACACACCCTGCCGATCTAGATACCAAGACTCGTACCTCGAGAGCTTCTGAAGTGTCAAAGATTCTCATTACGACTCGGCAATAAGTTTTAAGTATTGTGTAAATCTGGTTTTAAAAGCACATTGCTAAGAATACTAGTAGATTCTGCGCATGTGCGGGCAATTCACTCTTAAAATTCCGATAAAATATAGAAATATTTTAAATTTATAATATTGTTTTGAAATATATGATTTGGAATGATTCATAGTAACTCAATGAATAATGGAGAAATAAAGATAAAATTTATTTAAAAAAAAGAAAAATTATAAACTCTTTGTCGATCTCGAGATTCGAACAGAAGACCAGCAAAATACAATGACACGCCCTGCCGATCTAGCCACCAAGACGCGTACCTCGAGAGTTTCTGAAGGGTCAAAGATTCTCATTACGACTCGGCAATAAGTTTTAAGTATTGTGTAAATCTGGTTTTAAAAGCACAATGCTAAGAATATTAATAGATTCTGCGCATGTGCGGGAACTTGACTCTTAAAATTCCGATAAAATATAGAAATATTTTAAATTTATATTATTGTTTTGAAATATATGATTTGGAAGGATTCATAGTAACTCTATGAATAATGGAGATATAAAGATAAAATTTATTTAAAAAAAAGAAAAATTATAAATTATTTGTCGATCTCGAGATTCGAACAGAAGACCAGCAAAATACAATGACACACCCTGCCGATCTAGCCACCAAGACGCGTACCTCGAGAGTTTCGGAAGGGTCAAAGATTCTCATTACGACTCGGCAATAAGTTTTAAGTATTGTGTAAATCTGGTTTTAAAAGCACAATGCTAAGAATATTAATAGATTCTGCGCATGTGCGGGAACTTGACTCTTAAAATTCCGATAAAATATAGAAATATTTTAAATTTATAATATTGTTTTGAAATATATGATTTGGAATGATTCATAGTAACTCTATGAATAATAGAGAAATAAATATAAAATTTATTTAAAAAAAAGAAAAATTATAAAATCTTGGTCGATCTCGAGATTCGAACAGACCAGCAAAATACAACGACACACTCAGCCGATCTAGCCACAAAGACGCGTACCTCGAGAGCTTCTGAAGGGTCAAAGATTCTCATTACGACTCGGCAATAAGTTTTAAGTATTGTGTAAATCTGGTTTTAAAAGCACAATGCCAAGAATATTAATAGATTCTGCGCATGTGCGGGAACTTGACTCTTAAAATTCCGAAAAAATATAGAAATATTTTATATTTATAATATTGTTTTGAAATATATGATTTGGAATGATTCATAGTAACTCTATGAATAATGGGAAAAATAAAGATAAAATTTATTTAAAAAAAAGAAAAATTATAAATTTTTTGTCGATCTCGAGATTCGAACAGAAGACCAGCAAAATACAATGACACACCCTGCCGATCTAGCCACCACGACGCGTACCTCGAGAGCTTCTGAAGGGTCAAAGATTCTCATTACGACTCGGCAAAAAGTTTTAAGTATTGTGTAAATCTGGTTTTAAAAGCACAATGCTAAGAATATTAATAGATTCTGCGCATGTGCTGGAACATGACTCTTAAAATTTCGATAAAATATAGAAATATTTTAAATTTATAATATTGTTTTGAAATATATGATTTGGAATGATTCATAGTAACTCTATGAATAATGGAGAAATATAGATAAAATTTATTTAAAAAAAAGAAAAATTATAAAATCTTTGTCGATCTCGAGATTCGAACAGAAGACCAGCAAAATACAATGACACACCCTGCCGATCTAGCCACCAAGACGCGTACCTCGAGAGCTTCTGAAGGGTCAAAGATTCTCATTACGACTCGGCAAAAAGTTTTAAGTATTGTGTAAATCTGGTTTTAAAAGCACAATGCTAAGAATATTAATAGATTCTGCGCATGTGCGGGAACTTGACTCTTAAAATTCCGATAAAATATAGAAATATTTTAAATTTATAATATTGTTTTGAAATATATGATTTGGAATGATTCATAGTAACTCTATGAATAATAGAGAAATAAATATAAAATTTATTTAAAAAAAAGAAAAATTATAAAATCTTAGTCGATCTCGAGATTCGAACAGACCAGCAAAATACAACGACACACTCAGCCGATCTAGCCACAAAGACGCGTACCTCGAGAGCTTCTGAAGGGTCAAAGATTCTCATTACGACTCGGCCATAAGTTTTAAGTATTGTGTAAATCTGGTCTTAAAAGCACAATGCTAAGAATATTAATAGATTCTGCGCATGTGCTGGAACATGACTCTTAAAATTCCGATAAAATATAGAAATATTTTAAATTTATAATATTGTTTTGAAATATATGATTTGGAATGATTCATAGTAACTCTATGAATAATGGAGAAATATAGATAACATTTATTTAAAAAAAAGAAAAATTATAAATCTTTGTCGATCTCGAGATTCGAACAGAAGACCAGCAAAATACAATGACACACCCTGCCGATCTAGCCACCAAGACGCGTAACTCGAGAGCTTCTGAAGGGTCAAAGATTCTCATTACGACTCGGCAAAAAGTTTTAAGTATTGTGTAAATCTGGTTTTAAAAGCACAATGCTAAGAATATTAATTGATTCTGCGCATGTGCGCGAACTTGACTCTTAAAATTCCGATAAAATATAGAAATATTTTAAATTTATAATATGGTTTTGAAATATATGATTTGGAATGCTTCATAGTAACTCAATGAATAATGGAGAAATATAGATAAAATTTATTTAAAAAAAAGAAAAATTATAAAATCTTTGTCGATCTCGAGATTCGATCTGAAGACCAGCAAAATACAATGACACACCCTGCCGACCTAGCCACCAAGACGCGTACCTCGAGAGTTTCGGAAGGGTCAAAGATTCTCATTACGACTCGGCCATAAGTTTTAAGTATTGTGTAAATCTGGTCTTAAAATCACAATGCTAAGAATATTAATAGATTCTGCGCATGTGCTGGAACATGACTCTTAAAATTCCGATAAAATATAGAAATATTTTAAATTTATAATATTGTTTTGAAATATATGATTTGGAATGATTCATAGTAACTCTATGAATAATGGAGATATAAAGATAAAATTTATTTAAAAAAAAGAAAAATTATAAATTATTTGTCGATCTCGAGATTCGAACAGAAGACCAGCAAAATACAATGACACACCCTGCCGATCTAGCCACCAAGACTCGTATCTTGAGAGCTTCTGAAGGGTCAAAGATTCTCATTACGACTCGGCAATAAATTTTAAGTATTGTGTAAATCTGGTTTTAAAAGCACAATGCTAAGAATATTAATTGATTCTGCGCATGTGCGCGAACTTGACTCTTAAAATTCCGATAAAATATAGAAATATTTTAAATTTATAATATTGTTTTGAAATATATGATTTGGAATGATTCATAGTAACTCTATGAATAATAGAGAAATAAAGATAAAATTTATTTTAAAAAAAGAAAAATTATAAAATCTTTGTCGATCTCGAGATTCGAACAGACCAGCAAAATACAACGACACACTCTGCCGATCTAGCCACCACGACGCGTACCGCGAGAGCTTCTGAAGGGTCAAAGATTCTCATTACGACTCGGCCAAAAGTTTTAAGTATTGTGTAAATCTGGTTTTAAAAGCACAATGCTAAGATAATTAATAGATTCTGCGCATGCGCTGGAACATGACTCTTAAAATTCCGATAAAATTTAGAAATATTTTAAATTTATAATATTGTTTTGAAATATATGATTTGGAATGATTCATAGTAACTCTATGAATAATGGAGATATAAAGATAAAATTTATTTTAAAAAAAAGAAAAATTATAAATTATTTGTCGATCTCGAGATTCGAACAGAAGACCAGCAAAATACAATGACACACCCGTCCGATCTAGCCACCAAGACTCGTATCTCGAGAGCTTCTGAAGGGTCAAAGATTCTCATTACGACTCGGCAATAAGTTTTAAGTATTGTGTAAATCTGGTTTTAAAAGCACAATGCTAAGATTATTAATTGATTCTGCGCATGTGCGCGAACTTGACTCTTAAAATTACGATAAAATATAGAAATATTTTAAATTTATAATATTGTTTTGAAATATATGATTTGGAATGATTCATAGTAACTCTATGAATAATGGAGAAATATAGATAAAATTTATTTAAAAAAAAAGAAAAATTATAAAATCTTTGTCGATCTCGAGATTCGAACAGTAGACCAGCAAAATACAATGACACACAATGCCGATCTAGCCACCAAGACGCGTACCTCGAGAGCTTCTGAAGGGTCAAACATTCTCATTACGACTCGGCAATAAGTTTTAAGTATTGTGTAAATCTGGTTTTAAAAGCACAATGCCAAGAATATTAATAGATTCTGCGCATGTGCAGGAACTTGACTCTTCAAATTCCGATAAAATATAGAAATATTTTAAATTCATAATATTGTTTTGAAATATATGATTTGGAATGATTCATAGTAACTCTATGAATAATGGAGATATAAAGATAAAATTTATTTAAAAAAAAGAAAAATTATAAATTATTTGTCGATCTCGAGATTCGAACAGAAGACCAGCAAAATACAATGACACGCCCTGCCGATCTAGCCACCAAGACTCGTATCTTGAGAGCTTCTGAAGGGTCAAATATTCTCATTAAGACTCGGCAATAAATTTTAAGTATTGTGTAAATCTGGTTTTAAAAGCACAATGCTAAGAATATTAATTGATTCTGCGCATGTGCGCGAACTTGACTCTTAAAATTCCGATAAAATATAGAAATATTTTAAATTTATAATATTGTTTTGAAATATATGATTTGGAATGATTCATAGTAACTCTATGAATAATGGAGAAATATAGATAAAATTTATTTAAAAAAAAAGAAAAATTATAAAATCTTTGTCGATCTCGAGATTCGAACAGAAGACCAGCAAAATACAATGACACACCCTGCCGATCTAGCCACCACGACGCGTACCTCGAGAGCTTCTGAAGGGTCAAAGATTCTCATTACGACTCGGCCAAAAGTTTTAAGTATTGTGTAAATCTGGTTTTAAAAGTACAATGCTAAGAATATTAATAGATTCTGCGCATGCGCTGGAACGTGACTCTTAAAATTCCGATAAAATTTAGAAATATTTTAAATTTATAATATTGTTTTGAAATATATGATTTGGAATGATTCATAGTAACTCTATGAATAATGGAGATATAAAGATAAAATTTATTTAAAAAAAAGAAAAATTATAAATTATTTGTCGATCTCGAGATTCGAACAGAAGACCAGCAAAATACAATGACACACCCTGCCGATCTAGCCACCAAGACACGTATCTCGAGAGCTTCTGAAGGGTCAAAGATTCTCATTACGACTCGGCAAAAAGTTTTAAGTATTGTGTAAATCTGGTTTTAAAAGCACAATGCTAAGAATATTAATAGATTCTGCGCATGTGCGGGAACTTGACTCTTCAAATTCCGATAAAATATAGAAATATTTTAAATTTATAATATTGTTATGAAATATATGATTTGGAATGATTCATAGTAACTCTATGAATAATGGAGATATAAAGATAAAATTTATTTAAAAAAAAGAAAAATTATAAATTATTTTTCGATCTCGAGATTCGAACAGAAGACCAGCAAAATACAATGACACACCCTGTCGATCTAGCCACCAAGACTCGTATCTTGAGAGCTTCTGAAGGGTCAAAGATTCTCATTACGACTCGGCAATAAATTTTAAGTATTGTGTAAATCTGGTTTTAAAAGCACAATGCTAAGAATGTTAATTGATTCTGCGCATGTGCGCGAACTTGACTCTTAAAATTCCGATAAAATATAGAAATATTTTAAATTTATAATATTGTTTTGAAATATATGATTTGGAATGATTCATAGTAACTCTATGAATAATAGAGAAATAAAGATAAAATTTATTTTAAAAAAAGAAAAATTATAAAATCTTTGTCGATCTCGAGATTCGAACAGACCAGCAAAATACAACGACACACTCTGCCGATCTAGCCACCACGACGCGTACCTCGAGAGCTTCTGAAGGGTCAAAGATTCTCATTACTACTCGGCCAAAAGTTTTAAGTATTGTGTAAATCTGGTTTTAAAAGCACAATGCTAAGAATATTAATAGATTCTGCGCATGCGCTGGAACATGACTCTTAAAATTCCGATAAAATTTAGAAATATTTTAAATTTATAATATTGTTTTGAAATATATGATTTGGAATGATTCATAGTAACTCTATGAATAATGGAGATATAAAGATAAAATTTATTTAAAAAAAAGAAAAATTATAAATTATTTGTCGATCTCGAGATTCGAACAGAAGACCAGCAAAATACAATGACACTCCCTGCCGATCTAGCCACCAAGACACGTATCTCGAGAGCTTCTGAAGGGTCAAAGATTCTCATTACGACTCGGCAATAAGTTTTAAGTATTGTGTAAATCTGGTCTTAAAAGCACAATGCTAAGAATATTAATAGATTCTGCGCATGTGCGCGAACTTGACTCTTAAAATTCCGATAAAATATAGAAATATTTTATATTTAAAATATTGTTTTGAAATATATGATTTGGAATGATTCATAGTAACTCTATGAATAATGGAGATATAAAGATAAAATTTATTTAAAAAAAAGAAAAATTATAAATTATTTGTCGATCTCGAGATTCGAACAGAAGACCAGCAAAATACAATGACACACCCTGCCGATCTAGCCACCAAGACACGTATCTCGAGAGCTTCTGAAGGGTCAAAGATTCTCATTACGACTCGGCAATAAGTTTTAAGTATTGTGTAAATCTGGTTTTAAAAGCACAATGCTAAGAATATTAATAGATTCTGCGCATGCGCTGGAACGTGACTCTTAAAAATCCGATAAAATTTAGAAATATTTTAAATTTATAATATTGTTTTGAAATATATGATTTGGAATGATTCATAGTAACTCTATGAATAATGGAGATATAAAGATAAAATTTATTTAAAAAAAAGAAAAATTATAAATTATTTGTCGATCTCGAGATTCGAACAGAAGACCAGCAAAATACAATGACACACCCTGCCGATCTAGCCACCAAGACACGTATCTCGAGAGCTTCTGAAGGGTCAAAGATTCTCATTACGACTCGGCAATAAGTTTTAAGTATTGTGTAAATCTGGTTTTAAAAGCACAATGCTAAGAATATTAATAGATTCTGCGCATGTGCGCGAACTTGACTCTTAAAATTCCGATAAAATATAGAAATATTTTAAATTTATAATATTGTTTTGGAATATATGATTTGGAATGATTCATAGTAACTCTATGAATAATGGAGAAATATAGATAAAATTTATTTAAAAAAAAGAAAAATTATAAAATCTTTGTCCATCTCGAGATTCGAACAGTAGACCAGCAAAATACAATGACACACCCTGCCGATCTAGCCACCAAGACGCGTACCTCGAGAGCTTCTGAAGGGTCAAACATTCTCATTACGACTCGGCAATAAGTTTTAAGTATTGTGTAAATCTGGTTTTAAAAGCACAATGCCAAGAATATTAATAGATTCTGCGCATGTGCGGGAACTTGACTCTTCAAATTCCGATAAAATATAGAAATATTTTAAATTTATAATATTGTTATGAAATATATGATTTGGAATGATTCATAGTAACTCTATGAATAATGGAGATATAAAGATAAAATTTATTTAAAAAAAAGAAAAATTATAAATTATTTGTCGATCTCGAGATTCGAACAGAAGACCAGCAAAATACAATGACACACCCTGCCGATCTAGCCACCACGACGCGTACCTCGAGAGCTTCTGAAGGGTCAAAGATTCTCATTACGACTCGGCCAAAAGTTTTAAGTATTGTGTAAATCTGGTTTTAAAAGCACAATGCTAAGAATATTAATAGATTCTGCGCATGCGCTGGAACATGACTCTTAAAATTCCGATAAAATTTAGAAATATTTTAAATTTATAATATTGTTTTGAAATATATGATTTGGAATGATTCATAGTAACTCTATGAATAATGGAGATATAAAGATAAAATTTATTTAAAAAAAAGAAAAATTATAAATTATTTGTCGATCTCGAGATTCGAACAGAAGACCAGCAAAATACAATGACACACCCTGCCGATCTAGCCACCAAGACACGTATCTCGAGAGCTTCTGAAGGGTCAAAGATTCTCATTACGACTCGGCAATAAGTTTTAAGTATTGTGTAAATCTGGTCTTAAAAGCACAATGCTAAGAATATTAATAGATTCTGCGCATGTGCGCGAACTTGACTCTTAAAATTCCGATAAAATATAGAAATATTTTATATTTAAAATATTGTTTTGAAATATATGATTTGGAATGATTCATAGTAACTCTATGAATAATGGAGATATAAAGATAAAATTTATTTAAAAAAAAGAAAAATTATAAATTATTTGTCGATCTCGAGATTCGAACAGAAGACCAGCAAAATACAATGACACACCCTGCCGATCTAGCCACCAAGACACGTATCTCAGAGCTTCTGAAGGGTCAAAGATTCTCATTACGACTCGGCAATAAGTTTTAAGTATTGTGTAAATCTGGTTTTAAAAGCACAATGCTAAGAATATTAATAGATTCTGCGCATGCGCTGGAACGTGACTCTTAAAATTCCGATAAAATTTAGAAATATTTTAAATTTATAATATTGTTTTGAAATATATGATTTGGAATGATTCATAGTAACTCTATGAATAATGGAGATATAAAGATAAAATTTATTTAAAAAAAAGAAAAATTATAAATTATTTGTCGATCTCGAGATTCGAACAGAAGACCAGCAAAATACAATGACACACCCTGCCGATCTAGCCACCAAGACACGTATCTCGAGAGCTTCTGAAGGGTCAAAGATTCTCATTACGACTCGGCAATAAGTTTTAAGTATTGTGTAAATCTGGTCTTAAAAGCACAATGCTAAGAATATTAATAGATTCTGCGCATGTGCGCGAACTTGACTCTTAAAATTCCGATAAAATATAGAAATATTTTAAATTTATAATATTGTTTTGGAATATGTGATTTGGAATGATTCATAGTAACTCTATGAATAATGGAGAAATATAGATAAAATTTATTTAAAAAAAAGAAAAATTATAAAATCTTTGTCGATCTCGAGATTCGAACAGACCAGCAAAATACAACGACACACTCTGCCGATCTAGCCACCACGACGCGTACCTCGAGAGCTTCTGAAGGGTCAAAGATTCTCATTACGACTCGGCCAAAAGTTTTAAGTATTGTGTAAATCTGGTTTTAAAAGCACAATGCTAAGAATATTAATAGATTCTGCGCATGCGCTGGAACATGACTCTTAAAATTCCGATAAAATTTAGAAATATTTTAAATTTATAATATTGTTTTGAAATATATGATTTGGAATGATTCATAGTAACTCTATGAATAATGGAGATATAAAGATAAAATTTATTTAAAAAAAAGAAAAATTATAAATTATTTGTCGATCTCGAGATTCGAACAGAAGACCAGCAAAATACAATGACACACCCTGCCGATCTAGCCACCAAGACACGTATCTCGAGAGCTTCTGAAGGGTCAAAGATTCTCATTACGACTCGGCAATAAGTTTTAAGTATTGTGTAAATCTGGTTTTAAAAGCACAATGCTAAGATTATTAATTGATTCTGCGCATGTGCGCGAACTTGACTCTTAAAATTCCGATAAAATATAGAAATATTTTAAATTTATAATATTGTTTTGAAATATATGATTTGGAATGATTCATAGTAACTCTATGAATAATGGAGAAATATAGGAAAATTTATTTAAAAAAAAAGAAAAATTATAAAATCTTTGTCGATCTCGAGATTCGAACAGAAGACCAGCAAAATACAATGACACACCCTGCCGATCTAGCCACCACGACGCGTACCTCGAGAGCTTCTGAAGGGTCAAAGATTCTCATTACGACTGGGCAAAAAGTTTTAAGTATTCTGTAAATCTGGTTTTAAAAGCACAATGCTAAGAATATTAATAGATTCTGCGCATGTGCGCGAACTTGACTCTTAAAATTCCGATAAAATATAGAAATATTTTAAATTTCTAATATTGTTTTGAAATATATGATTTGGAATGATTCATAGTAACTCTATGAATAATGGAAAAATAAAGATAAAATTTATTTAAAAAAAAGAAAAATTATAAATTATTTGTCGATCTCGAGATTCGAACAGAAGACAGCAAAATACAATGACACAACCTGCCGATCAAGCCACCAAGACTCGTACCTCGAGACCTTCTGAAGGGTCAAAGATTCTCATTACGACTCGGCAATAAGTTTTAAGTATTGTGTAAATCTGGTTTTAAAAGCTCAATGCTAAGAATATTAATTGATTCTGCGCATGTGCGCGAACTTGACTCTTAAAATTCCGATAAAATATAGAAATATTTTTAATTTATAATATTGTTTTGAAATATATGATTTGGAATGATTCATAGTAACTCTATGAATAATAGAGAAATAAAGATAAAATTTATTTAAAGAAAAGAAAAATTATAAAATCTTTGTCGATCTCGAGATTCGAACAGAAAAGCAAAATACAATGACACTCTCGGCCGATCTAGCCACCAAGACGCGTACCTCGAGAGCTTCTGAAGGGTCAAAGATTCTCATTACGACTCGGCAATAAGTTTTAAGTATTGTGTAAATCTGGTCTTAAAATCACAATGCTAAGAATATTAATAGATTCTGCGCATGTGCGCGAACTTGACTCTTAAAATTCCGATAAAATATAGAAATATTTTAAATTTATAATATTGTTTTGAAATATATGATTTGGAATGATTCATAGTAACTCTATGAATAATGGAGATATAAAGATAAAATTTATTTAAAAAAAAGAAAAATTATAAATTATTTGTCGATCTCGAGATTCGAACAGAAGACCAGCAAAATACAATGACACACCCTGCCGATCCAGCCACCAAGACGCGTACCTCGAGAGCTTCTGAAGGGTCAAAGATTCTCATTACGACTCGGCAATAAATTTTATGTATTGTGTAAATCTGGTTTTAAAAGCCCAATGCTAAGAATATTAATTGATTCTGCGCATGTGCGCGAACTTGACTCTTAAAATTCCGATAAAATATAGAAATATTTTAAATTTATAATATTGTTTTGAAATATATGATTTGGAATGATTCATAGTAACTCTATGAATAATAGAGAAATAAAGATAAAATTTATTTTAAAAAAAGAAAAATTATAAAATCTTTGTCAATCTCGAGATTCGAACAGACCAGCAAAATACAACGACACACTCTGCCGATCTAGCCACCACGACGCGTACCTCGAGAGCTTCTGAAGGGTCAAAGATTCTCATTACGACTCGGCCAAAAGTTTTAAGTATTGTGTAAATCTGGTTTTAAAAGCACAATGCTAAGAATATTAATAGATTCTGCGCATGTGCTGGAACATGACTCTTAAAATTCCGATAAAATTTAGAAATATTTTTAATTTATAATATTGTTTTGAAATATATGATTTGGAATGATTCATAGTAACTCTATGAATAATGGAAAAATAAAGATAAAATTTATTTAAAAAAAAGAAAAATTATAAATTATTTGTCGATCTCGAGATTCGAACAGAAGACAGCAAAATACAATGACACAACCTGCCGATCAAGCCACCAAGACTCGTACCTCGAGAGCTTCTGAATGGTCAAAGACTCTTATTACGACTCGGCAATAAGTTTTAAGTATTGTGTAAATCTGGTTTTAAAAGCACAATGCTAATAATATTATTTGATTCTGCGCATGTGCGGGAACATGACTCTTAAAATTCCGATAAAATTTAGAAATATTTTAAATTTATAATATTGTTTTGAAATATATGATTTGGAATGATTCATAGTAACTCTATGAATAATGGAGATATAAAGATAAAATTTATTTAAAAAAAAGAAAAATTATAAAATCTTTGTCGATCTCGAGATTCGAACAGACCAGCAAAATACAATGACACACTCTGCCGATCTAGCCACCAAGACGCGTACCTCGAGAGCTTCTGAATGGTCAAAGACTCTTATTACGACTCGGCAATAAGTTTTAAGTATTGTGTAAATCTGGTTTTAAAAGCACAATGCTAAGAATATTAATTGATTCTGCGCATGTGCGGGAACATGACTCTTAAAATTCCGATAAAATTTAGAAATATTTTAAATTTATAATATTGTTTTGAAATATATGATTTGGAATGATTCATAGTAACTCTATGAATAATGGAAAAATAAAGATAAAATTTATTTAAAAAAAAGAAAAATTATAAAATCTTTGTCGATCTCGAGATTCGAACAGTAGACCAGCAAAATACAATGACACACAATGCCGATCTAGCCACCAAGACGCGTACCTCGAGAGCTTCTGAAGGGTCAAACATTCTCATTACGACTCGGCAATAAGTTTTAAGTATTGTGTAAATCTGGTTTTAAAAGCACAATGCCAAGAATATTAATAGATTCTGCGCATGTGCAGGAACTTGACTCTTCAAATTCCGATAAAATATAGAAATATTTTAAATTCATAATATTGTTTTGAAATATATGATTTGGAATGATTCATAGTAACTCTATGAATAATGGAGATATAAAGATAAAATTTATTTAAAAAAAAGAAAAATTATAAATTATTTGTCGATCTCGAGATTCGAACAGAAGACCAGCAAAATACAATGACACGCCCTGCCGATCTAGCCACCAAGACTCGTATCTTGAGAGCTTCTGAAGGGTCAAATATTCTCATTAAGACTCGGCAATAAATTTTAAGTATTGTGTAAATCTGGTTTTAAAAGCACAATGCTAAGAATATTAATTGATTCTGCGCATGTGCGCGAACTTGACTCTTAAAATTCCGATAAAATATAGAAATATTTTAAATTTATAATATTGTTTTGAAATATATGATTTGGAATGATTCATAGTAACTCTATGAATAATGGAGAAATATAGATAAAATTTATTTAAAAAAAAAGAAAAATTATAAAATCTTTGTCGATCTCGAGATTCGAACAGAAGACCAGCAAAATACAATGACACACCCTGCCGATCTAGCCACCACGACGCGTACCTCGAGAGCTTCTGAAGGGTCAAAGATTCTCATTACGACTCGGCCAAAAGTTTTAAGTATTGTGTAAATCTGGTTTTAAAAGTACAATGCTAAGAATATTAATAGATTCTGCGCATGCGCTGGAACGTGACTCTTAAAATTCCGATAAAATTTAGAAATATTTTAAATTTATAATATTGTTTTGAAATATATGATTTGGAATGATTCATAGTAACTCTATGAATAATGGAGATATAAAGATAAAATTTATTTAAAAAAAAGAAAAATTATAAATTATTTGTCGATCTCGAGATTCGAACAGAAGACCAGCAAAATACAATGACACACCCTGCCGATCTAGCCACCAAGACTCGTATCTTGAGAGCTTCTGAAGGGTCAAAGATTCTCATTACGACTCGGCAATAAATTTTAAGTATTGTGTAAATCTGGTTTTAAAAGCACAATGCTAAGAATGTTAATTGATTCTGCGCATGTGCGCGAACTTGACTCTTAAAATTCCGATAAAATATAGAAATATTTTAAATTTATAATATTGTTTTGAAATATATGATTTGGAATGATTCATAGTAACTCTATGAATAATAGAGAAATAAAGATAAAATTTATTTTAAAAAAAGAAAAATTATAAAATCTTTGTCGATCTCGAGATTCGAACAGACCAGCAAAATACAACGACACACTCTGCCGATCTAGCCACCACGACGCGTACCTCGAGAGCTTCTGAAGGGTCAAAGATTCTCATTACTACTCGGCCAAAAGTTTTAAGTATTGTGTAAATCTGGTTTTAAAAGCACAATGCTAAGAATATTAATAGATTCTGCGCATGCGCTGGAACATGACTCTTAAAATTCCGATAAAATTTAGAAATATTTTAAATTTATAATATTGTTTTGAAATATATGATTTGGAATGATTCATAGTAACTCTATGAATAATGGAGATATAAAGATAAAATTTATTTAAAAAAAAGAAAAATTATAAATTATTTGTCGATCTCGAGATTCGAACAGAAGACCAGCAAAATACAATGACACACCCTGCCGATCTAGCCACCAAGACACGTATCTCGAGAGCTTCTGAAGGGTCAAAGATTCTCATTACGACTCGGCAATAAGTTTTAAGTATTGTGTAAATCTGGTCTTAAAAGCACAATGCTAAGAATATTAATAGATTCTGCGCATGTGCGCGAACTTGACTCTTAAAATTCCGATAAAATATAGAAATATTTTATATTTAAAATATTGTTTTGAAATATATGATTTGGAATGATTCATAGTAACTCTATGAATAATGGAGATATAAAGATAAAATTTATTTAAAAAAAAGAAAAATTATAAATTATTTGTCGATCTCGAGATTCGAACAGAAGACCAGCAAAATACAATGACACACCCTGCCGATCTAGCCACCAAGACACGTATCTCGAGAGCTTCTGAAGGGTCAAAGATTCTCATTACGACTCGGCAATAAGTTTTAAGTATTGTGTAAATCTGGTTTTAAAAGCACAATGCTAAGAATATTAATAGATTCTGCGCATGCGCTGGAACGTGACTCTTAAAAATCCGATAAAATTTAGAAATATTTTAAATTTATAATATTGTTTTGAAATATATGATTTGGAATGATTCATAGTAACTCTATGAATAATGGAGATATAAAGATAAAATTTATTTAAAAAAAAGAAAAATTATAAATTATTTGTCGATCTCGAGATTCGAACAGAAGACCAGCAAAATACAATGACACACCCTGCCGATCTAGCCACCAAGACACGTATCTCGAGAGCTTCTGAAGGGTCAAAGATTCTCATTACGACTCGGCAATAAGTTTTAAGTATTGTGTAAATCTGGTTTTAAAAGCACAATGCTAAGAATATTAATAGATTCTGCGCATGTGCGCGAACTTGACTCTTAAAATTCCGATAAAATATAGAAATATTTTAAATTTATAATATTGTTTTGGAATATATGATTTGGAATGATTCATAGTAACTCTATGAATAATGGAGAAATATAGATAAAATTTATTTAAAAAAAAGAAAAATTATAAAATCTTTGTCCATCTCGAGATTCGAACAGTAGACCAGCAAAATACAATGACACACCCTGCCGATCTAGCCACCAAGACGCGTACCTCGAGAGCTTCTGAAGGGTCAAACATTCTCATTACGACTCGGCAATAAGTTTTAAGTATTGTGTAAATCTGGTTTTAAAAGCACAATGCCAAGAATATTAATAGATTCTGCGCATGTGCGGGAACTTGACTCTTCAAATTCCGATAAAATATAGAAATATTTTAAATTTATAATATTGTTATGAAATATATGATTTGGAATGATTCATAGTAACTCTATGAATAATGGAGATATAAAGATAAAATTTATTTAAAAAAAAGAAAAATTATAAATTATTTGTCGATCTCGAGATTCGAACAGAAGACCAGCAAAATACAATGACACACCCTGCCGATCTAGCCACCACGACGCGTACCTCGAGAGCTTCTGAAGGGTCAAAGATTCTCATTACGACTCGGCCAAAAGTTTTAAGTATTGTGTAAATCTGGTTTTAAAAGCACAATGCTAAGAATATTAATAGATTCTGCGCATGCGCTGGAACATGACTCTTAAAATTCCGATAAAATTTAGAAATATTTTAAATTTATAATATTGTTTTGAAATATATGATTTGGAATGATTCATAGTAACTCTATGAATAATGGAGATATAAAGATAAAATTTATTTAAAAAAAAGAAAAATTATAAATTATTTGTCGATCTCGAGATTCGAACAGAAGACCAGCAAAATACAATGACACACCCTGCCGATCTAGCCACCAAGACACGTATCTCGAGAGCTTCTGAAGGGTCAAAGATTCTCATTACGACTCGGCAATAAGTTTTAAGTATTGTGTAAATCTGGTCTTAAAAGCACAATGCTAAGAATATTAATAGATTCTGCGCATGTGCGCGAACTTGACTCTTAAAATTCCGATAAAATATAGAAATATTTTATATTTAAAATATTGTTTTGAAATATATGATTTGGAATGATTCATAGTAACTCTATGAATAATGGAGATATAAAGATAAAATTTATTTAAAAAAAAGAAAAATTATAAATTATTTGTCGATCTCGAGATTCGAACAGAAGACCAGCAAAATACAATGACACACCCTGCCGATCTAGCCACCAAGACACGTATCTCAGAGCTTCTGAAGGGTCAAAGATTCTCATTACGACTCGGCAATAAGTTTTAAGTATTGTGTAAATCTGGTTTTAAAAGCACAATGCTAAGAATATTAATAGATTCTGCGCATGCGCTGGAACGTGACTCTTAAAATTCCGATAAAATTTAGAAATATTTTAAATTTATAATATTGTTTTGAAATATATGATTTGGAATGATTCATAGTAACTCTATGAATAATGGAGATATAAAGATAAAATTTATTTAAAAAAAAGAAAAATTATAAATTATTTGTCGATCTCGAGATTCGAACAGAAGACCAGCAAAATACAATGACACACCCTGCCGATCTAGCCACCAAGACACGTATCTCGAGAGCTTCTGAAGGGTCAAAGATTCTCATTACGACTCGGCAATAAGTTTTAAGTATTGTGTAAATCTGGTCTTAAAAGCACAATGCTAAGAATATTAATAGATTCTGCGCATGTGCGCGAACTTGACTCTTAAAATTCCGATAAAATATAGAAATATTTTAAATTTATAATATTGTTTTGGAATATGTGATTTGGAATGATTCATAGTAACTCTATGAATAATGGAGAAATATAGATAAAATTTATTTAAAAAAAAGAAAAATTATAAAATCTTTGTCGATCTCGAGATTCGAACAGTAGACCAGCAAAATACAATGACACACCCTGCCGATCTAGCCACCAAGACGCGTACCTCGAGAGCTTCTGAAGGGTCAAACATTCTCATTACGACTCGGCAATAAGTTTTAAGTATTGTGTAAATCTGGTTTTAAAAGCACAATGCCAAGAATATTAATAGATTCTGCGCATGTGCGGGAACTTGACTCTTCAAATTCCGATAAAATATAGAAATATTTTAAATTTATAATATTGTTATGAAATATATGATTTGGAATGATTCATAGTAACTCTATGAATAATGGAGATATAAAGATAAAATTTATTTAAAAAAAAGAAAAATTATAAATTATTTGTCGATCTCGAGATTCGAACAGAAGACCAGCAAAATACAATGACACACCCTGCCGATCTAGCCACCAAGACTCGTATCTTGAGAGCTTCTGAAGGGTCAAAGATTCTCATTACGACTCGGCAATAAATTTTAAGTATTGTGTAAATCTGGTTTTAAAAGCACAATGCTAAGAATGTTAATTGATTCTGCGCATGTGCGCGAACTTGACTCTTAAAATTCCGATAAAATATAGAAATATTTTAAATTTATAATATTGTTTTGAAATATATGATTTGGAATGATTCATAGTAACTCTATGAATAATAGAGAAATAAAGATAAAATTTATTTTAAAAAAAGAAAAATTATAAAATCTTTGTCGATCTCGAGATTCGAACAGACCAGCAAAATACAACGACACACTCTGCCGATCTAGCCACCACGACGCGTACCTCGAGAGCTTCTGAAGGGTCAAAGATTCTCATTACGACTCGGCCAAAAGTTTTAAGTATTGTGTAAATCTGGTTTTAAAAGCACAATGCTAAGAATATTAATAGATTCTGCGCATGCGCTGGAACATGACTCTTAAAATTCCGATAAAATTTAGAAATATTTTAAATTTATAATATTGTTTTGAAATATATGATTTGGAATGATTCATAGTAACTCTATGAATAATGGAGAAATATAGGAAAATTTATTTAAAAAAAAAGAAAAATTATAAAATCTTTGTCGATCTCGAGATTCGAACAGAAGACCAGCAAAATACAATGACACACCCTGCCGATCTAGCCACCACGACGCGTACCTCGAGAGCTTCTGAAGGGTCAAAGATTCTCATTACGACTGGGCAAAAAGTTTTAAGTATTCTGTAAATCTGGTTTTAAAAGCACAATGCTAAGAATATTAATAGATTCTGCGCATGTGCGCGAACTTGACTCTTAAAATTCCGATAAAATATAGAAATATTTTAAATTTATAATATTGTTTTGAAATATATGATTTGGAATGATTCATAGTAACTCTATGAATAATGGAAAAATAAAGATAAAATTTATTTAAAAAAAAGAAAAATTATAAATTATTTGTCGATCTCGAGATTCGAACAGAAGACAGCAAAATACAATGACACAACCTGCCGATCAAGCCACCAAGACTCGTACCTCGAGACCTTCTGAAGGGTCAAAGATTCTCATTACGACTCGGCAATAAGTTTTAAGTATTGTGTAAATGTGGTTTTAAAAGCTCAATGCTAAGAATATTAATTGATTCTGCGCATGTGCGCGAACTTGACTCTTAAAATTCCGATAAAATATAGAAATATTTTTAATTTATAATATTGTTTTGAAATATATGATTTGGAATGATTCATAGTAACTCTATGAATAATAGAGAAATAAAGATAAAATTTATTTAAAGAAAAGAAAAATTATAAAATCTTTGTCGATCTCGAGATTCGAACAGAAAAGCAAAATACAATGACACTCTCGGCCGATCTAGCCACCAAGACGCGTACCTCGAGAGCTTCTGAAGGGTCAAAGATTCTCATTACGACTCGGCAATAAGTTTTAAGTATTGTGTAAATCTGGTCTTAAAATCACAATGCTAAGAATATTAATAGATTCTGCGCATGTGCGCGAACTTGACTCTTAAAATTCCGATAAAATATAGAAATATTTTAAATTTATAATATTGTTTTGAAATATATGATTTGGAATGATTCATAGTAACTCTATGAATAATGGAGATATAAAGATAAAATTTATTTAAAAAAAAGAAAAATTATAAATTATTTGTCGATCTCGAGATTCGAACAGAAGACCAGCAAAATACAATGACACACCCTGCCGATCCAGCCACCAAGACGCGTACCTCGAGAGCTTCTGAAGGGTCAAAGATTCTCATTACGACTCGGCAATAAATTTTATGTATTGTGTAAATCTGGTTTTAAAAGCCCAATGCTAAGAATATTAATTGATTCTGCGCATGTGCGCGAACTTGACTCTTAAAATTCCGATAAAATATAGAAATATTTTAAATTTATAATATTGTTTTGAAATATATGATTTGGAATGATTCATAGTAACTCTATGAATAATAGAGAAATAAAGATAAAATTTATTTTAAAAAAAGAAAAATTATAAAATCTTTGTCAATCTCGAGATTCGAACAGACCAGCAAAATACAACGACACACTCTGCCGATCTAGCCACCACGACGCGTACCTCGAGAGCTTCTGAAGGGTCAAAGATTCTCATTACGACTCGGCCAAAAGTTTTAAGTATTGTGTAAATCTGGTTTTAAAAGCACAATGCTAAGAATATTAATAGATTCTGCGCATGTGCTGGAACATGACTCTTAAAATTCCGATAAAATTTAGAAATATTTTTAATTTATAATATTGTTTTGAAATATATGATTTGGAATGATTCATAGTAACTCTATGAATAATGGAAAAATAAAGATAAAATTTATTTAAAAAAAAGAAAAATTATAAATTATTTGTCGATCTCGAGATTCGAACAGAAGACAGCAAAATACAATGACACAACCTGCCGATCAAGCCACCAAGACTCGTACCTCGAGACCTTCTGAAGGGTGAAAGATTCTCATTACGACTCGGCAATAAGTTTTAAGTATTGTGTAAATCTGGTTTTAAAAGCTTAGTGCTAAGAATATTAATTGATTCTGCGCATGTGCGCGAAATTGACTCTTAAAATTCCGATAAAATATAGAAATATTTTATATTTATAATATTGTTTTGAAATATATGATTTGGAATGATTCATAGTAACTCTATGAATAATGGAAAAATAAAGATAAAATTTATTTTAAAAAAAAGAAAAATTATAAATTATTTGTCGATCTCGAGATTCGAACAGAAGACAGCAAAATACAATGACACACCCTGCCCATATAGCCACCACGACGCGTACCTCGAGAGCTTCTGAATGGTCAAAGACTCTTATTACGACTCGGCAATAAGTTTTAAGTATTGTGTAAATCTGGTTTTAAAAGCACAATGCTAATAATATTATTTGATTCTGCGCATGTGCGGGAACATGACTCTTAAAATTCCGATAAAATTTAGAAATATTTTAAATTTATAATATTGTTTTGAAATATATGATTTGGAATGATTCATAGTAACTCTATGAATAATGGAGATATAAAGATAAAATTTATTTAAAAAAAAGAAAAATTATAAAATCTTTGTCGATCTCGAGATTCGAACAGACCAGCAAAATACAATGACACACTCTGCCGATCTAGCCACCAAGACGCGTACCTCGAGAGCTTCTGAATGGTCAAAGACTCTTATTACGACTCGGCAATAAGTTTTAAGTATTGTGTAAATCTGGTTTTAAAAGCACAATGCTAAGAATATTAATTGATTCTGCGCATGTGCGGGAACATGACTCTTAAAATTCCGATAAAATTTAGAAATATTTTAAATTTATAATATTGTTTTGAAATATATGATTTGGAATGATTCATAGTAACTCTATGAATAATGGAAAAATAAAGATAAAATTTATTTAAAAAAAAGAAAAATTATAAATTATTTGTCGATCTCGAGATTCGAACAGAAGACAGCAAAATACAATGACACACCCTGCCCATATAGCCACCAAGACTCGTACCTCGAGAGCTTCTGAATGGTCAAAGACTCTTATTACGACTCGGCAATAAGTTTTAAGTATTGTGTAAATCTGGTTTTAAAAGCACAATGCTAAGAATATTAATTGATTCTGCGCATGTGCGCGAACTTGACTCTTAAAATTCCGATAAAATATAGAAATATTTTAAATTTATAATATTGTTTTGAAATATATGATTTGGAATGATTCATAGTAACTCTATGAATAATGGAGAAATATAGATAAAATTTATTTAAAAAAAAGAAAAATTATAAAATCTTTGTCGATCTAGAGATTCGAACAGAAGACCAGCAAAATACAATGACACACCCTGCCGATCTAGCCACCAAGACGCGTACCTCGGGAGCTTCTGAATGGTCAAAGATTCTCATTACGACTCGGCAAAAAGTTTTAAGTATTGTGTAAATCTGGTTTTAAAAGCACAATGCTAAGAATATTAATAGATTCTGCGCATGTGCTGGAACATGACTCTTAAAATTCCGATAAAATTTAGAAATATTTTAAATTTATAATATTGTTTTGAAATATATGATTTGGAATGATTCATAGTAACTCTATGAATAATGGAAAAATAAAGATAAAATTTATTTAAAAAAAAGAAAAATTATAAATTATTTGTCGATCTCGAGATTCGAACAGAAGACAGCAAAATACAATGACACACCCTGCCGATCTAGCCACCAAGACTCGTACCTCGAGAGCTTCTGAAGGGTCAAAGATTCTCATTACGACTCGGCAATAAGTTTTAAGTATTGTGTAAATCTGGTTTTATACCATCGAGCGCCGGCTGTCTAGCTTAAGAATGCTCTTAAAACGGCGGCAGTCAAAATATTGATGAACACAATTTACTAGAAAAGAAATTGGCAGAACGTTCGTAAACCGGCCTGGTATGTTTTTACTTTCCCCCGACCATTAACAGCAGGGTGTAAACTTTCCCGCGTCTCGACTATCACGTCGCCCTAAACACCGGGGATTTTGAATAGTACTGACCGATTAATCAAGTAATGAATCTGTCAACGCAGGGCAATTGCCATGCGGTTTTTCAACTCAGAATTTGGTTTTCGCTCTGAAGACTAAGAACTTCACTTTTAATCTGCAATATTTGCAAAAAATAGAATTTGTTCAAAAATAAATTCCGCATAAATTCAAAAATAAATAAAAATATTCCGCAATATGATTTTATAATTTTTTTTAAGTAATAGAAAAATTTGTTTAATAAATGATTTAGAGGAATTACCATTTATCAAATTGCATTACGAATATAATATATTCTTTTTACTGACATTCAGAGAATTTTACTTAAGTTTCATCTTATTTTTAGTTTTAAGCATTTTACTCGTATATTTGGTATACGAAAAGAAAATAGCATTGCATATTATATATATATATATATATATATATATATATATATATATATATATATATATATATATATATATATATATATATATATATATATATATATATATATATATATATATATATATATATATATATATATATATATATATATATATATATATATATATATATATATATATATATATATATATATATATATAATATTGTTTTCTGATTAAAACAGATTGTAAAAAATTTATTTTTAATGATTTAATAATACGTAATAGTAAAAATACTACGTTCATTTCGGAAAATATAATCTGTTATTGAAAATTTTTAAATAAAAATTTGCATGATTTTTTTTTGTTTTAGATTTTTGTTTCCTATTCCATTCTTTTATTATTTTCAGAACTTAAAAAAATCTTTGGTCAATATATAGTAGGTGAATATTTTATTGATAATATGTTTATGAAAATATTATTAACTTGAATATTTTTGACATATTATCTTATTTTGAAATAATTAAAGCAATAAGGTAAGATGATACGTTTTTAAAGATAATTTTAATGCTGAAATATGAAAACTTATTAATGCATCCATTTACTCACGAGGTTTATATCTGATAAAAATTATCATTTCATTCATATTTTTAGTAGGTGAATATTTTGAATGACAATTTCTTATATCATTCCTAATCTTGTCACAAATCTTGATAAAAAGGACTCAAAGTCAGAGCAAAAATAATTTCCTAAATCCATGCATTTCTCTGCCGCCAAATATTGGAAAGAAACCTTTCCTTCATTTAACTCCATCAATGAACTCAAAATTTAAATTGTACCCATTTTATTAAGTTACAACATTATGATTTTTTGTGAAAATTCGTAAATTATGAAATCTCGCAGATAAAAATGAGACTTAGCTGCATATATCGAATAATTAAGAATTACCCCTTTCAGACCGGTACTTCCATGCTCTTCATGTCTGAACAATTCAAACGAATTTCATTGGCAACATTTATAATATATTTCACTTCATGTGAATTTCAAAAAACGGATGCACAATAAAATAAAAGAAAAACAATCTAGAGTAGGTAATCATAACTTCTGCGAAGTTTAAAAACCCGTGAGTGAAAAATAAGGTTTTTATTTCATTTCAACAATAAAAGTACTTGCTATAAATTTTGGCACATTAATTAAAATAAAACAAATTATAGATATTAATGAATCTGTAATAGTTTTGAAAGTTTGTGGAGGAAGGACAGAGTTCTTCATTTAAAGGATCTTATCCTCCGGTCACAAAAATTGGATGGAAGAAAAGTGGCTTAACAATGACATTACATATTAAGAAGATTGCGCTAAATCAGAAATAGTATATATAAGTTATTTTATATATATAAGAAAAATAGAGAGAAGCGTGAATTTTAACGTCATAGAATTAATTAGCAAAGACTGGGTCGGAGAATCATGTTGGTGTGGTAAAGCAACAAGTTATTGTTGGTCTAGTCACAGATGACTCATTGGGGTCACATGATGTTAAAATCTTATCATCTGTAACTATTTTTTATCAAAGCAAAAGGTAAGATTCACACATAGCTTTTAAAAAATTCAAAAGCTAATATTTTCGTAAATTATTAATTTTTAAAGCATGACAAAAATTTTAATTAGAATTTTCCCGGGGTAATTCAAAGAAAAAAAAATTAATTATTTTGAAATATGTATATCAATTTATCGAATTTATGTATATTTTACATCAGTATATTTCATTATGAAAGGAAAGAAATTATGGAAGTGAAATTAAATTGTCTTTATTGTTGCTTCTATTGTTGATATCAAGATATGATTCAACTTATTCTTTAATGTTGAGTATGTTTCAGTGGTATGCTTTTGTTAAAAAAATTGTTATACTTTAGATAAAGTTCAAGAGCAAAATCAAGCATTTGTGAAAAAATTTTAGCTCATTTTTAAAAATTGCTATTAGGACCGGCCTTAGGAGGTGCATTAGAAATAAATTTCCTAAAGGAAGCAATTTTTCTATTGGAAACAATCTTTACTAGTGTCTGATCAATAGCCAAATTTCAACCAAAATATAAACCAATTTAGTAATAAAATCCATTTGCATTATATTAGTGAACAGAGAAATCGATTTTTTTTATTTTACTTGTTAGTTATTAATTATTATTAAATATATTAAGAAGTACGTCTTTAAATGTTCTATGAAAAAACTTTAATAAATATGAAAATCAAAAATGATAGAGCACACAATTTTTTGAACCAAAATTTGAACTTGAATAAAGAGCAAAACTTTAAAACTTTTTTCATAGATTATTGCCATAATAACGACGTTAATTTTATAAAAAGAACAGTGCTTTCAAGAGTGATGAATAAATCTTTTGAATCCAAGACTCATAAATTTCAAGAATGGTAAAGATTAAAAGAAATACTCGTAACATCCTTCAAGAATTCTTTCGTGTCTTGCTGAATGCCTAGCAAGGGAAAATATCCTCCCTTTCAATGCAAAATTAGTACTTCTATTGTACAATTTGCCTGGAGCATGGTTTATATAACCCATTTTGAGACACAAATGTTTCTTCAATAGGCTATTGTTGCCAGATATAACGCTTCTCTTTGTAACGTAACTCGGGTAACTGTTAGCACTAAACCTACCGACATCTTACTGCTTGATTTGATCGTAAAACTTCTATTAACAATACGGACAAGCCTAAAATCTACTTTCACATAGAGAAACACTTGCACTTTCTTACGGAATACTAACAATTGAACAGAACCGAAATCCATAGAAATAATAATAATAAAAAAAAATATTCTTCAGATAATCTGTGAGAAGTTTCTCTTAAAACACATTGCACAGTAAAACGATAAATGAACCATGGTGGTAATAAAACAGAATATTATGCATTTACACCACATCGGTCCAACTCTTCGACATTGTTCCAAGCAAATAGGAATGGTTCCATTATGTCTTCATTGAGAGTAGGCAGTAGATAGTAAAAATGTTGCTGACTGTTATCAATTGACGGGTTGCATATTCTCTACAAAATGTCGTCCAAGAAATCTGAAAAATCGAAGCAGCATTAAAAAAAAAATCCTTTTAGATGAGGGGAAGGGGCTCTCTAAATAAATCCTTTATCACTTTTTATTGCCTCTGCTTTCTTATTGGCCACATGTTCAAATTCTAATTTCTCATTGGTATTTTCTTCATAACAGCTTGACTTATATAGGCATTCACCAGGATTCTTATTCTTAGATTTTAAATCCAAAGGCTCTTAAGTTTTGCTGGCTATAGTTTTCTGTTTGAAAGGTCTAGCAACTCGAGGGAAGTGCACTGCGCAGAGAACTTGAGTAGACCTTATTAATATTTATTTAATTAAATAAATGTTGATTGCTTTAATGAAAGATTTTATCATCCAGTTTCTTTAATATGTTATTGAAATTTGCAATTGAATTCCTGCAGTCAAAGTAATTAATATTATATTTATGAGAAAATTGATGAGCTTAATATGGATTCAAATTCTGACTATTCTGACTGTGATGAATTAATGTTATCGTCTGAAGATGAATACTCTGAAAGTGAATCTGACGATGATACTTTAAATGCGGCTCGCTGTTGGTGTCCTATTGACTTGCAAGCACTTTCACCTGCTCCTCCCAAATTTGCAATTTACTTCGACTCCTGGTATCAGTTCAGCGGCAAAAAATTTCCTTGGGGACTCAGATGATCCGATGATGTTTTTCAGCATATTTTTTGATAATGCAGTGATGAGTTTCATTATGGAAGAAACAAATAGATACGCCGAAGACTTTTTCAACAAAACCGATTTGACACCATCATCGAGAGCATTAAATTGGAAAAATACGGATATAAAAGAGTTACATCTATTTTTTGGTTTACTTTTACTTCAAGGAATAATGCCAAAATCTGTGGAAGCAACGTACTGGAGCATAAGACCCATTTTAAACACTCCTTTCTTTGGACAAATCATGAGTGAGAAAAGATTCAGTTTGCTAATGAAATTTCTTCATTTTGAGAATTCAGATGAATTCAATAAAAATACGCATCCAAATGCAAAGTTAAGAAAAATTTTTGATATCCATAACATGCTGGTTGAGAGATTTAAATCTGCTTATACACCCAATCAATCTGTAACAATAGACGAGTCTTTGCTTGCTTTCAAGGGTTTACTTGCATGGAAGCAATACATTCCAACTAAAAGAGCTAGATTCGGAATTAAATTTTTCCAACTCTGTGAATCAGAAAGCGGTTACATTTGGAATTCTATTATCTATACCGGTAAAGGAACCCTTTTCATGGAAGAATACGAACAATTTGGATTATCTACAAAATGTGTACTGACTTTAATCCATGAACTTAAAAATAAAGGATATCAGCTAACAACAGACAATTTTTATACTTCTCCGGAAGTGGCCGAAATTCTTCTTCAATATAAAACTGATTTGATAGGAACTGTTAGAGGAAACAGAAAAGGGTTACCGGTGGAATTTAAGAACACAAAATTGAAAAAGTATGAATTGAGAGCATTTCAAAAGGGAAAAATTATGGTACTACAGTGGAAAGACAAGAAGGTTCTAACAATGCTAAGTACCATTCATAATGCTGCATTAGTTAGTGTTGAATCAAAAATATCCACTACAACCAAACAAAAGCCTAAGGTGGTAGTCGATTATAATAGATCTATGGGAGGAGTTGATAAGTCGGATCAGTGCTTAGCATACTATTCTTCACCCAGAAGCCGACAAAGGAAATATTACAAAAAAATATTTCGACATCTACTTGACCAGGCTGTGTGGAATGCTTTTCTGCTTTATAAAAGAAATGGAGGAAGTGTAAATCATCTGGAATTTAGAATGCGATTGATAGAGAGATTATGTGAGGAAGGAAGAGGATTACCATCGTCTAAAGTCCCAAAGAGTATTGAAAATGTGGGAAGATTGACGGGCAGACATTTTCCGTCTTTATTTGCTCCAACAGAAAACAAAAAATACTCTGCTAGGAGATGTGTCATGTGTTGCTCAAAAACAAATGCAAATGGTAAAAGAGTGAGAAGAGAAACACGTTTTGAATGTGTAATCTGCAAAGTGGGTTTATGCGCTGCTCCATGTTTTGAGATATATCACACTCAATCTGTTTTTTAAATTTCCTTACATGTAATTGCAGTGGATGAAATATTGTAAAACTTGCTCATGATCACATTTATCTTTCAAATATTGAATTATGCCTTTTTATAAATTTCATCTAAAAATTTTGCTGTATTTTAAGTTCGTATTTTTTTTTCAGTATTTATAGCTTCATGTTAATATTCTCACTTTTAAGAATTCTGTAATGATACGTGGAATTTGGCAGTTATTTTCTAATTTTGTCACTTTTCAAAGAAAGTATACAAACTATTTCTGATGAAAAACTTTTAATAATCGCTTAATTATTTTTTTAAAAATATTTCTAGTAAAAAATAAACAGATTTTATGCAGTACTGTTTGTGTTATATTTATTAATCTTAGAAATTTTATTATATTTAAAATTTCTTCTAGAAGACATTTTAAAATATTTATATTCTACAGATTATCAGCAGCTTTGTTGCAGATATATATAAAAAAATGTGTCATCTGTTAGGTAGTAACTTTTATTTATAATTGCATTCATTTACTTTCATTTTTAAGTTTGCATGTAAATCAGTATTCATTATTAAGTTCTGTATCCACAGCCTTGGGATACGTTCAAACAGCTAGAAATCGTATCAGCCTTTAAATGCATTTGTTTAATTTCATTAAATAGCTAATACTGTTTTAATGCAAAGCAATAATTATAATCACACAGATACAATTTATTCTTTCCATTTTTCAAAGCAATATCTATTAAATTCACTCATCATCGAATTTTGTTGAATATAAATAAATATTTCTATAATAGTTCCCCATTTATTAAATATATTTTCTTTCTTTCATATAATAAACTTTTTTTAATAGTCCTTATTATTTCTATGTTATTTTTTTTTTCATTTATACTTTTCGCAGCCCGTCACAAGACACAAAACTTCTTCCCATTTCAATGTGGTTTTTTTATAGAGATTTTAAATATATATTTATAATATAATTATATATTTTAAAAATATAATTTCTAATTGTTTTTTTTAAATATTTATAAAAGAAACGTTTTTTCCCTTCCCGAGCCCCTTTCCCGAAAAAAAGACAAATATGATTTGCAAAAAGCAGTAAACAGCGCTTGTATTAAAATAGTGAAATAAAAAATAATATTAAGCAGTAAAAAGAATAATAGTAACAACATTTATTAAGATACTTTAAATAAAAACGTTTATAAAAATAATTAAAAACACTTTTACTATAGTTCACTCTAAACTATAAAAAATAAATATATAATTAGATCCAAAAGTTTCCAAATGTGCCTTTCATTACGTATTAAATACTTCGCCAAAATCTATATACAAAGCCTAAGCAATAATTAAAATTACATTTATAAATAAATATTTGTCTCGATTAATAAGTGGAATGAAAATAAATTTTAAAAAATTATATAAGGATTTTTTTTATATTTTACTGCGTTTTAAAAAATGTATTATTAAAAGTTCAAACGTATTTTTTTAATATTTCATCAACCAAGTACTGAAAATTCAAATCTGTTTTTGCGAGCTAATCACAGTCATTAACTGTTATACATGATTATGACATGTAAATATGAGGGATTCCCTACCTTTAATAAGTATGATAGTTTTCACCTGTATATTAAATTTGCTGTGAAATAATGAAATATTCAAATCAATAATGAAGTATACAGCTCATATCACCAATCGATCCTGCAATCGTGAATTCTTGCGAAGAACGTTATTTCCACTTCTCGTGAGTTCATTCCCCTAATTGGAGGGACCACCCAAATTCTAACTGTCAGCGAAAACCACAAAATGACCTTAACAAGCAGATGACCCACCTCGTTTATTGCCTTTAAGGGGGAAAGCATTGACGACTTTCTACGTTGGAGCCGGGATTCAAACAGTTTGCGGAAAGCAACTTCCTACGTTCCAGCCGGGATTCGAACGACACGTTGGAGCGACTTCCTACGTTCCAGCCGGGATTCGAAAGATACGTTGGAGCGACTTTCTACGTTCCAGCCGGTTGAAGAGTTAAAAGCACAATGCTAAGAATATTAATTAATTCTGCGCATGTGCGCGAACTTGACTCTTAAAATTCCGTAAAAATATAGAAATATTTTATATTTATCATATTGTTTTGAAATATATGATTTGGAATGATTCATAGTAACTCTATGAATAATGGAGATATAAAGATAAAATTTATTTAAAAAAAAGAAAAATTATAAAATCTTTATCGATTTCGAGATTCGAACAGACCAGCAAAATACAATGACACACTCTGCCGATCTAGCCACCAAGATGCGTACATAGAGAGCTTCTGAAGGGTCAAAGATTCTCATTACGACTCGGCAATAAGTTTTAACTATTGTGTAAATCTGGTTTTAAAAGCACAATGCTAAGAATATTAATAGATTCTGCGCATGTGCGGGAACTTGACTCTTAAAATTCCGATAAAATATAGAAATATTTTAAATTTATAATATTGTTTTGAAATATATGATTTGGAATGATTCATAGTAACTCTATGAATAATGGAAAATAAAGATAAAATTTATTTAAAAAAAAGAAAAATTATAAATTATTTGTCGATCTCGAGATTCGAACAGAAGACAGCAAAATACAATGACACACCCTGCCCATATAGCCACCAAGACTCGTACCTCGAGAGCTTCTGAATGGTCAAAGACTCTTATTACGACTCGGCAATAAGTTTTAAGTATTGTGTAAATCTGGTTTTAAAAGCACAATGCTAAGAATATTAATTGATTCTGCGCATGTGCGGGAACATGACTCTTAAAATTCCGATAAAATATAGAAATATTTTAAATTTATAATATTTTTTTGAAATATATGATTTGGAATGATTCATAGTAACTCTATGAATAATGGAGATATAAAGATAAAATTTATTTAAAAAAAAGAAAAATTATAAATTATTTGTCGATTTCGAGATTCGAACAGAAGACCAGCAAAATACAATGAATCACCCTGCCGATCTAGCCACCAAGACTCGTATCTCGAGAGCTTCTGAAGGGTCAAAGATTCTCATTACGACTCGGCAATAAGTTTTAAGTATTGTGTAAATCTGGTTTTAAAAGCACAATGCTAAGAATATTAATTGATTCTGCGCATGTGCGGGAACATGACTCTTAAAATTCCGATAAAATTTAGAAATATTTTAAATTTATAATATTGTTTTGAAATATATGATTTGGAATGATTCATAGTAACTCTATGAATAATGGAAAAATAAAGATAAAATTTATTTAAAAAAAAGAAAAATTATAAATTATTTGTCGATCTCGAGATTCGAACAGAAGACAGCAAAATACAATGACACACCCTGCCGATCTAGCCACCAAGAGTCGTACCTCGAGAGCTTCTGAAGGGTCAAAGATTCTCATTACGACTCGGTAATCAGTTTTAAGTATTGTGTAAATCTGGTTTTAAAAGCACAATGCTAAGAATATTAATTAATTCTGCGCATGTGCGGGAACATGACTCTTAAAATTCCGATAAAATATAGAAATATTTTAAATTTATAACATTGTTTTGAAATATATGATGTGGAATGATTCATAGTAACTCTATGAATAATGGAGATATAAAGATAAAATTTATTTAAAAAAAAGAAAAATTATAAATTATTTGTCGATTTCGAGATTCGAACAGAAGACCAGCAAAATACAATGACTCACCCTGCCGATCTAGCCACCAAGACTCGTATCTGGAGAGCTTCTGAAGGGTCAAAAATTCTCATTACGACTCGGCAATAAGTTTTAAGTATTGTGTAAATCTGGTTTTAAAAGCACAATGCTAAGAATATTAATTGATTATGCGCATGTGCGCGAACTTGACTCCTAAAATTCCGTAAAAATATAGATATATTTTAAATTTATAATATTGTTTTGAAATATATGATTTGGAATGATTTATAGTAACTTTATGAATAATAGAGAAATAAAGATAAAATTTATTTAAAAGAAAGAAAATTATAAAATCATTGTCGATCTCGAGATTCGAACAGACCAGCAAAATACAATGACACACTCTGCCGATCTAGCCACCAAGATGCGTACATCGAGAGCTTCTGAAGGGTCAAAGATTCTCATTACGACTCGGCAATAAGTTTTAAGTATTGTGTAAATCTGGTCTTAAAAGCACAATGCTAAGAATATTAATAGATTCTGCGCATGTGCGGGAACTTGACTCTTAAAATTCCGATAAAATATAGAAATATTTTAAATTTATAATATTGTTTTGAAATATATGATTTGGAATGATTCATAGTAACTCTAAAAATAATGGAAAAATAAAGATAAAATTTATTTAAAAAAAAGAAAAATTATAAATTATTTGTCGATCTCGAGATTCGAACAGAAGACAGCAAAATTCAATGACACACCCTGCCGACCTACCCACCAAGACGCGTACCTGAGAGCTTCTAAAGGGTCAAAGATTCTCATTACGACTCGGCAATAAGTTTTAAGTATTGTGTAAATCTGGTTTTAAAAGCACAATGCTAAGAATATTAATTGATTCTGCGCATGTGCGCGAACTTGACTCTTAAAATTCCGAAAAAATATAGAAATATTTTAAATTTATAATATTGTTTAGAAATATATGATTTGGAATGAAACATAGTAACTCTATCAATAATAGAGAAATAAAGATAAAATTTATTTTAAAAAAAGAAAAATTATAAATTATTTGTCGATCTCGAGATTCGAACAGAAGACAGCAAAATACAATGACACACCCTGCCGACCTACCCACCAAGACGCGTACCTGAGAGCTTCTAAAGTATCAAAGATTCTCATTACGACTCGGCAATAAGTTTGAAGTATTGTGTAAATCTGGTTTTAAAAGCACAATGCTAAGAATATAAATTGATTCTGCGCATGTGCGCGAACTTGACTCTTAAAATTCCGATAAAATATAGAAATATTTTTAATTTATAATATTGTTTTGAAATATATGATTTAGAAGGATTCATAGTAACTCTATGAATAATGGAAAAATAAAGATAAAATTTATTTAAAAAAAAGAAAAATTATGAAATCTTTGTCGATCTCGAGATTCGAACAGAAGACAAGCAAAATACAATAAAACACCCTGCCGATCTACCAACCAAGACGCGTACCTCGAGAGCTTCTGAAGGGTCAAAGATTCTCATTACGACTCGGCAAAAAGTTTTAAGTATTGTGTAAATCTGATTTTAAAAGCACAATGAAAATTATTAATTGATTCTGCGCATGTGCGCGAACTTGACTCTTAAAATTCCGATAAAATATAGAAATATTTTTAATTTATAATATTGTTTTGAAATATATGATTTGGAAGGTTTCATAGTAACTCTATGAATAATGGAAAAATAAAGATAAAATTTATTTAAAAAAAAGAAAAATTATAAAATCTTTGTCCATCTCGAGATTCGAACAGAAGACAAGCAAAATACAATGACACACCCTGCCGATCTAGCCACCAAGACGCGTACCTCGAGAGCTTCTGAAGGGTCAAAGATTCTCATTACCACTCGGCAAAAAGTTTTAAGTATTGTGTAAATCTGATTTTAAAAGCACAATGCTAAGAATATTAATAGATTCTGCGCATGTGCGGGAACATTACTCTTAAAATTCCGATAAAATATAGAAATATTTTAAATTTATAATATTGTTTTGAAATATATGATTTGGAAGGATTCATAGTAACTCTATGAATAATGGAAAAATAAAGATAAAATTTATTTAAAAAAAAGAAAAATTATAAAATCTTTGTCGATCTCGAAATTCGAACAGACCAGCAAAATACAATGACACACTCTGCCGATCTAGCCACCAAGACGCGAACCTCGAGAGCTTCTGAAGGGTCAAAGATTCTCATTACGACTCGGCAATAAGTTTTAAGTATTGTGTAAATCTGGTCTTAAAAGCACAATGCTAAGAATATTAATTGATTCTGCGCATGTGCGCGAATTTGACTCTTAAAATTCCGATAAAATATAGAAATATTTTTAATTTATAATATTGTTTTGAAATATATGATTTGGAAGGATTCATAGTAACTCTATGAATAATGGAAAAATAAAGATAAAATTTATTTAAAAAAAAGAAAAATTATAAAATCTTTGTCGATCTCGAGATTCGAACAGAAGACAAGCAAAATACAATGACACACCCTGCCGATCTAGCCACCAAGACGCGTACCTCGAGAGCTTCTGAAGGGTCAAAGATTCTCATTACGACTCGGCAAAAAGTTTTAAGTATTGTGTAAATCTGGTCTTAAAAGCACAATGCTAAGAATATTAATAAATTCTGCGCATGTGCGCGAACTTGACTCTTAAAATTCCGATAAAATATAGAAATATTTTAAATTTATAATATTGTTTTGAAATATATAATTTGGAATGATTCATAGTAACTCTATGAATAATGGAGAAATATAGATAAAATTTATTTAAAAAAAAGAAAAATTATAAAATCTTTGTCGATCTCGAGATTCGAATAGAAGACCAGCAAAATACAATGACACACTCTGCCGATCTAGCCACCAAGACGCGTACCTGAGAGCTTCTAAAGGGTCAAAGATTCTCATTACGACTCGGCAATAAGTTTTAAGTATTGTGTAAATCTGGTTTTAAAAGCACAATGCTAAGAATATTAATTGATTCTGCGCATGTGCGCGAACTTGACTCTTAAAATTCCGATAAAATATAGAAATATTTTTAATTTATAATATTGTTTTGAAATATATGATTTGGAAGGATTCATAGTAACTCTATGAATAATGGAAAAATAAAGATAAAATTTATTTAAAAAAAAGAAAAATTATAAAATCTTTGTCGATCTCGAGATTCGAACAGAAGACAAGCAAAATACAACTACACACCCTGCCGACCTACCCACCAAGACGCGTACCTCGAGAGCTTCTGAAGGGTCAAAGATTCTCATTACGACTCGGCAAAAAGTTTTAAGTATTGTGTAAATCTGATTTTAAAAGCACAATGCTAAGAATATTAATAGAGTCTGCGCATGTGCGGGAACATGACTCTTAAAATTCCGATAAAATATAGAAATATTTTAAATTTATAATATTGTTTTGAAATATATGATTTGGAATGATTCATAGTAACTCTATGAATAATGGAAAAATAAAGATAAAATTTATTTTAAAAAAAGAAAAATTATAAATTATTTGTCGATCTCGAAATTCGAACAGACCAGCAAAATACAATGACACACTCTGCCGATCTAGCCACCAAGACGCGAACCTCGAGAGCTTCTGAAGGGTCAAAGATTCTCATTACGACTCGGCAATAAGTTTTAAGTATTGTGTAAATCTGGTCTTAAAAGCACAATGCTAAGAATATTAATTGATTCTGCGCATGTGCGCGAACTTGACTCTTAAAATTCCGATAAAATATAGAAATATTTTTAATTTATAATATTGTTTTGAAATATATGATTTGGAATGATTCATAGTAACTCTATGAATAATGGAGAAATAAAGATAAAATTTATTTTAAAAAAAGAAAAATTATAAATTATTTGTCGATCTCGAAATTCGAACAGACCAGCAAAATACAATGACACACTCTGCCGATCTAGCCACCAAGACGCGAACCTCGAGAGCTTCTGAAGGGTCAAAGATTCTCATTTCGACTCGGCAATAAGTTTTAAGTATTGTGTAAATCTGGTCTTAAAAGCACAATGCTAAGAATATTAATAGATTCTGCGCATGTGCGGGAACATTACTCTTAAAATTCCGATAAAATATAGAAATATTTTAAATTTATAATATTGTTTTGAAATATATGATTTGGAAGGATTCATAGTAACTCTATGAATAATGGAAAAATAAAGATAAAATTTATTTAAAAAAAAGAAAAATTATAAAATCTTTGTCGATCTCGAAATTCGAACAGACCAGCAAAATACAATGACACACTCTGCCGATCTAGCCACCAAGACGCGTACCTGAGAGCTTCTAAAGGGTCAAAGATTCTCATTACGACTCGGCAATAAGTTTTAAGTATTGTGTAAATCTGGTTTTAAAAGCACAATGCTAAGACTATTAATTGATTCTGCGCATGTGCGCGAACTTGACTCTTAAAATTCCGATAAAATATAGAAATATTTTAAATTTATAATATTGTTTTGAAATATATGATTTGGAAGGATTCATAGTAACTCTATGAATAATGGAAAAATAAAGATAAAATTTATTTAAAAAAAAGAAAAATTATAAAATCTTTGTAGATCTCGAGATTCGAACAGAAGACAAGCAAAATACAATGACACACCCTGCCGATCTAGCCACCAAGACGCGTACCTCGAGAGCTTCTGAAGGGTCAAAGATTCTCATTACGACTCGGCAATAAGTTTTAAGTATTGTGTAAATCTGGTCTTAAAAGCACAATGCTAAGAATATTAATAGATTCTGCGCATGTGCGCGAACTTGACTCTTAAAATTCCGATAAAATATAGAAATATTTTAAATTTATAATATTGTTTTGAAATATATAATTTGGAATGATTCATAGTAACTCTATGAATAATGGAGAAATATAGATAAAATTTATTTAAAAAAAAGAAAAATTATAAAATCTTTGTCGATCTCGAGATTCGAACAGAAGACCAGCAAAATACAATGACACACTATGCCGATCTAGCCACCAAGACGCGTACCTCGAGAGCTTCTGAAGGGTCAAAGATTCTCATTACGACTCGGCAATAAGTTTTAAGTATTGTGTAAATCTGGTTTTAAAAGCACAATGCTAAGAATATTAATTGATTCTGCGCATGTGCGCGAATTTGACTCTTAAAATTCCGATAAAATATAGAAATATTTTTAATTTATAATATTGTTTTGAAATATATGATTTGGAAGGATTCATAGTAACTCTATGAATAATGGAAAAATAAAGATAAAATTTATTTAAAAAAAAGAAAAATTATAAAATCTTTGTCGATCTCGAGATTCGAACAGAAGACAAGCAAAATACAATGACACACCCTGCCGATCTAGCCACCAAGACGCGTACCTCGAGAGCTTCTGAAGGGTCAAAGATTCTCATTACGACTCGGCAAAAAGTTTTAAGTATTGTGTAAATCTGGTCTTAAAAGCACAATGCTAAGAATATTAATAAATTCTGCGCATGTGCGCGAACTTGACTCTTAAAATTCCGATAAAATATAGAAATATTTTAAATTTATAATATTGTTTTGAAATATATAATTTGGAATGATTCATAGTAACTCTATGAATAATGGAGAAATATAGATAAAATTTATTTAAAAAAAAGAAAAATTATAAAATCTTTGTCGATCTCGAGATTCGAATAGAAGACCAGCAAAATACAATGACACACTCTGCCGATCTAGCCACCAAGACGCGTACCTGAGAGCTTCTAAAGGGTCAAAGATTCTCATTACGACTCGGCAATAAGTTTTAAGTATTGTGTAAATCTGGTTTTAAAAGCACAATGCTAAGAATATTAATTGATTCTGCGCATGTGCGCGAACTTGACTCTTAAAATTCCGATAAAATATAGAAATATTTTTAATTTATAATATTGTTTTGAAATATATGATTTGGAAGGTTTCATAGTAACTCTATGAATAATGGAAAAATAAAGATAAAATTTATTTAAAAAAAAGAAAAATTATAAATTATTTGTCGATCTCGAGATTCGAACAGAAGACCAGCAAAATACAATGACACACTATGCCGATCTAGCCACCAAGACGCGTACCTCGAGAGCTTCTGAAGGGTCAAAGATTCTCATTACGACTCGGCAATAAGTTTTAAATATTGTGTAAATCTGGTTTTAAAAGCACAATGCTAAAAATATTAATTGATTCTGCGCATGTGCGCGAATTTGACTCTTAAAATTCCGATAAAATATAGAAATATTTTTAATTTATAATATTGTTTTGAAATATATGATTTGGAAGGATTCATAGTAACTCTATGAATAATGGAAAAATAAAGATAAAATTTATTTAAAAAAAAGAAAAATTATAAAATCTTTGTCGATCTCGAGATTCGAACAGAAGACAAGCAAAATACAATGACACACCCTGCCGACCTAGCCACCAAGACGCGTACCTCGAGAGCATCTGAAGGGTCAAAGATTCTCATTACGACTCGGCAAAAAGTTTTAAGTATTGTGTAAATCTGGTCTTAAAAGCACAATGCTAAGAATATTAATAAATTCTGCGCATGTGCGCGAACTTGACTCTTAAAATTCCGATAAAATATAGAAATATTTTAAATTTATAATATTGTTTTGAAATATATAATTTGGAATGATTCATAGTAACTCTATGAATAATGGAGAAGTATAGATAAAATTTATTTAAAAAAAAGAAAAATTATAAAATCTTTGTCGATCTCGAGATTCGAATAGAAGACCAGCAAAATACAATGACACACTCTGCCGATCTAGCCACCAAGACGCGTACCTGAGAGCTTCTAAAGGGTCAAAGATTCTCATTACGACTCGGCAATAAGTTTTAAGTATTGTGTAAATCTGGTTTTAAAAGCACAATGCTAAGAATATTAATTGATTCTGCGCATGTGCGCGAACTTGACTCTTAAAATTCCGATAAAATATAGAAATATTTTTAATTTATAATATTGTTTTGAAATATATGATTTGGAAGGTTTCATAGTAACTCTATGAATAATGGAAAAATAAAGATAAAATTTATTTTAAAAAAAGAAAAATTATAAAATCTTTGTCCATCTCGAGATTCGAACAGAAGACAAGCAAAATACAATGACACACCCTGCCGATCTAGCCACCAAGACGCGTACCTCGAGAGCTTCTGAAGGGTCAAAGATTCTCATTACCACTCGGCAAAAAGTTTTAAGTATTGTGTAAATCTGATTTTAAAAGCACAATGCTAAGAATATTAATAGATTCTGCGCATGTGCGGGAACATTACTCTTAAAATTCCGATAAAATATAGAAATATTTTAAATTTATAATATTGTTTTGAAATATATGATATAGAATGATTCATAGTAACTCTATGAATAATGGAGATATAAAGATAAAATTTATATAAAAAAAAGAAAAATTATAAATTATTTGTCGATCTCGAGATTCGAACAGAAGACCAGCAAAATACAATGACACACCCTTCCGATCTAGCCACCAAGACTCGTATCTCGAGAGCTTCTGAAGGGTCAAAGATTCTCATTACGACTCGGAAATAAGTTTTAAGTATTGTGTAAATCTGGTTTTAAAAGCACAATGCTAAGACTATTAATTGATTCTGCGCATGTGCGCGAACTTGACTCTTAAAATTCCGATAAAATATAGAAATATTTTAAATTTATAATATTGTTTTGAAATATATGATTTGGAAGGATTCATAGTAACTCTATGAATAATGGAAAAATAAAGATAAAATTTATTTAAAAAAAAGAAAAATTATAAAATCTTTGTCGATCTCGAAATTCGAACAGACCAGCAAAATACAATGACACACTCTGCCGATCTAGCCACCAAGACGCGAACCTCGAGAGCTTCTGAAGGGTCAAAGATTCTCATTACGACTCGGCAATAAGTTTTAAGTATTGTGTAAATCTGGTCTTAAAAGCACAATGCTAAGAATATTAATAGATTCTGCGCATGTGCGCGAACTTGACTCTTAAAATTCCGATAAAATATAGAAATATTTTAAATTTATAATATTGTTTTGAAATATATAATTTGGAATGATTCATAGTAACTCTATGAATAATGGAGAAATATAGATAAAATTTATTTAAAAAAAGAAAAATTATAAAATCTTTGTCGATCTCGAGATTCGAATAGAAGACCAGCAAAATACAATGACACACTCTGCCGATCTAGCCACCAAGACGCGTACCTGAGAGCTTCTAAAGGGTGAAAGATTCTCATTACGACTCGGCAATAAGTTTTAAGTATTGTGTAAATCTGGTTTTAAAAGCACAATGCTAAGAATATTAATTGATTCTGCGCATGTGCGCGAACTTGACTCTTAAAATTCCGATAAAATATAGAAATATTTTTAATTTATAATATTGTTTTGAAATATATGATTTGGAAGGTTTCATAGTAACTCTATGAATAATGGAAAAATAAAGATAAAATTTATTTAAAAAAAAGAAAAATTATAAAATCTTTGTCCATCTCGAGATTCGAACAGAAGACAAGCAAAATACAATGACACACGCTGCCGATCTAGCCACCAAGACGCGTACCTCGAGAGCTTCTGAAGGGTCAAAGATTCTCATTACCACTCGGCAAAAAGTTTTAAGTATTGTGTAAATCTGATTTTAAAAGCCCAATGCTAAGAATATTAATAGATTCTGCGCATGTGCGGGAACATTACTCTTAAAATTCCGATAAAATATAGAAATATTTTAAATTTATAATATTGTTTTGAAATATATGATATAGAATGATTCATAGTAACTCTATGAATAATGGAGAAATATAGATAAAATTTATTTAAAAAAAAGAAAAATTATAAAATCTTTGTCGATCTCGAGATTCGAATAGAAGACCAGCAAAATACAATGACACACTCTGCCGATCTAGCCACCAAGACGCGTACCTGAGAGCTTCTAAAGGGTCAAAGATTCTCATTACGACTCGGCAATAAGTTTTAAGTATTGTGTAAATCTGGTTTTAAAAGCACAATGCTAAGACTATTAATTGATTCTGCGCATGTGCGCGAACTTGACTCTTAAAATTCCGATAAAATATAGAAATATTTTAAATTTATAATATTGTTTTGAAATATATGATTTGGAAGGATTCATAGTAACTCTATGAATAATGGAAAAATAAAGATAAAATTTATTTAAAAAAAAGAAAAATTATAAAATCTTTGTAGATCTCGAGATTCGAACAGAAGACAAGCAAAATACAATGACACACCCTGCCGATCTAGCCACCAAGACGCGTACCTCGAGAGCTTCTGAAGGGTCAAAGATTCTCATTACGACTCGGCAATAAGTTTTAAGTATTGTGTAAATCTGGTCTTAAAAGCACAATGCTAAGAATATTAATAGATTCTGCGCATGTGCGCGAACTTGACTCTTAAAATTCCGATAAAATATAGAAATATTTTAAATTTATAATATTGTTTTGAAATATATAATTTGGAATGATTCATAGTAATTCTATGAATAATGGAGAAATATAGATAAAATTTATTTTAAAAAAAGAAAAATTATAAAATCTTTGTCGATCTCGAGATTCGAACAGAAGACCAGCAAAATACAATGACACACTATGCCGATCTAGCCACCAAGACGCGTACCTCGAGAGCTTCTGAAGGGTCAAAGATTCTCATTACGACTCGGCAATAAGTTTTAAGTATTGTGTAAATCTGGTTTTAAAAGCACAATGCTAAGAATATTAATTGATTCTGCGCATGTGCGCGAATTTGACTCTTAAAATTCCGATAAAATATAGAAATATTTTTAATTTATAATATTGTTTTGAAATATATGATTTGGAAGGATTCATAGTAACTCTATGAATAATGGAAAAATAAAGATAAAATTTATTTAAAAAAAAGAAAAATTATAAAATCTTTGTCGATCTCGAGATTCGAACAGAAGACAAGCAAAATACAATTACACACCCTGCCGATCTAGCCACCAAGACGCGTACCTCGAGAGCTTCTGAAGGGTCAAAGATTCTCATTACGACTCGGCAAAAAGTTTTAAGTATTGTGTAAATCTGGTCTTAAAAGCACAATGCTAAGAATATTAATAAATTCTGCGCATGTGCGCGAACTTGACTCTTAAAATTCCGATAAAATATAGAAATATTTTAAATTTATAATATTGTTTTGAAATATATAATTTGGAATGATTCATAGTAACTCTATGAATAATGGAGAAATATAGATAAAATTTATTTTAAAAAAAGAAAAATTATAAAATCTTTGTCGATCTCGAGATTCGAATAGAAGACCAGCAAAATACAATGACACACTCTGCCGATCTAGCCACCAAGACGCGTACCTGAGAGCTTCTAAAGTGTCAAAGATTCTCATTACGACTCGGCAATAAGTTTTAAGTATTGTGTAAATCTGGTTTTAAAAGCACAATGCTAAGAATATTAATTGATTCTGCGCATGTGCGCGAACTTGACTCTTAAAATTCCGATAAAATATAGAAATATTTTAAATTTATAATATTGTTTTGAAATATATGATTTGGAAGGTTTCATAGTAACTCTATCAATAATAGAGAAATAAAGATAAAATTTATTTTAAAAAAAGAAAAATTATAAATTATTTGTCGATCTCGAGATTCGAACAGAAGACAGCAAAATACAATGACACACCCTGCCGACCTACCCACCAAGACGCGTACCTGAGAGCTTCTAAAGGGTCAAAGATTCTCATTACGACTCGGCAATAAGTTTTAAGTATTGTGTAAATCTGGTTTTAAAAGCACAATGCTAAGAATATTAATTGATTCTGCGCATGTGCGCGAACTTGACTCTTAAAATTCCGATAAAATATAGAAATATTTTAAATTTATAATATTGTTTTGAAATATATAATTTGGAATGATTCATAGTAACTCTATGAATAATGGAGAAATATAGATAAAATTTATTTAAAAAAAAAAAAATTATAAAATCTTTGTCGATCTCGAGATTCGAACAGAAGACCAGCAAAATACAATGACACACTCTGCCGATCTAGCCACCAAGACGCGTACCTCGAGAGCTTCTGAAGGGTCAAAGATTCTCATTACGACTCGGCAATAAGTTTTAAGTATTGTGTAAATCTGGTTTTAAAAGCACAATGCTAAGAATATTAATTGATTCTGGGCATGTGCGCGAACTTGACTCTTAAAATTCCGATAAAATATAGAACTATTTTAAATTTATAATATTGTTTTGAAATATATGATTTGGAAGGATTCATAGTAACTCTATGAATAATGGAGAAATATAGATAAAATTTATTTTAAAAAAAGAAAAATTATAAAATCTTTGTCGATCTCGAGATTCGAACAGAAGACCAGCAAAATACAATGACACACTCTGCCGATCTAGCCACCAAGACGCGTACCTCGAGAGCTTCTGAAGGGTCAAAGATTCTCATTACGACTCGGCAAAAAGTTTTAAGTATTGTGTAAATCTGGTCTTAAAAGCACAATGCTAAGAATATTAATAAATTCTGCGCATGTGCGCGAACTTGACTCTTAAAATTCCGATAAAATATAGAAATATTTTAAATTTATAATATTGTTTTGAAATATATAATTTGGAATGATTCATAGTAACTCTATGAATAATGGAGAAATATAGATAAAATTTATTTTAAAAAAAGAAAAATTATAAAATCTTTGTCGATCTCGAGATTCGAATAGAAGACCAGCAAAATACAATGACACACTCTGCCGATCTAGCCACCAAGACGCGTACCTGAGAGCTTCTAAAGTGTCAAAGATTCTCATTACGACTCGGCAATAAGTTTTAAGTATTGTGTAAATCTGGTTTTAAAAGCACAATGCTAAGAATATTAATTGATTCTGCGCATGTGCGCGAACTTGACTCTTAAAATTCCGATAAAATATAGAAATATTTTAAATTTATAATATTGTTTTGAAATATATGATTTGGAAGGTTTCATAGTAACTCTATCAATAATAGAGAAATAAAGATAAAATTTATTTTAAAAAAAGAAAAATTATAAATTATTTGTCGATCTCGAGATTCGAACAGAAGACAGCAAAATACAATGACACACCCTGCCGACCTACCCACCAAGACGCGTACCTGAGAGCTTCTAAAGGGTCAAAGATTCTCATTACGACTCGGCAATAAGTTTTAAGTATTGTGTAAATCTGGTTTTAAAAGCACAATGCTAAGAATATTAATTGATTCTGCGCATGTGCGCGAACTTGACTCTTAAAATTCCGATAAAATATAGAAATATTTTAAATTTATAATATTGTTTTGAAATATATAATTTGGAATGATTCATAGTAACTCTATGAATAATGGAGAAATATAGATAAAATTTATTTAAAAAAAAAAAAATTATAAAATCTTTGTCGATCTCGAGATTCGAACAGAAGACCAGCAAAATACAATGACACACTCTGCCGATCTAGCCACCAAGACGCGTACCTCGAGAGCTTCTGAAGGGTCAAAGATTCTCATTACGACTCGGCAATAAGTTTTAAGTATTGTGTAAATCTGGTTTTAAAAGCACAATGCTAAGAATATTAATTGATTCTGGGCATGTGCGCGAACTTGACTCTTAAAATTCCGATAAAATATAGAACTATTTTAAATTTATAATATTGTTTTGAAATATATGATTTGGAAGGATTCATAGTAACTCTATGAATAATGGAGAAATATAGATAAAATTTATTTTAAAAAAAGAAAAATTATAAAATCTTTGTCGATCTCGAGATTCGAACAGAAGACCAGCAAAATACAATGACACACTCTGCCGATCTAGCCACCAAGACGCGTACCTCGAGAGCTACTGAAGGGTCAAAGATTCTCATTACGACTCGGCAATAAGTATTAAGTATTGTGTAAATCTGGTTTTAAAAGCACAATGCTAATAATATTAATTGATTCTGCGCATGTGCGCGAACTTGACTCTTAAAATTCCGATAAAATATAGAAATATTTTATATTTATAATATTGTTTTGAAATATATGATTTGGAATGATTCATAGTAACTCTATGAATAATGGAAAAATAAAGATAAAATTTATTTAAAAAAAAGAAAAATTATAAAATCTTTGTCGATCTCGAGATTCGAACAGAAGACCAGCAAAATACAATGACACACCCTGCCGATCTTGCCACCAAGACGCGTACCTCGAAAGCTTCTGAAGGGTCAAAGATTCTCATTACGACTCGGCAATAAGTTTTAAGTATTGTGTAAATCTGGTTTTAAAAGCACAATGTTAAGAATATTAATAGATTCTGCGCATGTGCGGGAACATGACTCTTAAAATTCCGATAAAATATAGAAATATTTTAAATTTATAATATTGTTTTGAAATATATGATTTGGAATGATTCATAGTAACTCTATGAATAATGGAAAAATAAAGATAAAATTTATTTTAAAAAAAGAAAAATTATAAATTATTTGTCGATCTCGAGATTTGAACAGAAGACAGCAAAATACAATGACACACCCTGCCCATATAGCCACCAAGACTCGTACCTCGAGAGCTTCTGAATGGTCAAAGATTCTCATTTCGACTCGGCAAAAAGTTTTAAGTATTTTGTAAATCTGGTTTTAAAAGCAAAATGCTAAGAATATTAATTGATTCTGCGCATGTGCGCGAACTTGACTCTTAAAATTCCGATAAAATATAGAAATATTTTTAATTTATAATATTGTTTTGAAATATATGATTTGGAAGGTTTCATAGTAACTCTATGAATAATGGAAAAATAAAGATAAAATTTATTTAAAAAAAAGAAAAATTATAAAATCTTTGTCCATCTCGAGATTCGAACAGAAGACAAGCAAAATACAATGACACACCCTGCCGATCTAGCCACCAAGACGCGTACCTCGAGAGCTTCTGAAGGGTCAAAGATTCTCATTACGACTCGGAAATAAGTTTTAAGTATTGTGTAAATCTGGTTTTAAAAGCACAATGCTAAGAATATTAATTGATTCTGCGCATGTGCGCGAACTTGACTCTTAAAATTCCGATAAAATATAGAAATATTTTAAATTTATAATATTGTTTTGAAATATATAATTTGGAATGATTCATAGTAACTCTATGAATAATGGAGAAATATAGATAAAATTTATTTAAAAAAAAAAAATTATAAAATCTTTGTCGATCTCGAGATTCGAACAGAAGACCAGCAAAATACAATGACACACTCTGCCGATCTAGCCACCAAGACGCGTACCTCGAGAGCTTCTGAAGGGTCAAAGATTCTCATTACGACTCGGCAATAAGTTTTAAGTATTGTGTAAATCTGGTTTTAAAAGCACAATGCTAAGAATATTAATTGATTCTGCGCATGTGCGCGAACTTGACTCTTAAAATTCCGATAAAATATAGAAATATTTTAAATTTATAATATTGTTTTGAAATATATGATTTGGAAGGATTCATAGTAACTCTATGAATAATGGAGAAATATAGATAAAATTTATTTTAAAAAAAGAAAAATTATAAAATCTTTGTCGATCTCGAGATTCGAACAGAAGACCAGCAAAATACAATGACACACTCTGCCGATCTAGCCACCAAGACGCGTACCTCGAGAGCTTCTGAAGGGTCAAAGATTCTCATTACGACTCGGCAATAAGTATTAAGTATTGTGTAAATCTGGTTTTAAAAGCACAATGCTAATAATATTAATTGATTCTGCGCATGTGCGCGAACTTGACTCTTAAAATTCCGATAAAATATAGAAATATTTTTAATTTATAATATTGTTTTGAAATATATGATTTGGAAGGATTCATAGTAACTCTATGAATAATGGAAAAATAAAGATAAAATTTATTTAAAAAAAAGAAAAATTATAAAATCTTTGTCGATCTCGAGATTCGAACAGAAGACAAGCAAAATACAATGACACACCCTGCCGATCTAGCCACCAAGACGCGTACCTCGAGAGCTTCTGAAGGGTCAAAGATTCTCATTACGACTCGGCAAAAAGTTTTAAGTATTGTGTAAATCTGGTCTTAAAAGCACAATGCTAATAATATTAATTGATTCTGCGCATGTGCGCGAACTTGACTCTTAAAATTCCGATAAAATATAGAAATATTTTTAATTTATAATATTGTTTTGAAATATATGATTTGGAAGGATTCATAGTAACTCTATGAATAATGGAAAAATAAAGATAAAATTTATTTAAAAAAAAGAAAAATTATAAAATCTTTGTCGATCTCGAGATTCGAACAGAAGACAAGCAAAATACAATGACACACCCTGCCGATCTAGCCACCAAGACGCGTACCTCGAGAGCTTCTGAAGGGTCAAAGATTCTCATTACGACTCGGCAAAAAGTTTTAAGTATTGTGTAAATCTGGTCTTAAAAGCACAATGCTAAGAATATTAATAAATTCTGCGCATGTGCGCGAACTTGACTCTTAAAATTCCGATAAAATATAGAAATATTTTAAATTTATAATATTGTTTTGAAATATATAATTTGGAATGATTCATAGTAACTCTATGAATAATGGAGAAATATAGATAAAATTTATTTAAAAAAAAGAAAAATTATAAAATCTTTGTCGATCTCGAGATTCGAATAGAAGACCAGCAAAATACAATGACACACTCTGCCGATCTAGCCACCAAGACGCGTACCTCGAGAGCTTCTGAAGTGTCAAAGATTCTCATTACGACTCGGCAATAAGTTTTAAGTATTGTGTAAATCTGGTTTTAAAAGCACAATGTTAAGAATATTAATAGATTCTGCGCATGTGCGGGAACATGACTCTTAAAATTCCGATAAAATATAGAAATATTTTATATTTATAATATTGTTTTGAAATATATGATTTGGAATGATTCATAGTATATGAATAATGGAAAAATAAAGATAAAATTTATTTTAAAAAAAGAAAAATTATAAAATCTTTGTCGATCTCGAGATTCGAACAGAAGACCAGCAAAATACAATGACACACCCTGCCGATCTTGCCACCAAGACGCGTACCTCGAAAGCTTCTGAAGGGTCAAAGATTCTCATTACGACTCGGCAATAAGTTTTAAGTATTGTGTAAATCTAGTTTTAAAAGCACAATGTTAAGAATATTAATAGATTCTGCGCATGTGCGGGAACATGACTCTTAAAATTCCGATAAAATATAGAAATATTTTAAATTTATAATATTGTTTTGAAATATATGATTTGGAATGATTCATAGTAACTCTATGAATAATGGAAAAATAAAGATAAAATTTATTTTAAAAAAAGAAAAATTATAAATTATTTGTCGATCTCGAGATTTGAACAGAAGACAGCAAAATACAATGACACACCCTGCCCATATAGCCACCAAGACTCGTACCTCGAGAGCTTCTGAATGGTCAAAGATTCTCATTTCGACTCGGCGAAAAGTTTTAAGTATTGTGTAAATCTGGTTTTAAAAGCAAAATGCTAAGAATATTAATTGATTCTGCGCATGTGCGCGAACTTGACTCTTAAAATTCCGATAAAATATAGAAATATTTTTAATTTATAATATTGTTTTGAAATATATGATTTGGAAGGTTTCATAGTAACTCTATGAATAATGGCAAAATAAAGATAAAATTTATTTAAAAAAAAGAAAAATTATAAATTATTTGACGATCTCGAGATTCGAACAGAAGACAGCAAAATACAATGACACACCCTGCCCATATAGCCACCAAGACTCGTACCGCTAGAGCTTCTAAATGGTCAAAGACTCTCATTACGACTCGGCAATAAGTTTTAAGTATTGTGTAAATCTGGTTTTAAAAGCACAATGCTAAGAATATTAATTGATTCTGCGCATGTGCGTGAACTTGACTCTTAAAATTCCGATAAAATATAGAAATATTTTAAATTTATAATATTGTTTTGAAATATATGATTTGGAATGATTCATAGTAACTCTATGAATAATGGAGAAATAAAGATAAAATTTATTTTAAAAAAAGAAAAATTATAAATTATTTGTCGATCTCGAGAATCGAACAGAAGACCAGCAAAATACCATGACTCATCCTGCCGATCTAGCCACCAAGACGCGTACCTCGAGAGCTTCTGAAGGGTCAAAGATTCTCATTACGACTCGGCAAAAAGTTTTAAGTATTGTGTAAATCTGGTTTTAAAAGCACAATGCTAAGAATATTAATACATTCTGCGCATGTGCGGGAACATGACTCTTAAAATTCCGATAAAATATAGAAATATTTTAAATTTATAATATTGTTTTGAAATATATGATTTGGAATGATTCATAGTAACTCTATGAATAATGGAAAAATAAAGTTAAAATTTATTTTAAAAAAAGAAAAATTATAAATTATTTGTCGATCTCGAGATTCGAACAGAAGACAGCAAAATACAATGACACAACCTGCCGATCTAGCCACCAAGACTCGTACCTCGAGAGATTCTGAAGGGTGAAAGATTCTCATTACGACTCGGCAATAAGTTTTAAGTATTGTGTAAATCTGGTTTTAAAAGCACAATGCTAAGAATATTAATTGATTCTGCGCATGTGCGCGAACTTGACTCTTAAAATTCCGATAAAATATAGAAATATTTTTAATTTATAATATTGTTTTGAAATATATGATTTGGAAGGATTCATAGTAACTCTATGAATAATGGAAAAATAAAGATAAAATTTATTTAAAAAAAAGAAAAATTATAAAATCTTTGTCGATCTCGAGATTCGAACAGAAGACAAGCAAAATACAATGACACACCCTGCCGATCTAGCCACCAAGACGCGTACCTCGAGAGCTTCTGAAGGGTCAAAGATTCTCATTACGACTCGGCAAAAAGTTTTAAGTATTGTGTAAATCTGGTCTTAAAAGCACAATGCTAAGAATATTAATAAATTCTGCGCATGTGCGCGAACTTGACTCTTAAAATTCCGATAAAATATAGAAATATTTTAAATTTATAATATTGTTTTGAAATATATAATTTGGAATGATTCATAGTAACTCTATGAATAATGGAGAAATATAGATAAAATTTATTTAAAAAAAAGAAAAATTATAAAATCTTTGTCGATCTCGAGATTCGAATAGAAGACCAGCAAAATACAATGACACACTCTGCCGATCTAGCCACCAAGACGCGTACCTCGAGAGCTTCTGAAGTGTCAAAGATTCTCATTACGACTCGGCAATAAGTTTTAAGTATTGTGTAAATCTGGTTTTAAAAGCACAATGTTAAGAATATTAATAGATTCTGCGCATGTGCGGGAACATGACTCTTAAAATTCCGATAAAATATAGAAATATTTTATATTTATAATATTGTTTTGAAATATATGATTTGGAATGATTCATAGTATATGAATAATGGAAAAATAAAGATAAAATTTATTTTAAAAAAAGAAAAATTATAAAATCTTTGTCGATCTCGAGATTCGAACAGAAGACCAGCAAAATACAATGACACACCCTGCCGATCTTGCCACCAAGACGCGTACCTCGAAAGCTTCTGAAGGGTCAAAGATTCTCATTACGACTCGGCAATAAGTTTTAAGTATTGTGTAAATCTAGTTTTAAAAGCACAATGTTAAGAATATTAATAGATTCTGCGCATGTGCGGGAACATGACTCTTAAAATTCCGATAAAATATAGAAATATTTTAAATTTATAATATTGTTTTGAAATATATGATTTGGAATGATTCATAGTAACTCTATGAATAATGGAAAAATAAAGATAAAATTTATTTTAAAAAAAGAAAAATTATAAATTATTTGTCGATCTCGAGATTTGAACAGAAGACAGCAAAATACAATGACACACCCTGCCCATATAGCCACCAAGACTCGTACCTCGAGAGCTTCTGAATGGTCAAAGATTCTCATTTCGACTCGGCGAAAAGTTTTAAGTATTGTGTAAATCTGGTTTTAAAAGCAAAATGCTAAGAATATTAATTGATTCTGCGCATGTGCGCGAACTTGACTCTTAAAATTCCGATAAAATATAGAAATATTTTTAATTTATAATATTGTTTTGAAATATATGATTTGGAAGGTTTCATAGTAACTCTATGAATAATGGCAAAATAAAGATAAAATTTATTTAAAAAAAAGAAAAATTATAAATTATTTGACGATCTCGAGATTCGAACAGAAGACAGCAAAATACAATGACACACCCTGCCCATATAGCCACCAAGACTCGTACCGCTAGAGCTTCTAAATGGTCAAAGACTCTCATTACGACTCGGCAATAAGTTTTAAGTATTGTGTAAATCTGGTTTTAAAAGCACAATGCTAAGAATATTAATTGATTCTGCGCATGTGCGTGAACTTGACTCTTAAAATTCCGATAAAATATAGAAATATTTTAAATTTATAATATTGTTTTGAAATATATGATTTGGAATGATTCATAGTAACTCTATGAATAATGGAGAAATAAAGATAAAATTTATTTTAAAAAAAGAAAAATTATAAATTATTTGTCGATCTCGAGAATCGAACAGAAGACCAGCAAAATACCATGACTCATCCTGCCGATCTAGCCACCAAGACGCGTACCTCGAGAGCTTCTGAAGGGTCAAAGATTCTCATTACGACTCGGCAAAAAGTTTTAAGTATTGTGTAAATCTGGTTTTAAAAGCACAATGCTAAGAATATTAATACATTCTGCGCATGTGCGGGAACATGACTCTTAAAATTCCGATAAAATATAGAAATATTTTAAATTTATAATATTGTTTTGAAATATATGATTTGGAATGATTCATAGTAACTCTATGAATAATGGAAAAATAAAGTTAAAATTTATTTTAAAAAAAGAAAAATTATAAATTATTTGTCGATCTCGAGATTCGAACAGAAGACAGCAAAATACAATGACACAACCTGCCGATCTAGCCACCAAGGCTCGTACCTCGAGAGATTCTGAAGGGTGAAAGATTCTCATTACGACTCGGCAATAAGTTTTAAGTATTGTGTAAATCTGGTTTTAAAAGCACAATGCTAAGAATATTAATTGATTCTGCGCATGTGCGCGAACTTGACTCTTAAAATTCCGATAAAATATAGAAATATTTTTAATTTATAATATTGTTTTGAAATATATGATTTGGAAGGATTCATAGTAACTCTATGAATAATGGAAAAATAAAGATAAAATTTATTTAAAAAAAAGAAAAATTATAAAATCTTTGTCGATCTCGAGATTCGAACAGAAGACAAGCAAAATACAATGACACACCCTGCCGATCTAGCCACCAAGACGCGTACCTCGAGAGCTTCTGAAGGGTCAAAGATTCTCATTACGACTCGGCAAAAAGTTTTAAGTATTGTGTAAATCTGATTTTAAAAGCACAATGCTAAGAATATTAATAGAGTCTGCGCATGTGCGGAAACATGACTCTTAAAATTCCGATAAAATATAGAAATATTTTAAATTTATAATATTGTTTTGAAATATATGATTTGGAATGATTCATAGTAACTCTATGAATAATGGAGAAATAAAGATAAAATTTATTTATAAAAAAAGAAAAATTATAAATTATTTGTCGATCTCGAGATTCGAACAGAAGACCAGCAAAATACAATGACACACCCTGCCGATCTAGTCACCAAGACTCGTACCTCGAGAGCTTCTGAAGGGTCAAAGATTCTCATTACGACTCGGCAATAAGTTTTAAGTATTGGTAAATCTGGTTTTAAAAGCACAATGCTAAGAATATTAATTGATTTTGCGCATGTGCGCGAACTTGACTTTTAAAATTCCGATAAAATATAGAAATATTTTAAATTTATAATATTGTTTTGAAATATATGATTTGGAATGATTCATAGTAACTCTATGAATAATTGAAAAATAAAGATAAAATTTATTTAAAAAAAAGAAAAATTATAAATTATATGTCGATCTCGAGATTCGAACAGAAGACAGCAAAATACAATGACACACCCTGCCCATATAGCCACCTGGACTCGTACCTCGTGAGCTTCTGAATGGTCAAAGACTTTTATTACGACTCGGCAATAAGTTTTAAGTATTGTGTAAATCTGGTTTTAAAAGCACAAAGCTAAGAATATTAATAGATTCTGCGCATGTGCGGGATTTTGACTCTTAACCCATCGAGCGCCGGCTGTCTAGCTTAAGAATGTTCTTAAAACGGCGGCAGTCAAAATAATGGATGAACACAATTTACTAGAAAAGAAATTGGCAGAATGTTCGTAAACCGGCCTGGTATGTTTTTACTTTCCCCCGACCATTAACAGCAGGGTGTAAACTTTCCCGCTTCTCGACTATCACGTCCCCCTAAACATCGGGGATTTTGAATAGTACTGACCGATTAATCAAGTAATAAATATGTCAACGCAGGGCAATTGCCATGCGGTTTTTCAACTCAGAATTTGGTTTTCGCTCTGAAGACTAAGAACTTCTCTTTTAATCTGCAATATTTGCAAAAAATAGAATTTGTTCAAAAATAAATTCCGCATAAATTCACAAATAAATAAAAAATTCCGCAATATGATTTTATAATTTTTTTTAAGTAATAGAAAAATTTATTTAGTAAATGATTTAGAGGAATTACCATTTATCAAATTGCATTACGAATATAATATATTCTTTTTACTGACATTCAGAGAATTTTACTTAAGTTTCATCTAATTTTTAGTTTTAAGCATTTTACTCGTATATTTGGTATACGAAAAGAAAATAGCATTGCATATTATATATATATATATATATATATATATATATATATATATATATATATATATATATATATATATATATATATATATATATATATATATATATATATATATATATATATATATATATATATATATATAATATTGTTTTCTGAGTAAAACAGATTGTAAAAAATTTATTTTTAATGATTTAATAATACGTAATAGTAAAAATACTACGTTCATTTCGGAAAATATAATCTGTTATTGAAAATTTTTAAATAAAAATTTGCATGATTTTTTTTTTGTTTTAGATTTTTGTTTCCTATTCCATTGTTTTATTATTTTCAGAACTTAAAAAAATCTTTGGTCAATATATAGTAGGTGAATATTTTATTGATAATATGTTTATGAAAATATTATTAACTTGAATATTTTTGACATATTATCTTATTTTGAAATAATTAAAGCAATAAGGTAAGATGATACGTTTTTAAAGATAATTTTAATGCTGAAATATGAAAACTTATTAATGCATCCATTTACTCACGAGGTTTATATCTGATAAAAATTATCATTTCATTCATATTTTTAGGAGGTGAATATTTTGAATGGCAATTTCTTATATCATTCCTAATCTTGTCACAAATCTTGATAAAAAGGACTCAAAGTCAGCGCAAAAATAATTTCCTAAATCCATGCATTTCTCTGCCGCCAAATTTTGGAAAGAAACCTTTCCTTCATTTAACTCCATCAATGAACTCAAAATTTAAATTGTACCCATTTTATTAAGTTACAACATCATGATTTTTTGTGAAAATTCGTAAATTATGAAATCTCGCAGATAAAAATGAGACTTAGCTGCATATATCGAATAATTAAGAATTACCCCTTTCAGACCGGTACTTCCATGCTCTTCATGTCTGAACAATTCAAACGAATTTCATTGGCAACATTTATAATATATTTTCATGTGAATTCAAGTGAAGTTCATGTGAATTTCAAAAAACGGATGCACAATAAAATAAAAGAAAAACAATCTAGAGTAGGTAATCATAACTTCAGCGAAGTTTAAAAACCCGTGAGTGAAAAATAAGGTTTTTATTTCATTTCAACAATAAAAGTACTTGCTATAAATTTTGGCACATTAATTAAAATAAAACAAATTATAGATATTAATGAATCTGTAATAGTTTTGCCAGTTTGTGGAGGAAGGACAGAGTTCTTCATTTAAAGGATCTTATCCTCCGGTCACAAAAATTGGATGGAAGAAAAGTGGCTTAACAATGACATTACATATTAAGAAGATTGCGCTAAATCAGAAATAGTATATATAAGTTATTTTATATATATAAGAAAAATAGAGAGAAGCGTGAATTTTAACGTCATAGAATTAATTAGCAAAGACTGGGTCGGAGAATCATGTTGGTGGGGTAAAGCAACAAGTTATTGGTGGTCTAGTCACAGATGACTCATTGGGGTCACATGATGTTAAAATCTTATCATCTGTAACTATTTTTTATCAAAGCAAAAGGTAAGATTCATACATAGCTTTTAAAAAATTCAAAAGCTAATATTTTCGTAAATTATTAATTTTTAAAGCATGACAAAAATTTTAATTAGAATTTTCCCGGGGAAATTCAAAGAAAAAAAAATTAATTATTTTGAAATTTGTATATCAATTTATCGAATTTATGTATATTTTACATCAGTATATTTCATTATGAAAGGAAAGAAATTATGGAAGTGAAATTAAATTGTCTTTATTGTTGCTTCTATTGTTGATATCAAGATATGATTCAACTTATTCTTTAATGTTGAGTATGTTTCAGTGGTATGCTTTTGTTAAAAAAATTGTTATACTTTAGATAAAGTTCAAATGCAAAATCAAGCATTGGTGAAAAAATTTTAGCTCATTTTTAAAAATTGCTATTATGACCGGCCTTAGGAGGTGCATTAGAAATAAATTTCCTAAAGGAAGCAATTTTTCTATTGGAAACAATCTTTACTAGTGTCTGATCAATAGCCGAATTTCAACCAAAATATAAACCAATTTAGTAATAAAATCCATTTGCATTATATTAGTGAACAGAGAAATCGATTTTTTTTATTTTACTTGTTAGTTATTAATTATTATTAAATATATTAAGAAGTACGTCTTTAAATGTTCTATGAAAAAAACTTTAATAAATATGAAAATCAAAAATGATAGAGCACACAATTTTTTGAACCAAAATTTGAACTTGAATAAAGAGCAAAACTTTAAAACTTTTTTCATAGATTATTGCCATAATACCGACGTTAATTTTATAAAAAGAACAGTGCTTTCAAGAGTGATGAATAAATCTTTTGAATCCAAGACTCATAAATTTCAAGAATGGTAAAGATTAAAAGAAATACTCGTAACATCCTTCAAGAATTCTTTCGTGTCTTGCTGAATGCCTAGCAAGGGAAAATATCCTCCCTTTCAATGCAAAATTAGTACTTCTATTGTACAATTTGCCTGGAGCATGTTTTATATAACCCTGTTTTGAGACACAAATGTTTCTTCAATAGGCTATTGTCGCCAGATATAACGCTTCTCTTTGTAACGTAACTCGGGTAACTGTTAGCACTAAACCTACTGACATTTTACTGCTTGATTTGATCGTAAAACTTCTATTAACAATACGGACAAGCCTAAAAACTACTTTCACATAGAGAAACACTTGCACTTTCTTACGGAATACTAACAATTGAACAGAACCGAAATCCATAGAAATAATAATAATAAAAAAAATATTCTTGAGATAATCTGTGAGAAGTTTCTCTTAAAACACATTGCACAGTAAAACGATAAATGAACCATGGTGGTAATAAAACAGAATATTATGCATTTACACCACATCGGTCCAACTCTTCGACATTGTTCCAAGCAAATAGGAATGGTTCCATTATGTCTTCATTGAGAGTAGGCAGTAGATAGTAAAAATGTTGCTGACTGTTATCAATTGACGGGTTGCATATTCTCTACAAAATGTCATCCAAAAAATCTGAAAAATCGAAGCAGCATTAAAAAAAAAAAATCCTTTTAGATGAGGGGAAGGGGCTCTCTAAATAAATCCTTTATCACTTTTTATTGCCTCTGCTTTCTTATTGGCCACATGTTCAAATTCTAATTTCTTATTGGTATTTTCTTCATAACAGCTTGACTTATATAGGCATTCACCAGGATTCTTATTCTTAGATTTTAAATCCAAAGGCTCTTAAGTTTTGCTGGCTATAGTTTTCTGTTTGAAAGGTCTAGCAACTCGAGGGAAGTGCACTGCGCAGGGAACTTGAGTAGACCTTATTAATATTTATTTAATTAAATAAATGTTGATTGCTTTAATGAAAGATTTTATCATCAAGTTTCTTTAATATGTTATTGAAATTTGCAATTGAATTCCTGCAGTCAAAGTAATTAATATTATATTTATGAGAAAATTGATGAGCTTAATATGGATTCAAATTCTGACTATTCTGACTGTGATGAATTAATGTTATCGTCTGAAGATGAATACTCTGAAAGTGAGTCTGACGATGATACTTTAAATGCGGCTCGCTGTTGGTGTCCTATTGACTTGCAAGCACTTTCACCTGCTCCTCCAAATTTTCAATTTACTTCGACTCCTGGTATCAGTTCAGCGGCAAAAAATTTCCTTGGGGACTCAGATGATCCGATGATGTTTTTCAGCACATTTTTTGATAATGCAGTGATGAGTTTCATTATGGAAGAAACAAATAGATACGCCGAAGACTTTTTCAACAAAACCGATTTGACACCATCATCGAGAGCATTAAATTGGAAAAATACGGATATAAAAGAGTTACATCTATTTTTTGGTTTACTTTTACTTCAAGGAATAATGCCGAAATCTGTGGAAGCAACGTACTGGAGCATAAGACCCATTTTAAACACTCCTTTCTTTGGACAAATCATGAGTGAGAAAAGATTCAGTTTGCTAATGAAATTTCTTCATTTTGAGAATTCAGATGAATTCAATAAAAATACGCATCCAAATGCAAAGTTAAGAAAAATTTTTGATATCCATAACATGCTGGTTGAGAGATTTAAATCTGCTTATACACCCAATCAATCTGTAACAATAGACGAGTCTTTGCTTGCTTTCAAGGGTTTACTTGCATGGAAGCAATACATTCCAACTAAAAGAGCTAGATTCGGAATTAAATTTTTCCAACTCTGTGAATCAGAAAGCGGTTACATTTGGAATTCTATTATCTATACCGGTAAAGGAACCCTTTTCATGGAAGAATACGAACAATTTGGATTATCTACAAAATGTGTACTGACTTTAATCCATGAACTTAAAAATAAAGGATATCAGCTAACAACATACAATTTTTATACTTCTCCGGAAGTGGCCGAATTTCTTCTTCAATATAAAACTGATTTGATAGGAACTGTTAGAGGAAACAGAAAAGGGTTACCGGTGGAATTTAAGAACACAAAATTGAAAAAGTATGAATTGAGAGCATTTCAAAAGGGAAAAATTATGGTACTACAGTGGAAAGACAAGAAGGTTCTAACAATGCTAAGTACCATTCATAATGCTGCATTAGTTAGTGTTGAATAAAAAATATCCACTACAACCAAACAAAAGCCTAAGGTGGTAGTCGATTATAATAGATCTATGGGAGGAGTTGATAAGTCGGATCAGTGCTTAGCATACTATTCTTCACCCAGAAGCCGACAAAGGAAATATTACAAAAAAATATTTCGACATCTACTTGACCAGGCTGTGTGGAATGCTTTTCTGCTTTATAAAAAAAATGGAGGAAGTGTAAATCATCTGGAATTTAGAATGCGATTGATAGAGAGATTATGTGAGGAAGGAAGAGGATTACCATCGTCTAAAGTCCCAAAGAGTATTGAAAATGTGGGAAGATTGACGGGCAGACATTTTCCGTCTTTATTTGCTCCAACAGAAAACAAAAAATACTCTGCTAGGAGATGTGTCGTGTGTTGCTCAAAAACAAATGCAAATGGTAAAAGAGTGAGAAGAGAAACACGTTTTGAATGTGTAATCTGCAAAGTGGGTTTATGCGCTGCTCCATGTTTTGAGATATATCACACTCAATCTGTTTTTTAAATTTCCTTACATGTAATTGCAGTGGATGAAATATTGTAAAACTTGCTCATGATCACATTTATCTTTCAAATATTGAATTATGCCTTTTTATAAATTTCATCTAAAAATTTTGCTGTATTTTAAGTTCGTATTTTTTTTTTCAGTATTTATAGCTTCATGTTAATATTCTCACTTTTAAGAATTCTGTAATGATACGTGGAATTTGGCAGTTATTTTCTAATTTTGTCACTTTTCAAAGAAAGTATACAAATTATTTCTGATGAAAAACTTTTAATAATCGCTTAATTATTTTTTTAAAAATATTTCTAGTAAAAAAATAAACAGATTTTATGCAGTATTGTTTGTGTTATATTTATTAATCTTAGAAATTTTATTATATTTAAAATTTCTTCTAGAAGACATTTTAAAATATTTATATTCTACAGATTATCAGCAGCTTTGTTGCAGATATATATAAAAAAATGTGTCATCTGTTAGGTAGTAACTTTTATTTATAATTGCATTCATTTACTTTCATTTTTAAGTTTGCATGTAAATCAGTATTCATTATTAAGTTCAAAATCCACAGCCTTGGGATACGTTCAAACAGCTAGAAATCGTATCAGCCTTTAAATGCATTTGTTTAATTTCATTAAATAGCTAATACTGTTTTAATGCAAAGCAATAATTATAATCACACAGATACAATTTATTCTTTCCATTTTTCAAAGCAATATCTATTAAATTCACTCATCATCGAATTTTGTTGAATATAAATAAATATTTCTATAATAGTTCCCCATTTATTAAATATATTTTCTTTCTTTCATATAATAAACTTTTTTTAATAGTCCTTATTATTTCTATGCTATTTTTTTTTTTCATTTATACTTTTCGCAGCCCGTCACAAGACACAAAACTTCTTCCCATTTCAATGTGGTTTTTTTTATAGAGATTTTAAATATATATTTATAATATAATTATATATTTTAAAAATATAATTTCTAATTGTTTTTTTTTTAAATATTTATAAAAAAAACGTTTTTTTCCTTCCCGAGCCCCTTTCCCGAAAAAAAGACAAATATGATTTGCAAAAAGCAGTAAACAGCGCTTGTATTAAAATAGTGAACTAAAAAATAATATTAAGCAGTAAAAAGAATAATAGTAACAACATTTATTAAGATACTTTAAATAAAAACGTTTATAAAAATAATTAAAAACACTTTTACTATAGTTCACTCTAAACTATAAAAAATAAATATATAATTAGATCCAAAAGTTTTCAAATGTGCCTTTCATTACGTATTAAATACTTCGCCAAAATCTATATACAAAGCATAAGCAATAATTAAAATTACATTTATAAATAAATATTTGTCTCGATTAATAAGTGGAATGAAAATAAATTTGAAAAAATTATATAAGGATTTTTTTTATATTTTACTGCGTTCTAAAAAATGTATTATTAAAAGTTCAAACGTATTTTTTTAATATTTCATCAACCAAGTACTGAAAATTCAAATCTGTTTTTGCGAGCTAATCACAGTCATTAAATGTTATACATGATTATGACATGTAAATATGAGGGATTCCCTATATTTAATAAGTATGATAGTTTTCACCTGTATATTAAATTTGCTGTGAAATAATGAAATATTCAAATCAATAATGAAGTATACAGCTCATATCACCAATCGATCCTGCAATCGGGAATTCTTGCGAAGAACGTTATTTCCACTTCTCGTGAGTTCATTCCCCTAATTGGAGGGACCACCCAAAATCTAACTGTCAGCGAAAACCACAAAATGACCTTAACAAGCAGATGACCCACCTCGTTTATTGCCTTTAAGGGGGAAAGCATTGACGACTTTCTACGTTGGAGCCGGGATTCAAACAGTTTGCGGAAAGCAACTTCCTACGTTCCAGCCGGGATTCGAACGACACGTTGGAGCGACTTCCTACGTTCCAGCCGGGATTCGAAAGATACGTTGGAGCGACTTTCAACGTTCCAGCCGGTTGAAGAGTTAAATATATTTTTCTTTCCTTTTTTTTAAGTTTTATTTTAGATATTTTTATCCTTTATTCCCACACATACTACGAACTTTTCCAAATCTTATACTACTAAAATAAAATTTTATGTCAAAATATTTCTATATTCAAGAGAAATTTTAGGAGTCGAGTTCACGCACATGCGCAGAATTCATTCCTATTCAAAACATTGTGCTTTTAGACCAGAATGACACCACGTTAAAACTTTTAGTGTATAATCATAATGAGAGACTTAGACCATTCAGACGCGCTGAGGGTACGAAGCTTCGTGGCCAGATCGGCAGCACGAGCCATCTAGTTTTGCTGGTCTTCATTTCGAGTATGGAAACTGAGAACTTTCTCAATATATTTTTCTTTTCTTTTTTTAAAGTTTTATTTTAGATATTTTTATCCTTTATTCCCACACTTACTACGAACTTTTCCAAATCTTATACTACTAAAATAAAATTTTATGTCAAAATATTTCTATATTCAAGAGAAATTTTAGGAATCGAGTTCACGCACTTGCGCAGAATTCATTCCTATTCAAAACATTGTGCTTTTAGACCAAAATGACACCACGTTAAAACTTTTAGTTGATAATCATAATAAGAGTCTTAGACCATTCAGACGCGCTGCGGGTACGAAGCTTCGTGGCCAGATCGGCAGCACGAGCCATCTAGTTTTGCTGGTCTTCAGTTCGAGTCTCGAAACTGAGAAATTTTTAAATATATTTTTCTTTTCTTTTTTTTAACATTTTTTTTTAGATATTTTTATCCTTTATTCCCACACTTACAACGAACTTTTCCAAATCTTATACTACTAAAATAAAATTTTATGTCAAAATATTTCTATATTCAAAAGAAATTTTAGGAGTCGAGTTCACGCACATGCCCAGAAATCATTCCTATTCAAAACATTGTGCTTTTAGACCAGAATGACACCACGTTAAAACTTTTAGTGGATAATCATAATGAGAGTTTTAGACCATTCAGACGCGCTGCGGGTACGAAGCTTCGTGGCCAGACTGGCAGCACGAGCCATCTAGTTTTGCTGGTCTCCAGTTCGAGTCTCCAAACTGAGAACTTTTTCAATATATTTTTCTTTTCTTTTTTTTGCATTTTTTTAGATATTATTATCCTTTATTAACACACTTACTACGAACTTTTCCAAATCTTATACTACTAAAATAAAATTTTATGTCAAAATATTTGTATATTCAAGAGAAATTTTAGGAGTCGAGTTCATGCACATGCGCAGAATTCAGTCCTATTCAAAACATTGTGCTTTTAGACCAGAATGACACCACGTTAAAACTTTTAGTGGATAATCCTAATGAGAGTCTTAGACCATTCAGACGCGCTGCGGGTACGAAGCTTCGTGGCCAGATCGGCAGCACAAGCCGTCTAGTTTTGCTGGTCTTCAGTTCGAGTCTCGAAACTGAGAACTTTTTATACATATTTGTCTTTTCTTTTTTTTAAAGTTTTATTTAAGATATTTTTATCCTTTATTCCCACACTTACTACGAACTTTTCCAAATCTTATACTACTAAAATAAAATTTTATGTCAAAATATTTCTATATTCAAGAGCAATTTTAGGAGTCGAGTTCACGCACATGCGATGAATTCATTCCTATTCAAAACATTGTGCTTTTAGACCAGAATGACACCACGTTAAAACTTTTAGTGGATAATCATAATGAGAGTCTTAGACCATTCAGACGCGCTGCGGGTACGAAGCTTCGTGGCCAGATCGGCAGCACGAGCCATCTAGTTTTGCTGGTCTTCAGTTCGAGTCTCGAAACTGAGAACTTTATAAATATGTTTTTCTTTTATTTTTTTTACATTTTTTTTAGATATTTTTATCCTTTATTCCCACACTTACTACGAACTTTTCCAAATCTTATACTAGTAAAATAAAATTTTATGTCAAAATATTTCTATATTCAAGAGAAATTTTAGGAGTCGAATTCACGCACATGCGCAGAATTCATTCCTATTCAAAACATTGTGCTTTTAGATCAGAATGACACCACGTTAAAACTTTTAGTGTATAATCATAATGAGAGTCTTAGACCATTCAGACGCGCTGCGGGTACGAAGCTTCGTGGCCAGATCGGCAGCACGAGCCATCTAGTTTTGCTGGTCTTCAGTTCGAGTCTCGAAACTGAGAACTTTCTCAATATATTTTTCTTTTCTTTTTTTAAAGTTTTATTTTAGATATTTTTATCCTTTATTCCCACACTTACTACGAACTTTTCCAAATCTTATACTACTAAAATAAAATGTTATGTCAAAATATTTCTATATTCAAGAGAAATTTTAGGAGTCGAGTTCACGCACAGGCGCAGAATTCATTCCTATTCAAAACATTGTGCTTTTAGACCAGAATGACAACACGTAAAAACTTTTAGTGGATAATCATAATTAGAGTCTTAGACCATTCAGACGCACTGTGGGTTCGAAGATTCGTGGCCAGATCGGCAGCACGTGCCATCTAGTTTTGCTGGTCTTCAGTTCGAGTCTCGAAACTGAGAACTTTTTAAATATATTTTTCTTTTCTTTTTTTTACATTTTTTTAAGATATTTTTATCCTTTATTCCCACACTTACTACGAACTTTTCCAAATCTTATACTACTAAAATAAAATTTTATGTCAAAATATTTCTATATTCAAGAGAAATTTTAGGAGTCGAGTTCACGCACATGCGCAGAATTCATTCCTATTCAAAACATTGTGCTTTTAGACCAGAATGACACCACGTTAAAACTTTTAGTGGATAATCATAATGAGAGTTTAGACCATTCAGACGCGCTGTGGGTACGAAGCTTCGTGGCCAGATCGGCAGCACGAGCCATCTAGTTTTGCTGGTCTTCAGTTCGAGTCTCGAAACTGAGAACTTTTTAAATATATTTTTCTTTTATTTTTTTTACATTTTTTTAAAGATATTTTTATCCTTTATTCCCACACTTACTACGAACTTTTCCAAATCTTATACTACTAAAATAAAATTTTATGTCAAAATATTTCTATATTCAAATTTTAGGAGTCGAGTTCACGCACATGCGCAGAATTCATTCCTATTCAAAACATTGTGCTTTTAGACCAGAATGACACCACGTTAAAACTTTTAGTGGATAATCATAATGAGAGTCTTAGACCATTCAGACGCGCTGCGGGTACGAAGCTTCGTGGCCAGATCGGCAGCACGAGCCATCTAGTTTTGCTGGTCTTCAGTTCGAGTCTCGAAACTGAGAACTTTCTCAATATATTTTTCTTTTCTTTTTTTAAAGTTTTATTTTAGATATTTTTATCATTTATTCCCACACTTACTACGAACTTTTCCAAATCTTAAACTACTAAAATAAAATTTTATGTCAAAATATTTCTATATTCAAGAGAAATTTTAGGAGTCGAGTTCACGCACATGCTCAGAATTCATTCCTATTCAAAACATTGTGCTTTTAGACCACAATGACACCACGTTAAAACTTTTAGTTGATAATCATAATGAGAGTCTTAGACCATTCAGACGCGCTGCGGGTACGAAGATTCGTGGCCAGATCGGCAGCACGAGCCATCTAGTTTTGCTGGTATTCAGTTCGAGTCTCGAAACTGAGAACTTTTTATATATATTTTTCTTTTCTTTTTTTTAAAGTTTTATTTAAGATATTTTTATCCTTTATTCCCACACTTACTACGAACTTTTCCAAATCTTATACTACTAAAATAAAATTTTATGTCAAAATATTTCTATATTCAAGAGAAATTTTAGGAGTCGAGTTCACGCACATGCGCAGAATTCATTCCTATTCAAAACATTGTGCTTTTAGACCACAATGACACCACGTTAAAACTTTTAGTTGATAATCATAATGAGAGTCTTAGACCATTCAGACGCGCTGCGGGTACGAAGCTTCGTGGCCATATCGGCAGCACGAGCCATCTAGTTTTGCTGGTCTTCATTTCGAGTATGGAAACTGAGAACTTTCTCAATATATTTTTCTTTTCTATTTTTAAAGTTTTATTTTAGATATTTTTATCCTTTATTCCCACACTTACTACGAACTTTTCCAAATCTTATACTACTAAAATAAAATTTTATGTCAAAATATTTCTATATTCAAGAGAAATTTTAGGAATCGAGTTCACGCACTTGCGCAGAATTCATTCCTATTCAAAACATTGTGCTTTTAGACCAGAATGACACCACGTTAAAACGTTTAGTGGATAATCATAATGAGAGTCTTAGACCATTCAGACGCGCTGCGGGTACGAAGCTTCGTGGCCAGATCGGCAGCACGAGCTATCTAGTTTTGCTGGTCTTCAGTTCGAGTCTCGAAACTGAGAACTTTTTAAATATATTTTTTTTTTCTTTTTTTACATTTTTTTTTTAGATATTTTTATCCTTTATTAACACACTTACTACGAACTTTTCCAAATGTTATACTACTGAAATAAAATTTTATGTCAAAATATTTGTAGCCAAGAGAAATTTTAGGAGTCGAGTTCACGCACATGCGCAGAATTCATTCCTATTCAAAACATTGTGGTTTTAGACCAGAATGACACCACGTTAAAACTTTTAGTGGATAATCATAATGAGAGTCTTAGACCATTCAGACGCACTGCGGGTTCAAATCTTCGTGGCTAGATCGGCAGCACGTGCCATCTAGTTTTGCTGGTCTTCAGTTCGAGTCTCGAAACTGAGAACTTTTTAAATATATTTTTCTTTCCTTTTTTTTAAGTTTTATTTTAGATATTTTTATCCTTTATTCCCACACTTACTACAAACTTTTCCAAATCTTATACTACTAAAATAAAATTTTATGTCAAAATATTTCTATATTCAAGAGAAATTTTAGGAGTCGAGTTCACGCACATGCGCAGAATTCATTCCTATACAAAACATTGTGCTTTTAGACCAGAATGACACCACATTAAAACTTTTAGTGGATAATCATAATGAGAGTCTTAGACCATTCAGACGCGCTGCGGGTACGAAGCTTCGTGGTCAGATCGGCAGCACGAGCCATCTAGTTTTGCTGGTCTTCAGTTCGAGTCTCGAAACTGAGAACTTTTTATACATATTTGTCTTTTCTTTTTTTTAAAGTTTTATTTAAGATATTTTTATCCTTTATTCCCACACTTACTACGAACTTTTCCAAATCTTATACTACTAAAATAAAATTTTATGTCAAAATATTTCTATATTCAAGAGCAATTTTAGGAGTCGAGTTCACGCACATGCGATGAATTCATTCCTATTCAAAACATTGTGCTTTTAGACCAGAATGACACCACGTTAAAACTTTTAGTGGATAATCATAATGAGAGTCTTAGACCATTCAGACGCGCTGCGAGTACGAAGCTTCGTGGCCAGATCGGCAGCACGAGCCATCTAGTTTTGCTGGTATTCAGTTCGAGTCTCGAAACTGAGAACTTTCTCAATATATTTTTCTTTTCTTTTTTTAAAGTTTTATTTTAGATATTTTTATCCTTTATTCCCACACCTACTACGAACTTTTTTAAATCTTATACTACTAAAATAAAATTTTATGTCAAAATATTTCTATATTCAAGAGAAATTTTAGGAGTCGAGTTCACGCACATGCGCAGAATTCATTCCTATTCAAAACATTGTGCTTTTAGACCAGAATGACACCACGTTAAAACTTTTAGTGGATAATCATAATGAGAGTTTAGACCATTCAGACGCGCTGTGGGTACGAAGCTTCGTGGCCAGATCGGCAGCACGAGCCATCTAGTTTTGCTGGTCTTCAGTTCGAGTCTCGAAACTGAGAACTTTTTAAATATATTTTTCTTTTCTTTTTTTTACATTTTTTTAAGATATTTTTATCCTTTATTCCCACACTTACTACGAACTTTTCCAAATCTTATACTAGTAAAATAAAATTTTATGTCAAAATATTTCTATATTCAAGAGAAATTTTAGGAGTCGAGTTCACGCACATGCGCAGAATTCATTCCTATTCAAAACATTGGGCTTTTAGACCACAATGACACCACGTTAAAACTTTTAGTTGATAATCATAATGAGAGTCTTAGACCATTCAGACGCGCTGCGGGTACGAAGCTTCGTGGCCATATCGGCAGCATGAGCCATCTAGTTTTGCTGGTATTCAGTTCGAGTCTCGAAACTGAGAACTTTCTCAATATATTTTTCTTTTCTTTTTTTAAAGTTTTATTTTAGATATTTTTATCCTTTATTCCCACACTTACTACGAACTTTTTTAAATCTTATACTACTAAAATAAAATTTTATGTCAAAATATTTCTATATTCAAGAGAAATTTTAGGAGTCGAGTTCACGCACATGCGCAGAATTCATTCCTATTCAAAACATTGTGCTTTTAGACCAGAATGACACCACGTTAAAACTTTTAGTGTATAATCATAATGAGAGTCTTAGACCATTCAGACGCGCTGAGGGTACGAAGTTTTGTGGCCAGATCGGCAGCACGAGTCATCTAGTTTTGCTGGTCTTCATTTCGAGTATGGAAACTGAGAACTTTCTCAATATATTTTTCTTTTCTATTTTTAAAGTTTTATTTTAGATATTTTTATCCTTTATTCCCACACTTACTACGAACTTTTCCAAATGTTATACTACTGAAATAAAATTTTATGTCAAAATATTTGTAGCCAAGAGAAATTTTAGGATTCGAGTTCACGCACATGCGCAGAATTCATTCCTATTCAAAACATTGTGGTTTTATACCAGAATGACACCACGTTAAAACTTTTAGTGGATAATCATAATGAGAGTCTTAGACCATTCAGACGCACTGCGGGTTCGAATCTTCGTGGCCAGATCGGCAGCACGTGCCATCTAGTTTTTCTGGTCTTCAGTTCGAGTCTCGAAACTGAGAACTTTTTAAATATATTTTTCTTTCCTTTTTTTTAAGTTTTATTTTAGATATTTTTATCCTTTATTCCCACACTTACTACGAACTTTTCCAAATCTTATACTACTAAAATAAAATTTTATGTCAAAATATTTCTATATTCAAGAGAAATTTTAGGAGTCGAGTTCACGCACATGCGCAGAATTCATTCCTATACAAAACATTGTGCTTTTAGACCAGAATGACACCACATTAAAACTTTTAGTGGATAATCATAATGAGAGTCTTAGACCATTCAGACGCGCTGCGGGTACGAAGCTTCGTGGTCAGATCGGCAGCACGAGCCATCTAGTTTTGTTGGTCTTCAGTTCGAGTCTCGAAACTGAGAACTTTTTATACATATTTGTCTTTTCTTTTTTTTAAAGTTTTATTTAAGATATTTTTATCCTTTATTCCCACACTTACTACGAACTTTTCCAAATCTTATACTACTAAAATAAAATTTTATGTCAAAATATTTCTATATTCAAGAGCAATTTTAGGTGTCGAGTTCACGCACATGCGATGAATTCATTCCTATTCAAAACATTGTGCTTTTAGACCAGAATGACACCACGTTAAAACTTTTAGTGGATAATCATAATGAGAGTCTTAGACCATTCAGACGCGCTGCGAGTACGAAGCTTCGTGGCCAGTTCGGCAGCACGAGCCACCTAGTTTTGCTGGTCTTCAGTTCGAGTCTCGAAACTGAGAACTATTTATACATATTTTTCTTTTCTTTTTTTTTAAAGTTTTATTTAAGATATTTTTATCCTTTATTCCCACACCTACTACGAACTTTTTTAAATCTTATACTACTAAAATAAAATTTTATTTCAAAATATTTCTATATTCAAGAGAAATTTTAGGAGTCGAGTTCACGCACATGCGCAGAATTCATTCCTATTCAAAACATTGGGCTTTTAGACCACAATGACACCACGTTAAAACTTTTAGTTGATAATCATAATGAGAGTCTTAGACCATTCAGACGCGCTGCGGGTACGAAGCTTCGTGGCCAGATCGGCAGCATGAGCCATCTAGTTTTGCTGGTATTCAGTTCGAGTCTCGAAACTGAGAACTTTCTCAATATATTTTTCTTTTCTTTTTTTAAAGTTTTATTTTAGATATTTTTATCCTTTATTCCCACACTTACTACGAACTTTTTTAAATCTTATACTACTAAAATAAAATTTTATGTCAAAATATTTCTATATTCAAGAGAAATTTTAGGAGTCGAGTTCACGCACATGCGCAGAATTCATTCCTATTCAAAACATTGTGCTTTTAGACCAGAATGACACCACGTTAAAACTTTTAGTGTATAATCATAATGAGAGTCTTAGACCATTCAGACGCGCTGAGGGTACGAAGTTTTGTGGCCAGATCGGCAGCACGAGTCATCTAGTTTTGCTGGTCTTCATTTCGAGTATGGAAACTGAGAACTTTCTCAATATATTTTTCTTTTCTATTTTTAAAGTTTTATTTTAGATATTTTTATCCTTTATTCCCACACTTACTACGAACTTTTCCAAATGTTATACTACTGAAATAAAATTTTATGTCAAAATATTTGTAGCCAAGAGAAATTTTAGGATTCGAGTTCACGCACATGCGCAGAATTCATTCCTATTCAAAACATTGTGGTTTTATACCAGAATGACACCACGTTAAAACTTTTAGTGGATAATCATAATGAGAGTCTTAGACCATTCAGACGCACTGCGGGTTCGAATCTTCGTGGCCAGATCGGCAGCACGTGCCATCTAGTTTTTCTGGTCTTCAGTTCGAGTCTCGAAACTGAGAACTTTTTAAATATATTTTTCTTTCCTTTTTTTTAAGTTTTATTTTAGATATTTTTATCCTTTATTCCCACACTTACTACGAACTTTTCCAAATCTTATACTACTAAAATAAAATTTTATGTCAAAATATTTCTATATTCAAGAGAAATTTTAGGAGTCGAGTTCACGCACATGCGCAGAATTCATTCCTATACAAAACATTGTGCTTTTAGACCAGAATGACACCACATTAAAACTTTTAGTGGATAATCATAATGAGAGTCTTAGACCATTCAGACGCGCTGCGGGTACGAAGCTTCGTGGTCAGATCGGCAGCACGAGCCATCTAGTTTTGTTGGTCTTCAGTTCGAGTCTCGAAACTGAGAACTTTTTATACATATTTGTCTTTTCTTTTTTTTAAAGTTTTATTTAAGATATTTTTATCCTTTATTCCCACACTTACTACGAACTTTTCCAAATCTTATACTACTAAAATAAAATTTTATGTCAAAATATTTCTATATTCAAGAGCAATTTTAGGTGTCGAGTTCACGCACATGCGATGAATTCATTCCTATTCAAAACATTGTGCTTTTAGACCAGAATGACACCACGTTAAAACTTTTAGTGGATAATCATAATGAGAGTCTTAGACCATTCAGACGCGCTGCGAGTACGAAGCTTCGTGGCCAGTTCGGCAGCACGAGCCACCTAGTTTTGCTGGTCTTCAGTTCGAGTCTCGAAACTGAGAACTATTTATACATATTTTTCTTTTCTTTTTTTTTAAAGTTTTATTTAAGATATTTTTATCCTTTATTCCCACACCTACTACGAACTTTTTTAAATCTTATACTACTAAAATAAAATTTTATTTCAAAATATTTCTATATTCAAGAGAAATTTTAGGAGTCGAGTTCACGCACATGCGCAGAATTCATTCCTATTCAAAACATTGTGCTTTTAGACCAGAATGACACCAGGTTAAAACTTTTAGTGTATAATCATAATGAGAGTCTTAGACCATTCAGACGCGCTGAGGGTACGAAGCTTCGTGGCCAGATCGGCAGCACGAGCCATCTAGTTTTGCTGGTCTTCATTTCGAATATGGAAACTGAGAACTTTCTCAATATATTTTTCTTTTCTTTTTTTAAAGTTTTATTTTAGATATTTTTATCCTTTATTCCCACACTTACTACGAACTTTTCCAAATATTATACTACTAAAATAAAATTTTATGTCAAAATATTTCTATATTCAAAAGAAATTTTAGGAGTCGAGTTCACGCACATGCCCAGAAATCATTCCTATTCAAAACATTGTGCTTTTAGACCAGAATGACACCACGTTAAAACTTTTAGCGGATAATCATAGTGAGAGTTTTAGACCATTCAGACGCGCTGCGGGTACGAAGCTTCGTGGCCAGATCGGCAGCACGAGCCATCTAGTTTTGCTGGTCTCCAGTTCGAGTCTCCAAACTGAGAACTTTTTCAATATATTTTTCTTTTCTTTTTTTTACATTTTTTTTAGATATTTTTTTCCTTTATTAACACACTTACTACGAACTTTTCCAAATCTTATACTACTAAAATAAAATTTTATGTCAAAATATTTGTATATTCAAGAGAAATTTTAGGAGTCGAGTTCATGCACATGCGCAGAATTCAGTCCTATTCAAAACATTGTGCTTTTAGACCAGAATGACACCACGTTAAAACTTTTAGTGGATAATCATAATGAGAGTCTTAGACCATTCAGACGCGCTGTGGGTACGAAGCTTCGTGGCCAGATCGGCAGCACAAGCCATCTAGTTTTGCTGGTCTTCAGTTCGAGTCTCGAAACTGAGAACTTTCTCAATATATTTTTCTTTTCTTTTTTTAAAGTTTTATTTTAGATATTTTTATCCTTTATTCCCACACTTACTACGAACTTTTCCAAATCTTATACTACTAAAATAAAATTTTATGTCAAAATATTTCTATATTCAAGAGAAATTTTAGGAGTCGAGTTCACGCACATGCGCAGAATTCATTCCTATTCAAAACATTGTGCTTTTAGACCAGAATGACACCACGTTAAAACTTTTAGTTGATAATCATAATGAGAGTCTTAGACCATTCAGACGCGCGGCGGGTACGAAGCTTCGTGGCCAGATCGGCAGCACGAGCCATCTAGTTTTGCTGGTATTCAGTTCGAGTCTCGAAACTGAGAACTTTCTCAATATATTTTTCTTTTCTTTTTTAAAAGTTTTATTTTAGATATTTTTATCCTTTATTCCCACACCTACTACGAACTTTTTTAAATCTTATACTACTAAAATAAAATTTTATTTCAAAATATTTCTATATTCAAGAGAAATTTTAGGAGTCGAGTTCACGCACATGCGCAGAATTCATTCCTATTCAAAACATTGTGCTTTTAGACCAGAATGACACCACGTTAAAACTTTTAGTGTATAATCATAATGAGAGTCTTAGACCATTCAGACGCGCTGAGGGTACGAAGCTTCGTGGCCAGATCGGCAGCACGAGCCATCTAGTTTTGCTGGTCTTCATTTCGAGTATGGAAACTGAGAACTTTCTCAATATATTTTTCTTTTCTTTTTTTAAAGTTTTATTTTAGATATTTTTATCCTTTATTCCCACACTTACTACGAACTTTTCCAAATATTATACTACTAAAATAAAATTTTATGTCAAAATATTTCTATATTCAAAAGAAATTTTAGGAGTCGAGTTCACGCACATGCCCAGAAATCATTCCTATTCAAAACATTGTGCTTTTAGACCAGAATGACACCACGTTAAAACTTTTAGTGGATAATCATAGTGAGAGTTTTAGACCATTCAGACGCGCTGCGGGTACGAAGCTTCGTGGCCAGATCGGCAGCACGAGCCATCTAGTTTTGCTGGTCTCCAGTTCGAGTCTCCAAACTGAGAACTTTTTCAATATATTTTTCTTTTCTTTTTTTTACATTTTTTTTAGATATTTTTTTCCTTTATTAACACACTTACTACGAACTTTTCCAAATCTTATACTACTAAAATAAAATTTTATGTCAAAATATTTGTATATTCAAGAGAAATTTTAGGAGTCGAGTCCATGCACATGCGCAGAATTCAGTCCTATTCAAAACATTGTTCTTTTAGACCAGAATGACACCACGTTAAAACTTTTAGTGGATAATCATAATGAGAGTCTTAGACCATTCAGACGCGCTGCGGGTACGAAGCTTCGTGGCCAGATCGGCAGCACAAGCCATCTAGTTTTGCTGGTCTTCAGTTCGAGTCTCGAAACTGAGAACTTTCTCAATATATTTTTCTTTTCTTTTTTTAAAGTTTTATTTTAGATATTTTTATCCTTTATTCCCACAGTTACTACGAACTTTTCCAAATCTTATACTACTAAAATAAAATTTTATGTCAAAATATTTCTATATTCAAGAGAAATTTTAGGAGTCGAGTTCACGCACAGGCGCAGAATTCATTCCTATTCAAAACATTGTGGTTTTAGACCAGAATGACACCACGTTAAAACTTTTAGTGGATAATCATAATGAGAGTCTTAGACCATTCAGACGCACTGTGGGTTCGAAGATTCGTGGCCAGATCGGCAGCACGTGCCATCTAGTTTTGCTGGTCTTCAGTTCGAGTCTCGAAACTGAGAACTTTTTAAATATATTTTTCTTTCCTTTTTTTTAAGTTTTATTTTAGATATTTTTATCCTTTATTCCCACACTTACTACGAACTTTTCCAAATCTTATACTACTAAAATAAAATTTTATGTCAAAATATTTCTATATTCAAGAGAAATTTTAGGAGTCGAGTTCACGCACATGCGCAGAATTCATTCCTATTCAAAACATTGTGCTTTTAGACCAGAATGACACCAAGTTAAAACTTTTAGTGGATAATCATAATGAGAGTCTTAGACCATTCACACGCGCTGTGGGTACGAAGCTTCGTGGCCAGATCGGCAGCACGAGCCATCTAGTTTTGCTGGTCTTCTGTTCGAGTCTCGAAACTGAGAACTTTTTAAATATATTTTTCTTTTCTTTTTTTTACATTTTTTTAAGATATTTTTATCCTTTATTCCCACACTTACTACGAACTTTTCCAAATCTTATACTACTAAAATAAAATTTTATGTCAAAATATTTCTATATTCAAGAGAAATTTTAGGAGTCGAGTTCACGCACATGCGCAGAATTCATTCCTATTCAAAACATTGTGCTTTTAGACCAGAATGACACCACGTTAAAACTTTTAGTGGATAATCATAATGAGAGTTTAGACCATTCAGACGCGCTGTGGGTACGAAGCTTCGTGGCCAGATCGGCAGCACGAGCCATCTAGTTTTGCTGGTCTTCAGTTCGAGTCTCGAAACTGAGAACTTTTTAAATATATTTTTCTTTTCTTTTTTTTACATTTTTTTAAGATATTTTTATCCTTTATTCCCACACTTACTACGAACTTTTCCAAATCTTATACTACTAAAATAAAATTTTATGTCAAAATATTTCTATATTCAAGAGAAATTTTAGGAGTCGAGTTCACGCACATGCGCAGAATTCATTCCTATTCAAAACATTGTGCTTTTAGACCAGAATGACACCACGTTAAAACTTTTAGTGGATAATCATAATGAGAGTTTAGACCATTCAGACGCGCTGTGGGTACGAAGCTTCGTGGCCAGATCGGCAGCACGAGCCATCTAGTTTTGCTGGTCTTCAGTTCGAGTCTCGAAACTGAGAACTTTTTAAATATATTTTTCTTTTCTTTTTTTTACATTTTTTTAAGATATTTTTATCCTTTATTCCCACACTTACTACGAACTTTTCCAAATCTTATACTACTAAAATAAAATTTTATGTCAAAATATTTCTATATTCAAGAGAAATTTTAGGAGTCGAGTTCACGCACATGCGCAGAATTCATTCCTATTCAAAACATTGTGCTTTTAGACCAGAATGACACCACGTTAAAACTTTTAGTGGATAATCATAATGAGAGTCTTAGACCATTCAGACGCGCTGCGGGCACGAAGCTTCGTGGCCAGATCGGCAGCACGAGCCATCTAGTTTTGAAGGTCTTCAGTTCGAGTCTCGAAACTGAGAACTTTTTAAATATATTTTTCTTTTCTTTTTTTTACATTTTTTTAGATATTTTTATCTTTTATTCCCACACTTACTACGAACTTTTCCAAATCTTATACTACTAAAATAAAATTTTATGTCAAAATATTTTTATATTCACAGAAATTTTAGGAGTCGAGTTCACGCACATGCGCAGAATTCATTCCTATTCAAAACATTGTGCTTTTAGACCAGAATGACACCACGTTAAAACTTTTAGTGTATAATCATAATGAGAGTCTTAGACCATTCAGACGCGCTGCGGGTACGAAGCTTCGTGGCCAGATCGGCAGCACGAGCCATCTAGTTTTGCTGGTCTTCAGTTCGAGTCTCGAAACTGAGAAATTTTTAAATATATTTTTCTTTTCTTTTTTTTAACATTTTTTTTAGATATTTTTATCCTTTATTCCCACACTTACAACGAACTTTTCCAAATCTTATACTACTAAAATAAAATTTTATGTCAAAATTTTTCTATATTCAAAAGAAATTTTAGGAGTCGAGTTCACGCACATGCCCAGAAATCATTCCTATTCAAAACATTGTGCTTTTAGACCAGAATGACACCACGTTAAAACTTTTAGTGGATAATCATAGTGAGAGTTTTAGATCATTCAGACGCGCTGCGGGTACGAAGCTTCGTGGCCAGATCGGCAGCACAAGCCATCTAGTTTTGCTGGTCTTCAGTTCGAGTCTCGAAACTGAGAACTTTCTCAATATATTTTTCTTTTCTTTTTTTAAAGTTTTATTTTAGATATTTTTATCCTTTATTCCCACACTTACTACGAACTTTTCCAAATCTTATACTACTAAAATAAAATTTTATGTCAAAATATTTTTATATTCACAGAAATTTTAGGAGTCGAGTTCACGCACAGGCGCAGAATTCATTCCTATTCAAAACATTGTGCGTTTAGACCAGAATGACACCACGTTAAAACTTTTAGTGGATAATCATAATGAGAGTATTAGACCATTCAGACAAGCTGCGGGTACGATGCTTCGTGGCCAGATCGGCAGCACGAGCCATCTAGTTTTGCTGGTCTTCAGTTCGAGTCTCGAAACTAAGAACTTTTTAAATATATTTTTCTTTCCTTTTTTTTACATTTTTTTTAGATATTTTTATCCTTTATTCCCACACTTACTACGAACTTTTCCAAATCTTATACTACTAAAATAAAATTTTATGTCAAAATATTTCTATATTCAAGAGAAATTTTAGGAGTCGAGTTCACGCACATGCGCAGAATTCATTCCTATTCAAAACATTGTGCTTTTAGACCAGAATGACACCACGTTAAAACTTTTAGTTGATAATCATAATTAGAGTCTTAGACCATTCAGACGCGCTGCGGGTACGAAGCTTCGTGGCCAGATCGGCAGCACGAGCCATCTAGTTTTGCTGGTATTCAGTTCGAGTCTCGAAACTGAGAACTTTCTCAATATATTTTTCTTTTCTTTTTTTAAAGTTTTATTTTAGATATTTTTATCCTTTATTCCCACACTTACTACGAACTTTTTTAAATCTTATACTACTAAAATAAAATTTTATGTCAAAATATTTCTATATTCAAGACAAATTTTAGGAGTCGAGTTCACGCACATGCGCAGAATTCATTCCTATTCAAAACATTGTGCTTTTAGACCAGAATGACACCACGTTAAAACTTTTAGTGTATAATCATAATGAGAGTCTTAGACCATTCAGACGCGCTGAGGGTACGAAGCTTCGTGGCCAGATCGGCAGCACGAGCCATCTAGTTTTGCTGGTCTTCAGTTCGAGTCTCGAAACTGAGAAATTTTTAAATATATTTTTCTTTTCTTTTTTTTAACATTTTTTTTAGATATTTTTATCCTTTATTCCCACACTTACAACGATCTTTTCCAAATCTTATACTACTAAAATAAAATTTTATGTCAAAATATTTCTATATTCAAAAGAAATTTTAGGAGTCGAGTTCACGCACATGCCCAGAAATCATTCCTATTCAAAACATTGTGCTTTTAGACCAGAATGACACCACGTTAAAACATTTAGTGGATAATCATAGTGAGAGTTTTAGACCATTCAGACGCGCTGCGGGTACGAAGCTTCGTGGCCAGATCGGCAGCACAAGCCATCTAGTTTTGCTGGTCTTCAGTTCGAGTCTCGAAACTGAGAACTTTCTCAATATATTTTTCTTTTCTTTTTTTAAAGTTTTATTTTAGATATTTTTATCCTTTATTCCCACACTTACTACGAACTTTTCCAAATCTTATACTACTAAAATAAAATTTTATGTCAAAATATTTTTATATTCACAGAAATTTTAGGAGTCGAGTTCACGCACAGGCGCAGAATTCATTCCTATTCAAAACATTGTGGTTTTAGACCAGAATGACACCACGTTAAAACTTTTAGTGGATAATCATAATGAGAGTCTTAGACCATTCAGACGCACTGTGGGTTCGAAGATTCGTGGCCAGATCGGCAGCACCTGCCATCTAGTTTTGCTGGTCTTCAGTTCGAGTCTCGAAACTGAGAACTTTTTAAGTATATTTTTCTTTCCTTTTTTTTAAATTTTATTTTAGATATTTTTATCCTTTATTCCCACACTTACTACGAACTTTTCCAAATCTTATACTACTAAAATAAAATTTTATGTCAAAATATTTCTATATTCAAGAGAAATTTTAGGAGTCGAGTTCACGCACATGCGCAGAATTCATTCCTATTCAAAACATTGTGCTTTTAGACCAGAATGACACCACATTAAAACTTTTAGTGGATAATCATAATGAGAGTCTTAGACCATTCAGACGCGCTGCGGGTACGAAGCTTCGTGGTCAGATCGGCTGCACGAGCCATCTAGTTTTGCTGGTCTTCAGTTCGAGTCTCGAAACTGAGAACTTTTTAAATATATTTTTCTTTTATTTTTTTTACATTTTTTTTTAGATATTTTTATTCTTTATTCCCACACTTACTACGAACTTTTCCAAATCTTATACTAGTAAAATAAAATTTCATGTCAAAATATTTCTATATTCAAGAGAAATTTTAGGAGTCGAGTTCACGCACATGCGCAGAATTCATTCCTATTCAAAACATTGTGCTTTTAGACCAGAATGACACCACGTTAAAACTTTTAGTGGATAATCATAATGAGAGTCTTAGACCATTCAGACGCGCTGCGGGCACGAAGCTTCGTGGCCAGATCGGCAGCACGAGCCATCTAGTTTTGCTGGTCTTCAGTTCGAGTCTCGAAACTGAGAACTTTTTAAATATATTTTTCTTTTCTTTTTTTTACATTTTTTTAAGATATTTTTATCCTTTATTCCCACACTTACTACGAACTTTTCCAAATCTTATACTACTAAAATAAAATTTTATGTCAAAATATTTCTATATTCAAGAGAAATTTTAGGAGTCGAGTTCACGCACATGCGCAGAATTCATTCCTATTCAAAACATTGTGCTTTTAGACCAGAATGACACCACGTTAAAACTTTTAGTGGATAATCATAATGAGAGTTTAGACCATTCAGACGCGCTGTGGGTACGAAGCTTCGTGGCCAGATCGGCAGCACGAGCCATCTAGTTTTGCTGGTCTTCAGTTCGAGTCTCGAAACTGAGAACTTTTTCAATATATTTTTCTTTTCTTTTTTTTACATTTTTTTTAGATATTTTTATCCTTTATTCCCACACTTACTACGAACTTTTCCAAATCTTATACTACTAAAATAAAATTTTATGTCAAAATATTTCTATATTCATGAGAAATTTTAGGAGTCGAGTTCACGCACATGCCCAGAAATCATTCCTATTCAAAACATTGTGCTTTTAGACCAGAATGACACCACGTTAAAACTTTTAGTGGATAATCATAGTGAGAGTTTTAGATCATTCAGACGCGCTGCGGGTACGAAGCTTCGTGGCCAGATCGGCAGCACAAGCCATCTAGTTTTGCTGGTCTTCAGTTCGAGTCTCGAAACTGAGAACTTTCTCAATATATTTTTCTTTTCTTTTTTTAAAGTTTTATTTTAGATATTTTTATCCTTTATTCCCACACTTACTACGAACTTTTCCAAATCTTATACTACTAAAATAAAATTTTATGTCAAAATATTTTTATATTCACAGAAATTTTAGGAGTCGAGTTCACGCACAGGCGCAGAATTCATTCCTATTCAAAACATTGTGCGTTTAGACCAGAATGACACCACGTTAAAACTTTTAGTGGATAATCATAATGAGAGTATTAGACCATTCAGACAAGCTGCGGGTACGATGCTTCGTGGCCAGATCGGCAGCACGAGCCATCTAGTTTTGCTGGTCTTCAGTTCGAGTCTCGAAACTAAGAACTTTTTAAATATATTTTTCTTTCCTTTTTTTTACATTTTTTTTAGATATTTTTATCCTTTATTCCCACACTTACTACGAACTTTTCCAAATCTTATACTACTAAAATAAAATTTTATGTCAAAATATTTCTATATTCAAGAGAAATTTTAGGAGTCGAGTTCACGCACATGCGCAGAATTCATTCCTATTCAAAACATTGTGCTTTTAGACCAGAATGACACCACGTTAAAACTTTTAGTTGATAATCATAATTAGAGTCTTAGACCATTCAGACGCGCTGCGGGTACGAAGCTTCGTGGCCAGATCGGCAGCACGAGCCATCTAGTTTTGCTGGTATTCAGTTCGAGTCTCGAAACTGAGAACTTTCTCAATATATTTTTCTTTTCTTTTTTTAAAGTTTTATTTTAGATATTTTTATCCTTTATTCCCACACTTGCTACGAACTTTTTTAAATCTTATACTACTAAAATAAAATTTTATGTCAAAATATTTCTATATTCAAGAGAAATTTTAGGAGTCGAGTTCACGCACATGCGCAGAATTCATTCCTATTCAAAACATTGTGCTTTTAGACCAGAATGACACCACGTTAAAACTTTTAGTGTATAATCATAATGAGAGTCTTAGACCATTCAGACGCGCTGAGGGTACGAAGCTTCGTGGCCAGATCGGCAGCACGAGCCATCTAGTTTTGCTGGTCTTCATTTCGAGTATGGAAACTGAGAACTTTCTCAATATATTTTTCTTTTCTTTTTTTAAAGTTTTATTTTAGATATTTTTATCCTTTATTCCCACACTTACTACGAACGTTTCCAAATCTTATACTACTAAAATAAAATTTTATGTCAAAATATTTCTATATTCAAGAGAAATTTTAGGAATCGAGTTCACGCACTTGCGCAGAATTCATTCCTATTCAAAACATTGTGCTTTTAGACCAAAATGACACCACGTTAAAACTTTTAGTTGATAATCATAATGAGAGTCATAGACCATTCAGACGCGCTGCGGGTACGAAGCTTCGTGGCCAGATCGGCAGCACGAGCCATCTAGTTTTGCTGGTCTTCAGTTCGAGTCTCGAAACTGAGAAATTTTTAAATATATTTTTCTTTTCTTTTTTTTAACATTTTTTTTAGATATTTTTATCCTTTATTCCCACACTTACAACGAACTTTTCCAAATCTTATACTACTAAAATAAAATTTTATGTCAAAATATTTCTATATTCAAAAGAAATTTTAGGAGTCGAGTTCACGCACATGCCCAGAAATCATTCCTATTCAAAACATTGTGCTTTTAGACCAGAATGACACCACGTTAAAACTTTTAGTGGATAATCATAGTGAGAGTTTTAGACCATTCAGACGCGCTGCGGGTACGAAGCTTCGTGGCCAGATCGGCAGCACCTGCCATCTAGTTTTGCTGGTCTTCAGTTCGAGTCTCGAAACTGAGAACTTTTTAAATATATTTTTCTTTCCTTTTTTTTAAATTTTATTTTAGATATTTTTATCCTTTATTCCCACACTTACTACGAACTTTTCCAAATCTTATACTACTAAAATAAAATTTTATGTCAAAATATTTCTATATTCAAGAGAAATTTTAGGAGTCGAGTTCACGCACATGCGCAGAATTCATTCCTATTCAAAACATTGTGCTTTTAGACCAGAATGACACCACATTAAAACTTTTAGTGGATAATCATAATGAGAGTCTTAGACCATTCAGACGCGCTGCGGGTACGAAGCTTCGTGGTCAGATCGGCTGCACGAGCCATCTAGTTTTGCTGGTCTTCAGTTCGAGTCTCGAAACTGAGAACTTTTTAAATATATTTTTCTTTTATTTTTTTTACATTTTTTTTAGATATTTTTATTCTTTATTCCCACACTTACTACGAACTTTTCCAAATCTTATACTAGTAAAATAAAATTTCATGTCAAAATATTTCTATATTCAAGAGAAATTTTAGGAGTCGAGTTCACGCACATGCGCAGAATTCATTCCTATTCAAAACATTGTGCTTTTAGACCAGAATGACACCACGTTAAAACTTTTAGTGGATAATCATAATGAGAGTCTTAGACCATTCAGACGCGCTGCGGGCACGAAGCTTCGTGGCCAGATCGGCAGCACGAGCCATCTAGTTTTGCTGGTCTTCAGTTCGAGTCTCGAAACTGAGAACTTTTTAAATATATTTTTCTTTTCTTTTTTTTACATTTTTTTAAGATATTTTTATCCTTTATTCCCACACTTACTACGAACTTTTCCAAATCTTATACTACTAAAATAAAATTTTATGTCAAAATATTTCTATATTCAAGAGAAATTTTAGGAGTCGAGTTCACGCACATGCGCAGAATTCATTCCTATTCAAAACATTGTGCTTTTAGACCAGAATGACACCACGTTAAAACTTTTAGTGGATAATCATAATGAGAGTCTTAGACCATTCAGACGCGCTGCGGGCACGAAGCTTCGTGGCCAGATCGGCAGCACGAGCCATCTAGTTTTGCTGGTCTTCAGTTCGAGTCTCGAAACTGAGAACTTTTTAAATATATTTTTCTTTTCTTTTTTTTACATTTTTTTAAGATATTTTTATCCTTTATTCCCACACTTACTACGAACTTTTCCAAATCTTATACTACTAAAATAAAATTTTATGTCAAAATATTTCTATATTCAAGAGAAATTTTAGGAGTCGAGTTCACGCACATGCGCAGAATTCATTCCTATTCAAAACATTGTGCTTTTAGACCAGAATGACACCACGTTAAAACTTTTAGTGGATAATCATAATGAGAGTTTAGACCATTCAGACGCGCTGTGGGTACGAAGCTTCGTGGCCAGATCGGCAGCACGAGCCATCTAGTTTTGCTGGTCTTCAGTTCGAGTCTCGAAACTGAGAACTTTTTCAATATATTTTTCTTTTCTTTTTTTTACATTTTTTTTAGATATTTTTATCCTTTATTCCCACACTTACTACGAACTTTTCCAAATCTTATACTACTAAAATAAAATTTTATGTCAAAATATTTCTATATTCATGAGAAATTTTAGGAGTCGAGTTCACGCACATGCGCAGAATTCATTCCTATTCAAAACATTGTGCTTTTAGACCAGAATGACACCACATTAAAACTTTTAGTTGATAATCATAATTAGAGTCTTAGACCATTCAGACGCGCTGCGGGTACGAAGCTTCGTGGCCAGATCGGCAGCACGAGCCATCTAGTTTTGCTGGTATTCAGTTCGAGTCTCGAAACTGAGAACTTTCTCAATATATTTTTCTTTTCTTTTTTTAAAGTTTTATTTTAGATATTTTTATCCTTTATTCCCACACTTGCTACGAACTTTTTTAAATCTTATACTACTAAAATAAAATTTTATGTCAAAATATTTCTATATTCAAGAGAAATTTTAGGAGTCGAGTTCACGCACATGCGCAGAATTCATTCCTATTCAAAACATTGTGCTTTTAGACCAGAATGACACCACGTTAAAACTTTTAGTTGATAATCATAATGAGAGTCATAGACCATTCAGACGCGCTGCGGGTACGAAGCTTCGTGGCCAGATCGGCAGCACGAGCCATCTAGTTTTGCTGGTCTTCAGTTCGAGTCTCGAAACTGAGAAATTTTTAAATATATTTTTCTTTTCTTTTTTTTAACATTTTTTTTAGATATTTTTATCCTTTATTCCCACACTTACAACGAACTTTTCCAAATCTTATACTACTAAAATAAAATTTTATGTCAAAATATTTCTATATTCAAAAGAAATTTTAGGAGTCGAGTTCACGCACATGCCCAGAAATCATTCCTATTCAAAACATTGTGCTTTTAGACCAGAATGACACCACGTTAAAACTTTTAGTGGATAATCATAGTGAGAGTTTTAGACCATTCAGACGCGCTGCGGGTACGAAGCTTCGTGGCCAGATCGGCAGCACCTGCCATCTAGTTTTGCTGGTCTTCAGTTCGAGTCTCGAAACTGAGAACTTTTTAAATATATTTTTCTTTCCTTTTTTTTAAATTTTATTTTAGATATTTTTATCCTTTATTCCCACACTTACTACGAACTTTTCCAAATCTTATACTACTAAAATAAAATTTTATGTCAAAATATTTCTATATTCAAGAGAAATTTTAGGAGTCGAGTTCACGCACATGCGCAGAATTCATTCCTATTCAAAACATTGTGCTTTTAGACCAGAATGACACCACATTAAAACTTTTAGTGGATAATCATAATGAGAGTCTTAGACCATTCAGACGCGCTGCGGGTACGAAGCTTCGTGGTCAGATCGGCTGCACGAGCCATCTAGTTTTGCTGGTCTTCAGTTCGAGTCTCGAAACTGAGAACTTTTTAAATATATTTTTCTTTTATTTTTTTTACATTTTTTTTAGATATTTTTATTCTTTATTCCCACACTTACTACGAACTTTTCCAAATCTTATACTAGTAAAATAAAATTTCATGTCAAAATATTTCTATATTCAAGAGAAATTTTAGGAGTCGAGTTCACGCACATGCGCAGAATTCATTCCTATTCAAAACATTGTGCTTTTAGACCAGAATGACACCACGTTAAAACTTTTAGTGGATAATCATAATGAGAGTCTTAGACCATTCAGACGCGCTGCGGGCACGAAGCTTCGTGGCCAGATCGGCAGCACGAGCCATCTAGTTTTGCTGGTCTTCAGTTCGAGTCTCGAAACTGAGAACTTTTTAAATATATTTTTCTTTTCTTTTTTTTACATTTTTTTAAGATATTTTTATCCTTTATTCCCACACTTACTACGAACTTTTCCAAATCTTATACTACTAAAATAAAATTTTATGTCAAAATATTTCTATATTCAAGAGAAATTTTAGGAGTCGAGTTCACGCACATGCGCAGAATTCATTCCTATTCAAAACATTGTGCTTTTAGACCAGAATGACACCACGTTAAAACTTTTAGTGGATAATCATAATGAGAGTCTTAGACCATTCAGACGCGCTGCGGGCACGAAGCTTCGTGGCCAGATCGGCAGCACGAGCCATCTAGTTTTGCTGGTCTTCAGTTCGAGTCTCAAAACTGAGAACTTTTTAAATATATTTTTCTTTTCTTTTTTTTACATTTTTTTAAGATATTTTTATCCTTTATTCCCACACTTACTACGAACTTTTCCAAATCTTATACTACTAAAATAAAATTTTATGTCAAAATATTTCTATATTCAAGAGAAATTTTAGGAGTCGAGTTCACGCACATGCGCAGAATTCATTCCTATTCAAAACATTGTGCTTTTAGACCAGAATGACACCACGTTAAAACTTTTAGTGGATAATCATAATGAGAGTTTAGACCATTCAGACGCGCTGTGGGTACGAAGCTTCGTGGCCAGATCGGCAGCACGAGCCATCTAGTTTTGCTGGTCTTCAGTTCGAGTCTCGAAACTGAGAACTTTTTCAATATATTTTTCTTTTCTTTTTTTTACATTTTTTTTAGATATTTTTATCCTTTATTCCCACACTTACTACGAACTTTTCCAAATCTTATACTACTAAAATAAAATTTTATGTCAAAATATTTCTATATTCATGAGAAATTTTAGGAGTCGAGTTCACGCACATGCGCAGAATTCATTCCTATTCAAAACATTGTGCTTTTAGACCAGAATGACACAAAGTTAAAACTTTTAGTGGATAATCATAATGAGAGTCTTAGACCATTCACACGCGCTGTGGGTACGAAGCTTCGTGGCCAGATCGGCAGCACGAGCCATCTAGTTTTGCTGGTCTTCAGTTCGAGTCTCGAAACTGAGAACTTTTTAAATATATTTTTCTTTTCTTTTTTTTACATTTTTTAAGATATTTTTATCCTTTATTCCCACACTTACTACGAACTTTTCCAAATCTTATACTACTAAAATAAAATTTTATGTCAAAATATTTCTATATTCAAGAGAAATTTTAGGAGTCGAGTTCACGCACATGCGCAGAATTCATTCCTATTCAAAACATTGTGCGTTTAGACCAGAATGACACCACGTTAAAACTTTTAGTGGATAATCATAATGAGAGTCTTAGACCATTCAGACGCGCTGCAGGCACGAAGCTTCGTGGCCAGATCGGCAGCACGAGCCATCTAGTTTTGAAGGTCTTCAGTTCGAGTCTCGAAACTGAGAACTTTTTAAATATATTTTTCTTTTCTTTTTTTTACATTTTTTTTAGATATTTTTATCTTTTATTCCCACACTTACTACGAACTTTTCCAAATCTTATACTACTAAAATAAAATTTTATGTCAAAATATTTCTATATTCAAGAGAAATTTTAGGAGTCGAGTTCACGCACATGCGCAGAATTCATTCCTATTCAAAACATTGTGCTTTTAGACCAGAATGACACCACGTTAAAACTTTTAGTGTATAATCATAATGAGAGTCTTAGACCATTCAGACGCTCTGCGGGTACGAAGCTTCGTGGCCAGATCGGCAGCACGAGCCATCTAGTTTTGCTGGTCTTCAGTTCGAGTATGGAAACTGAGAACTTTCTCAATATATTTTTCTTTTCTTTTTTTAAAGTTTTATTTTAGATATTTTTATCCTTTATTCCCACACTTACTACGAACTTTTCCAAATCTTATACTACTAAAATAAAATTTTATGTCAAAATATTTCTATATTCAAAAGAAATTTTAGGAGTCAAGAGTTCACGCACATGCCCAGAAATCATTCCTATTCAAAACATTGTGCTTTTAGACCAGAATGACACCACGTTAAAACTTTTAGTGGATAATCATAATGAGAGTCTTAGACCATTCAGACGCGCTGCGGGTACGAAGCGTCGTGGCCAGATCGGCAGCACAAGCCATCTAGTTTTGCTGGTCATCAGTTCGAGTCTCGAAACTGAGAACTTTCTCAATATATTTTTCTTTTCTTTTTTTAAAGTTTTATTTTAGATATTTTTATCCTTTATTCCCACACTTACTACGAACTTTTCCAAATCTTATACTACTAAAATAAAATTTTATGTCAAAATATTTCTATATTCAAGAGAAATTTTAGGAGTCGAGTTCACGCACATGCGCAGAATTCATTCCTATTCAAAACATTGTGCTTTTAGACCAGAATGACACCACGTGAAAACTTTTAGTGGATAATCATAATGAGAGTCTTAGACCATTCAGACGCGCTGCGGGTACGAAGATTCGTTGTCAGATCGGCAGCACGAGCCATCTAGTTTTGCTGGTCTTCAGTTCGAGTCTCGAAACTGAGAACTTTTTAAATATATTTTTCTTTTATTTTTTTTACATTTTTTTTAGATATTTTTATCCTTTATTCCCACACTTACTACGAACTTTTCCAAATCTTATACTAGTAAAATAAAATTTTATGTCAAAATATTTCTATATTCAAGAGAAATTTTAGGAGTCGAGTTCACGCACATGCGCAGAATTCATTCCTATTAAAAACATTGTGCTTTTAGACCAGAATGACACCACGTTAAAACTTTTAGTGGATAATCATAATGAGAGTCTTAGACCATTCAGACGCGCTGCGGGCACGAAGCTTCGTGGCCAGATCGGCAGCACGAGCCATCTAGTTTTGCTGGTCTTCAGTTCGAGTCTCGAAACTGAGAAATTTTTCAATATATTTTTCTTTTCTTTTTTTTTACATTTTTTTAGATATTTTTATCCTTTATTTCCACACTTACTACGAACCTTTCCAAATCTTATACTACTAAAATAAAATTTTATGTCAAAATATTTCTATATTCAAGAGAAATTTTAGGAGTCGAGTTCACGCACATGCGCAGAATTCATTCCTATTCAAAACATTGTGCTTTTAGACCAGAATGACACCACGTTAAAACTTTTAGTGGATAATCATATTGAGAGTTTTAGACCATTCAGACGCGCTGTGGGTACGAAGCTTCGTGGCCAGATCGGCAGCACGAGCCATCTAGTTTTGCTGGTCTTCAGTTCGAGTCTCGAAACTGAGAACTTTTTAAATATATTTTTCTTTTATTTTTTTTACATTTTTTTTAGATATTTTTATCCTTTATTCCCACACTTACTACGAACGTTTCCAAATCTTATACTAGTAAAATAAAATTTTATGTCAAAATATTTCTATATTCAAGAGAAATTTTAGGAGTCGAGTTCACGCACATGCGCAGAATTCATTCCTATTCAAAACATTGTGCTTTTAGACCAGAATGACACCACGTTAAAACTTTTAGTGGATAATCATAATGAGAGTCTTAGACCATTCAGACGCGCTGTGGGTACGAAGCTTCGTGGCCAGATCGGCAGCACGAGCCATCTAGTTTTGTTGGTCTTCAGTTCGAGTCTCGAAAATGAGAACTTTTTAAATATATTTTTCTTTTCTTTTTTTTACATTTTTTAAAGATATTTTTATCCTTAATTCCCACACTTACTACGAACTTTTCCAAATCTTATACTACTAAAATAAAATTTTATGTCAAAATATTTCTATATTCAAGAGAAATTTTAGGAGTCGAGTTCACGCACATGCGCAGAATTCATTCCTATTCAAAACATTGTGCGTTTAGACCAGAATGACACCACGTTAAAACTTTTAGTGGATAATCATAATGAGAGTCTTAGACCATTCAGACGCGCTGCGGGTACGATGCTTCGTGGCCAGATCGGCAGCACGAGCCATCTAGTTTTGCTGGTCTTCAGTTCGAGTATGGAAACTGAGAACTTTCTCAATATATTTTTCTTTTCTTTTTTCAAAGTTTTATTTTAGATATTTTTATCCTTTATTCCCACACTTACTACGAACTTTTCCAAATCTTATACTACTAAAATAAAATTTTATGTCAAAATATTTCTATATTCAAAAGAAATTTTAGGAGTCGAGTTCACGCACATGCCCAGAAATCATTCCTATTCAAAACATTGTGCTTTTAGACCAGAATGACACCACGTTAAAACTTTTAGTGGATAATCATAATGAGAGTCTTAGACCATTCAGACGCGCTGCGGGCACGAAGCTTCGTGGCCAGATCGGCAGCACGAGCCATCTAGTTTTGCTGGTCTTCAGTTCGAGTCTCGAAACTGAGAACTTTTTAAATATATTTTTCTTTTCTTTTTTTTACATTTTTTTAAGATATTTTTATCCTTTATTCCCACACTTACTACGAACTTTTCCAAATCTTATACTACTAAAATAAAATTTTATGTCAAAATATTTCTATATTCAAGAGAAATTTTAGGAGTCGAGTTCACGCACATGCGCAGAATTCATTCCTATTCAAAACATTGTGCTTTTAGACCAGAATGACACCACGTTAAAACTTTTAGTGGATAATCATAATGAGAGTTTAGACCATTCAGACGCGCTGTGGGTACGAAGCTTCGTGGCTAGATCGGCAGCACGAGCCATCTAGTTTTGCTGGTCTTCAGTTCGAGTCTCGAAACTGAGAACTTTTTCAATATATTTTTCTTTTCTTTTTTTTACATTTTTTTAGATATTTTTATCCTTTATTCCCACACTTACTACGAACTTTTCCAAATCTTATACTACTAAAATAAAATTTTATGTCAAAATATTTCTATATTCATGAGAAATTTTAGGAGTCGAGTTCACGCACATGCGCAGAATTCATTCCTATTCAAAACATTGTGCTTTTAGACCAGAATGACACAAAGTTAAAATTTTTTAGTGGATAATCATAATGAGAGTCTTAGACCATTCACACGCGCTGTGGGTACGAAGCTTCGTGGCCAGATCGGCAGCACGAGCCATCTAGTTTTGCTGGTCTTCAGTTCGAGTCTCGAAACTGAGAACTTTTTAAATATATTTTTCTTTTCTTTTTTTTACATTTTTTTAAGATATTTTTATCCTTTATTCCCACACTTACTACGAACTTTTCCAAATCTTATACTACTAAAATAAAATTTTATGTCAAAATATTTCTATATTCAAGAGAAATTTTAGGAGTCGAGTTCACGCACATGCGCAGAATTCATTCCTATTCAAAACATTGTGCGTTTAGACCAGAATGACACCACGTTAAAACTTTTAGTGGATAATCATAATGAGAGTCTTAGACCATTCAGACGCGCTGCGGGCACGAAGCTTCGTGGCCAGATCGGCAGCACGAGCCATCTAGTTTTGAAGGTCTTCAGTTCGAGTCTCGAAACTGAGAACTTTTTAAATATATTTTTCTTTTCTTTTTTTTACATTTTTTTTAGATATTTTTATCTTTTATTCCCACACTTACTACGAACTTTTCCAAATCTTATACTACTAAAATAAAATTTTATGTCAAAATATTTCTATATTCAAGAGAAATTTTAGGAGTCGAGTTCACGCACATGCGCAGAATTCATTCCTATTCAAAACATTGTGCTTTTAGACCAGAATGACACCACGTTAAAACTTTTAGTGTATAATCATAATGAGAGTCTTAGACCATTCAGACGCGCTGCGGGTACGAAGCTTCGTGGCCAGATCGGCAGCACGAGCCATCTAGTTTTGCTGGTCTTCAGTTCGAGTATGGAAACTGAGAACTTTCTCAATATATTTTTCTTTTCTTTTTTTAAAGTTTTATTTTAGATATTTTTATCCTTTATTCCCACACTTACTACGAACTTTTCCAAATCTTATACTACTAAAATAAAATTTTATGTCAAAATATTTCTATATTCAAAAGAAATTTTAGGAGTCAAGAGTTCACGCACATGCCCAGAAATCATTCCTATTCAAAACATTGTGCTTTTAGACCAGAATGACACCACGTTAAAACTTTTAGTGGATAATCATAATGAGAGTCTTAGACCATTCAGACGCGCTGCGGGTACGAAGCTTCGGGGCCAGATCGGCAGCACGAGCCATCTAGTTTTGCTGGTCTCCAGTTCGAGTCTCCAAACTGAGAACTTTTTCAATATATTTTTCTTTTCTTTTTTTTACATTTGTTTTAGATATTTTTATCCTTTATTAACACACTTACTACGAACCTTTCCAAATCTTATACTACTAAAATAAAATTTTATGTCAAAATATTTGTATATTCAAGAGAAATTTTAGGAGTCGAGTTCATGCACATGCGCAGAATTCAGTCCTATTCAAAACATTGTGCTTTTAGACCAGAATGACACCACGTTAAAACTTTTAGTGGATAATCATAATGAGAGTCTTAGACCATTCAGACGCGCTGCGGGTACGAAGCGTCGTGGCCAGATCGGCAGCACAAGCCATCTAGTTTTGCTGGTCATCAGTTCGAGTCTCGAAACTGAGAACTTTCTCAATATATTTTTCTTTTCTTTTTTTAAAGTTTTATTTTAGATATTTTTATCCTTTATTCCCACACTTACTACGAACTTTTCCAAATCTTATACTACTAAAATAAAATTTTATGTCAAAATATTTCTATATTCAAGAGAAATTTTAGGAGTCGAGTTCACGCACATGCGCAGAATTCATTCCTATTCAAAACATTGTGCTTTTAGACCAGAATGACACCACGTGAAAACTTTTAGTGGATAATCATAATGAGAGTCTTAGACCATTCAGACGCGCTGCGGGTACGAAGATTCGTTGTCAGATCGGCAGCACGAGCCATCTAGTTTTGCTGGTCTTCAGTTCGAGTCTCGAAACTGAGAACTTTTTAAATATATTTTTCTTTTATTTTTTTTACATTTTTTTTAGATATTTTTATCCTTTATTCCCACACTTACTACGAACTTTTCCAAATCTTATACTAGTAAAATAAAATTTTATGTCAAAATATTTCTATATTCAAGAGAAATTTTAGGAGTCGAGTTCACGCACATGCGCAGAATTCATTCCTATTAAAAACATTGTGCTTTTAGACCAGAATGACACCACGTTAAAACTTTTAGTGGATAATCATAATGAGAGTCTTAGACCATTCAGACGCGCTGCGGGCACGAAGCTTCGTGGCCAGATCGGCAGCACGAGCCATCTAGTTTTGCTGGTCTTCAGTTCGAGTCTCGAAACTGAGAAATTTTTCAATATATTTTTCTTTTCTTTTTTTTTACATTTTTTTAGATATTTTTATCCTTTATTTCCACACTTACTACGAACCTTTCCAAATCTTATACTACTAAAATAAAATTTTATGTCAAAATATTTCTATATTCAAGAGAAATTTTAGGAGTCGAGTTCACGCACATGCGCAGAATTCATTCCTATTCAAAACATTGTGCTTTTAGACCAGAATGACACCACGTTAAAACTTTTAGTGGATAATCATATTGAGAGTTTTAGACCATTCAGACGCGCTGTGGGTACGAAGCTTCGTGGCCAGATCGGCAGCACGAGCCATCTAGTTTTGCTGGTCTTCAGTTCGAGTCTCGAAACTGAGAACTTTTTAAATATATTTTTCTTTTACTTTTTTTACATTTTTTAAAGATATTTTTATCCTTAATTCCCATACTTACTACGAACTTTTCCAAATCTTATACTAGTAAAATAAAATTTTATGTCAAAATATTTCTATATTCAAGAGAAATTTTAGGAGTCGAGTTCACGCACATGCGCAGAATTCATTCCTATTCAAAACATTGTGCGTTTAGACCAGAATGACACCACGTTAAAACTTTTAGTGGATAATCATAATGAGAGTCTTAGACCATTCAGACGCGCTGCGGGTACGATGCTTCGTGGCCAGATCGGCAGCACGAGCCATCTAGTTTTGCTGGTCTTCAGTTCGAGTATGGAAACTGAGAACTTTCTCAATATATTTTTCTTTTCTTTTTTCAAAGTTTTATTTTAGATATTTTTATCCTTTATTCCCACACTTACTACGAACTTTTCCAAATCTTATACTACTAAAATAAAATTTTATGTCAAAATATTTCTATATTCAAAAGAAATTTTAGGAGTCGAGTTCACGCACATGCCCAGAAATCATTCCTATTCAAAACATTGTGCTTTTAGACCAGAATGACACCACGTTAAAACTTTTAGTGGATAATCATAATGAGAGTCTTAGACCATTCAGACGCGCTGCGGGTACGAAGCTTCGGGGCCAGATCGGCAGCACGAGCCATCTAGTTTTGCTGGTCTCCAGTTCGAGTCTCCAAACTGAGAACTTTTTCAATATATTTTTCTTTTCTTTTTTTTACATTTGTTTTAGATATTTTTATCCTTTATTAACACACTTACTACGAACCTTTCCAAATCTTATACTACTAAAATAAAATTTTATGTCAAAATATTTGTATATTCAAGAGAAATTTTAGGAGTCGAGTTCATGCACATGCGCAGAATTCAGTCCTATTCAAAACATTGTGCTTTTAGACCAGAATGACACCACGTTAAAACTTTTAGTGGATAATCATAATGAGAGTCTTAGACCATTCAGACGCGCTGTGGGTACGAAGCTTCATGGCCAGATCGGCAGCACGAGCCATCTAGTTTTGCTGGTCTTCAGTTCGAGTCTCGAAACTGAGAACTTTTTAAATATATTTTTCTTTTATTTATTTTACATTTTTTTAGATATTTTTATCCTTTATTCCCACACTTACTACGAACTTTTCCAAATCTTATACTAGTAAAATAAAATTTTATGTCAAAATATTTCTATATTCAAGAGAAATTTTAGGAGTCGAGTTCAGGCACATGCGCAGAATTCATTCCTATTCAAAACATTGTGCTTTTAGACCAGAATGACACCACGTTAAAACTTTTAGTGGATAATCATAATGAGAGTCTTAGACCATTCAGACGCGCTGCGGGCACGAAGCTTCGTGGCCAGATCGGCAGCACGAGAAATCTAATTTTGCTGGTCTTCAGTTCGAGTCTCGAAACTGAGAACTTTTTCAATATATTTTTCTTTTCTTTTTTTTACATTTTTTTTAGATATTTTTATCCTTTATTCCCACACTTACTACGAACTTTTCCAAATCTTATACTACTAAAATAAAATTTTATGTCAAAATATTTCTTTATTCAAGAGAAATTTTAGGAGTCGAGTTCACGCACATGCGCAGAATTCATTCCTATTCAAAACATTGTGCTTTTAGACCAGAATGACACCACGTTAAAACTTTTAGTGGATAATCATAATGAGAGTCTTAGACCATTCAGACGCGCTGCGTGTACGATGCTTCGTGGGCAGATCGGCAGCAGGAGCCATCTAGTTTTGCTGGTCTTCAGTTCGAGTCTCGAAACTGAGAACTTTTTAAATATATTTTTCTTTTCTTTTTTTTACATTTTTTTTAGATATTTTTATCCTTTATTCCCACACTTACTACGAACTTTTCCAAATCTTATACTACTAAAATAAAATTTTATGTCAAAATATTTCTATATTCAAGAGAAATTTTAGGAGTCGAGTTCACGCACATGCACAGAATTCATTCCTATTCAAAACATTGTGCTTTTAGACCAGAATGACACCACGTTAAAACTTTTAGTGGATAATCATAATGAGAGTCTTAGACCATTCAGACGCGCTGCGGGCACGAAGCTTCGTGGCCAGTTCGGCAGCACGAGCCATCTAGTTTTGAAGGTCTTCAGTTCGAGTCTCGAAACTGAGAACTTCTTAAATATATTTTTCTTTTCTTTTCTTTACATTTTTTTTAGATATTTTTATCCTTTATTCCCAAACTTACTACGAACTTTTCCAAATCTTATACTACTAAAATAAAATTTTATGTCAAAATATTTCTATATTCAAGAGAAATTTTAGGAGTCGAGTTCACGCACATGCGCAGAATTCATTCCTATTCAAAACATTGTGCTTTTAGACCAGAATGACACCACGTTAAAACTTTTAGTGGATAATCATAATGAGAGTCTTAGACCATTCAGACGCGCTGCGGGTACGAAGCTTCGTGGCCAGATCGGCAGCACGAGCCATCTAGTTTTGCTGGTCTTCAGTTCGAGTCTCGAAACTGAGAACTTTTTAAATATATTTTTCTTTTCTTTTTTTTACATTTTTTTTAGATATTTTTATCCTTTATTCCCACACTTACTACGAGTTTTTCCAAATCTTATACTACTAAAATAAAATTTTATGTCAAAATATTTCTATATTCAAAAGAAATTTTAGGAGTCGAGTTCACGCACATGCCCAGAAATCATTCCTATTCAAAATATTGTGCTTTTAGACCAGAATGACACCACGTTAAAACTTTTAGTGGATAATCATAATGAGAGTCTTAGACCATTCAGACGCGCTGCGGGTACGAAGCTTCGGGGCCAGATCGGCAGCACGAGCCATCTAGTTTTGCTGGTCTCCAGTTCGAGTCTCCAAACTGAGAACTTTTTCAATATATTTTTCTTTTCTTTTTTTTATATTTGTTTTAGATATTTTTATCCTTTATTAACACACCTACTACGAACCTTTCCAAATCTTATACTACTAAAATAAAATTTTATGTCAAAATATTTGTATATTCAAGAAAAATTTTAGGAGTCGAGTTCATGCACATGCGGAGAATTCAGTCCTATTCAAAACATTGTGCTTTTAAACCAGAATGACACCACGTTAAAACTTTTAGTGGATAATCATAATGAGAGTCTTAGACCATTCAGACGCGCTGTGGGTACGAAGCTTCGTGGCCAGATCGGCAGCACGAGCCATCTAGTTTTGCTGGTCTTCAGTTCGAGTCTCGAAACTGAGAACTTTTTCAATATATTTTTCTTTTCTTTTTTTTACATTTGTTTTAGATATTTTTATCCTTTATTCCCACACTTACTACGAGTTTTTCCAAATCGTATACTACTAAAATAAAATTTTATGTCAAAATATTTCTATATTCAAGAGAAATTTTAGGAGTCGAGTTCACGCACATGCGCAGAATTCATTCCTATTCAAAACATTGTGCTTTTAGACCAGAATGACACCACGTTAAAACGTTTAGTGGATAATCATAATGAGAGTCTTAGACCATTCAGACGCGCTGCGAGTACGAAGGTTCGTGGCCAGATCGGCAGCACGAGCTATCTAGTTTTGCTGGTCTTCAGTTCGAGTCTCGAAACTGAGAACTTTTTAAATATATTTTTCTTTTCTTTTTTTTTACATTTTTTTTAGATATTTTTATCCTTTATTCCCACACTTACTACGAGTTTTTCCAAATCTTATACTACTAAAATAAAATTTTATGTCAAAATATTTCTATATTCAAGAGAAATTTTAGGAGTCGAGTTCACGCACATGCGCAGAATTCATTCCTATTCAAAACATTGTGCTTTTAGACCAGAATGACACCACGTTAAAACTTTTAGTGGATAATCATAATGAGAGTCTTAGACCATTCAGACGCGCTGCGGGTACGAAGCTTCGTGGCCAGATCGGCAGCACGAGCCATCTAGTTTTGCTGGTCTTCAGTTCGAGTCTCGAAACTGAGAACTTTTTAAATATATTTTTCTTTTCTTTTTTTTACATTTTTTTTAGATATTTTTATTCTTTATTCCCACACTTACTACGAACTTTTCCAAATCTTATACTACTAAAATAAAATTTTATGTCAAAATATTTCTATATTCAAGAGAAATTTTAGGAGTCGAGTTCACGCACATGCGCAGAATTCATTCCTATTCAAAACATTGTGCTTTTAGACCAGAATGACACCACTTTAAATTTTTTAGTGGATAATCATAATGAGAGTCTTAGACCATTCAGACGCGCTGCGGGTACGAAGCTTCGTGGCCAGATCGGCAGCACTAGCCATCTAGTGTTGCTGGTCTTCAGTTCGAGTCTCGAAACTGAGAACTTTTTAAATATATTTTTCTTTTCTTTTTTTTACATTTTTTTTAGATATTTTTATCCTTTATTCCCACACTTACTACGAGTTTTTCCAAATCTTATACTACTAAAATAAAATTTTATGTCAAAATATTTCTATATTCAAGAGAAATTTTAGGAGTCGAGTTCACGCACATGCGCAGAATTCATTCCTATTCAAAACATTGTGCTTTTAGACCAGAATGACACCACGTTAAAACGTTTAGTGGATAATCATAATGAGAGTCTTAGACCATTCAGACGCGCTGCGTATACGAAGCTTCGTGGCCAGATCGGCAGCACGAGCCATCTAGTTTTGCTGGTCTTCAGTTCGAGTCTCGAAACTGAGAACTTTTTAAATATATTTTTCTTTTCTTTTTTTTACATTTTTTTTTAGATATTTTTATCCTTTATTCCCACACTTACTACGAACCTTTCCAAATCTTGTACTAATAAAATAAAATTTTATGTCAAAATATTTCTATACTCAAGAGAAATTTTAGGAGTCGTGTTCACGCATATGCGCAGAATTCATTCCTATTCAAAACATTGTGATTTTAGACAAGAATGACACCACGTTAAAACTTTTAGTGGATAATCATAATGAGAGTCTTAGAATATTCAGACGCGCTCCGGGTACGAAGCTTCGTGGCCAGATCGGCAGCACGAGCCATCTAGTTTTGCTGGTCTTCAGTTCGAGTCTCGAAACTGAGAACTTTTTAAATATATTTTTCTTTTCTTTTTTTTACATTTTTTAAGATACTTTTATCCTTTATTCCCACACTTACTACGAACTTTTCCAAATCTTATACTACTAAAATAAAATTTTATGTCAAAATATTTCTATATTCAAGAGAAATTTTAGGAGTCGAGTTCACGCACATGCGCAGAATTCATTCCTATTCAAAACATTGTGCTTTTAGACCAGAATGACACCAAGGTTAAAACTTTTAGTGGATAATCATAATGAGAGTCTTAGACCATTCAGACGCGCTGCGGGTACGAAGCTTCGTGGCCAGATCGGCACCACGAGCCATCTAGTTTTGCTGGTCATCAGTTCGAGTCTCGAAACTAGGAACTTTTTAAATTAATTTTTCTTTTCTTTTTTTTACATTTTTTTTAGATATTTTTATCCTTTATTCCCACACTTACTACGAACTTTTCCAAATCTTATACTACTAAAATAAAATTTTATGTCAAAATATTTCTATATTCAAGAGAAATTTTAGGAGTCGTGTTCACGCATATGCGCAGAATTCATTTCTATTCAAAACATTGTGCTTTTAGACAAGAATGACACCACGTTAAAACTTTTAGTGGATAATCATAATGAGAGTCTTAGAATATTGAGACGCGCTCCGGGTACGAAGCTTCGTGGCCAGATCGGCAGCACGAGCCATCTAGTTTTGCTGGTCTTCAGTTCGAGTCTCGAAACTGAGAACTTTTTAAATATATTTTTCTTTTCTTTTTTTTACATTTTTTAAAGATACTTTTATCCTTTATTCCCACACTTACTACGAACTTTTCCAAATCTTATACTACTAAAATAAAATTTTATGTCAAAATATTTCTATATTCAAGAGAAATTTTAGGAGTCGAGTTCACGCAAATGCGCAGAATTCATTCCTATTCAAAACATTGTGCTTTTAGACCAGAATGACACCAAGGTTAAAACTTTTAGTGGATAATCATAATGAGAGTCTTAGACCATTCAGACGCTCTCCGGGTACGAAGCTTCGTGGCCAGATCGGCAGCACGAGCCATCTAGTTTTGCTGGTCTTCAGTTCGAGTCTCGAAACTGAGAACTTTTTAAATAAATTTTTCTTTTCTTTTTTTTCTTTTTTTTAGATATTTTTATCCTTTATTCCCACACTTACTACGAACTTTTCCAAATCTAATACTACTAAAATAAAAGTTTATGTCAAAATATTTCTATATTCAAGAGAAATTTTAGGAGTCTAGTTCACGCACATGCGCAGAATTCATTCCTATTCAAAACATTGTGCTTTTAGACAAGAATGACACCACGTTAAAACTTTTAGTGGATAATCATAATGAGAGTCTTAGAATATTCAGACGCGCTCCGGGTACGAAGCTTCGTGGCCAGATCGGCAGCACGAGCCATCTAGTTTTGCTGGTCTTCAGTTCGAGTCTCGAAACTGAGAACTTTTTAAATATATTTTTCTTTTCTTTTTTTTACATTTTTTTAAGATACTTTTATCCTTTATTCCCACACTTACTACGAACTTTTCCAAATCTTATACTACTAAAATAAAATTTTATGTCAAAATATTTCTATATTCAAGAGAAATTTTAGGAGTCGAGTTCACGCACATGCGCAGAATTCATTCCTATTCAAAACATTGTGCTTTTAGACCAGAATGACACCACTTTAAATTTTTTAGTGGATAATCATAATGAGAGTCTTAGACCATTCAGACGCGCTGCGGGTACGAAGCTTCGTGGCCAGATCGGCAGCACTAGCCATCTAGTGTTGCTGGTCTTCAGTTCGAGTCTCGAAACTGAGAACTTTTTAAATATATTTTTCTTTTCTTTTTTTTACATTTTTTTTAGATATTTTTATCCTTTATTCCCACACTTACTACGAGTTTTTCCAAATCTTATACTACTAAAATAAAATTTTATGTCAAAATATTTCTATATTCAAGAGAAATTTTAGGAGTCGAGTTCACGCACATGCGCAGAATTCATTCCTATTCAAAACATTGTGCTTTTAGACCAGAATGACACCACGTTAAAACGTTTAGTGGATAATCATAATGAGAGTCTTAGACCATTCAGACGCGCTGCGAGTACGAAGCTTCGTGGCCAGATCGGCAGCACGAGCCATCTAGTTTTGCTGGTCTTCAGTTCGAGTCTCGAAACTGAGAACTTTTTAAATATATTTTTCTTTTCTTTTTTTTACATTTTTTTTAGATATTTTTATCCTTTATTCCCACACTTACTACGAACCTTTCCAAATCTTGTACTACTAAAATAAAATTTTATGTCAAAATATTTCTATATTCAAGAGAAATTTTAGGAGTCGTGTTCACGCATATGCGCAGAATTCATTCCTATTCAAAACATTGTGCTTTTAGACAAGAATGACACCACGTTAAAACTTTTAGTGGATAATCATAATGAGAGTCTTAGAATATTCAGACGCGCTCCGGGTACGAAGCTTCGTGGCCAGATCGGCAGCACGAGCCATCTAGTTTTGCTGGTCTTCAGTTCGAGTCTCGAAACTGAGAACTTTTTAAATATATTTTTCTTTTCTTTTTTTTACATTTTTTAAGATACTTTTATCCTTTATTCCCACACTTACTACGAACTTTTCCAAATCTTATACTACTAAAATAAAATTTTATGTCAAAATATTTTTATATTCAAGAGAAATTTTAGGAGTCGTGTTCACGCATATGCGCAGAATTCATTTCTATTCAAAACATTGTGCTTTTAGACAAGAATGACACCACGTTAAAACTTTTAGTGGATAATCATAATGAGAGTCTTAGAATATTCAGACGCGCTCCGGGTACGAAGCTTCGTGGCCAGATCGGCAGCACGAGCCATCTAGTTTTGCTGGTCTTCAGTTCGAGTCTCGAAACTGAGAACTTTTTAAATATATTTTTCTTTCCTTTTTTTTACATTTTTTTAAGATACTTTTATCCTTTATTCCCACACTTACTACGAACTTTTCCAAATCTTATACTACTAAAATATAATTTTATGTCAAAATATTTCTATATTCAAGAGAAATTTTAGGAGTCGAGTTCACGCACATGCGCAGAATTCATTCCTATTCAAAACATTGTGCTTTTAGACCAGAATGACACCAAGGTTAAAACTTTTAGTGGATAATCATAATGAGAGTCTTAGACCATTCAGACGCGCTCCGGGTACGACGCTTCGTGGCCAGATCGGCAGCACGAGCCATCTAGTTTTGCTGGTCTTCAGTTCGAGTCTCGAAACTGAGAACTTTTTAAATATATTTTTCTTTTCTTTTTTTTATTTTTTTTAGATATTTTTATCCTTTATTCCCACACTTACTACGAACTTTTCCAAATCTAATACTACTAAAATAAAATTTTATGTCAAAATATTTCTATATTCAAGAGACATTTTAGGAGTCTAGTTCACGCACATGCGCAGAATTCATTCCTATTCAAAACATTGTGCTTTTAGACCAGAATGACACCACGTTAAAACTTTTAGTGGATAATCATAATGAGAGTCTTAGACCATTCAGACGCGTTGCGGGTACGATGCTTCGAGGACAGACCGGCAGCACGAGCCATCTAGTTTTGCTGGTCTTCAGTTCGAGTCTCGAAACTGAGAACTTTTTAAATAGATTTTTCTTTTCTTTTTTTTACATTTTTTTTAGATATTTTTATCCTTTATTCCCACACTTACTACGAACTTTTCCAAATCTTATAATACTAAAATAAAATTTTATGTCAAAATATTTCTATATTCAAGAGAAATTTTAGGAGTCGAGTTCACGCACATGCGCAGAATTCATTCCTATTCAAAACATTGTGCTTTTAGACAAGAATGACACCACGTTAAAACTTTTAGTGGATAATCATAATGAGAGTCTTAGAATATTCAGACGCGCTCCGGGTACGAAGCTTCGTGGCCAGATCGGCAGCACGAGCCATCTAGTTTTGCTGGTCTTCAGTTCGAGTCTCGAAACTGAGAACTTTTTTAATATATTTTTCTTTTCTTTTTTTTACATTTTTTTTAGATATTTTTATCCTTTATTCCCACATTTACTAAGAACTTTTCCAAATCTTATACTACTAAAATAAAATTTTATGTCAAAATATTTCTATATTAAAGTGAAATTTTAGGAGTCGAGTTCACGCACATGCGCAGAATTCATTCCTATTCAAAACATTGTGCTTTTAGACCAGAATGACACCACGTTAAAACTTTTAGTGGATAATCATAATGAGAGTCTTAGACCATTCAGACGCTCTCCGGGTACGAAGCTTCGTGGCAAGATCGGCAGCACGAGCCATCTAGTATTGCTGGTCTTCAGTTCGAGTCTCGAAACTGAGAACTTTTTAAATATATTTTTCTTTTCTTTTTTTTTATTTTTTTTTAGATATTTTTATCCTTTATTCCCACACTTACTACGAACTTTTCCAAATCTTATACTACTAAAATGAAATTTTATGTCAAAATATTTCTATATTCAAGAGAAATTTTAGGAGTCTAGTTCACGCACATGCGCAGAATTCATTCCTATTCAAAACATTGTGCTTTTAGACCAGAATGACACCACGTTAAAACTTTTAGTGGATAATCATAATGAGAGTCTTAGACCATTCAGACGCGTTGCGGGTACGATGCTTCGTGGCCAGACCGGCAGCACGAGCCATCTAGTTTTGCTGGTCTTCAGTTCGAGTCTCGAAACTGAGAACTTTTTAAATATATTTTTCTTTTCTTTTTTTTACATTTTTTTTAGATATTTTTATCCTTTATTCCCACACTTACTACGAACTTTTCCAAATCTTATAATACTAAAATAAAATTTTATGTCAAAATATTTCTATATTCAAGAGAAATTTTAGGAGTTCACGCACATGCGCAGAATTCATTCCTATTCAAAACATTGTGCTTTTAGACCAGAATGACACCACGTTAAAACTTTTAGTGGATAATCATAATGAGAGTCTTAGACCATTCAGACGCGTTGCGGGTACGAAGCTTCGTGGCCAGATCGGCAGCACGAGCCATCTAGTTTTGCTGGTCTTCAGTTCGAGTCTCGAAACTGAGAACTTTTTAAATATATTTTTCTTTTCTTTTTTTTACATTTTTGTTAGATATTTTTATCCTTTATTCCCACATTTACTACGAACTTTTCCAAATCTTATACTACTAAAATAAAATTTTATGTCAAAATATTTCTATATTAAAGAGAAATTTAGGAGTCGAGTTCACGCACATGCGCAGAATTCATTCCTATTCAAAACATTGTGCTTTTAGACCAGAATGACACCACGTTAAAACTTTTAGTGGATAATCATAATGAGAGTCTTAGACCATTCAGACGCTCTGCGGGTACGAAGCTTCGTGGCAAGATCGGCAGCACGAGCCATCTAGTATTGCTGGTCTTCAGTTCGAGTCTCGAAACTGAGAACTTTTTAAATATATTTTTCTTTTCTTTTTTTTATTTTTTTTAGATATTTTTATCCTTTATTCCCACGCTTACTACGAACTTTTCTAAATCTTATAATACTAAAATAAAATTTTATGTCAAAATATTTCTATATTAAAGAGAAATTTTAGGAGTCGAGTTCACGCACATGCGCAGAATTCATTCCTATTCAAAACATTGTGCTTTTAGACCAGAATGACACCACGTTAAAACTTTTAGTGGATAATCATAATGAGAGTCTTAGACCATTCAGACGCACTGCGGGTACGAAGCTTCGTGGCAAGATCGGCAGCACGAGCCATCTAGTATTGCTGGTCTTCAGTTCGAGTCTCGAAACTGAGAACTTCTTAAATATATTTTTCTTTTCTTTTTTTTACATTTTTTTTAGATATTTTTATCCTTTATTCCCACACTTACTACGAACTTTTCCAAATCTTATAATACTAAAATAAAATTTTATGTAAAAATATTTCTATATTCAAGAGATATTTTAGGAGTCGAGTTCACGCACATGCGCAGAATTCATTCCTATTCAAAACATTGTGCTTTTAGACCAGAATGACACCACGTTAAAACTTTTAGTGGATAATCATAATGAGAGTCTTAGACCATTCAGACGCGTTGCGGGTACGAAGCTTCGTGGCCAGATCGGCAGCACGAGCCATCTAGTTTTGCTGGTCTTCAGTTCGAGTCTCGAAACTGAGAACTTTTTAAATATATTTTTCTTTTCTTTTTTTTACATTTTTGTTAGATATTTTTATCCTTTATTCCCACATTTACTACGAACTTTTCCAAATCTTATACTACTAAAATAAAATTTTATGTCAAAATATTTCTATATTAAAGAGAAATTTAGGAGTCGAGTTCACGCACATGCGCAGAATTCATTCCTATTCAAAACATTGTGCTTTTAGACCAGAATGACACCACGTTAAAACTTTTAGTGGATAATCATAATGAGAGTCTTAGACCATTCAGACGCTCTGCGGGTACGAAGCTTCGTGGCAAGATCGGCAGCACGAGCCATCTAGTATTGCTGGTCTTCAGTTCGAGTCTCGAAACTGAGAACTTTTTAAATATATTTTTCTTTTCTTTTTTTTATTTTTTTTAGATATTTTTATCCTTTATTCCCACGCTTACTACGAACTTTTCTAAATCTTATAATACTAAAATAAAATTTTATGTCAAAATATTTCTATATTAAAGAGAAATTTTAGGAGTCGAGTTCACGCACATGCGCAGAATTCATTCCTATTCAAAACATTGTGCTTTTAGACCAGAATGACACCACGTTAAAACTTTTAGTGGATAATCATAATGAGAGTCTTAGACCATTCAGACGCACTGCGGGTACGAAGCTTCGTGGCAAGATCGGAAGCACGAGCCATCTAGTATTGCTGGTCTTCAGTTCGAGTCTCGAAACTGAGAACTTTTTAAATATATTTTTCTTTTCTTTTTTTTACATTTTTTTTAGATATTTTTATCCTTTATTCCCACACTTACTACGAACTTTTCCAAATCTTATAATACTAAAATAAAATTTTATGTCAAAATATTTCTATATTCAAGAGATATTTTAGGAGTCGAGTTCACGCACATGCGCAGAATTCATTCCTATTCAAAACATTGTGCTTTTAGACCAGAATGACACCACGTTAAAACTTTTAGTGGATAATCATAATGAGAGTCTTAGACCATTCAGACGCGTTGCGGGTACGAAGCTTCGTGGCCAGATCGGCAGCACGAGCCATCTAGTTTTGCTGGTCTTCAGTTCGAGTCTCGAAACTGAGAACTTTTTAAATATATTTTTCTTTTCTTTTTTTTACATTTTTTTTAGATATTTTTATCCTTTATTCCCACATTTACTACGAACTTTTCCAAATCTTATACTACTAAAATAGAATTTTATGTCAAAATATTTCTATATTAAAGAGAAATTTTAGGAGTCGAGTTCAAGCACATGCGCAGAATTCATTCCTATTCAAAACATTGTGCTTTTAGACCAGAATGACACCACGTTAAAACTTTTAGTGGATAATCATAATGAGAGTCTTAGACCATTCAGACGCTCTGGGGGTACGAAGCTTCATGGCAAGATCGGCAGCACGAGCCATCTAGTTTTGCTGGTCTTCAGTTCGAGTCTCGAAACTGAGAACTTTTTAAATATATTTTTCTTTTCTTTTTTTTACATTTTTTTTAGATATTTTTATCCTTTATTCCCACATTTACTACGAACTTTTCCAAATCTTATACTACTAAAATAGAATTTTATGTCAAAATATTTCTATATTAAAGAGAAATTTTAGGAGTCGAGTTCAAGCACATGCGCAGAATTCATTCCTATTCAAAACATTGTGCTTTTAGACCAGAATGACACCACGTTAAAACTTTTAGTGGATAATCATAATGAGAGTCTTAGACCATTCAGACGCACTGGGGGTACGAAGCTTCGTGGCAAGATCGGCAGCACGAGCCATCTAGTTTTGCTGGTCTTCAGTTCGAGTCTCGAAACTGAGAACTTTTTAAATATATTTTTCTTTTCTTTTTTTTACATTTTTTTAGATATTTTTATCCTTTATTCCCACACTTACTACGAACTTTTCCAAATCTTATAATACTAAAATAAAATTTTATGTCAAAATATTTCTATATTAAAGAGAAATTTAGGAGTCGAGTTCACGCACATGCGCAGAATTCATTCCTATTCAAAACATTGTGCTTTTAGACCAGAATGACACCACGTTAAAACTTTTAGTGGATAATCATAATGAGAGTCTTAGACCATTCAGACGCTCTGCGGGTACGAAGCTTCGTGGACAGACCGGCAGCACGAGCCATCTAGTTTTGCTGGTCTTCAGTTCGAGTCTCGAAACTGAGAACTTTTTAAATAGATTTTTCTTTTCTTTTTTTTACATTTTTTTTAGATATTTTTATCCTTTATTCCCACACTTACTACGAACTTTTCCAAATCTTATACTACTAAAATAGAATTTTATGTCAAAATATTTCTATATTAAAGAGAAATTTTAGGAGTCGAGTTCAAGCACATGCGCAGAATTCATTCCTATTCAAAACATTGTGCTTTTAGACCAGAATGACACCACGTTAAAACTTTTAGTGGATAATCATAATGAGAGTCTTAGACCATTCAGACGCTCTGGGGGTACGAAGCTTCGTGGCAAGATCGGCAGCACGAGCCATCTAGTTTTGCTGGTCTTCAGTTCGAGTCTCGAAACTGAGAACTTTTTAAATATATTTTTCTTTTCTTTTTTTTACATTTTTTTTAGATATTTTTATCCTTTATTCCCACATTTACTACGAACTTTTCCAAATCTTATACTACTAAAATAGAATTTTATGTCAAAATATTTCTATATTAAAGAGAAATTTTAGGAGTCGAGTTCAAGCACATGCGCAGAATTCATTCCTATTCAAAACATTGTGCTTTTAGACCAGAATGACACCACGTTAAAACTTTTAGTGGATAATCATAATGAGAGTCTTAGACCATTCAGACGCTCTGGGGGTACGAAGCTTCGTGGCGAGATCGGCAGCACGAGCCATCTAGTTTTGCTGGTCTTCAGTTCGAGTCTCGAAACTGAGAACTTTTTAAATATATTTTTCTTTTCTTTTTTTTACATTTTTTTAGATATTTTTATCCTTTATTCCCACACTTACTACGAACTTTTCCAAATCTTATAATACTAAAATAAAATTTTATGTCAAAATATTTCTATATTAAAGAGAAATTTAGGAGTAGAGTTCACGCACATGCGCAGAATTCATTCCTATTCAAAACATTGTGCTTTTAGACCAGAATGACACCACGTTAAAACTTTTAGTGGATAATCATAATGAGAGTCTTAGACCATTCAGACGCTCTGCGGGTACGAAGCTTCGTGGACAGACCGGCAGCACGAGCCATCTAGTTTTGCTGGTCTTCAGTTCGAGTCTCGAAACTGAGAACTTTTTAAATAGATTTTTCTTTTCTTTTTTTTACATTTTTTTTAGATATTTTTATCCTTTATTCCCACAGTTACTACGAACTTTTCCAAATCTTATAATACTAAAATAAAATTTTATGTCAAAATATTTCTATATTCAAGAGAAATTTTAGGAGTCGAGTTCACGCACATGCGCAGAATTCATTCCTATTCAAAACATTGTGCTTTTAGACCAGAATGACACCACGTTAAAACTTTTAGTGGATAATCATAATGAGAGTCTTAGACCATTCAGACGCGTTGCGGGTACGAAGCTTCGTGGCCAGATCGGCACCACGAGCCATCTAGTTTTGCTGGTCTTCAGTTCGAGTCTCGAAACTGAGAACTTTTTAAATATATTTTTCTTTTCTTTTTTTTACATTTTTTTTAGATATTTTTATCCTTTATTCCCACACTTACTACGAACTTTTCCAAATCTTATAATACTAAAATAAATTTTTATGTCAAAATATTTCTATATTAAAGAGAAATTTAGGAGTCGAGTTCACGCACATGCGCAGAATTCATTCCTATTCAAAACATTGTGCTTTTAGACCAGAATGACACCACGTTAAAACTTTTAGTGGATAATCATAATGAGAGTCTTAGACCATTCAGACGCTCTGCGGGTACGAAGCTTCGTGGACAGACCGGCAGCACGAGCCATCTAGTTTTGCTGGTCTTCAGTTCGAGTCTCGAAACTGAGAACTTTTTAAATAGATTTTTCTTTTCTTTTTTTTACATTTTTTTTAGATATTTTTATCCTTTATTCCCACACTTACTACGAACTTTTCCAAATCTTATAATACTAAAATAAAATTTTATGTCAAAATATTTCTATATTCAAGAGAAATTTTAGGAGTTCACGCACATGCGCAGAATTCATTCCTATTCAAAACATTGTGCTTTTAGACCAGAATGACACCACGTTAAAACTTTTAGTGGATAATCATAATGAGAGTCTTAGACCATTCAGACGCGTTGCGGGTACGAAGCTTCGTGGCCAGATCGGCAGCACGAGCCATCTAGTTTTGCTGGTCTTCAGTTCGAGTCTCGAAACTGAGAACTTTTTAAATATATTTTTCTTTTCTTTTTTTTATTTTTTTTAGATATTTTTATCCTTTATTCCCACGCTTACTACGATTTTTTCCAAATCTTATAATACTAAAATAAAATTTTATGTCAAAATATTTCTATATTAAAGAGAAATTTTAGGAATCGAGTTCACGCACATGCGGAGAATTCATTCCTATTCAAAACATTGTGCTTTTAGACCAGAATGACACCACGTTAAAACTTTTAGTGGATAATCATAATGAGAGTCTTAGACCATTCAGACGCAAAGCGGGTACGAAGCTTCGTGGCAAGATCGGCAGCACGAGCCATCTAGTATTGCTGGTCTTCAGTTCGAGTCTCGAAACTGAGAACTTTTTAAATATATTTTTCTTTTCTTTTTTTTACATTTTTTTAAGATATTTTTATCCTTTATTCCCACACTTACTACGAACTTTTCCAAATCTTATAATACTAAAATAAAATTTTATGTCAAAATATTTCTATATTCAAGAGAAATTTTAGGAGTCGAGTTCACGCACATGCGCAGAATTCATTCCTATTCAAAACATTGTGCTTTTAGACCAGAATGACACCACGTTAAAACTTTTAGTGGATAATCATAATGAGAGTCTTAGACCATTCAGACGCGTTGCGGGTACGAAGCTTCGTGGCCAGATCGGCAGCACGAGCCATCTAGTTTTGCTGGTCTTCAGTTCGAGTCTCGAAACTGAGAACTTTTTAAATATATTTTTCTTTTCTTTTTTTTACATTTTTTTTAGATATTTTTATCCTTTATTCCCACATTTACTACGATATTTTCCAAATCTTATACTACTAAAATAGAATTTTATGTCAAAATATTTCTATATTAAAGAGAAATTTTAGGAGTCGAGTTCATGCACATGCGCAGAATTCATTCCTATTCAAAACATTGTGCTTTTAGACCAGAATGACACCACGTTAAAACTTTTAGTGGATAATCATAATGAGAGTCTTAGACCATTCAGACGCGCTGCGGGTACGAAGCTTCGGGGCCAGATCGGCAGCACGAGCCATCTAGTTTTGCTGGTCTCCAGTTCGAGTCTCCAAACTGAGAACTTTTTCAATATATTTTTCTTTTCTTTTTTTTATATTTGTTTTAGATATTTTTATCCTTTATTAACACACTTACTACGAACCTTTCCAAATCTTATACTACTAAAATAAAATTTTATGTCAAAATATTTGTATATTCAAGAGAAATTTTAGGAGTCGAGTTCATGCACATGCGCAGAATTCAGTCCTATTCAAAACATTGTGCTTTTAGACCAGAATGACACCACGTTGAAACTTTTAGTGGATAATCATAATGAGAGTCTTAGACCATTCAGACGCGCTGTGGGTACGAAGCTTCGTGGCCAGATCGGCAGCACGAGCCATCTAGTTTTGCTGGTCTTCAGTTCGAGTCTCGAAACTGAGAACTTTTTAAATATATTTTTCTTTTATTTATTTTACATTTTTTTTAGATATTTTTATCCTTTATTCCCACACTTACTACGAACTTTTCCAAATCTTATACTAGTAAAATAAAATTTTATGTCAAAATATTTCTATATTCAAGAGAAATTTTAGGAGTCGAGTTCACGCACATGCGCAGAATTCATTCCTATTCAAAACATTGTGCTTTTAGACCAGAATGACACCACGTTAAAACTTTTAGTGGATAATCATAATGAGAGTCTTAGACCATTCAGACGCGCTGCGGGCCCGAAGCTTCGTGGCCAGATCGGCAGCACGAGAAATCTAATTTTGCTGGTCTTCAGTTCGAGTCTCGAAACTGAGAACTTTTTCAATATATTTTTCTTTTCTTTTTTTTTACATTTTTTTTAGATATTTTTATCCTTTATTCCCACACTTACTACGAACTTTTCCAAATCTTATACTACTAAAATAAAATTTTATGTTAAAATATTTCTTTATTCAAGAGAAATTTTAGGAGTCGAGTTCACGCACATGCGCAGAATTCATTCCTATTCAAAACATTGTGCTTTTAGACCAGAATGACACCACGTTAAATCTTTTAGTGGATAATCATAATGAGAGTCTTAGACCATTCAGACGCGCTGCGGGTACGATGCTTCGTTACCAGATCGGCAGCACGAGCCATCTAGTTTTGCTGGTCTTCAGTTCGAGTCTCGAAACTCAGAACTTTTTAAATATATTTTTCTTTTCTTTTTTTTACATTTTTTTAAGATATTTTTATCCTTTATTCCCACACTTACTACGAACTTTTCCAAATCTTATACTACTAAAATAAAATTTTATGTCAAAATATTTCTATATTCAAGAGAAATTTTAGGAGTCGAGTTCACGCACATGCGCAGAATTCATTCCTATTCAAAACATTGTGCGTTTAGACCAGAATGACACCACTTTAAATTTTTTAGTGGATAATCATAATGAGAGTCTTAGACCATTCAGACGCGCTGCGGGTACGAAGCTTCGTGGCCAGATCGGCAGCACTAGCCATCTAGTGTTGCTGGTCTTCAGTTCGAGTCTCGAAACTGAGAACTTTTTCAATATATTTTTCTTTTCTTTTTTTTACATTTGTTTTAGATATTTTTATCCTTTATTCCCACACTTACTACGAGTTTTTCCAAATCTTATACTACTAAAATAAAATTTTATGTCAAAATATTTCTATATTCAAGAGAAATTTTAGGAGTCGAGTTCACGCACATGCGCAGAATTCATTCCTATTCAAAACATTGTGCTTTTAGACCAGAATGACACCACGTTAAAACTTTTAGTGGATAATCATAATGAGAGTCTTAGACCATTCAGACGCGCTGCGGGTACGAAGCTTCGTGGCCAGATCGGCAGCACGAGCCATCTAGTTTTGCTGGTCTTCAGTTCGAGTCTCGAAACTGAGAACTTTTTAAATATATTTTTCTTTTCTTTTTTTTACATTTTTTTTAGATATTTTTATTCTTTATTCCCACACTTACTACGAACTTTTCCAAATCTTATACTACTAAAATAAAATTTTATGTCAAAATATTTCTATATTCAAGAGAAATTTTAGGAGTCGAGTTCACGCACATGCGCAGAATTCATTCCTATTCAAAACATTGTGCTTTTAGACCAGAATGACACCACTTTAAATTTTTTATTGGATAATCATAATGAGAGTCTTAGACCATTCAGACGCGCTGCGGGTACGAAGCTTCGTGGCCAGATCGGCAGCACTAGCCATCTAGTGTTGCTGGTCTTCAGTTCGAGTCTCGAAACTGAGAACTTTTTCAATATATTTTTCTTTTCTTTTTTTTACATTTTTTTTAGATATTTTAATCCTTTATTCCCACACTTACTACGAACTTTTCCAAATCTTATACTACTAAAATAAACTTTTATGTCAAAATATTTCTATATTCAAGAGAAATTTTAGGAGTCGAGTTCACGCACATGCGCAGAATTCATTCCTATTCAAAACATTGTGCTTTTAGACCAGAATGACACCACGTTAAAACTTTTAGTGGATAATCATAATGAGAGTCTTAGACCATTCAGACGCGTTGCGGGTACGAAGCTTCGTGGCCAGATCGGCAGCACGAGCCATCTAGTTTTGCTGGTCTTCAGTTCGAGTCTCGAAACTGAGAACTTTTTCAATATATTTTTCTTTTCTTTTTTTTACATTTTTTTTAGATATTTTTATCCTTTATTCCCACACTTACTACGAACTTTTCCAAATCTTATACTACTAAAATAAAATTTTATGTCAAAATATTTCTATATTCAAGAGAAATTTTAGGAGTCGAGTTCACGCACATGCGCAGAATTCATTCCTATTCAAAACATTGTGCTTTTAGACCAGAATGACACCACTTTAAATTTTTTAGTGGATAATCATAATGAGAGTCTTAGACCATTCAGACGCGCTGCGGGTACGAAGCTTCGTGGCCAGATCGGCAGCACTAGCCATCTAGTGTTGCTGGTCTTCAGTTCGAGTCTCGAAACTGAGAACTTTTTAAATATATTTTTCTTTTCTTTTTTTTACATTTTTTTTAGATATTTTTATCCTTTATTCCCACACTTACTACGAGTTTTTCCAAATCTTATACTACTAAAATAAAATTTTATGTCAAAATATTTCTATATTCAAGAGAAATTTTAGGAGTCGAGTTCACGCACATGCGCAGAATTCATTCCTATTCAAAACATTGTGCTTTTAGACCAGAATGACACCACGTTAAAACGTTTAGTGGATAATCATAATGAGAGTCTTAGACCATTCAGACGCACTGCGAGTACGAAGCTTCGTGGCCAGATCGGCAGCACGAGCCATCTAGTTTTGCTGGTCTTCAGTTCGAGTCTCGAAACTGAGAACTTTTTAAATATATTTTTCTTTTCTTTTTTTTACATTTTTTTAGATATTTTTATTCTTTATTCCCACACTTACTACGAACTTTTCCAAATCTTATACTACTAAAATAAAATTTTATGTCAAAATATTTCTATATTCAAGAGAAATTTTAGGAGTCGAGTTCACGCACATGCGCAGAATTCATTCCTATTCAAAACATTGTGCTTTTAGACCAGAATGACACCACTTTAAATTTTTTAGTGGATAATCATAATGAGAGTCTTTTACCATTCAGACGCGCTGCGGGTACGAAGCTTCGTGGCCAGATCGGCAGCACTAGCCATCTAGTGTTGCTGGTCTTCAGTTCGAGTCTCGAAACTGAGAACTTTTTAAATATATTTTTCTTTTCTTTTTTTTACATTTTTTTTAGATATTTTTATCCTTTATTCCCACACTTACTACGAGTTTTTCCAAATCTTATACTACTAAAATAAAATCTTATGTCCAAATATTTCTATATTCAAGAGAAATTTTAGGAGTCGAGTTCACGCACATGCGCAGAATTCATTCCTATTCAAAACATTGTGCTTTTAGACCAGAATGACACCACGTTAAAACTTTTAGTGGGTAATCATAATGAGAGTCTTAGACCATTCAGACGTGCTGCGGGTACGAAGCTTCGTGGCCAGATCGGCAGCACGAGCCATCTAGTTTTGCTGGTCTTCAGTTCGAGTCTCGAAACTGAGAACTTTTTAAATATATTTTTCTTTTCTTTTTTTTACATTTTTTTTAGATATTTTTATTCTTTATTCCCACACTTACTACGAACTTTTCCAAATCTTATACTACTAAAATAAAATTTTATGTCAAAATATTTCTATATTCAAGAGAAATTTTAGGAGTCGAGTTCACGCACATGCGCAGAATTCATTCCTATTCAAAACATTGTGCTTTTAGACCAGAATGACACCACTTTAAATTTTTTAGTGGATAATCATAATGAGAGTCTTAGACCATTCAGACGCGCTGCGGGTACGAAGCTTCGTGGCCAGATCGGCAGCACTAGCCATCTAGTGTTGCTGGTCTTCAGTTCGAGTCTCGAAACTGAGAACTTTTTAAATATATTTTTCTTTTCTTTTTTTTACATTTTTTTTAGATATTTTTATCCTTTATTCCCACACTTACTACGAGTTTTTCCAAATCTTATACTACTAAAATAAAATTTTATGTCAAAATATTTCTATATTCAAGAGAAATTTTAGGAGTCGAGTTCACTCACATGCGCAGAATTCATTCCTATTCAAAACATTGTGCTTTTAGACCAGAATGACACCACGTTAAAACGTTTAGTGGATAATCATAATGAGAGTCTTAGACCATTCAGACGCGCTGCGAGTACGAAGCTTCGTGGCCAGATCGGCAGCACGAGCTATCTAGTTTTGCTGGTCTTCAGTTCGAGTCTCGAAACTGAGAACTTTTTAAATATATTTTTCTTTTCTTTTTTTTACATTTTTTTAGATATTTTTATTCTTTATTCCCACACTTACTACGAACTTTTCCAAATCTTATACTACTAAAATAAAATTTTATGTCAAAATATTTCTATATTCAAGAGAAATTTTAGGAGTCGAGTTCACGCACATGCGCAGAATTCATTCCTATTCAAAACATTGTGCTTTTAGACCAGAATGACACCACTTTAAATTTTTTAGTGGATAATCATAATGAGAGTCTTAGACCATTCAGACGCGCTGCGGGTACGAAGCTTCGTGGCCAGATCGGCAGCACTAGCCATCTAGTGTTGCTGGTCTTCAGTTCGAGTCTCGAAACTGAGAACTTTTTCAATATATTTTTCTTTTCTTTTTTTTACATTTTTTTAAGATATTTTTATCCTTTATTCCCACACTTACTACGAACTTTTCCAAATCTTATACTACTAAAATAAAATTTTATGTCAAAATATTTCTATATTCAAGAGAAATTTTAGGAGTCGAGTTCACGCACATGCGCAGAATTCATTCCTATTCAAAACATTGTGCTTTTAGACCAGAATGACACCACTTTAAATTTTTTAGTGGATAATCATAATGAGAGTCTTAGACCATTCAGACGCGCTGCGGGTACGAAGCTTCGTGGCCAGATCGGCAGCACGAGAAATCTAATTTTGCTGGTCTTCAGTTCGAGTCTCGAAACTGAGAACTTTTTCAATATATTTTTCTTTTCTTTTTTTTTACATTTTTTTAAGATATTTTTATCCTTTATTCCCACACTTACTACGAACTTTTCCAAATCTTATACTACTAAAATAAAATTTTATGTCAAAATATTTCTATATTCAAGAGAAATTTTAGGAGTCGAGTTCACGCACATGCGCAGAATTCATTCCTATTCAAAACATTGTGCTTTTAGACCAGAATGACACCACGTTAAAACGTTTAGTGGATAATCATAATGAGAGTCTTAGACCATTCAGACGCGCTGCGTATACGAAGCTTCGTGGCCAGATCGGCAGCACCAGCCATCTAGTTTTGCTGGTCTTCAGTTCGAGTCTCGAAACTGAGAACTTTTTCAATATATTTTTCTTTTCTTTTTTTTTACATTTTTTTTAGATATTTTTATCCTTTATTCCCACACTTACTACGAGTTTTTCCAAATCTTATACTACTAAAATAAAATTTTATGTCAAAATATTTCTATATTCAAGAGAAATTTTAGGAGTCGAGTTCACGCACATGCGCAGAATTCATTCCTATTCAAAACATTGTGCTTTTAGACCAGAATGACACCACGTTAAAACTTTTAGTGGATAATCATAATGAGAGTCTTAGACCATTCAGACGCGCTGCGGGTACGAAGCTTCGTGGCCAGATCGGCAGCACGAGCCATCTAGTTTTGCTGGTCTTCAGTTCGAGTCTCGAAACTGAGAACTTTTTAAATATATTTTTCTTTTCTTTTTTTTACATTTTTTTTAGATATTTTTATTCTTTATTCCCACACTTACTACGAACTTTTCCAAATCTTATACTACTAAAATAAAATTTTATGTCAAAATATTTCTATATTGAAGAGAAATTTTAGGAGTCGAGTTCACGCACATGCGCAGAATTCATTCCTATTCAAAACATTGTGCTTTTAGACCAGAATGACACCACTTTAAATTTTTTATTGGATAATCATAATGAGAGTCTTAGACCATTCAGACGCGCTGCGGGTACGAAGCTTCGTGGCCAGATCGGCAGCACTAGCCATCTAGTTTTGCTGGTCTTCAGTTCGAGTCTCGAAACTGAGAACTTTTTCAATATATTTTTCTTTTCTTTTTTTTACATTTTTTTTAGATATTTTAATCCTTTATTCCCACACTTACTACGAACTTTTCCAAATCTTATACTACTAAAATAAAATTTTATGTCAAAATATTTCTATATTCAAGAGAAATTTTAGGAGTCGAGTTCACGCACATGCGCAGAATTCATTCCTATTCAAAACATTGTGCTTTTAGACCAGAATGACACCACGTTAAAACTTTTAGTGGATAATCATAATGAGAGTCTTAGACCATTCAGACGCGTTGCGGGTACGAAGCTTCGTGGCCAGATCGGCAGCACGAGCCATCTTGTTTTGCTGGTCTTCAGTTCGAGTCTCGAAACTGAGAACTTTTTCAATATATTTTTCTTTTCTTTTTTTTTACATTTTTTTTAGATATTTTTATCCTTTATTCCCACACTTACTACGAACTTTTCCAAATCTTATACTACTAAAATAAAATTTTATGTCAAAATATTTCTTTATTCAAGAGAAATTTTAGGAGTCGAGTTCACGCACATGCGCAGAATTCATTCCTATTCAAAACATTGTGCTTTTAGACCAGAATGACACCACGTTAAATCTTTTAGTGGATAATCATAATGAGAGTCTTAGACCATTCAGACGCGCTGCGGGTACGAAGCTTCGTGGCCAGATCGGCAGCACTAGCCATCTAGTGTTGCTGGTCTTCAGTTCGAGTCTCGAAACTGAGAACTTTTTCAATATATTTTTCTTTTCTTTTTTTTACATTTGTTTTAGATATTTTTATCCTTTATTCCCACACTTACTACGAGTTTTTCCAAATCTTATACTACTAAAATAAAATTTTATGTCAAAATATTTCTATATTCAAGAGAAATTTTAGGAGTCGAGTTCACGCACATGCGCAGAATTCATTCCTATTCAAAACATTGTGCTTTTAGACCAGAATGACACCACGTTAAAACTTTTAGTGGATAATCATAATGAGAGTCTTAGACCATTCAGACGCGCTGCGGGTACGAAGCTTCGGGGCCAGATCGGCAGCACGAGCCATCTAGTTTTGCTGGTCTTCAGTTCGAGTCTCGAAACTGAGAACTTTTTAAATATATTTTTCTTTTATTTAATTTACATTTTTTTTAGATATTTTTATCCTTTATTCCCACACTTACTACGAACTTTTCCAAATCTTATACTAGTAAAATAAAATTTTATGTCAAAATATTTCTATATTCAAGAGAAATTTTAGGAGTCGAGTTCACGCACATGCGCAGAATTCATTCCTATTCAAAACATTGTGCTTTTAGACCAGAATGACACCACGTTAAAACTTTTAGTGGATAATCATAATGAGAGTCTTAGACCATTCAGACGCGCTGCGGGCCCGAAGCTTCGTGGCCAGATCGGCAGCACGAGAAATCTAATTTTGCTGGTCTTCAGTTCGAGTCTCGAAACTGAGAACTTTTTCAATATATTTTTCTTTTCTTTTTTTTTTACATTTTTTTTAGATATTTTTATCCTTTATTCCCACACTTACTACGAACTTTTCCAAATCTTATACTACTAAAATAAAATTTTATGTCAAAATATTTCTTTATTCAAGAGAAATTTTAGGAGTCGAGTTCACGCACATGCGCAGAATTCATTCCTATTCAAAACATTGTGCTTTTAGACCAGAATGACACCACGTTAAATCTTTTAGTGGATAATCATAATGAGAGTCTTAGACCATTCAGACGCGCTGCGGGTACGATGCTTCGTTACCAGATCGGCAGCACGAGCCATCTAGTTTTGCTGGTCTTCAGTTCGAGTCTCGAAACTCAGAACTTTTTAAATATATTTTTCTTTTCTTTTTTTTACATTTTTTTAAGATATTTTTATCCTTTATTCCCACACTTACTACGAACTTTTCCAAATCTTATACTACTAAAATAAAATTTTATGTCAAAATATTTCTATATTCAAGAGAAATTTTAGGAGTCGAGTTCACGCACATGCGCAGAATTCATTCCTATTCAAAACATTGTGCGTTTAGACCAGAATGACACCACTTTAAATTTTTTAGTGGATAATCATAATGAGAGTCTTAGACCATTCAGACGCGCTGCGGGTACGAAGCTTCGTGGCCAGATCGGCAGCACTAGCCATCTAGTGTTGCTGGTCTTCAGTTCGAGTCTCGAAACTGAGAACTTTTTCAATATATTTTTCTTTTCTTTTTTTTACATTTTTTTAAGATATTTTTATCCTTTATTCCCACACTTACTACGAACTTTTCCAAATCTTATACTACTAAAATAAAATTTTATGTCAAAATATTTCTATATTCAAGAGAAATTTTAGGAGTCGAGTTCACGCACATGCGCAGAATTCATTCCTATTCAAAACATTGTGCTTTTAGACCAGAATGACACCACTTTAAATTTTTTAGTGGATAATCATAATGAGAGTCTTAGACCATTCAGACGCGCTGCGGGTACGAAGCTTCGTGGCCAGATCGGCAGCACGAGAAATCTAATTTTGCTGGTCTTCAGTTCGAGTCTCGAAACTGAGAACTTTTTCAATATATTTTTCTTTTCTTTTTTTTTACATTTTTTTAAGATATTTTTATCCTTTATTCCCACACTTACTACGAACTTTTCCAAATCTTATACTACTAAAATAAAATTTTATGTCAAAATATTTCTATATTCAAGAGAAATTTTAGGAGTCGAGTTCACGCACATGCGCAGAATTCATTCCTATTCAAAACATTGTGCTTTTAGACCAGAATGACACCACGTTAAAACGTTTAGTGGATAATCATAATGAGAGTCTTAGACCATTCAGACGCGCTGCGTATACGAAGCTTCGTGGCCAGATCGGCAGCACGAGCCATCTAGTTTTGCTGGTCTTCAGTTCGAGTCTCGAAACTGAGAACTTTTTCAATATATTTTTCTTTTCTTTTTTTTTACATTTTTTTTAGATATTTTTATCCTTTATTCCCACACTTACTACGAGTTTTTCCAAATCTTATACTACTAAAATAAAATTTTATGTCAAAATATTTCTATATTCAAGAGAAATTTTAGGAGTCGAGTTCACGCACATGCGCAGAATTCATTCCTATTCAAAACATTGTGCTTTTAGACCAGAATGACACCACGTTAAAACTTTTAGTGGATAATCATAATGAGAGTCTTAGACCATTCAGACGCGCTGCGGGTACGAAGCTTCGTGGCCAGATCGGCAGCACGAGCCATCTAGTTTTGCTGGTCTTCAGTTCGAGTCTCGAAACTGAGAACTTTTTAAATATATTTTTCTTTTCTTTTTTTTACATTTTTTTTAGATATTTTTATTCTTTATTCCCACACTTACTACGAACTTTTCCAAATCTTATACTACTAAAATAAAATTTTATGTCAAAATATTTCTATATTGAAGAGAAATTTTAGGAGTCGAGTTCACGCACATGCGCAGAATTCATTCCTATTCAAAACATTGTGCTTTTAGACCAGAATGACACCACTTTAAATTTTTTATTGGATAATCATAATGAGAGTCTTAGACCATTCAGACGCGCTGCGGGTACGAAGCTTCGTGGCCAGATCGGCAGCACTAGCCATCTAGTTTTGCTGGTCTTCAGTTCGAGTCTCGAAACTGAGAACTTTTTCAATATATTTTTCTTTTCTTTTTTTTACATTTTTTTTAGATATTTTAATCCTTTATTCCCACACTTACTACGAACTTTTCCAAATCTTATACTACTAAAATAAAATTTTATGTCAAAATATTTCTATATTCAAGAGAAATTTTAGGAGTCGAGTTCACGCACATGCGCAGAATTCATTCCTATTCAAAACATTGTGCTTTTAGACCAGAATGACACCACGTTAAAACTTTTAGTGGATAATCATAATGAGAGTCTTAGACCATTCAGACGCGTTGCGGGTACGAAGCTTCGTGGCCAGATCGGCAGCACGAGCCATCTTGTTTTGCTGGTCTTCAGTTCGAGTCTCGAAACTGAGAACTTTTTCAATATATTTTTCTTTTCTTTTTTTTTACATTTTTTTTAGATATTTTTATCCTTTATTCCCACACTTACTACGAACTTTTCCAAATCTTATACTACTAAAATAAAATTTTATGTCAAAATATTTCTTTATTCAAGAGAAATTTTAGGAGTCGAGTTCACGCACATGCGCAGAATTCATTCCTATTCAAAACATTGTGCTTTTAGACCAGAATGACACCACGTTAAATCTTTTAGTGGATAATCATAATGAGAGTCTTAGACCATTCAGACGCGCTGCGGGTACGAAGCTTCGTGGCCAGATCGGCAGCACTAGCCATCTAGTGTTGCTGGTCTTCAGTTCGAGTCTCGAAACTGAGAACTTTTTCAATATATTTTTCTTTTCTTTTTTTTACATTTGTTTTAGATATTTTTATCCTTTATTCCCACACTTACTACGAGTTTTTCCAAATCTTATACTACTAAAATAAAATTTTATGTCAAAATATTTCTATATTCAAGAGAAATTTTAGGAGTCGAGTTCACGCACATGCGCAGAATTCATTCCTATTCAAAACATTGTGCTTTTAGACCAGAATGACACCACGTTAAAACTTTTAGTGGATAATCATAATGAGAGTCTTAGACCATTCAGACGCGCTGCGGGTACGAAGCTTCGGGGCCAGATCGGCAGCACGAGCCATCTAGTTTTGCTGGTCTCCAGTTCGAGTCTCCAAACTGAGAACTTTTTCAATATATTTTTCTTTTCTTTTTTTTATATTTGTTTTAGATATTTTTATCCTTTATTAACACACTTACTACGAACCTTTCCAAATCTTATACTACTAAAATAAAATTTTATGTCAAAATATTTGTATATTCAAGAGAAATTTTAGGAGTCGAGTTCATGCACATGCGCAGAATTCAGTCCTATTCAAAACATTGTGCTTTTAGACCAGAATGACACCACGTTGAAACTTTTAGTGGATAATCATAATGAGAGTCTTAGACCATTCAGACGCGCTGTGGGTACGAAGCTTCGTGGCCAGATCGGCAGCACGAGCCATCTAGTTTTGCTGGTCTTCAGTTCGAGTCTCGAAACTGAGAACTTTTTAAATATATTTTTCTTTTATTTAATTTACATTTTTTTTAGATATTTTTATCCTTTATTCCCACACTTACTACGAACTTTTCCAAATCTTATACTAGTAAAATAAAATTTTATGTCAAAATATTTCTATATTCAAGAGAAATTTTAGGAGTCGAGTTCACGCACATGCGCAGAATTCATTCCTATTCAAAACATTGTGCTTTTAGACCAGAATGACACCACGTTAAAACTTTTAGTGGATAATCATAATGAGAGTCTTAGACCATTCAGACGCGCTGCGGGCCCGAAGCTTCGTGGCCAGATCGGCAGCACGAGAAATCTAATTTTGCTGGTCTTCAGTTCGAGTCTCGAAACTGAGAACTTTTTCAATATATTTTTCTTTTCTTTTTTTTTTACATTTTTTTTAGATATTTTTATCCTTTATTCCCACACTTACTACGAACTTTTCCAAATCTTATACTACTAAAATAAAATTTTATGTCAAAATATTTCTATATTCAAGAGAAATTTTAGGAGTCGAGTTCACGCACATGCGCAGAATTCATTCCTATTCAAAACATTGTGCGTTTAGACCAGAATGACACCACTTTAAATTTTTTAGTGGATAATCATAATGAGAGTCTTAGACCATTCAGACGCGCTGCGGGTACGAAGCTTCGTGGCCAGATCGGCAGCACTAGCCATCTAGTGTTGCTGGTCTTCAGTTCGAGTCTCGAAACTGAGAACTTTTTCAATATATTTTTCTTTTCTTTTTTTTACATTTTTTTAAGATATTTTTATCCTTTATTCCCACACTTACTACGAACTTTTCCAAATCTTATACTACTAAAATAAAATTTTATGTCAAAATATTTCTATATTCAAGAGAAATTTTAGGAGTCGAGTTCACGCACATGCGCAGAATTCATTCCTATTCAAAACATTGTGCTTTTAGACCAGAATGACACCACTTTAAATTTTTTAGTGGATAATCATAATGAGAGTCTTAGACCATTCAGACGCGCTGCGGGTACGAAGCTTCGTGGCCAGATCGGCAGCACGAGAAATCTAATTTTGCTGGTCTTCAGTTCGAGTCTCGAAACTGAGAACTTTTTCAATATATTTTTCTTTTCTTTTTTTTTACATTTTTTTAAGATATTTTTATCCTTTATTCCCACACTTACTACGAACTTTTCCAAATCTTATACTACTAAAATAAAATTTTATGTCAAAATATTTCTATATTCAAGAGAAATTTTAGGAGTCGAGTTCACGCACATGCGCAGAATTCATTCCTATTCAAAACATTGTACTTTTAGACCAGAATGACACCACGTTAAAACTTTTAGTGGATAATCATAATGAGAGTCTTAGACCATTCAGACGCGCTGCGGGTACGAAGCTTCGGGGCCAGATCGGCAGCACGAGCCATCTAGTTTTGCTGGTCTCCAGTTCGAGTCTCCAAACTGAGAACTTTTTCAATATATTTTTCTTTTCTTTTTTTATATTTGTTTTAGATATTTTTATCCTTTATTAACACACTTACTACGAACCTTTCCAAATCTTATACTACTAAAATAAAATTTTATGTCAAAATATTTGTATATTCAAGAGAAATTTTAGGAGTCGAGTTCATGCACATGCGCAGAATTCAGTCCTATTCAAAACATTGTGCTTTTAGACCAGAATGACACCACGTTGAAACTTTTAGTGGATAATCATAATGAGAGTCTTAGACCATTCAGACGCGCTGTGGGTACGAAGCTTCGTGGCCAGATCGGCAGCACGAGCCATCTAGTTTTGCTGGTCTTCAGTTCGAGTCTCGAAACTGAGAACTTTTTAAATATATTTTTCTTTTATTTAATTTACATTTTTTTTAGATATTTTTATCCTTTATTCCCACACTTACTACGAACTTTTCCAAATCTTATACTAGTAAAATAAAATTTTATGTCAAAATATTTCTATATTCAAGAGAAATTTTAGGAGTCGAGTTCACGCACATGCGCAGAATTCATTCCTATTCAAAACATTGTGCTTTTAGACCAGAATGACACCACGTTAAAACTTTTAGTGGATAATCATAATGAGAGTCTTAGACCATTCAGACGCGCTGCGGGCCCGAAGCTTCGTGGCCAGATCGGCAGCACGAGAAATCTAATTTTGCTGGTCTTCAGTTCGAGTCTCGAAACTGAGAACTTTTTCAATATATTTTTCTTTTCTTTTTTTTTTACATTTTTTTTAGATATTTTTATCCTTTATTCCCACACTTACTACGAACTTTTCCAAATCTTATACTACTAAAATAAAATTTTATGTCAAAATATTTCTTTATTCAAGAGAAATTTTAGGAGTCGAGTTCACGCACATGCGCAGAATTCATTCCTATTCAAAACATTGTGCTTTTAGACCAGAATGACACCACGTTAAATCTTTTAGTGGATAATCATAATGAGAGTCTTAGACCATTCAGACGCGCTGCGGGTACGATGCTTCGTTACCAGATCGGCAGCACGAGCCATCTAGTTTTGCTGGTCTTCAGTTCGAGTCTCGAAACTCAGAACTTTTTAAATATATTTTTCTTTTCTTTTTTTTACATTTTTTTAAGATATTTTTATCCTTTATTCCCACACTTACTACGAACTTTTCCAAATCTTATACTACTAAAATAAAATTTTATGTCAAAATATTTCTATATTCAAGAGAAATTTTAGGAGTCGAGTTCACGCACATGCGCAGAATTCATTCCTATTCAAAACATTGTGCGTTTAGACCAGAATGACACCACTTTAAATTTTTTAGTGGATAATCATAATGAGAGTCTTAGACCATTCAGACGCGCTGCGGGTACGAAGCTTCGTGGCCAGATCGGCAGCACTAGCCATCTAGTGTTGCTGGTCTTCAGTTCGAGTCTCGAAACTGAGAACTTTTTCAATATATTTTTCTTTTCTTTTTTTTACATTTTTTTAAGATATTTTTATCCTTTATTCCCACACTTACTACGAACTTTTCCAAATCTTATACTACTAAAATAAAATTTTATGTCAAAATATTTCTATATTCAAGAGAAATTTTAGGAGTCGAGTTCACGCACATGCGCAGAATTCATTCCTATTCAAAACATTGTGCTTTTAGACCAGAATGACACCACTTTAAATTTTTTAGTGGATAATCATAATGAGAGTCTTAGACCATTCAGACGCGCTGCGGGTACGAAGCTTCGTGGCCAGATCGGCAGCACGAGAAATCTAATTTTGCTGGTCTTCAGTTCGAGTCTCGAAACTGAGAACTTTTTCAATATATTTTTCTTTTCTTTTTTTTTACATTTTTTTAAGATATTTTTATCCTTTATTCCCACACTTACTACGAACTTTTCCAAATCTTATACTACTAAAATAAAATTTTATGTCAAAATATTTCTATATTCAAGAGAAATTTTAGGAGTCGAGTTCACGCAATTGCGCAGAATTCATTCCTATTCAAAACATTGTGCTTTTAGACCAGAATGACACCACGTTAAAACTTTTAGTGGATAATCATAATGAGAGTCTTAGACCATTCAGACGCGCTGCGGGCCCGAAGCTTCGTGGCCAGATCGGCAGCACGAGAAATCTAATTTTGCTGGTCTTCAGTTCGAGTCTCGAAACTGAGAACTTTTTCAATATATTTTTCTTTTCTTTTTTTTTACATTTTTTTTAGATATTTTTATCCTTTATTCCCACACTTACTACGAACTTTTCCAAATCTTATACTACTAAAATAAAATTTTATGTCAAAATATTTCTTTATTCAAGAGAAATTTTAGGAGTCGAGTTCACGCACATGCGCAGAATTCATTCCTATTCAAAACATTGTGCTTTTAGACCAGAATGACACCACGTTAAATCTTTTAGTGGATAATCATAATGAGAGTCTTAGACCATTCAGACGCGCTGCGGGTACGATGCTTCGTTACCAGATCGGCAGCACGAGCCATCTAGTTTTGCTGGTCTTCAGTTCGAGTCTCGAAACTCAGAACTTTTTAAATATATTTTTCTTTTCTTTTTTTTACATTTTTTTAAGATATTTTTATCCTTTATTCCCACACTTACTACGAACTTTTCCAAATCTTATACTACTAAAATAAAATTTTATGTCAAAATATTTCTATATTCAAGAGAAATTTTAGGAGTCGAGTTCACGCACATGCGCAGAATTCATTCCTATTCAAAACATTGTGCGTTTAGACCAGAATGACACCACTTTAAATTTTTTAGTGGATAATCATAATGAGAGTCTTAGACCATTCAGACGCGCTGCGGGCCCGAAGCTTCGTGGCCAGATCGGCAGCACGAGAAATCTAATTTTGCTGGTCTTCAGTTCGAGTCTCGAAACTGAGAACTTTTTCAATATATTTTTCTTTTCTTTTTTTTTACATTTTTTTTAGATATTTTTATCCTTTATTCCCACACTTACTACGAACTTTTCCAAATCTTATACTACTAAAATAAAATTTTATGTCAAAATATTTCTTTATTCAAGAGAAATTTTAGGAGTCGAGTTCACGCACATGCGCAGAATTCATTCCTATTCAAAACATTGTGCTTTTAGACCAGAATGACACCACGTTAAATCTTTTAGTGGATAATCATAATGAGAGTCTTAGACCATTCAGACGCGCTGCGGGTACGATGCTTCGTTACCAGATCGGCAGCACGAGCCATCTAGTTTTGCTGGTCTTCAGTTCGAGTCTCGAAACTCAGAACTTTTTAAATATATTTTTCTTTTCTTTTTTTTACATTTTTTTAAGATATTTTTATCCTTTATTCCCACACTTACTACGAACTTTTCCAAATCTTATACTACTAAAATAAAATTTTATGTCAAAATATTTCTATATTCAAGAGAAATTTTAGGAGTCGAGTTCACGCACATGCGCAGAATTCATTCCTATTCAAAACATTGTGCGTTTAGACCAGAATGACACCACTTTAAATTTTTTAGTGGATAATCATAATGAGAGTCTTAGACCATTCAGACGCGCTGCGGGTACGAAGCTTCGTGGCCAGATCGGCAGCACTAGCCATCTAGTGTTGCTGGTCTTCAGTTCGAGTCTCGAAGCTGAGAACTTTTTCAATATATTTTTCTTTTCTTTTTTTTACATTTTTTTAAGATATTTTTATCCTTTATTCCCACACTTACTACGAACTTTTCCAAATCTTATACTACTAAAATAAAATTTTATGTCAAAATATTTCTATATTCAAGAGAAATTTTAGGAGTCGAGTTCACGCACATGCGCAGAATTCATTCCTATTCAAAACATTGTGCGTTTAGACCAGAATGACACCACTTTAAATTTTTTAGTGGATAATCATAATGAGAGTCTTAGACCATTCAGACGCGCTGCGGGTACGAAGCTTCGTGGCCAGATCGGCAGCACTAGCCATCTAGTGTTGCTGGTCTTCAGTTCGAGTCTCGAAACTGAGAACTTTTTAAATATATTTTTCTTTTCTTTTTTTTACATTTTTTAAAGATATTTTTATCCTTTATTCCCACACTTACTACGAACTTTTCCAAATCTTATACTACTAAAATAAAATTTTATGTCAAAATATTTCTATATTCAAGAGAAATTTTAGGAGTCGAGTTCACGCACATGCGCAGAATTCATTCCTATTCAAAACATTGTGCTTTTAGACCAGAATGACACCACGTTAAAACTTTTAGTGGATAATCATAATGAGAGTCTTAGACCATTCAGACGCGCTGCGGGTACGAAGCTTCGGGGCCAGATCGGCAGCACGAGCCATCTAGTGTTGCTGGTCTTCAGTTCGAGTCTCGAAACTGAGAACTTTTTAAATATATTTTTCTTTTCTTTTTTTTACATTTTTTTTAGATATTTTTATCCTTTATTCCCACACTTACTACGAGTTTTTCCAAATCTTATACTACTAAAATAAAATCTTATGTCAAAATATTTCTATATTCAAGAGAAATTTTAGGAGTCGAGTTCACGCACATGCGCAGAATTCATTCCTATTCAAAACATTGTGCTTTTAGACCAGAATGACACCACGTTAAATCTTTTAGTGGATAATCATAATGAGAGTCTTAGACCATTCAGACGTGCTGCGGGTACGAAGCTTCGTGGCCAGATCGGCAGCACGAGCCATCTAGTTTTGCTGGTCTTCAGTTCGAGTCTCGAAACTGAGAACTTTTTAAATATATTTTTCTTTTCTTTTTTTTACATTTTTTTTAGATATTTTTATTCTTTATTCCCACACTTACTACGAACTTTTCCAAATCTTATACTACTAAAATAAAATTTTATGTCAAAATATTTCTATATTCAAGAGAAATTTTAGGAGTCGAGTTCACGCACATGCGCAGAATTCATTCCTATTCAAAACATTGTGCTTTTAGACCAGAATGACACCACGTTAAAACGTTTAGTGGATAATCATAATGAGAGTCTTAGACCATTCAGACGCGCTGCGTATACGAAGCTTCGTGGCCAGATCGGCAGCACGAGCCATCTAGTTTTGCTGGTCTTCAGTTCGAGTCTCGAAACTGAGAACTTTTTAAATATATTTTTCTTTTCTTTTTTTTACATTTTTTTTAGATATTTTTATCCTTTATTCCCACACTTACTACGAACCTTTCCAAATCGTATACTACTAAAATAAAATTTTATGTCAAAATATTTCTATATTCAAGAGAAATTTTAGGAGTCGAGTTCACGCACATGCGCAGAATTCATTCCTATTCAAAACATTGTGCTTTTAGACCAGAATGACACCAAGGTTAAAACTTTTAGTGGATAATCATAATGAGAGTCTTAGACCATTCAGACGCGCTGCGGGTACGAAGCTTCGTGGCCAGATCGGCACCACGAGCCATCTAGTTTTGCTGGTCATCAGTTCGAGTCTCGAAACTGAGAACTTTTTAAATTAATTTTTCTTTTCTTTTTTTTACATTTTTTTTAGATATTTTTATCCTTTATTCCCACACTTACTACGAACTTTTCCAAATCTTATACTACTAAAATAAAATTTTATGTCAAAATATTTCTATATTCAAGAGAAATTTTAGGAGTCGAGTTCACGCACATGCGCAGAATTCATTCCTATTCAAAACATTGTGCTTTTAGACCAGAATGACACCACGTTAAAACTTTTAGTGGATAATCATAATGAGAGTCTTAGACCATTCAGACGCGCTGCGGGTACGAAGCTTCGTGGCCAGATCGGCAGCACGAGCCATCTAGTTTTGCTGGTCTTCAGTTCGAGTCTCGAAACTGAGAACTTTTTAAATATATTTTTCTTTTCTTTTTTTTACATTTTTTTTAGATATTTTTATTCTTTATTCCCACACTTACTACGAACTTTTCCAAATCTTATACTACTAAAATAAAATTTTATGTCAAAATATTTCTATATTCAAGAGAAATTTTAGGAGTCGAGTTCACGCACATGCGCAGAATTCATTCCTATTCAAAACATTGTGCTTTTAGACCAGAATGACACCACTTTAAATTTTTTAGTGGATAATCATAATGAGAGTCTTAGACCATTCAGACGCGCTGCGGGTACGAAGCTTCGTGGCCAGATCGGCAGCACTAGCCATCTAGTGTTGCTGGTCTTCAGTTCGAGTCTCGAAACTGAGAACTTTTTAAATATATTTTTCTTTTCTTTTTTTTACATTTTTTTTAGATATTTTTATCCTTTATTCCCACACTTACTACGAGTTTTTCCAAATCTTATACTACTAAAATAAAATTTTATGTCAAAATATTTCTATATTCAAGAGAAATTTTAGGAGTCGAGTTCACGCACATGCGCAGAATTCATTCCTATTCAAAACATTGTGCTTTTAGACCAGAATGACACCACGTTAAAACGTTTAGTGGATAATCATAATGAGAGTCTTAGACCATTCAGACGCGCTGCGAGTACGAAGCTTCGTGGCCAGATCGGCAGCACGAGCCATCTAGTTTTGCTGGTCTTCAGTTCGAGTCTCGAAACTGAGAACTTTTTAAATATATTTTTCTTTTCTTTTTTTTACATTTTTTTTAGATATTTTTATTCTTTATTCCCACACTTACTACGAACTTTTCCAAATCTTATACTACTAAAATAAAATTTTATGTCAAAATATTTCTATATTCAAGAGAAATTTTAGGAGTCGAGTTCACGCACATGCGCAGAATTCATTCCTATTCAAAACATTGTGCTTTTAGACCAGAATGACACCACTTTAAATTTTTTAGTGGATAATCATAATGAGAGTCTTAGACCATTCAGACGCGCTGCGGGTACGAAGCGTCGTGGCCAGATCGGCAGCACTAGCCATCTAGTGTTGCTGGTCTTCAGTTCGAGTCTCGAAACTGAGAACTTTTTAAATATATTTTTCTTTTCTTTTTTTTACATTTTTTTTAGATATTTTTATCCTTTATTCCCACACTTACTACGAGTTTTTCCAAATCTTATACTACTAAAATAAAATTTTATGTCAAAATATTTCTATATTCAAGAGAAATTTTAGGAGTCGAGTTCACGCACATGCGCAGAATTCATTCCTATTCAAAACATTGTGCTTTTAGACCAGAATGACACCACGTTAAAACTTTTAGTGGATAATCATAATGAGAGTCTTAGACCATTCAGACGTGCTGCGGGTACGAAGCTTCGTGGCCAGATCGGCAGCACGAGCCATCTAGTTTTGCTGGTCTTCAGTTCGAGTCTTGAAACTGAGAACTTTTTAAATATATTTTTCTTTTCTTTTTTTTACATTTTTTTTAGATATTTTTATTCTTTATTCCCACACTTACTACGAACTTTTCCAAATCTTATACTACTAAAATAAAATTTTATGTCAAAATATTTCTATATTCAAGAGAAATTTTAGGAGTCGAGTTCACGCACATGTGCAGAATTCATTCCTATTCAAAACATTGTGCTTTTAGACCAGAATGACACCACTTTAAATTTTTTAGTGGATAATCATAATGAGAGTCTTAGACCATTCAGACGCGCTGCGGGTACGAAGCTTCGTGGCCAGATCGGCAGCACTAGCCATCTAGTGTTGCTGGTCTTCAGTTCGAGTCTCGAAACTGAGAACTTTTTAAATATATTTTTCTTTTCTTTTTTTTACATTTTTTTTAGATATTTTTATCCTTTATTCCCACACTTACTACGAGTTTTTCCAAATCTTATACTACTAAAATAAAATTTTATGTCAAAATATTTCTATATTCAAGAGAAATTTTAGGAGTCGAGTTCACTCACATGCGCAGAATTCATTCCTATTCAAAACATTGTGCTTTTAGACCAGAATGACACCACGTTAAAACGTTTAGTGGATAATCATAATGAGAGTCTTAGACCATTCAGACGCGCTGCGTGTACGAAGCTTCGTGGCCAGATCGGCACCACGAGCCATCTAGTTTTGCTGGTCATCAGTTCGAGTCTCGAAACTGAGAACTTTTTAAATTAATTTTTCTTTTCTTTTTTTTACATTTTTTTAGATATTTTTATCCTTTATTCCCACACTTACTACGAACTTTTCCAAATCTTATACTACTAAAATAAAATTTTATGTCAAAATATTTCTATATTCAAGAGAAATTTTAGGAGTCGTGTTCACGCATATGCGCAGAATTCATTTCTATTCAAAACATTGTGCTTTTAGACAAGAATGACATCACGTTAAAACTTTTAGTGGATAATCATAATGAGAGTCTTAGAATATTCAGACGCGCTCCGGGTACGAAGCTTCGTGGCCAGATCGGCAGCACGAGCCATCTAGTTTTGCTGGTCTTCAGTTCGAGTCTCGAAACTGAGAACTTTTTAAATATATTTTTCTTTTCTTTTTTTTACATTTTTTAAAGATACTTTTATCCTTTATTCCCACACTTACTACGAACTTTTCCAAATCTTATACTACTAAAATAAAATTTTATGTCAAAATATTTCTATATTCAAGAGAAATTTTAGGAGTCGAGTTCACGCACATGCGCAGAATTCATTCCTATTCAAAACATTGTGCTTTTAGACCAGAATGACACCAAGGTTAAAACTTTTAGTGGATAATCATAATGAGAGTCTTAGACCATTCAGACGCGCTCCGGGTACGAAGCTTCGTGGCCAGATCGGCAGCACGAGCCATCTAGTTTTGCTGGTCTTCAGTTCGAGTCTCGAAACTGAGAACTTTTTAAATATATTTTTCTTTTCTTTTTTTTATTTTTTTTAGATATTTTTATCCTTTATTCCCACACTTACTACGAACTTTTCCAAATCTAATACTACTAAAATAAAAGTTTATGTCAAAATATTTCTATATTCAAGAGAAATTTTAGGAGTCGAGTTCACGCACATGCGCAGAATTCATTCCTATTCAAAACATTGTGCTTTTAGACCAGAATGACACCAAGGTTAAAACTTTTAGTGGATAATCATAATGAGAGTCTTAGACCATTCAGACGCGCTGCGGGTACGAAGCTTCGTGGCCAGATCGGCACCACGAGCCGTCTAGTTTTGCTGGTCATCAGTTCGAGTCTCGAAACTGAGAACTTTTTAAATTAATTTTTCTTTTCTTTTTTTTACATTTTTTTTAGATATTTTTATCCTTTATTCCCACACTTACTACGAACTTTTCGAAATCTTATACTACTAAAATAAAATTTTATGTCAAAATATTTCTATATTCAAGAGAAATTTTAGGAGTCGTGTTCACGCATATGCGCAGAATTCATTTCTATTCAAAACATTGTGCTTTTAGACAAGAATGACACCACGTTAAAACTTTTAGTGGATAATCATAATGAGAGTCTTAGAATATTCAGACGCGCTCCGGGTACGAAGCTTCGTGGCCAGATCGGCAGCACGAGCCATCTAGTTTTGCTGGTCTTCAGTTCGAGTCTCGAAACTGAGAACTTTTTAAATATATTTTTCTTTTCTTTTTTTTACATTTTTTTAAGATACTTTTATCCTTTATTCCCACACTTACTACGAACTTTTCCAAATCTTATACTACTAAAATAAAATTTTATGTCAAAATATTTCTATATTCAAGAGAAATTTTAGGAGTCGAGTTCACGCACATGCGCAGAATTCATTCCTATTCAAAACATTGTGCTTTTAGACCAGAATGACACCACGTTAAAACGTTTAGTGGATAATGATAATGAGAGTCTTAGACCATTCAGACGCGCTGCGAGTACGAAGCTTCGTGGCCAGATCGGCAGCACGAGCTATCTATTTTTGCTGGTCTTCAGTTCGAGTCTCGAAACTGAGAACTTTTTAAATATATTTTTCTTTTCTTTTTTTTACATTTTTTTTAGATATTTTTATCCTTTATTCCCACACTTACTACGAGTTTTTCCAAATCTTATACTACTAAAATAAAATTTTATGTCAAAATATTTCTATATTCAAGAGAAATTTTAGGAGTCGAGTTCACGCACATGCGCAGAATTCATTCCTATTCAAAACATTGTGCTTTTAGACCAGAATGACACCACTTTAAATTTTTTAGTGGATAATCATAATGAGAGTCTTAGACCATTCAGACGCGCTGCGGGTACGAAGCTTCGTGGCCAGATCGGCAGTACTAGCCATCTAGTGTTGCTGGTCTTCAGTTCGAGTCTCGAAACTGAGAACTTTTTAAATATATTTTTCTTTTCTTTTTTTTACATTTTTTTTAGATATTTTTATCCTTTATTCCCACACTTACTACGAGTTTTTCCAAATCTTATACTACTAAAATAAAATTTTATGTCAAAATATTTCTATATTCAAGAGAAATTTTAGGAGTCGAGTTCACGCACATGCGCAGAATTCATTCCTATTCAAAACATTGTGCTTTTAGACCAGAATGACACCACGTTAAAACGTTTAGTGGATAATCATAATGAGAGTCTTAGACCATTCAGACGCGCTGCGAGTACGAAGCTTCGTGGCCAGATCGGCAGCACGAGCTATCTAGTTTTGCTGGTCTTCAGTTCGAGTCTCGAAACTGAGAACTTTTTAAATATATTTTTCTTTTCTTTTTTTTACATTTTTTTTAGATATTTTTATCCTTTATTCCCACACTTACTACGAGTTTTTCCAAATCTTATACTACTAAAATAAAATTTTATGTCAAAATATTTCTATATTCAAGAGAAATTTTAGGAGTCGAGTTCACGCAAATGCGCAGAATTCATTCCTATTCAAAACATTGTGCTTTTAGACCAGAATGACACCACGTTAAAACGTTTAGTGGATAATCATAATGAGAGTCTTAGACCATTCAGACGCGCTGCGTATACGAAGCTTCGTGGCCAGATCGGCAGCACGAGCCATCTAGTTTTGCTGGTCTTCAGTTCGAGTCTCGAAACTGAGAACTTTTTAAATATATTTTTCTTTTCTTTTTTTTACATTTTTTTTAGATATTTTTATCCTTTATTCCCACACTTACTACGAACCTTTCCAAATCTTGTACTACTAAAATAAAATTTTATGTCAAAATATTTCTATATTCAAGAGAAATTTTAGGAGTCGTGTTCACGCATATGCGCAGAATTCATTCCTATTCAAAACATTGTGCTTTTAGACAAGAATGACACCACGTTACAACTTTTAGTGGATAATCATAATGAGAGTCTTAGAATATTCAGACGCGCTCCGGGTATGAAGCTTCGTGGCCAGATCGGCAGCACGAGCCATCTAGTTTTGCTGGTCTTCAGTTCGAGTCTCGAAACTGAGAACTTTTTAAATATATTTTTCTTTTCTTTTTTTTACATTTTTTAAGATACTTTTATCCTTTATTCCCACACTTACTACGAACTTTTCCAAATCTTATACTACAAAAATAAAATTTTATGTCAAAATATTTCTATATTCAAGAGAAATTTTAGGAGTCGAGTTCACGCACATGCGCAGAATTCATTCCTATTCAAAACATTGTGCTTTTAGACCAGAATGACACCAAGGTTAAAACTTTTAGTGGATAATCATAATGAGAGTCTTAGACCATTCAGACGCACTGCGGGTACGAAGCTTCGTGGCCAGATCGGCACCACGAGCCATCTAGTTTTGCTGGTCATCAGTTCGAGTCTCGAAACTGAGAACTTTTTAAATTAATTTTTCTTTTCTTTTTTTTACATTTTTTTTAGATATTTTTATCCTTTATTCCCACACTTACTACGAACTTTTCCAAATCTTATACTACTAAAATAAAATTTTATGTCAAAATATTTCTATATTCAAGAGAAATTTTAGGAGTCGTGTTCACGCATATGCGCAGAATTCATTTCTATTCAAAACATTGTGCTTTTAGACAAGAATGACACCACGTTAAAACTTTTAGTGGATAATCATAATGAGAGTCTTAGAATATTCAGACGCGCTCCGGGTACGAAGCTTCGTGGCCAGATCGGCAGCACGAGCCATCTAGTTTTGCTGGTCTTCAGTTCGAGTCTCGAAACTGAGAACTTTTTAAATATATTTTTCTTTCCTTTTTTTTACATTTTTTAAAGATACTTTTATCCTTTATTCCCACACTTACTACGAACTTTTCCAAATCTTATACTACTAAAATATAATTTTATGTCAAAATATTTCTATATTCAAGAGAAATTTTAGGAGTCGAGTTCACGCACATGCGCAGAATTCATTCCTATTCAAAACATTGTGCTTTTAGACCAGAATGACACCAAGGTTAAAACTTTTAGTGGATAATCATAATGAGAGTCTTAGACCATTCAGACGCGCTCCGGGTACGAAGCTTCGTGGCCAGATCGGCAGCACGAGCCATCTAGTTTTGCTGGTCTTCAGTTCGAGTCTCGAAACTGAGAACTTTTTAAATATATTTTTCTTTTCTTTTTTTTATTTTTTTTTAGATATTTTTATCCTTTATTCCCACACTTGCTACGAACTTTTCCAAATCTAATACTACTAAAATAAAATTTTATGTCAAAATATTTCTATATTCAAGAGACATTTTAGGAGTCTAGTTCACGCACATGCGCAGAATTCATTCCTAGTAAAACATTGTGCTTTTAGACCAGAATGACACCACGTTAAAACTTTTAGTGGATAATCATAATGAGAGTCTTAGACCATTCAGACGCGTTGCGGGTACGATGCTTCGAGGACAGACCGGCAGCACGAGCCATCTAGTTTTGCTGGTCTTCAGTTCGAGTCTCGAAACTGAGAACTTTTTAAATAGATTTTTCTTTTCTTTTTTTTACATTTTTTTTAGATATTTTTATCCTTTATTCCCACACTTACTACGAACTTTTCCAAATCTTATAATACTAAAATAAAATTTTATGTCAAAATATTTCTATATTCAAGAGAAATTTTAGGAGTCGAGTTCACGCACATGCGCAGAATTCATTCCTATTCAAAACATTGTGCTTTTAGACCAGAATGACACCACGTTAAAACTTTTAGTGGATAATCATAATGAGAGTCTTAGACCATTCAGACGCGTTGCGGGTACGAAGCTTAGTGGCCAGATCGGCACCACGAGCCATCTAGTTTTGCTGGTCATCAGTTCGAGTCTCGAAACTGAGAACTTTTTAAATTAATTTTTCTTTTCTTTTTTTTACATTTTTTTTAGATATTTTTATCCTTTATTCCCACACTTACTACGAACTTTTCCAAATCTTATACTACTAAAATAAAATTTTATGTAAAATATTTCTATATTCAAGAGAAATTTTAGGAGTCGAGTTCACGCACATGCGCAGAATTCATTCCTATTCAAAACATTGTGCTTTTAGACCAGAATGACACCACGTTAAAACGTTTAGTGGATAATCATAATGAGAGTGTTAGACCATTCAGACGCGCTGCGAGTACGAAGCGTCGTGGCCAGATCGGCAGCACGAGCTATCTATTTTTGCTGGTCTTCAGTTCGAGTCTCGAAACTGAGAACTTTTTAAATATATTTTTCTTTTCTTTTTTTTACATTTTTTTTAGATATTTTTATCCTTTATTCCCACACTTACTACGAGTTTTTCCAAATCTTATACCACTAAAATAAAATTTTATGAAAAAATATTTCTATATTCAAGAGAAATTTTAGGAGTCGAGTTCACGCACATGCGCAGAATTCATTCCTATTCAAAACATTGTGCTTTTAGACCAGAATGACACCACGTTAAAACTTTTAGTGGATAATCATAATGAGAGTCTTAGACCATTCAGACGCGCTGCGGGTACGAAGCTTCGTGGCCAGATCGGCAGCACGAGCCATCTAGTTTTGCTGGTCTTTAGTTCGAGTCTCGAAACTGAGAACTTTTTAAATATATTTTTCTTTTCTTTTTTTTACATTTTTTTTAGATATTTTTATTCTTTATTCCCACACTTACTACGAACTTTTCCAAATCTTATACTACTAAAATAAAATTTTATGTCAAAATATTTCTATATTCAGGAGAAATTTTAGGAGTCGAGTTCACGCACATGCGCAGAATTCATTCCTATTCAAAACATTGTGCTTTTAGACCAGAATGACACCACTTTAAATTTTTTAGTGGATAATCATAATGAGAGTCTTAGACCATTCAGACGCGCTGCGGGTACGAAGCTTCGTGGCCAGATCGGCAGCACTAGCCATCTAGTGTTGCTGGTCTTCAGTTCGAGTCTCGAAACTGAGAACTTTTTAAATATATTTTTCTTTTCTTTTTTTTACATTTTTTTTAGATATTTTTATCCTTTATTCCCACACTTACTACGAGTTTTTCCAAATCTTATACTACTAAAATAAAATTTTATGTCAAAATATTTCTATATTCAAGAGAAATTTTAGGAGTCGTGTTCACGCATATGCGCAGAATTCATTTCTATTCAAAACATTGTGCTTTTAGACAAGAATGACACCACGTTAAAACTTTTAGTGGATAATCATAATGAGAGTCTTAGAATATTCAGACGCGCTCCGGGTACGAAGCTTCGTGGCCAGATCGGCAGCACGAGCCATCTAGTTTTGCTGGTCTTCAGTTCGAGTCTCGAAACTGAGAACTTTTTAAATATATTTTTCTTTTCTTTTTTTTACATTTTTTTAAGATACTTTTATCCTTTATTCCCACACTTACTACGAACTTTTCCAAATCATATACTACTAAAATAAAATTTTATGTCAAAATATTTCTATATTCAAGAGAAATTTTAGGAGTCGAGTTCACGCACATGCGCAGAATTCATTCCTATTCAAAACATCGTGCTTTTAGACCAGAATGACACCACGTTAAAACGTTTAGTGGATAATCATAATGAGAGTCTTAGACCATTCAGACGCGCTGCGAGTACGAAGCTTCGTGGCCAGATCGGCAGCACGAGCTATCTATTTTTGCTGGTCTTCAGTTCGAGTCTCGAAACTGAGAACTTTTTAAATATATTTTTCTTTTCTTTTTTTTACATTTTTTTTAGATATTTTTATCCTTTATTCCCACACTTACTACGAGTTTTTCCAAATCTTATACTACTAAAATAAAATTTTATGTCAAAATATTTCTATATTCAAGAGAAATTTTAGGAGTCGAGTTCACGCACATACGCAGAATTCATTCCTATTCAAAACATTGTGCTTTTAGACCAGAATGACACCACGTTAAAACTTTTAGTGGATAATCATAATGAGAGTCTTAGACCATTCAGACGCGCTGCGGGTACGAAGCTTCGTGGCCAGATCGGCAGCACGAGCCATCTAGTTTTGCTGGTCTTTAGTTCGAGTCTCGAAACTGAGAACTTTTTAAATATATTTTTCTTTTCTTTTTTTTACATTTTTTTTAGATATTTTTATTCTTTATTCCCACACTTACTACGAACTTTTCCAAATCTTATACTACTAAAATAAAATTTTATGTCAAAATATTTCTATATTCAAGAGAAATTTTAGGAGTCGAGTTCACGCACATGCGCAGAATTCATTCCTATTCAAAACATTGTGCTTTTAGACCAGAATGACACCACTTTAAATTTTTTAGTGGATAATCATAATGAGAGTCTTAGACCATTCAGACGCGCTGCGGGTGCGAAGCTTCGTGGCCAGATCGGCAGTACTAGCCATCTAGTGTTGCTGGTCTTCAGTTCGAGTCTCGAAACTGAGAACTTTTTAAATATATTTTTCTTTTCTTTTTTTTACATTTTTTTTAGATATTTTTATCCTTTATTCCCACACTTACTACGAGTTTTTCCAAATCTTATACTACTAAAATAAAATTTTATGTCAAAATATTTCTATATTCAAGAGAAATTTTAGGAGTCGAGTTCACGCACATGCGCAGAATTCATTCCTATTCAAAACATTGTGCTTTTTGACCAGAATGACACCACGTTAAAACGTTTAGTGGATAATCATAATGAGAGTCTTAGACCATTCAGACGCGCTGCGTATACGAAGCTTCGTGGCCAGATCGGCAGCACGAGCCATCTAGTTTTGCTGGTCTTCAGTTCGAGTCTCGAAACTGAGAACTTTTTAAATATATTTTTCTTTTCTTTTTTTTACATTTTTTTTAGATATTTTTATCCTTTATTCCCACACTTACTACGAACCTTTCCAAATCTTGTACTACTAAAATAAAATTTTATGTCAAAATATTTCTATATTCAAGAGAAATTTTAGGAGTCGTGTTCACGCATATGCGCAGAATTCATTCCTATTCAAAACATTGTGCTTTTAGACAAGAATGACACCACGTTAAAACTTTTAGTGGATAATCATAATGAGAGTCTTAGAATATTCAGACGCGCTCCGGGTATGAAGCTTCGTGGCCAGATCGGCAGCACGAGCCATCTAGTTTTGCTGGTCTTCAGTTCGAGTCTCGAAACTGAGAACTTTTTAAATATATTTTTCTTTTCTTTTTTTTACATTTTTTAAGATACTTTTATCCTTTATTCCCACACTTACTACGAACTTTTCCAAATCTTATACTACTAAAATAAAATTTTATGTCAAAATATTTCTATATTCAAGAGAAGTTTTAGGAGTCGAGTTCACGCACATGCGCAGAATTCATTCCTATTCAAAACATTGTGCTTTTAGACCAGAATGACACCAAGGTTAAAACTTTTAGTGGATAATCATAATGAGAGTCTTAGACCATTCAGACGCGCTGCGGGTACGAAGCTTCGTGGCCAGATCGGCACCACGAGCCATCTAGTTTTGCTGGTCATCAGTTCGAGTCTCGAAACTGAGAACTTTTTAAATTAATTTTTCTTTTCTTTTTTTTACATTTTTTTTAGATATTTTTATCCTTTATTCCCACACTTACTACGAACTTTTCCAAATCTTATACTACTAAAATAAAATTTTATGTCAAAATATTTCTATATTCAAGAGAAATTTTAGGAGTCGTGTTCACGCATATGCGCAGAATTCATTTCTATTCAAAACATTGTGCTTTTAGACAAGAATGACACCACGTTAAAACTTTTAGTGGATAATCATAATGAGAGTCTTAGAATATTCAGACGCGCTCCGGGTATGAAGCTTCGTGGCCAGATCGGCAGCACGAGCCATCTAGTTTTGCTGGTCTTCAGTTCGAGTCTCGAAACTGAGAACTTTTTAAATATATTTTTCTTTCCTTTTTTTTACATTTTTTAAAGATACTTTTATCCTTTATTCCCACACTTACTACGAACTTTTCCAAATCTTATACTACTAAAATATAATTTTATGTCAAAATATTTCTATATTCAAGAGAAATTTTAGGAGTCGAGTTCACGCACATGCGCAGAATTCATTCCTATTCAAAACATTGTGCTTTTAGACCACAATGACACCAAGGTTAAAACTTTTAGTGGATAATCATAATGAGAGTCTTAGACCATTCAGACGCGCTCCGGGTACGAAGCTTCGTGGCCAGATCGGCAGCACGATCCATCTAGTTTTGCTGGTCTTCAGTTCGAGTCTCGAAACTGAGAACTTTTTAAATATATTTTTCTTTTCTTTTTTTTATTTTTTTTAGATATTTTTATCCTTTATTCCCACACTTGCTACGAACTTTTCCAAATCTAATACTACTAAAATAAAATTTTATGTCAAAATATTTCTATATTCAAGAGACATTTTAGGAGTCTAGTTCACGCACATGCGCAGAATTCATTCCTATTCAAAACATTGTGCTTTTAGACCAGAATGACACCACGTTAAAACTTTTAGTGGATAATCATAATGAGAGTCTTAGACCATTCAGACGCGTTGCGGGTACGATGCTTCGAGGACAGACCGGCAGCACGAGCCATCTAGTTTTGCTGGTCTTCAGTTCGAGTCTCGAAACTGAGAACTTTTTAAATAGATTTTTCTTTTCTTTTTTTTACATTTTTTTTAGATATTTTTATCCTTTATTCCCACACTTACTACGAACTTTTCCAAATCTTATAATACTAAAATAAAATTTTATGTCAAAATATTTCTATATTCAAGAGAAATTTTAGGAGTCGAGTTCACGCACATGCGCAGAATTCATTCCTATTCAAAACATTGTGCTTTTAGACCAGAATGACACCACGTTAAAACTTTTAGTGGATAATCATAATGAGAGTCTTAGACCATTCAGACGCGTTGCGGGTACGAAGCTTCGTGGCCAAATCGGTAGCACGAGCCATCTAGTTTTGCTGGTCTTCAGTTCGAGTCTCGAAACTGAGAACTTTTTAAATATATTTTTCTTTTCTTTTTTTTACATTTTTTTAAGATACTTTTATCCTTTATTCCCACACTTACTACGAACTTTTCCAAATCATATACTACTAAAATAAAATTTTATGTCAAAATATTTCTATATTCAAGAGAAATTTTAGGAGTCGAGTTCACGCACATGCGCAGAATTCATTCCTATTCAAAACATTGTGCTTTTAGACCAGAATGACACCACGTTAAAACGTTTAGTGGATAATCATAATGAGAGTCTTAGACCATTCAGACGCGCTCCGGGTATGAAGCTTCGTGGCCAGATCGGCAGCACGAGCCATCTAGTTTTGCTGGTCTTCAGTTCGAGTCTCGAAACTGAGAACTTTTTAAATATATTTTTCTTTTCTTTTTTTTACATTTTTTAAGATACTTTTATCCTTTATTCCCACACTTACTACGAACTTTTCCAAATCTTATACTACTAAAATAAAATTTTATGTCAAAATATTTCTATATTCAAGAGAAGTTTTAGGAGTCGAGTTCACGCACATGCGCAGAATTCATTCCTATTCAAAACATTGTGCTTTTAGACCAGAATGACACCAAGGTTAAAACTTTTAGTGGATAATCATAATGAGAGTCTTAGACCATTCAGACGCGCTGCGGGTACGAAGCTTCGTGGCCAGATCGGCACCACGAGCCATCTAGTTTTGCTGGTCATCAGTTCGAGTCTCGAAACTGAGAACTTTTTAAATTAATTTTTCTTTTCTTTTTTTTACATTTTTTTTAGATATTTTTATCCTTTATTCCCACACTTACTACGAACTTTTCCAAATCTTATACTACTAAAATAAAATTTTATGTCAAAATATTTCTATATTCAAGAGAAATTTTAGGAGTCGTGTTCACGCATATGCGCAGAATTCATTTCTATTCAAAACATTGTGCTTTTAGACAAGAATGACACCACGTTAAAACTTTTAGTGGATAATCATAATGAGAGTCTTAGAATATTCAGACGCGCTCCGGGTATGAAGCTTCGTGGCCAGATCGGCAGCACGATCCATCTAGTTTTGCTGGTCTTCAGTTCGAGTCTCGAAACTGAGAACTTTTTAAATATATTTTTCTTTTCTTTTCTTTATTTTTTTTAGATATTTTTATCCTTTATTCCCACACTTGCTACGAACTTTTCCAAATCTAATACTACTAAAATAAAATTTTATGTCAAAATATTTCTATATTCAAGAGACATTTTAGGAGTCTAGTTCACGCACATGCGCAGAATTCATTCCTATTCAAAACATTGTGCTTTTAGACCAGAATGACACCACGTTAAAACTTTTAGTGGATAATCATAATGAGAGTCTTAGACCATTCAGACGCGTTGCGGGTACGATGCTTCGAGGACAGACCGGCAGCACGAGCCATCTAGTTTTGCTGGTCTTCAGTTCGAGTCTCGAAACTGAGAACTTTTTAAATAGATTTTTCTTTTCTTTTTTTTACATTTTTTTTAGATATTTTTATCCTTTATTCCCACACTTACTACGAACTTTTCCAAATCTTATAATACTAAAATAAAATTTTATGTCAAAATATTTCTATATTCAAGAGAAATTTTAGGAGTCGAGTTCACGCACATGCGCAGAATTCATTCCTATTCAAAACATTGTGCTTTTAGACCAGAATGACACCACGTTAAAACTTTTAGTGGATAATCATAATGAGAGTCTTAGACCATTCAGACGCGTTGCGGGTACGAAGCTTCGTGGCCAAATCGGTAGCACGAGCCATCTAGTTTTGCTGGTCTTCAGTTCGAGTCTCGAAACTGAGAACTTTTTAAATATATTTTTCTTTTCTTTTTTTTACATTTTTTTTTAGATATTTTTATCCTTTATTCCCACATTTACTAAGAACTTTTCCAAATCTTATACTACTAAAATAAAATTTTATGTCAAAATATTTCTATATTCAAGAGAAATTTTAGGAGTCGAGTTCACGCACATGCGCAGAATTCATTCCTATTCAAAACATTGTGCTTTTAGACCAGAATGACACCAAGGTTAACACTTTTAGTGGATAATCATAATGAGAGTCTTAGACCATTCAGACGCGCTGCGGGTACGAAGCTTAGTGGCCAGATCGGCAACACGAGCCATCTAGTTTTGCTGGTCATCAGTTCGAGTCTCGAAACTGAGAACTTTTTAAATTAATTTTTCTTTTCTTTTTTTTACATTTTTTTAGATATTTTTATCCTTTATTCCCACACTTACTACGAACTTTTCCAAATCTTATACTACTAAAATAAAATTTTATGTCAAAATATTTCTATATTCAAGAGAAATTTTAGGAGTCGTGTTCACGCATATGCGCAGAATTCATTTCTATTCAAAACATTGTGCTTTTTGACAAGAATGACACCACGTTAAAACTTTTAGTGGATAATCATAATGAGAGTCTTAGAATATTCAGACGCGCTCCGGGTACGAAGCTTCGTGGCCAGATCGGCAGCACGAGCCATCTAGTTTTGCTGGTCTTCAGTTCGAGTCTCGAAACTGAGAACTTTTTAAATATATTTTTCTTTTCTTTTTTTTACATTTTTTTAAGATACTTTTATCCTTTATTCTCACACTTACTACGAACTTTTCCAAATCTTATACTACTAAAATAAAATTTTATGTCAAAATATTTCTATATTCAAGAGAAATTTTAGGAGTCGAGTTCACGCACATGCGCAGAATTCATTCCTATTCAAAACATTGTGCTTTTAGACCAGAATGACACCACGTTAAAACTTTTAGTGGATAATCATGAGAGTCTTAGACCATTCAGACGCGCTGCGGGTACGAAGCTTCGTGGCCAGATCGGCAGCACGAGCCATCTAGTTTTGCTGGTCTTCAGTTCGAGTCTCGAAACTGAGAACTTTTTAAATTAATTTTTCTTTTCTTTTTTTTACATTTTTTTTAGATATTTTTATCCTTTATTCCCACACTTACTACGAACTTTTCCAAATCTTATACTACTAAAATAAAATTTTATGTCAAAATATTTCTATATTCAAGAGAAATTTTAGGAGTCGTGTTCACGCATATGCGCAGAATTCATTTCTATTCAAAACATTGTGCTTTTTGACAAGAATGACACCACGTTAAAACTTTTAGTGGATAATCATAATGAGAGTCTTAGAATATTCAGACGCGCTCCGGGTACGAAGCTTCGTGGCCAGATCGGCAGCACGAGCCATCTAGTTTTGCTGGTCTTCAGTTCGAGTCTCGAAACTGAGAACTTTTTAAATATATTTTTCTTTTCTTTTTTTTACATTTTTTTAAGATACTTTTATCCTTTATTCTCACACTTACTACGAACTTTTCCAAATCTTATACTACTAAAATAAAATTTTATGTCAAAATATTTCTATATTCAAGAGAAATTTTAGGAGTCGAGTTCACGCACATGCGCAGAATTCATTCCTATTCAAAACATTGTGCTTTTAGACCAGAATGACACCACGTTAAAACTTTTAGTGGATAATCATGAGAGTCTTAGACCATTCAGACGCGCTGCGGGTACGAAGCTTCGTGGCCAGATCGGCAGCACGAGCCATCTGGTTTTGCTGGTCTTCAGTTCGAGTCTCGAAACTGAGAACTTTTTAAATATATTTTTCTTTTCTTTTTTTTATTTTTTTTAGATATTTTTATCCTTTATTCCCACACTTACTACGAACTTTTCCAAATCTAATACTACTAAAATAAAATTTTATGTCAAAATATTTCTATATTCAAGAGAAATTTTAGGAGTCTAGTTCACGCACATGCGCAGAATTCATTCCTATTCAAAACATTGTGCTTTTAGACCAGAATGACACCACGTTAAAACTTTTAGTGGATAATCATAATGAGAGTCTTAGACCATTCAGACGCGTTGCGGGTACGATGCTTCGAGGACAGACCGGCAGCACGAGCCATCTAGTTTTGCTGGTCTTCAGTTCGACTCTCGAAACTGAGAACTTTTTAAATAGATTTTTCTTTTCTTTTTTTTACATTTTTTTTAGATATTTTTATCCTTTATTCCCACACTTACTACGAACTTTTCCAAATCTTATAATACTAAAACAAAATTTTATGTCAAAATATTTCTATATTCAAGAGAAATTTTAGGAGTCTAGTTCACGCACATGCGCAGAATTCATTCCTATTCAAAACATTGTGCTTTTAGACCAGAATGACACCACGTTAAAACTTTTAGTGGATAATCATAATGAGAGTCTTAGACCATTCAGACGCGTTGCGGGTACGATGCTTCGAGGACAGACCGGCAGCACGAGCCATCTAGTTTTGCTGGTCTTCAGTTCGAGTCTCGAAACTGAGAACTTTTTAAATAGATTTTTCTTTTCTTTTTTTTACATTTTTTTTAGATATTTTTATCCTTTATTCCCACACTTACTACGAACTTTTCCAAATCTTATAATACTAAAATAAAATTTTATGTCAAAATATTTCTATATTCAAGAGAAATTTTAGGAGTCGAGTTCACGCACATGCGCAGAATTCATTCCTATTCAAAACATTGTGCTTTTAGACCAGAATGACACCACGTTAAAACTTTTAGTGGATAATCATAATGAGAGTCTTAGACCATTCAGACGCGTTGCGGGTACGAAGCTTCGTGGCCAGATCGGCACCACGAGCCATCTAGTTTTGCTGGTCTTCAGTTCGAGTCTCGAAACTGAGAACTTTTTAAATATATTTTTCTTTTCTTTTTTTTATTTTTTTTAGATATTATATCCTGTATTCCCACACTTACTACGAACTTTTCCAAAACTAATACTACTAAAATAAAATTTTATGTCAAAATATTTCTATATTCAAGAGAAATTTTAGGAGTCGAGTTCACGCACATGCGCAGAATTCATTCCTATTCAAAACATTGTGCTTTTAGACCAGAATGACACCACGTTAAAACTTTTAGTGGATAATCATAATGAGAGTCTTAGAATATTCAGACGCGCTCCGGGTACGAAGCTTCGTGGCCAGATCGGCAGCACGAGCCATCTAGTTTTGCTGGTCTTCAGTTCGAGTCTCGAAACTGAGAACTTTTTAAATATATTTTTCTTTTCTTTTTTTTACATTTTTTTAAGATACTTTTATCCTTTATTCTCACACTTACTACGAACTTTTCCAAATCTTATACTACTAAAATAAAATTTTATGTCAAAATATTTCTATATTCAAGAGAAATTTTAGGAGTCGAGTTCACGCACATGCGCAGAATTCATTCCTATTCAAAACATTGTGCTTTTAGACCAGAATGACACCACGTTAAAACTTTTAGTGGATAATAATGAGAGTCTTAGACCATTCAGACGCGCTGCGGGTACGAAGCTTCGTGGCCAGATCGGCAGCACGAGCCATCTAGTTTTGCTGGTCTTCAGTTCGAGTCTCGAAACTGAGAACTTTTTAAATATATTTTTCTTTTCTTTTTTTTATTTTTTTTAGATATTTTTATCCTTTATTCCCACACTTACTACGAACTTTTCCAAATCTAATACTACTAAAATAAAATTTTATGTCAAAATATTTCTATATTCAAGAGAAATTTTAGGAGTCTAGTTCACGCACATGCGCAGAATTCATTCCTATTCAAAACATTGTGCTTTTAGACCAGAATGACACCACGTTAAAACTTTTAGTGGATAATCATAATGAGAGTCTTAGACCATTCAGACGCGTTGCGGGTACGATGCTTCGAGGACAGACCGGCAGCACGAGCCATCTAGTTTTGCTGGTCTTCAGTTCGAGTCTCGAAACTGAGAACTTTTTAAATAGATTTTTCTTTTCTTTTTTTTACATTTTTTTTAGATATTTTTATCCTTTATTCCCACACTTACTACGAACTTTTCCAAATCTTATAATACTAAAACAAAATTTTATGTCAAAATATTTCTATATTCAAGAGAAATTTTAGGAGTCTAGTTCACGCACATGCGCAGAATTCATTCCTATTCAAAACATTGTGCTTTTAGACCAGAATGACACCACGTTAAAACTTTTAGTGGATAATCATAATGAGAGTCTTAGACCATTCAGACGCGTTGCGGGTACGATGCTTCGAGGACAGACCGGCAGCACGAGCCATCTAGTTTTGCTGGTCTTCAGTTCGAGTCTCGAAACTGAGAACTTTTTAAATAGATTTTTCTTTTCTTTTTTTTACATTTTTTTTAGATATTTTTATCCTTTATTCCCACACTTACTACGAACTTTTCCAAATCTTATAATACTAAAATAAAATTTTATGTCAAAATATTTCTATATTCAAGAGAAATTTTAGGAGTCGAGTTCACGCACATGCGCAGAATTCATTCCTATTCAAAACATTGTGCTTTTAGACCAGAATGACACCACGTTAAAACTTTTAGTGGATAATCATAATGAGAGTCTTAGACCATTCAGACGCGTTGCGGGTACGAAGCTTCGTGGCCAGATCGGCACCACGAGCCATCTAGTTTTGCTGGTCTTCAGTTCGAGTCTCGAAACTGAGAACTTTTTAAATATATTTTTCTTTTCTTTTTTTTATTTTTTTTAGATATTATATCCTGTATTCCCACACTTACTACGAACTTTTCCAAAACTAATACTACTAAAATAAAATTTTATGTCAAAATATTTCTATATTCAAGAGAAATTTTAGGAGTCGAGTTCACGCACATGCGCAGAATTCATTCCTATTCAAAACATTGTGCTTTTAGACCAGAATGACACCACGTTAAAACTTTTAGTGGATAATCATAATGAGAGTCTTAGACCATTCAGACGCTCTGCGGGTACGAAGCTTCGTGGCAAGATCGGCAGCACGAGCCATCTAGTATTGCTGGTCTTCAGTTCGAGTCTCGAAACTGAGAATTTTTTAAATATATTTTTCTTTTCTTTTTTTTATTTTTTTTTAGATATTTTTATCCTTTATTCCCACACTTACTACGAACTTTTCCAAATCTTATACTACTAAAATAAAATTTTATGTCAAAATATTTCTATATTCAAGAGAAATTTTAGGAGTCTAGTTCACGCACATGCGCAGAATTCATTCCTATTCAAAACATTGTGCTTTTAGACCAGAATGACACCACGTTAAAACTTTTAGTGGATAATCATAATGAGAGTCTTAGACCATTCAGACGCGTTGCGGGTACGATGCTTCGTGGCCAGACCGGCAGCACGAGCCATCTAGTTTTGCTGGTCTTCAGTTCGAGTCTCGAAACTGAGAACTTTTTAAATATATTTTTCTTTTCTTTTTTTTACATTTTTGTTAGATATTTTTATCCTTTATTCCCACATTTACTACGAACTTTTCCAAATCTTATACTACTAAAATAAAATTTTATGTCAAAATATTTCTATATTAAAGAGAAATTTAGGAGTCGAGTTCACGCACATGCGCAGAATTCATTCCTATTCAAAACATTGTGCTTTTAGACCAGAATGACACCACGTTAAAACTTTTAGTGGATAATCATAATGAGAGTCTTAGACCATTCAGACGCGTTGCGGGTACGAAGCTTCGTGGCCAGATCGGCACCACGAGCCATCTAGTTTTGCTGGTCTTCAGTTCGAGTCTCGAAACTGAGAACTTTTTAAATAGATTTTTCTTTTCTTTTTTTTACATTTTTTTTAGATATTTTTATCCTTTATTCCCACACTTACTACGAACTTTTCCAAATCTTATAATACTAAAACAAAATTTTATGTCAAAATATTTCTATATTCAAGAGAAATTTTAGGAGTCTAGTTCACGCACATGCGCAGAATTCATTCCTATTCAAAACATTGTGCTTTTAGACCAGAATGACACCACGTTAAAACTTTTAGTGGATAATCATAATGAGAGTCTTAGACCATTCAGACGCGTTGCGGGTACGATGCTTCGAGGACAGACCGGCAGCACGAGCCATCTAGTTTTGCTGGTCTTCAGTTCGAGTCTCGAAACTGAGAACTTTTTAAATAGATTTTTCTTTTCTTTTTTTTACATTTTTTTTAGATATTTTTATTCTTTATTCCCACACTTACTACGAACTTTTCCAAATCTTATAATACTAAAATAAAATTTTATGTCAAAATATTTCTATATTCAAGAGAAATTTTAGGAGTCGAGTTCACGCACATGCGCAGAATTCATTCCTATTCAAAACATTGTGCTTTTAGACCAGAATGACACCACGTTAAAACTTTTAGTGGATAATCATAATGAGAGTCTTAGACCATTCAGACGCTCTGCGGGTACGAAGCTTCGTGGCAAGATCGGCAGCACGAGCCATCTAGTATTGCTGGTCTTCAGTTCGAGTCTCGAAACTGAGAATTTTTTAAATATATTTTTCTTTTCTTTTTTTTATTTTTTTTTAGATATTTTTATCCTTTATTATCACACTTACTACGAACTTTTCCAAATCTTATACTACTAAAATAAAATTTTATGTCAAAATATTTCTATATTCAAGAGAAATTTTAGGAGTCTAGTTCACGCACATGCGCAGAATTCATTCCTATTCAAAACATTGTGCTTTTAGACCAGAATGACACCACGTTAAAACTTTTAGTGGATAATCATAATGAGAGTCTTAGACCATTCAGACGCGTTGCGGGTACGAAGCTTCGTGGCCAGATCGGCAGCACGAGCCATCTAGTTTTGCTGGTCTTCAGTTCGAGTCTCGAAACTGAGAACTTTTTAAATATATTTTTCTTTTCTTTTTTTTACATTTTTGTTAGATATTTTTATCCTTTATTCCCACATTTACTACGAACTTTTCCAAATCTTATACTACTAAAATAAAATTTTATGTCAAAATATTTCTATATTAAAGAGAAATTTAGGAGTCGAGTTCACGCACATGCGCAGAATTCATTCCTATTCAAAACATTGTGCTTTTAGACCAGAATGACACCACGTTAAAACTTTTAGTGGATAATCATAATGAGAGTCTTAGACCATTCAGACGCTCTGCGGGTACGAAGCTTCGTGGCAAGATCGGCAGCACGAGCCATCTAGTATTGCTGGTCTTCAGTTCGAGTCTCGAAACTGAGAACTTTTTAAATATATTTTTCTTTTCTTTTTTTTACATTTTTGTTAGATATTTTTATCCTTTATTCCCACATTTACTACGAACTTTTCCAAATCTTATACTACTAAAATAAAATTTTATGTCAAAATATTTCTATATTAAAGAGAAATTTAGGAGTCGAGTTCACGCACATGCGCAGAATTCATTCCTATTCAAAACATTGTGCTTTTAGACCAGAATGACACCACGTTAAAACTTTTAGTGGATAATCATAATGAGAGTCTTAGACCATTCAGACGCTCTGCGGGTACGAAGCTTCGTGGCAAGATCGGCAGCACGAGCCATCTAGTATTGCTGGTCTTCAGTTCGAGTCTCGAAACTGAGAACTTTTTAAATATATTTTTCTTTTCTTTTTTTTATTTTTTTTAGATATTTTTATCCTTTATTCCCACGCTTACTACGAACTTTTCCAAATCTTATACTACTAAAATAAAATTTTATGTCAAAATATTTCTATATTCAAGAGAAATTTTAGGAGTCGAGTTCACGCACATGCGCAGAATTCATTCCTATTCAAAACATTGTGCTTTTAGACCAGAATGACACCACGTTAAAACTTTTAGTGGATAATCATAATGAGAGTCTTAGACCATTCAGACGCACTGCGGGTACGAAGCTTCGTGGCAAGATCGGCAGCACGAGCCATCTAGTATTGCTGGTCTTCAGTTCGAGTCTCGAAACTGAGAACTTTTTAAATATATTTTTCTTTTCTTTTTTTTACATTTTTTTTAGATATTTTTATCCTTTATTCCCACACTTACTACGAACTTTTCCAAATCTTATAATATTAAATAAAATTTTATGTCAAAATATTTCTATATTCAAGAGAAATTTTAGGAGTCGAGTTCACGCACATGCGCAGAATTCATTCCTATTCAAAACATTGTGCTTTTAGACCAGAATGACACCACGTTAAAACTTTTAGTGGATAATCATAATGAGAGTCTTAGACCATTCAGACGCGTTGCGGGTACGAAGCTTCGTGGCCAGATCGGCAGCACGAGCCATCTAGTTTTGCTGGTCTTCAGTTCGAGTCTCGAAACTGAGAACTTTTTAAATATATTTTTCTTTTCTTTTTTTTACATTTTTTTTAGATATTTTTATCCTTTATTCCCACATTTACTACGAACTTTTCCAAATCTTATACTACTAAAATAGAATTTTATGTCAAAATATTTCTATATTAAAGAGAAATTTTAGGAGTCGAGTTCAAGCACATGCGCAGAATTCATTCCTATTCAAAACATTATGCTTTTAGACCAGAATGACACCACGTTAAAACTTTTAGTGGATAATCATAATGAGAGTCTTAGACCATTCAGACGCTCTGGGGGTACGAAGCTTCGTGGCAAGATCGGCAGCACGAGCCATCTAGTTTTGCTGGTCTTCAGTTCGAGTCTCGAAACTGAGAACTTTTTAAATATATTTTTCTTTTCTTTTTTTTACATTTTTTTTAGATATTTTTATCCTTTATTCCCACACTTACTACGAACTTTTCCAAATCTTATACTACTAAAATAAAATTTTATGTCAAAATATTTCTATATTCAAGAGAAATTTTAGGAGTCTAGTTCACGCACATGCGCAGAATTCATTCCTATTCAAAACATTGTGCTTTTAGACCAGAATGACACCACGTTAAAACTTTTAGTGGATAATCATAATGAGAGTCTTAGACCATTCAGACGCGTTGCGGGTACGATGCTTCGTGGCCAGACCGGCAGCACGAGCCATCTAGTTTTGCTGGTCTTCAGTTCGAGTCTCGAAACTGAGAACTTTTTAAATATATTTTTCTTTTCTTTTTTTTACATTTTTTTTAGATATTTTTATCCTTTATTCCCACACTTACTACGAACTTTTCCAAATCTTATAATACTAAAATAAAATTTTATGTCAAAATATTTCTATATTCAAGAGAAATTTTAGGAGTTCACGCACATGCGCAGAATTCATTCCTATTCAAAACATTGTGCTTTTAGACCAGAATGACACCACGTTAAAACTTTTAGTGGATAATCATAATGAGAGTCTTAGACCATTCAGACGCGTTGCGGGCACGAAGCTTCGTGGCCAGATCGGCAGCACGAGCCATCTAGTTTTGCTGGTCTTCAGTTCGAGTCTCGAAACTGAGAACTTTTTAAATATATTTTTCTTTTCTTTTTTTTACATTTTTTTTTAGATATTTTTATCCTTTATTCCCACACTTACTACGAACTTTTCCAAATCTTATAATACTAAAATAAAATTTTATGTCAAAATATTTCTATATTCAAGAGAAATTTTAGGAGTCGAGTTCACGCACATGCGCAGAATTCATTCCTATTCAAAACATTGTGCTTTTAGACCAGAATGACACCACGTTAAAACTTTTAGTGGATAATCATAATGAGAGTCTTAGACCATTCAGACGCGTTGCGGGTACGAAGCTTCGTGGCCAGATCGGCAGCACGAGCCATCTAGTTTTGCTGGTCTTCAGTTCGAGTCTCGAAACTGAGAACTTTTTAAATATATTTTTCTTATCTTTTTTTTACATTTTTTTTAGATATTTTTATCCTTTATTCCCACATTTACTACGAACTTTTCCAAATCTTATACTATTAAAATAGAATTTTATGTCAAAATATTTCTATATTAAAGAGAAATTTTAGGAGTCGAGTTCAAGCACATGCGCAGAATTCATTCCTATTCAAAACATTGTGCTTTTAGACCAGAATGACACCACGTTAAAACTTTTAGTGGATAATCATAATGAGAGTCTTAGACCATTCAGACGCTCTGGGGGTACGAAGCTTCGTGGCAAGATCGGCAGCACGAGCCATCTAGTTTTGCTGGTCTTCAGTTCGAGTCTCGAAACTGAGAACTTTTTAAATATATTTTTCTTTTCTTTTTTTTACATTTTTTTTAGATATTTTTATCCTTTATTCCCACACTTACTACGAACTTTTCCAAATCTTATAATACTAAAATAAAATTTTATGTCAAAATATTTCTATATTAAAGAGAAATTTAGGAGTCGAGTTCACGCACATGCGCAGAATTCATTCCTATTCAAAACATTGTGCTTTTAGACCAGAATGACACCACGTTAAAACTTTTAGTGGATAATCATAATGAGAGTCTTAGACCATTCAGACGCTCTGCGGGTACGCAGCTTCGTGGCAAGATCGGCAGCACGAGCCATCTAGTATTGCTGGTCTTCAGTTCGAGTCTCGAAACTGAGAACTTTTTAAATATATTTTTCTTTTCTTTTTTTTACATTTTTTAAAGATATTTTTATCCTTTATTCCAACATTTACTACGAACTTTTCCAAATCTTATAATACTAAAATAAAATTTTATGTCAAAATATTTCTATATTCAAGAGAAATTTTAGGAGTCGAGTTCACGCACATGCGCAGAATTCATTCCTATTCAAAACATTGTGCTTTTAGACCAGAATGACACCACGTTAAAACTTTTAGTGGATAATCATAATGAGAGTCTTAGACCATTCAGACGCGTTGCGGGTACGAAGCTTCGTGGCCAGATCGGCACCACGAGCCATCTAGTTTTGCTGGTCTTCAGTTCGAGTCTCGAAACTGAGAACTTTTTAAATATATTTTTCTTTTCTTTTTTTTACATTTTTGTTAGATATTTTTATCCTTTATTCCCACATTTACTACGAACTTTTCCAAATCTTATACTACTAAAATAAAATTTTATGTCAAAATATTTCTATATTGAAGAGAAATTTAGGAGTCGAGTTCACGCACATGCGCAGAATTCATTCCTATTCAAAACATTGTGCTTTTAGACCAGAATGACACCACGTTAAAACTTTTAGTGGATAATCATAATGAGAGTCTTAGACCATTCAGACGCTCTGCGGGTACGAAGCTTCGTGGCAAGATCGGCAGCACGAGCCATCTAGTATTGCTGGTCTTCAGTTCGAGTCTCGAAACTGAGAACTTTTTAAATATATTTTTCTTTTCTTTTTTTTATTTTTTTTAGATATTTTTATCCTTTATTCCCACATTTACTACGAACTTTTCCAAATCTTATACTACTAAAATAAAATTTTATGTCAAAATATTTCTATATTGAAGAGAAATTTAGGAGTCGAGTTCACGCACATGCGCAGAATTCATTCCTATTCAAAACATTGTGCTTTTAGACCAGAATGACACCACGTTAAAACTTTTAGTGGATAATCATAATGAGAGTCTTAGACCATTCAGACGCTCTGCGGGCACGAAGCTTCGTGGCAAGATCGGCAGCACGAGCCATCTAGTATTGCTGGTCTTCAGTTCGAGTCTCGAAACTGAGAACTTTTTAAATATATTTTTCTTTTCTTTTTTTTATTTTTTTTAGATATTTTTATCCTTTATTCCCACGCTTACTACGAACTTTTCCAAATCTTATAATACTAAAATAAAATTTTATGTCAAAATATTTCTATATTAAAGAGAAATTTTAGGAGTCGAGTTCACGCACATGCGCAGAATTCATTCCTATTCAAAACATTGTGCTTTTAGACCAGAATGACACCACGTTAAAACTTTTAGTGGATAATCATAATGAGAGTCTTAGACCATTCAGACGCGTTGCGGGTACGAAGCTTCGTGGCCAGATCGGCAGCACGAGCCATCTAGTATTGCTGGTCTTCAGTTCGAGTCTCGAAACTGAGAACTTTTTAAATATATTTTTCTTATCTTTTTTTTACATTTTTTTTAGGTATTTTTATCCTTTATTCCCACATTTACTACGAACTTTTCCAAATCTTATACTACTAAAATAGAATTTTATGTCAAAATATTTCTATATTAAAGAGAAATTTTAGGAGTCGAGTTCAAGCACATGCGCAGAATTCATTCCTATTCAAAACATTGTGCTTTTAGACCAGAATGACACCACGTTAAAACTTTTAGTGGATAATCATAATGAGAGTCTTAGACCATTCAGACGCTCTGGGGGTACGAAGCTTCGTGGCAAGATCGGCAGCACGAGCCATCTAGTTTTGCTGGTCTTCAGTTCGAGTCTCGAAACTGAGAACTTTTTAAATATATTTTTCTTTTCTTTTTTTTACATTTTTTTTAGATATTTTTATCCTTTATTCCCACACTTACTACGAACTTTTCCAAATCTTATAATACTAAAATAAAATTTTATGTCAAAATATTTCTATATTAAAGAGAAATTTAGGAGTCGAGTTCACGCACATGCGCAGAATTCATTCCTATTCAAAACATTGTGCTTTTAGACCAGAATGACACCACGTTAAAACTTTTAGTGGATAATCATAATGAGAGTCTTAGACCATTCAGACGCTCTGCGGGTACGCAGCTTCGTGGCAAGATCGGCAGCACGAGCCATCTAGTATTGCTGGTCTTCAGTTCGAGTCTCGAAACTGAGAACTTTTTAAATATATTTTTCTTTTCTTTTTTTTACATTTTTTAAAGATATTTTTATCCTTTATTCCAACATTTACTACGAACTTTTCCAAATCTTATAATACTAAAATAAAATTTTATGTCAAAATATTTCTATATTCAAGAGAAATTTTAGGAGTCGAGTTCACGCACATGCGCAGAATTCATTCCTATTCAAAACATTGTGCTTTTAGACCAGAATGACACCACGTTAAAACTTTTAGTGGATAATCATAATGAGAGTCTTAGACCATTCAGACGCGTTGCGGGTACGAAGCTTCGTGGCCAGATCGGCACCACGAGCCATCTAGTTTTGCTGGTCTTCAGTTCGAGTCTCGAAACTGAGAACTTTTTAAATATATTTTTCTTTTCTTTTTTTTATTTTTTTTAGATATTATATCCTGTATTCCCACACTTACTACGAACTTTTCCAAAACTAATACTACTAAAATAAAATTTTATGTCAAAATATTTCTATATTCAAGAGAAATTTTAGGAGTCGAGTTCACGCACATGCGCAGAATTCATTCCTATTCAAAACATTGTGCTTTTAGACCAGAATGACACCACGTTAAAACTTTTAGTGGATAATCATAATGAGAGTCTTAGAATATTCAGACGCGCTCCGGGTACGAAGCTTCGTGGCCAGATCGGCAGCACGAGCCATCTAGTTTTGCTGGTCTTCAGTTCGAGTCTCGAAACTGAGAACTTTTTAAATATATTTTTCTTTTCTTTTTTTTACATTTTTTTAAGATACTTTTATCCTTTATTCTCACACTTACTACGAACTTTTCCAAATCTTATACTACTAAAATAAAATTTTATGTCAAAATATTTCTATATTCAAGAGAAATTTTAGGAGTCGAGTTCACGCACATGCGCAGAATTCATTCCTATTCAAAACATTGTGCTTTTAGACCAGAATGACACCACGTTAAAACTTTTAGTGGATAATCATAATGAGAGTCTTAGACCATTCAGACGCGTTGCGGATACGATGCTTCGAGGACAGACCGGCAGCACGAGCCATCTAGTTTTGCTGGTCTTCAGTTCGAGTCTCGAAACTGAGAACTTTTTAAATAGATTTTTCTTTTCTTTTTTTTACATTTTTTTTAGATATTTTTATCCTTTATTCCCACACTTACTACGAACTTTTCCAAATCTTATAATACTAAAACAAAATTTTATGTCAAAATATTTCTATATTCAAGAGAAATTTTAGGAGTCTAGTTCACGCACATGCGCAGAATTCATTCCTATTCAAAACATTGTGCTTTTAGACCAGAATGACACCACGTTAAAACTTTTAGTGGATAATCATAATGAGAGTCTTAGACCATTCAGACGCGTTGCGGATACGATGCTTCGAGGACAGACCGGCAGCACGAGCCATCTAGTTTTGCTGGTCTTCAGTTCGAGTCTCGAAACTGAGAACTTTTTAAATATATTTTTCTTTTCTTTTTTTACATTTTTTTTAGATATTTTTATCCTTTATTCTCACACTTACTACGAACTTTTCCAAATCTTATACTACTAAAATAAAATTTTATGTCAAAATATTTCTATATTCAAGAGAAATTTTAGGAGTCGAGTTCACGCACATGCGCAGAATTCATTCCTATTCAAAACATTGTGCTTTTAGACCAGAATGACACCACGTTAAAACTTTTAGTGGATAATCATGAGAGTCTTAGACCATTCAGACGCGCTGCGGGTACGAAGCTTCGTGGCCAGATCGGCAGCACGAGCCATCTAGTTTTGCTGGTCTTCAGTTCGAGTCTCGAAACTGAGAACTTTTTAAATATATTTTTCTTTTCTTTTTTTTTTATTTTTTTTAGATATTTTTATCCTTTATTCCCACACTTACTACGAACTTTTCCAAATCTAATACTACTAAAATAAAATTTTATGTCAAAATATTTCTATATTCAAGAGAAATTTTAGGAGTCTAGTTCACGCACATGCGCAGAATTCATTCCTATTCAAAACATTGTGCTTTTAGACCAGAATGACACCACGTTAAAACTTTTAGTGGATAATCATAATGAGAGTCTTAGACCATTCAGACGCGTTGCGGGTACGATGCTTCGAGGACAGACCGGCAGCACGAGCCATCTAGTTTTGCTGGTCTTCAGTTCGAGTCTCGAAACTGAGAACTTTTTAAATAGATTTTTCTTTTCTTTTTTTTACATTTTTTTTAGATATTTTTATCCTTTATTCCCACACTTACTACGAACTTTTCCAAATCTTATAATACTAAAACAAAATTTTATGTCAAAATATTTCTATATTCAAGAGAAATTTTAGGAGTCTAGTTCACGCACATGCGCAGAATTCATTCCTATTCAAAACATTGTGCTTTTAGACCAGAATGACACCACGTTAAAACTTTTAGTGGATAATCATAATGAGAGTCTTAGACCATTCAGACGCGTTGCGGGTACGATGCTTCGAGGACAGACCGGCAGCACGAGCCATCTAGTTTTGCTGGTCTTCAGTTCGAGTCTCGAAACTGAGAACTTTTTAAATAGATTTTTCTTTTCTTTTTTTTACATTTTTTTTAGATATTTTTATCCTTTATTCCCACACTTACTACGAACTTTTCCAAATCTTATAATACTAAAATAAAATTTTATGTCAAAATATTTCTATATTCAAGAGAAATTTTAGGAGTCGAGTTCACGCACATGCGCAGAATTCATTCCTATTCAAAACATTGTGCTTTTAGACCAGAATGACACCACGTTAAAACTTTTAGTGGATAATCATAATGAGAGTCTTAGACCATTCAGACGCGTTGCGGGTACGAAGCTTCGTGGCCAGATCGGCACCACGAGCCATCTAGTTTTGCTGGTCTTCAGTTCGAGTCTCGAAACTGAGAACTTCTTAAATATATTTTTCTTTTCTTTTTTTTATTTTTTTTAGATATTATATCCTGTATTCCCACACTTACTACGAACTTTTCCAAAACTAATACTACTAAAATAAAATTTTATGTCAAAATATTTCTATATTCAAGAGAAATTTTAGGAGTCGAGTTCACGCACATGCGCAGAATTCATTCCTATTCAAAACATTGTGCTTTTAGACCAGAATGACACCACGTTAAAACTTTTAGTGGATAATCATAATGAGAGTCTTAGACGATTCAGACGCTCTGCGGGTACGAAGCTTCGTGGCAAGATCGGCAGCACGAGCCATCTAGTATTGCTGGTCTTCAGTTCGAGTCTCGAAACTGAGAATTTTTTAAATATATTTTTCTTTTCTTTTTTTTATTTTTTTTTAGATATTTTTATCCTTTATTCCCACACTTACTACGAACTTTTCCAAATCTTATACTACTAAAATAAAATTTTATGTCAAAATATTTCTATATTCAAGAGAAATTTTAGGAGTCTAGTTCACGCACATGCGCAGAATTCATTCCTATTCAAAACATTGTGCTTTTAGACCAGAATGACACCACGTTAAAACTTTTAGTGGATAATCATAATGAGAGTCTTAGACCATTCAGACGCGTTGCGGGTACGATGCTTCGTGGCCAGACCGGCAGCACGAGCCATCTAGTTTTGCTGGTCTTCAGTTCGAGTCTCGAAACTGAGAACTTTTTAAATATATTTTTCTTTTCTTTTTTTACATTTTTTTTAGATATTTTTATCCTTTATTCCCACACTTACTACGAACTTTTCCAAATCTTATAATACTAAAATAAAATTTTATGTCAAAATATTTCTATATTCAAGAGAAATTTTAGGAGTTCACGCACATGCGCAGAATTCATTCCTATTCAAAACATTGTGCTTTTAGACCAGAATGACACCACGTTAAAACTTTTAGTGGATAATCATAATGAGAGTCTTAGACCATTCAGACGCGTTGCGGGTACGATGCTTCGAGGACAGACCGGCAGCACGAGCCATCTAGTTTTTCTGGTCTTCAGTTCGAGTCTCGAAACTGAGAACTTTTTAAATAGATTTTTCTTTTCTTTTTTTTACATTTTTTTTAGATATTTTTATCCTTTATTCCCACACTTACTACGAACTTTTCCAAATCTTATAATACTAAAATAAAATTTTATGTCAAAATATTTCTATATTCAAGAGAAATTTTAGGAGTCGAGTTCACGCACATGCGCAGAATTCATTCCTATTCAAAACATTGTGCTTTTAGACCAGAATGACACCACGTTAAAACTTTTAGTGGATAATCATAATGAGAGTCTTAGACCATTCAGACGCGTTGCGGGTACGAAGCTTCGTGGCCAGATCGGCACCACGAGCCATCTAGTTTTGCTGGTCTTCAGTTCGAGTCTCGAAACTGAGAACTTTTTAAATATATTTTTCTTTTCTTTTTTTTATTTTTTTTAGATATTATATCCTGTATTCCCACACTTACTACGAACTTTTCCAAAACTAATACTACTAAAATAAAATTTTATGTCAAAATATTTCTATATTCAAGAGAAATTTTAGGAGTCGAGTTCACGCACATGCGCAGAATTCATTCCTATTCAAAACATTGTGCTTTTAGACCAGAATGACACCACGTTAAAACTTTTAGTGGATAATCATAATGAGAGTCTTAGACCATTCAGACGCTCTGCGGGTACGAAGCTTCGTGGCAAGATCGGCAGCACGAGCCATCTAGTATTGCTGGTCTTCAGTTCGAGTCTCGAAACTGAGAATTTTTTAAATATATTTTTCTTTTCTTTTTTTTATTTTTTTTTAGATATTTTTATCCTTTATTCCCACACTTACTACGAACTTTTCCAAATCTTATACTACTAAAATAAAATTTTATGTCAAAATATTTCTATATTCAAGAGAAATTTTAGGAGTCTAGTTCACGCACATGCGCAGAATTCATTCCTATTCAAAACATTGTGCTTTTAGACCAGAATGACACCACGTTAAAACTTTTAGTGGATAATCATAATGAGAGTCTTAGACCATTCAGACGCGTTGCGGGTACGATGCTTCGTGGCCAGACCGGCAGCACGAGCCATCTAGTTTTGCTGGTCTTCAGTTCGAGTCTCGAAACTGAGAACTTTTTAAATATATTTTTCTTTTCTTTTTTTACATTTTTTTTAGATATTTTTATCCTTTATTCCCACACTTACTACGAACTTTTCCAAATCTTATAATACTAAAATAAAATTTTATGTCAAAATATTTCTATATTCAAGAGAAATTTTAGGAGTTCACGCACATGCGCAGAATTCATTCCTATTCAAAACATTGTGCTTTTAGACCAGAATGACACCACGTTAAAACTTTTAGTGGATAATCATAATGAGAGTCTTAGACCATTCAGACGCGTTGCGGGTACGAAGCTTCGTGGCCAGATCGGCAGCACGAGCCATCTAGTTTTGCTGGTCTTCAGTTCGAGTCTCGAAACTGAGAACTTTTTAAATATATTTTTCTTTTCTTTTTTTTACATTTTTGTTAGATATTTTTATCCTTTATTCCCACATTTACTACGAACTTTTCCAAATCTTATACTACTAAAATAAAATTTTATGTCAAAATATTTCTATATTAAAGAGAAATTTAGGAGTCGAGTTCACGCACATGCGCAGAATTCATTCCTATTCAAAACATTGTGCTTTTAGACCAGAATGACACCACGTTAAAACTTTTAGTGGATAATCATAATGAGAGTCTTAGACCATTCAGACGCTCTGCGGGTACGAAGCTTCGTGGCAAGATCGGCAGCACGAGCCATCTAGTGTTGCTGGTCTTCAGTTCGAGTCTCGAAACTGAGAACTTTTTAAATATATTTTTCTTTTCTTTTTTTTATTTTTTTTAGATATTTTTATCCTTTATTCCCACGCTTACTACGAACTTTTCCAAATCTTATAATACTAAAATAAAATTTTATGTCAAAATATTTCTATATTAAAGAGAAATTTTAGGAGTCGAGTTCACGCACATGCGCAGAATTCATTCCTATTCAAAACATTGTGCTTTTAGACCAGAATGACACCACGTTAAAACTTTTAGTGGATAATCATAATGAGAGTCTTAGACCATTCAGACGCACTGCGGGTACGAAGCTTCGTGGCAAGATCGGCAGCACGAGCCATCTAGTATTGCTGGTCTTCAGTTCGAGTCTCGAAACTGAGAACTTTTTAAATATATTTTTCTTTTCTTTTTTTTACATTTTTTTTAGATATTTTTATCCTTTATTCCCACACTTACTACGAACTTTTCCAAATCTTATAATATTAAATAAAATTTTATGTCAAAATATTTCTATATTCAAGAGAAATTTTAGGAGTCGAGTTCACGCACATGCGCAGAATTCATTCCTATTCAAAACATTGTGCTTTTAGACCAGAATGACACCACGTTAAAACTTTTAGTGGATAATCATAATGAGAGTCTTAGACCATTCAGACGCGTTGCGGGTACGAAGCTTCGTGGCCAGATCGGCAGCACGAGCCATCTAGTTCTGCTGGTCTTCAGTTCGAGTCTCGAAACTGAGAACTTTTTAAATATATTTTTCTTTTCTTTTTTTTACATTTTTTTTAGATATTTTTATCCTTTATTCCCACATTTACTACGAACTTTTCCAAATCTTATACTACTAAAATAGAATTTTATGTCAAAATATTTCTATATTAAAGAGAAATTTTAGGAGTCGAGTTCAAGCACATGCGCAGAATTCATTCCTATTCAAAACATTATGCTTTTAGACCAGAATGACACCACGTTAAAACTTTTAGTGGATAATCATAATGAGAGTCTTAGACCATTCAGACGCTCTGGGGGTACGAAGCTTCGTGGCAAGATCGGCAGCACGTGCCATCTAGTTTTGCTGGTCTTCAGTTCGAGTCTCGAAACTGAGAACTTTTTAAATATATTTTTCTTTTCTTTTTTTACATTTTTTTTAGATATTTTTATCCTTTATTCCCACACTTACTACGAACTTTTCCAAATCTTATAATACTAAAATAAAATTTTATGTCAAAATATTTCTATATTAAAGAGAAATTTAGGAGTCGAGTTCACGCACATGCGCAGAATTCATTCCTATTCAAAACATTGTGCTTTTAGACCAGAATGACACCACGTTAAAACTTTTAGTGGATAATCATAATGAGAGTCTTAGACCATTCAGACGCTCTGCGGGTACGAAGCTTCGTGGACAGACCGGCAGCACGAGCCATCTAGTTTTGCTGGTCTTCAGTTCGAGTCTCGAAACTGAGAACTTTTTAAATAGATTTTTCTTTTCTTTTTTTTACATTTTTTTTAGATATTTTTATCCTTTATTCCCACACTTACTACGAACTTTTCCAAATCTTATAATACTAAAATAAAATTTTATGTCAAAATATTTCTATATTCAAGAGAAATTTTAGGAGTCGAGTTCACGCACATGCGCAGAATTCATTCCTATTCAAAACATTGTGCTTTTAGACCAGAATGACACCACGTTAAAACTTTTAGTGGATAATCATAATGAGAGTCTTAGACCATTCAGACGCGTTGCGGGTACGAAGCTTCGTGGCCAGATCGGCAGCACGAGCCATCTAGTTTTGCTGGTCTTCAGTTCGAGTCTCGAAACTGAGAACTTTTTAAATATATTTTTCTTTTCTTTTTTTTATATTTTTTTTTAGATATTTTTATCCTTTATTCCCACATTTACTACGAACTTTTCCAAATCTTATACTACTAAAATAAAATTTTATGTCAAAATATTTCTATATTAAAGTGAAATTTTAGGAGTCGAGTTCACGCACATGCGCAGAATTCATTCCTATTCAAAACATTGTGCTTTTAGACCAGAATGACACCACGTTAAAACTTTTAGTGGATAATCATAATGAGAGTCTTAGACCATTCAGACGCTCTGCGGGTACGAAGCTTCGTGGCAAGATCGGCAGCACGAGCCATCTAGTATTGCTGGTCTTCAGTTCGAGTCTCGAAACTGAGAACTTTTTAAATATATTTTTCTTTTCTTTTTTTTATTTTTTTTTAGATATTTTTATCCTTTATTCCCACACTTACTACGAACTTTTCCAAATCTTATACTACTAAAATAAAATTTTATGTCAAAATATTTCTATATTCAAGAGAAATTTTAGGAGTCTAGTTCACGCACATGCGCAGAATTCATTCCTATTCAAAACATTGTGCTTTTAGACCAGAATGACACCACGTTAAAACTTTTAGTGGATAATCATAATGAGAGTCTTAGACCATTCAGACGCGTTGCGGGTACGATGCTTCGTGGCCAGACCGGCAGCACGAGCCATCTAGTTTTGCTGGTCTTCAGTTCGAGTCTCGAAACTGAGAACTTTTTAAATATATTTTTCTTTTCTTTTTTTTACATTTTTTTTAGATATTTTTATCCTTTATTCCCACACTTACTACGAACTTTTCCAAATCTTATAATACTAAAATAAAATTTTATGTCAAAATATTTCTATATTCAAGAGAAATTTTAGGAGTCGAGTTCACGCACATGCGCAGAATTCATTCCTATTCAAAACATTGTGCTTTTAGACCAGAATGACACCACGTTAAAACTTTTAGTGGATAATCATAATGAGAGTCTTAGACCATTCAGACGCGTTGCGGGTACGATGCTTCGTGGCCAGACCGGCAGCACGAGCCATCTAGTTTTGCTGGTCTTCAGTTCGAGTCTCGAAACTGAGAACTTTTTAAATATATTTTTCTTTTCTTTTTTTTATTTTTTTTAGATATTTTTATCCTTTATTCCCACGCTTACTACGAACTTTTCCAAATCTTATAATACTAAAATAAAATTTTATGTCAAAATATTTCTATATTAAAGAGAAATTTTAGGAGTCGAGTTCACGCACATGCGCAGAATTCATTCCTATTCAAAACATTGTGCTTTTAGACCAGAATGACACCACGTTAAAACTTTTAGTGGATAATCATAATGAGAGTCTTAGACCATTCAGACGCACTGCGGGTACGAAGCTTCGTGGCAAGATCGGCAGCACGAGCCATCTAGTATTGCTGGTCTTCAGTTCGAGTCTCGAAACTGAGAACTTTTTAAATATATTTTTCTTTTCTTTTTTTTACATTTTTTTTAGATATTTTTATCCTTTATTCCCACACTTACTACGAACTTTTCCAAATCTTATAATATTAAATAAAATTTTATGTCAAAATATTTCTATATTCAAGAGAAATTTTAGGAGTCGAGTTCACGCACATGCGCAGAATTCATTCCTATTCAAAACATTGTGCTTTTAGACCAGAATGACACCACGTTAAAACTTTTAGTGGATAATCATAATGAGAGTCTTAGACCATTCAGACGCGTTGCGGGTACGAAGCTTCGTGGCCAGATCGGCAGCACGAGCCATCTAGTTTTGCTGGTCTTCAGTTCGAGTCTCGAAACTGAGAACTTTTTAAATATATTTTTCTTTTCTTTTTTTTACATTTTTTTTAGATATTTTTATCCTTTATTCCCACATTTACTACGAACTTTTCCAAATCTTATACTACTAAAATAGAATTTTATGTCAAAATATTTCTATATTAAAGAGAAATTTTAGGAGTCGAGTTCAAGCACATGCGCAGAATTCATTCCTATTCAAAACATTATGCTTTTAGACCAGAATGACACCACGTTAAAACTTTTAGTGGATAATCATAATGAGAGTCTTAGACCATTCAGACGCTCTGGGGGTACGAAGCTTCGTGGCAAGATCGGCAGCACGAGCCATCTAGTTTTGCTGGTCTTCAGTTCGAGTCTCGAAACTGAGAACTTTTTAAATATATTTTTCTTTTCTTTTTTTTACATTTTTTTTAGATATTTTTATCCTTTATTCCCACACTTACTACGAACTTTTCCAAATCTTATAATACTAAAATAAAATTTTATGTCAAAATATTTCTATATTAAAGAGAAATTTAGGAGTCGAGTTCACGCACATGCGCAGAATTCATTCCTATTCAAAACATTGTGCTTTTAGACCAGAATGACACCACGTTAAAACTTTTAGTGGATAATCATAATGAGAGTCTTAGACCATTCAGACGCTCTGCGGGTACGAAGCTTCGTGGACAGACCGGCAGCACGAGCCATCTAGTTTTGCTGGTCTTCAGTTCGAGTCTCGAAACTGAGAACTTTTTAAATAGATTTTTCTTTTCTTTTTTTTACATTTTTTTTAGATATTTTTATCCTTTATTCCCACACTTACTACGAACTTTTCCAAATCTTATAATACTAAAATAAAATTTTATGTCAAAATATTTCTATATTCAAGAGAAATTTTAGGAGTCGAGTTCACGCACATGCGCAGAATTCATTCCTATTCAAAACATTGTGCTTTTAGACCAGAATGACACCACGTTAAAACTTTTAGTGGATAATCATAATGAGAGTCTTAGACCATTCAGACGCGTTGCGGGTACGAAGCTTCGTGGCCAGATCGGCAGCACGAGCCATCTAGTTTTGCTGGTCTTCAGTTCGAGTCTCGAAACTGAGAACTTTTTAAATATATTTTTCTTTTCTTTTTTTTATATTTTTTTTTAGATATTTTTATCCTTTATTCCCACATTTACTACGAACTTTTCCAAATCTTATACTACTAAAATAAAATTTTATGTCAAAATATTTCTATATTAAAGTGAAATTTTAGGAGTCGAGTTCACGCACATGCGCAGAATTCATTCCTATTCAAAACATTGTGCTTTTAGACCAGAATGACACCACGTTAAAACTTTTAGTGGATAATCATAATGAGAGTCTTAGACCATTCAGACGCTCTGCGGGTACGAAGCTTCGTGGCAAGATCGGCAGCACGAGCCATCTAGTATTGCTGGTCTTCAGTTCGAGTCTCGAAACTGAGAACTTTTTAAATATATTTTTCTTTTCTTTTTTTTCTTTTTTTTTAGATATTTTTATCCTTTATTCCCACACTTACTACGAACTTTTCCAAATCTTATACTACTAAAATAAAATTTTATGTCAAAATATTTCTATATTCAAGAGAAATTTTAGGAGTCTAGTTCACGCACATGCGCAGAATTCATTCCTATTCAAAACATTGTGCTTTTAGACCAGAATGACACCACGTTAAAACTTTTAGTGGATAATCATAATGAGAGTCTTAGACCATTCAGACGCGTTGCGGGTACGATGCTTCGTGGCCAGACCGGCAGCACGAGCCATCTAGTTTTGCTGGTCTTCAGTTCGAGTCTCGAAACTGAGAACTTTTTAAATATATTTTTCTTTTCTTTTTTTTACATTTTTTTTAGATATTTTTATCCTTTATTCCCACACTTACTACGAACTTTTCCAAATCTTATAATACTAAAATAAAATTTTATGTCAAAATATTTCTATATTCAAGAGAAATTTTAGGAGTCGAGTTCACGCACATGCGCAGAATTCATTCCTATTCAAAACATTGTGCTTTTAGACCAGAATGACACCACGTTAAAACTTTTAGTGGATAATCATAATGAGAGTCTTAGACCATTCAGACGCACTGCGGGTACGAAGCTTCGTGGCAAGATCGGCAGCACGAGCCATCTAGTATTGCTGGTCTTCAGTTCGAGTCTCGAAACTGAGAACTTTTTAAATATATTTTTCTTTTCTTTTTTTTACATTTTTTTTTAGATATTTTTATCCTTTATTCCCACACTTACTACGAACTTTTCCAAATCTTATAATACTAAAATAAAATTTTATGTCAAAATATTTCTATATTCAAGAGAAATTTTAGGAGTCGAGTTCACGCACATGCGCAGAATTCATTCCTATTCAAAACATTGTGCTTTTAGACCAGAATGACACCACGTTAAAACTTTTAGTGGATAATCATAATGAGAGTCTTAGACCATTCAGACGCGTTGCGGGTACGAAGCTTCGTGGCCAGATCGGCAGCACGAGCCATCTAGTTTTGCTGGTCTTCAGTTCGAGTCTCGAAACTGAGAACTTTTTAAATATATTTTTCTTATCTTTTTTTTACATTTTTTTTAGATATTTTTATCCTTTATTCCCACATTTACTACGAACTTTTCCAAATCTTATACTACTAAAATAGAATTTTATGTCAAAATATTTCTATATTAAAGAGAAATTTTAGGAGTCGAGTTCAAGCACATGCGCAGAATTCATTCCTATTCAAAACATTGTGCTTTTAGACCAGAATGACACCACGTTAAAACTTTTAGTGGATAATCATAATGAGAGTCTTAGACCATTCAGACGCTCTGGGGGTACGAAGCTTCGTGGCAAGATCGGCAGCACGAGCCATCTAGTTTTGCTGGTCTTCAGTTCGAGTCTCGAAACTGAGAACTTTTTAAATATATTTTTCTTTTCTTTTTTTTACATTTTTTTTAGATATTTTTATCCTTTATTCCCACACTTACTACGAACTTTTCCAAATCTTATAATACTAAAATAAAATTTTATGTCAAAATATTTCTATATTAAAGAGAAATTTAGGAGTCGAGTTCACGCACATGCGCAGAATTCATTCCTATTCAAAACATTGTGCTTTTAGACCAGAATGACACCACGTTAAAACTTTTAGTGGATAATCATAATGAGAGTCTTAGACCATTCAGACGCTCTGCGGGTACGAAGCTTCGTGGCAAGATCGGCAGCACGAGCCATCTAGTATTGCTGGTCTTCAGTTCGAGTCTCGAAACTGAGAACTTTTTAAATATATTTTTCTTTTCTTTTTTTTACATTTTTTAAAGATATTTTTATCCTTTATTCCAACATTTACTACGAACTTTTCCAAATCTTATAATACTAAAATAAAATTTTATGTCAAAATATTTCTATATTCAAGAGAAATTTTAGGAGTCGAGTTCACGCACATGCGCAGAATTCATTCCTATTCAAAACATTGTGCTTTTAGACCAGAATGACACCACGTTAAAACTTTTAGTGGATAATCATAATGAGAGTCTTAGACCATTCAGACGCGTTGCGGGTACGAAGCTTCGTGGCCAGATCGGCAGCACGAGCCATCTAGTTTTGCTGGTCTTCAGTTCGAGTCTCGAAACTGAGAACTTTTTAAATATATTTTTCTTTTCTTTTTTTTACATTTTTTTTAGATATTTTTATCCTTTATTCCCATATTTACTACGAACTTTTCCAAATCTTATACTACTAAAATAGAATTTTATGTCAAAATATTTCTATATTAAAGAGAAATTTTAGGAGTCGAGTTCAAGCACATGCGCAGAATTCATTCCTATTCAAAACATTGTGCTTTTAGACCAGAATGACACCACGTTAAAACTTTTAGTGGATAATCATAATGAGAGTCTTAGACCATTCAGACGCTCTGGGGGTACGAAGCTTCGTGGCCAGATCGGCAGCACGAGCCATCTAGTTTTGCTGGTCTTCAGTTCGAGTCTCGAAACTGAGAACTTTTTCAATATATTTTTCTTTTCTTTTTTTTAAATTTTTTTTAGATATTTTTATCCTTTATTCCCACACTTACTACGAACTTTTCCAAATCTTATACTACTAAAATAGAATTTTATGTCAAAATATTTCTATATTAAAGAGAAATTTTAGGAGTCGAGTTCAAGCACATGCGCAGAATTCATTCCTATTCAAAACATTGTGCTTTTAGACCAGAATGACACCACGTTAAAACTTTTAGTGGATAATCATAATGAGAGTCTTAGACCATTCAGACGCTCTGGGGGTACGAAGCTTCGTGGCCAGATCGGCAGCACGAGCCATCTAGTTTTGCTGGTCTTCAGTTCGAGTCTCGAAACTGAGAACTTTTTCAATATATTTTTCTTTTCTTTTTTTAAAATTTTTTTTAGATATTTTTATCCTTTATTCCCACACTTACTACGAACTTTTCCAAATCTTATAATACTAAAATAAAATTTTATGTCAAAATATTTCTATATTAAAGAGAAATTTAGGAGTCGAGTTCACGCACATGCGCAGAATTCATTCCTATTCAAAACATTGTGCTTTTAGACCAGAATGACACCACGTTAAAACTTTTAGTGGATAATCATAATGAGAGTCTTAGACCATTCAGACGCTCTGCGGGTACGAAGCTTCGTGGCAAGATCGGCAGCACGAGCCATCTAGTATTGCTGGTCTTCAGTTCGAGTCTCGAAACTGAGAACTTTTTAAATATATTTTTCTTTTCTTTTTTTTACATTTTTTTTAGATATTTTTATCCTTTATTCCAACATTTACTACGAACTTTTCCAAATCTTATAATACTAAAATAAAATTTTATGTCAAAATATTTCTATATTCAAGAGAAATTTTAGGAGTCGAGTTCACGCACATGCGCAGAATTCATTCCTATTCAAAACATTGTGCTTTTAGACCAGAATGACACCACGTTAAAACTTTTAGTGGATAATCATAATGAGAGTCTTAGACCATTCAGACGCGTTGCGGGTACGAAGCTTCGTGGCCAGATCGGCAGCACGAGCCATCTAGTTTTGCTGGTCTTCAGTTCGAGTCTCGAAACTGAGAACTTTTTAAATATATTTTTCTTTTCTTTTTTTTACATTTTTTTTAGATATTTTTATCCTTTATTCCCACATTTACTACGAACTTTTCCAAATCTTATACTACTAAAATAGAATTTTATGTCAAAATATTTCTATATTAAAGAGAAATTTTAGGAGTCGAGTTCAAGCACATGCGCAGAATTCATTCCTATTCAAAACATTGTGCTTTTAGACCAGAATGACACCACGTTAAAACTTTTAGTGGATAATCATAATGAGAGTCTTAGACCATTCAGACGCTCTGCGGGTACGAAGCTTCGTGGCAAGATCGGCAGCACGAGCCATCTAGTATTGCTGGTCTTCAGTTCGAGTCTCGAAACTGAGAACTTTTTAAATATATTTTTCTTTTCTTTTTTTTACATTTTTTTTAGATATTTTTATCCTTTATTCCAACATTTACTACGAACTTTTCCAAATCTTATAATACTAAAATAAAATTTTATGTCAAAATATTTCTATATTCAAGAAAAATTTTAGGAGTCGAGTTCACGCACATGCGCAGAATTCATTCCTATTCAAAACATTGTGCTTTTAGACCAGAATGACACCACGTTAAAACTTTTAGTGGATAATCATAATGAGAGTCTTAGACCATTCAGACGCGTTGCGGGTACGAAGCTTCGTGGCCAGATCGGCAGCACGAGCCATCTAGTTTTGCTGGTCTTCAGTTCGAGTCTCGAAACTGAGAACTTTTTAAATATATTTTTCTTTTCTTTTTTTTACATTTTTTTTAGATATTTTTATCCTTTATTCCCACACTTACTACGAACTTTTCCAAATCTTATACTACTAAAATAAAATTTTATGTCAAAATATTTCTATATTCAAGAGAAATTTTAGGAGTCGAGTTCACGCACATGCGCAGAATTCATTCCTATTCAAAACATTGTGCTTTTAGACCAGAATGACACCACGTTAAAACTTTTAGTGGATAATCATAATGAGAGTCTTAGACCATTCAGACGCGCTGCGGGTACGAAGCTTCGTGGCCAGATCGGCAGCGCGAGCCATCTAGTTTTGCTGGTCTCCAGTTCGAGTCTCGAAACTGAGAACTTTTTCAATATATTTTTCTTTTCTTTTTTTTAAATTTTTTATATATTTTTATCCTTTATTCCGACACTTACTACGAACTTTTCCAAATCTTATACTACTAAAAAAAAATTTTATGTCAAAATATTTCTATATTCAAGAGAAATTTTAGGAGTCGAGTTCACGCACATGCGCAGAATTCAGTCCTATTCAAAACATTGTGCTTTTAGACCAGAATGACACCACGTTAAAACTTTTAGTGGATAATCATAATGAGAGTGTTAGACCCTTCAGACGCGCTGCGGGTACGAAGCTTCGTGGCCAGATCGGCAGCACGAGCCATCTAGTTTTGCTGGTCTTCAGTTCGAGTCTCGAAACTGAGAACTTTTTAAATATAATTTTCTTTTCTTTTTTTTTTACATTTTTTTTAGATATTTTTATCCTTTATTCCCACACTTACTACGAACTTTTCCAAATCTTATACTACTAAAATAAAATTTTATGTCAAAATAATTTTATATTCAAGAGAAATTTTAGGAGTCGAGTTCACGCACATGCGCAGAATTCATTCCTATTCAATACATTGTGCTTTTAGACCAGAATGACACCACGTTAAAACTTTTAGTGGATAATCATAATGAGAGTCTTAGACCATTCAGACGCGTTGCGGGTACGAAGCTTCGTGGCCAGATCGGCAGCACGAGCCATCTAGTTTTGCTGGTCTTCAGTTCGAGTCTCGAAACTGAGAACTTTTTAAATATATTTTTCTTTTCTTTTTTTTACATTTTTTTTAGATATTTTTATCCTTTATTCCCACACTTACTACGAACTTTTCCAAATCTTATACTACTAAAATAAAATTTTATGTCAAAATATTTCTATATACAAGAGAAATTTTAGGAGTCGAGTTCACGCACATGCGCAGAATTCATTCCTATTCAAAACATTGTGCTTTTAGACCAGAATGACACCACGTTAAAACTTTTAGTGGATAATCATAATGAGAGTCTTAGACCATTCAGACGCGCTGCGGGTACGAAGCTTCGTGGCCAGATCGGCAGCACGAGCCATCTAGTTTTGCTGGTCTTCAGTTCGAGTCTCGAAACTGAGAACTTTTTCAATATATTTTTCTTTTCTTTTTTTTACATTTTTTTTAGATATTTTTATCCTTTATTCCCACACTTACTACGAACTTTTCCAAATCTTATACTACTAAAATAAAATTTTATGTCAAAATATTTCTATATTCAAGAGAAATTTTAGGAGTCGAGTTCACGCACATGCGCAGAATTCATTCCTATTCAAAACATTGTGCTTTTAGACCAGAATGACACCACGTTAAAACTTTTAGTGGATAATCATAATGAGAGTCTTAGACAATTCAGACGCGCTGCGAGTAGGAAGCTTCGTGGCCAGACCGGCAGCCCGAGCCATATAGTTTTGCTGGTCTTCAATTCGAGTCTCGAAACTGAGAACTTTTTAAATATATTTTCTTTTCTTTTTTTGACATTTTTTTAGATATTTTTATCCTTTATTCCCACACTTACTACGAACTTTTCCGAATCTTATACTACTAAAATAAAATTTTATGTCAAAATATTTCTATATTCAAGAGAAATTTTAGGAGTCGAGTTCACGCACATGCGCAGAATTCAGTCCTATTCAAAACATTGTGCTTTTAGACCAGAATGACACCACGTTAAAACTTTTAGTGGATAATCATAATGAGAGTGTTAGACCATTCAGACGCGCTGCGGGTACGAAGCTTCGTGGCCAGATCGGCAGCACGAGCCATCTAGTTTTGCTCGTCTTCAGTTCGAGTCTCGAAACTGAGAACTTTTTTAATATAATTTTCTTTTCTTTTTTTTTTTACATTTTTTTTTAGATATTTTTATCCTTTATTCCCACACTTACTACGAACTTTTCCAAATCTTATACTACTAAAATAAAATTTTATATCAAAATATTTCTATATTCAAGAGAAATTTTAGAAGTCGAGTTCACGCACATGCGCAGAATTCATTCCTATTCAAAACATTGTGTTTTTAGACCAGAATGACACCACGTTAAAACTTTTAGTGGATAATCATAATGAGAGTCTTAGACCATTCAGACGCGCTGCGGGTACGATGCTTCGTGGCCAGACCGGCAGCCTGAGCCATATAGTTTTGCTGGTCTTCAATTCGAGTCTCGAAACTGAGAACTTTTTAAATATATTTTCTTTTCTTTTTTTTACGTTTTTTTAGATATTTTTATCCTTTATTCCCACACTTACTACGAACTTTTCCGAATCTTATACTACTAAAATAAAATTTTATGTCAAAATATTTCTATATTCAAGAGAAATTTTAGGAGTCGAGTTCACGCACATGCGCAGAATTCATTCCTATTCAAAACATTGTGCTTTTAGACCAGAATGACACCACGTTAAAACTTTTAGTGGATAATCATAATGAGAGTCTTAGACCATTCAGACGCGCTGCGGGTACGATGCTTCGTGGCCAGACCGGCAGCCCGAGCCATATAGTTTTGCTGGTCTTCAATTCGAGTCTCGAAACTGAGAACGTTTTAAATATATTTTCTTTTCTTTTTTTTACATTTTTTTAGATATTTTTATCCTTTATTCCCACACTTACTACGAACTTTTCCGAATCTTATACTACTAAAATAAAATTTTATGTCAAAATATTTCTATATTCAAGAGAAATTTTAGGAGTCGAGTTCACGCACATGCGCAGACTTCATTCCTATTCAAAACATTGTGCTTTTAGACCAGAATGACACCACGTTAAAACTTTTAGTGGATAATCATAATGAGAGTCTTAGACCATTCAGACGCGCTGCGGGTACGAAGCTTCGTGGCCAGATCGGCAGTGCGAGCCATCTAGTTTTGCTGGTCTCCAGTTCGAGTCTCGAAACTGAGAACTTTTTCAATATATTTTTCTTTTCTTTTTTTTACATTTTTTTTAGATATTTTTATCCTTTATTCCCATACTTACTACGAACTTTTCAAAATCTTATACTACTAAAATAAAATTTTGTGTCAAAATATTTCTACATTCAAGAGAAATTTTAGGAGTCGAGTTCACGCACATGCGCAGAATTAGTTCCTATTCAAAACATTGTGCTTTTAGACCAGAATGACACCACGTTAAAACTTTTAGTGGATAATCGTAATGAGAGTCTTAGACCATTCAGACGCGCTGCGGGTACGAAGCTTCGTGGCCAGATCGGCAGCACGAGCCATCTAGTTTTGCTAGTCTCCAGTTCGAGTCTCGAAACTGAGAACTTTTTCAATATATTTTTCTTTTATTTTTTTTTAATTTTTTATATATTTTTATCCTTTATTCCCACACTTACTACGAACTTTTCCAAATCTTATACTACTAAAATAAAATTTTATGTCAAAATATTTCTATATTCAAGAGAAATTTTAGGAGTCGAGTTCACGCACATGCGCAGAATTCATTCCTATTCAAAACATTGTGCTTTTAGACAAGAATGACACCACGTTAAAACTTTTAGTGGATAATCATAATGAGAGTCTTAGACCATTCAGACGCGCTGCGAGTAGGAAGCTTCGTGGCCAGATCGGCAGCACGAGCCATCTAGTTTTGCTGGTCTTCAGTTCGAGTCTCGAAACTGAGAACTTTTTAAATATATTTTTCTTTCCTTTTTTTAACATTTTTTTTAGATATTTTTATCCTTTATTCCCACACTTACTACGAACTTTTAAAAATCTTATACTAGTAAAATAAAATTTTATGTCAAAATATTTCTATATTCAAGAGAAATTTTAGGAGTTGAGTTCACGCACATGCGCAGAATTCATTCCTATTCAAACATTGTGCTTTTAGACCAGAATGACACCACGTTAAAACTTTTAGTGGATAATCATAATGAGAGTCTTAGACAATTCAGACGCGCTGCGAGTAGGAAGCTTCGTGGCCAGATCGGCAGCACGAGCCATCTAATTTGCTGGTCGTCAGTTCGAGTCTCCAAACTGAGAACTTTTTAAATATATTTTTCTTTTATTTTTTTTACATTTTTTTTAGATATTTTTATCCTTTATTCCCACACTTACTACGAACTTTTCAAAATCTTATACTACTAAAATAAAATTTTGTGTCAAAATATTTCTACATTCAAGAGAAATTTTAGGAGTCGAGTTCACGCACATGCGCAGAATTCATTCCTATTCAAAACATTGTGCTTTTAGACCAGAATGACACCACGTTAAAACTTTTAGTGGATAATCGTAATGAGAGTCTTAGACCATTCAGACTCGCTGCGGGTACGAAGCTTCGTGGCCAGATCGGCAGCGCGAGCCATCTAGTTTTGCTGGTCTCCAGTTCGAGTCTCGAAACTGAGAACTTTTTCAATATATTTTTCTTTTCTTTTTTTTAAATTTTTTATATATTTTTATTCTTTATTCCCACACTTACTACGAACTTTTCCAAATCTTATACTACTAAAATAAAATTTTATGTCAAAATATTTCTATATTCAAGAGAAATTTTAGGAGTCGAGTTCACGCACATGCGCAGAATTCATTCCTATTCAAAACATTGTGCTTTTAGACCAGAATGACACCACGTTAAAACTTTTAGTGGATAATCATAATGAGAGTGATAGACCATTCAGACGCGCTGCGGGTACGAAGCTTCGTGGCCAGATCGGCAGCACGAGCCATCTAGTTTTGCTGGTCTTCAGTTCGAGTCTCGAAACTGAGAACTTTTTAAATATAATTTTCTTTTCTTTTTTTTTACATTTTTTTTAGATATTTTTATCCTTTGTTCCCACACTTACTACAAACTTTTCAAAATCTTATACTACTAAAATAAAATTTTGTGTCAAAATATTTCTACATTCAAGAGAAATTTTAGGAGTCGAGTTCACGCACATGCGCAGAATTCATTCCTATTCAAAACATTGTGCTTTTAGACCAGAATGACACCACGTTAAAACTTTTAGTGGATAATCGTAATGAGAGTCTTAGACCATTCAGACTCGCTGCGGGTACGAAGCTTCATGGCAAGATCGGCAGCACGAGCCATCTAGTTTTGCTGGTCTCCAGTTCGAGTCTCGAAACTGAGAACTTTTTCAATATATTTTTCTTTTCTTTTTTTTAATTTTTTTATATATTTTTATCCTTTATTCCCACACTTACTACGAACTTTTCCAAATCTTATACTACTAAAATAAAATTTTATGTCAAAATATTTCTATATTCAAGAGAAATTTTAGGAGTCGAGTTCACGCACATGCGCAGAATTCATTCCTATTCAAAACATTGTGCTTTTAGACCAGAATGACACCACGTTAAAACTTTTAGTGGATAATCATAATGAGAGTGTTAGATCATTCAGACGCGCTGCGGGTACGAAGCTTCGTGGACAGATCGGCACCACGAGCCATCTAGTTTTGCTGGTCTTCAGTTCGAGTCTCGAAACTGAGAACTTTTTAAATATATTTTTCTTTTCTTTTTTTTACGTTTTTTTTAGATATTTTTATCCTTTATTCCCACACTTACTACGAACTTTTCCAAATCTTATACTACTAAAATAAAATTTTATATCAAAATATTTCTATATTCAAGAGAAATTTTAGGAGTCGAGTTCACGCACATGCGCAGAATTCATTCCTATTCAAAACATTGTGCTTTTAGACCAGAATGACACCACGTTAAAACTTTTAGTGGATAATCGTAATGAGAGTCTTAGACCATTCAGACGCGCTGCTGGTACGAAGCTTCGTGGCCAGATCGGCAGCACAAGCCATCTAGTTTTGCTGGTCTCCAGTTCGAGTCTCGAAACTGAGAACTTTTTCAATATATTTTTCTTTTCTTTTTTTTAAATTTTTTATATATTTTTATCCTTTATTCCCACACTTACTACGAACTTTTCCAAATCTTATACTACTAAAATAAAATTTTATGTCAAAATATTTCTATATTCAAGAGAAATTTTAGGAGTCGAGTTCACGCACATGTGCAGAATTCATTCCTATTCAAAACATTGTGCTTTTAGACCAGAATGACACCACGTTAAAACTTTTAGTGGATAATCATAATGAGAGTCTTAGACCATTCAGACGCGGTGCGGGTACGAAGCTTCGTGGCCATATCGGCAGCACGAGCCATCTAGTTTTGCTGGTCTCCAGTTCGAGTCTCGAAACTGAGAACTTTTTCAATATATTTTTCTTTTTTTTTTTACATTTTTTTATATATTTTTATCCTTTATTCCCACACTTACTACGAACTTTTCCAAATATTATACTAGTAAAATAAAATTTTATGTCAAAATATTTCTATATTCAAGATAAATGTTAGGAGTCGAGTTCACGCACATGCGCAGAATTCATTCCTATTCAAAACATTGTGCTTTTAGACCAGAAAAACACCACGTTAAAACTTTTAGTGGATAATCATAATGAGAGTCTTAGACCATTCAGACGTGTTGCGGGTACGAAGCTCCGTAGCCAGATCGGCAGCACGAGCCATCTTGTTTTGCTGGTCTTCAGTTCGAGTCTCGAAACTGAGAACTTTTTAAATATATTTTTCTTTCCTTTTTTTAACATTTTTTTTAGATATTTTTATCCTTTATTCCCACACTTACTACGAACTTTTAAAAATCTTATACTAGTAAAATAAAATTTTATGTCAAAATATTTCTATATTCAAGAGAAATTTTAGGAGTTCAGTTCACGCACATGCGCAGAATTCATTCCTATTCAAACATTGTGCTTTTAGACCAGAATGACACCACGTTAAAACTTTTAGTGGATAATCATAATGAGAGTCTTAGACAATTCAGACGCGCTGCGGGTACGAAGCTTCGTGGCCAGATCGGCAGCACGAGCCATCTAGTTTTGCTGGTCTCCAGTTCGAGTCTCGAAACTGAGAACTTTTTCAATATATTTTTCTTTTTTTTTTACATTTTTTTATATATTTTTATCCTTTATTCCCACACTTACTACGAACTTTTCCAAATATTATACTAGTAAAATAAAATTTTATGTCAAAATATTTCTATACTCAAGATAAATGTTAGGAGTCGAGTTCACGCACATGCGCAGAATTCATTCCTATTCAATACATTGTGCTTTTAGACCAGAAAAACACCACGTTAAAACTTTTAGTGGATAATCATAATGAGAGTCTTAGACCATTCAGACGTGTTGCGGGTACGGAGCTCCGTAGCCAGATCGGCAGCACGAGCCATCTTGTTTTGCTGGTCTTCAGTTCGAGTCTCGAAACTGAGAACTTTTTAAATATATTTTTCTTTCCTTTTTTTAACATTTTTTTTAGATATTTTTATCCTTTATTCCCACACTTACTACGAACTTTTAAAAATCTTATACTAGTAAAATAAAATTTTATGTCAAAATATTTCTATATTCAAGAGAAAATTTAGGAGTTGAGTTCACGCACATGCGCAGAATTCATTCCTATTCAAACATTGTGCTTTTAGACCAGAATGACACCACGTTAAAACTTTTAGTGGATAATCATAATGAGAGTCTTAGACAATTCAGACGCGCTGCGAGTAGGAAGCTTCGTGGCCAGATCGGCAGCACGAGCCATCTAATTTGCTGGTCGTCAGTTCGAGTCTCCAAACTGAGAACTTTTTAAATATATTTTTCTTTTATTTTTTTTACATTTTTTTTAGATATTTTTATCCTTTATTCCCACACTTACTACGAACTTTTCCAAATCTTATACTACTAAAATAAAATTTTGTGTCAAAATATTTCTACATTCAAGAGAAATTTTAGGAGTTGAGTTCACGCACATGCGCAGAATTCATTCCTATTCAAACATTGTGCTTTTAGACCAGAATGACACCACGTTAAAACTTTTAGTGGATAATCATAATGAGAGTCTTAGACAATTCATACGCGCTGCGAGTAGGAAGCTTCGTGGCCAGATCGGCAGCACGAGCCATCTAATTTGCTGGTCGTCAGTTCGAGTCTCCAAACTGAGAACTTTTTCAATATATTTTTCTTTTTTTTTTACATTTTTTTATATATTTTTATCCTTTATTCCCACACTTACTACGAACTTTTCCAAATATTATACTAGTAAAATAAAATTTTATGTCAAAATATTTCTATACTCAAGATAAATGTTAGGAGTCGAGTTCACGCACATGCGCAGAATTCATTCCTATTCAATACATTGTGCTTTTAGACCAGAAAAACACCACGTTAAAACTTTTAGTGGATAATCATAATGAGAGTCTTAGACCATTCAGACGTGTTGCGGGTACGGAGCTCCGTAGCCAGATCGGCAGCACGAGCCATCTTGTTTTGCTGGTCTTCAGTTCGAGTCTCGAAACTGAGAACTTTTTAAATATATTTTTCTTTCCTTTTTTTAACATTTTTTTTAGATATTTTTATCCTTTATTCCCACACTTACTACGAACTTTTAAAAATCTTATACTAGTAAAATAAAATTTTATGTCAAAATATTTCTATATTCAAGAGAAAATTTAGGAGTTGAGTTCACGCACATGCGCAGAATTCATTCCTATTCAAACATTGTGCTTTTAGACCAGAATGACACCACGTTAAAACTTTTAGTGGATAATCATAATGAGAGTCTTAGACAATTCAGACGCGCTGCGAGTAGGAAGCTTCGTGGCCAGATCGGCAGCACGAGCCATCTAATTTGCTGGTCGTCAGTTCGAGTCTCCAAACTCAGAACTTTTTAAATATATTTTTCTTTTATTTTTTTTACATTTTTTTTAGATATTTTTATCCTTTATTCCCACACTTACTACGAACTTTTCCAAATCTTATACTACTAAAATAAAATTTTGTGTCAAAATATTTCTACATTCAAGAGAAATTTTAGGAGTTGAGTTCACGCACATGCGCAGAATTCATTCCTATTCAAACATTGTGCTTTTAGACCAGAATGACACCACGTTAAAACTTTTAGTGGATAATCATAATGAGAGTCTTAGACAATTCATACGCGCTGCGAGTAGGAAGCTTCGTGGCCAGATCGGCAGCACGAGCCATCTAATTTGCTGGTCGTCAGTTCGAGTCTCCAAACTGAGAACTTTTTAAATATATTTTTCTTTTATTTTTTTTTACATTTTTTTAGATATTTTTATCCTTTATTCCCACACTTACTACGAACTTTTCAAAATCTTATACTACTAAAATAAAATTTTGTGTCAAAATATTTCTACATTCAAGAGAAATTTTAGGAGTCGACTTCACGCACATGCGCAGAATTCATTCCTATTCAAAACATTGTGCTTTTAGACCAGAATGACACCACGTTAAAACTTTTAGTGGATAATCATAATGAGAGTCTTAGACCATTCAGACGCGCTGCGGGTACGAAGCTTCGTGGCCAAATCGGCAGCACGAGCCATCTAGTTTTGCTGGTCTTCAGTTCGAGTCTCGAAACTGAGATCTTTTTAAATATATTTTTCTTTTCTTTTTTTTACATTTTTTAAAGATATTTTTATCCTTTATTCCCACACTTACTACGAACTTTTCCAAATCTTATACTACTAAAATAAAGTTTTATGTCAAAATATTTCTATATTCAAGAGAAATTTTAGGAGTCGAGTTCACGCACATGCGCAGAATTCATTCCTATTCAAAACATTGTGCTTTTAGACCAGAATGACACCACGTTAAAACTTTTAGTGGATAATCGTAATGAGAGTCTTAGACCATTCAGACGCGCTGCGGGTACGAAGCTTCGTGGCCAGATCGGCAGCACGAGCCATCTAGTTTTGCTGGTCTTCAGTTCGAGTTTCGAAACTGAGAACTTTTTCAATATATTTTTCTTTTCTTTTTTTTAAATTTTTTTATATATTTTTATCCTTTATTCCCACACTTACTACGAACTTTTCCAAATCTTATACTACTAAAATAAAATTTTATGTCAAAATATTTCTATATTCAAGAGAAATTTTAGGAGTCGAGTTCACGCACATGCGCAGAATTCATTCCTATTCAAAACATTGTGCTTTTAGACCAGAATGACACCACGTTAAAACTTTTAGTGGATAATCATAATGAGAGTCTTAGACCATTCAGACGCACTGCGGGTACGAAGCATCGTGGCCATATCGACAGCACGAGCCATCTAGTTTTGCTGGTCTTCAGTTCGAGTCCCGAAACTGAGAACTTTTTAAATATATTTTTCTTTTCTTTTTTTTACGTTTTTTTAGATATTTTTATCCTTTATTCCCACACTTACTACGAACTTTTCCAAATCTTATACTACTAAAATAAAATTTTATGTCAAAATATTTCTATATTCAAGAGAAATTTTAGGAGTCGACTTCACGCACATGCGCAGAATTCATTCCTATTCAAAACATTGTGCTTTTAGACCAGAATGGCACCACGTTAAAACTTTTAGTGGATAATCATAATGAGAGTCTTAGACCATTCAGACGCGCTGCGGGTACGAAGCTTCGTGGATAGATCGGCAGCACGAGCCATCTAGTTTAGCTGGTCTTCAGTTCGAGTCTCAAAACTGAGAACTTTTTAAATATATTTTTCTTTTCTTTTTTTTACGTTTTTTTAAGATATTTTTATCCTTTATTCCCACACTTACTACGAACTTTTCCAAATCTTATACTTCTAAAATAAAATTTTATGTCAAAATATTTCTATATTCAAGATAAATTTTAGGAGTCGAGTTCACGCACATGCGCAGAATTCATTCCTATTCAAAACATTGTGCTTTTAGACCAGAATGACACCACGTTAAAACTTTTAGTGGATAATCGTAATGAGAGTCTTAGACCATTCAGACGCGCTGCGGGTACGAAGCTTCGTGGCCAGATCGGCAGCACGAGCCATCTAGTTTTGCTGGTCTTCAGTTCAAGTCTCCAAACTGAGAACTTTTTAAATATATTTTTCTTTTATTTTTTTTACATTTTTTTTAGATATTTTTATCCTTTATTCCCACACTTACTACGAACTTTTCCAAATCTTATACTACTAAAATAAAATTTTGTGTCAAAATATTTCTACATTCAAGAGAAATTTTAGGAGTTGAGTTCACGCACATGCGCAGAATTCATTCCTATTCAAACATTGTGCTTTTAGACCAGAATGACACCACGTTAAAACTTTTAGTGGATAATCATAATGAGAGTCTTAGACAATTCAGACGCGCTGCGAGTAGGAAGCTTCGTGGCCAGATCGGCAGCACGAGCCATCTAATTTGCTGGTCGTCAGTTTGAGTCTCCAAACTGAGAACTTTTTAAATATATTTTTCTTTTATTTTTTTTACATTTTTTTAGATATTTTTATTTTTTATTCCCACACTTACTACGAACTTTTCAAAATCTTATACTACTAAAATAAAATTTTGTGTCAAAATATTTCTACATTCAAGAGAAATTTTAGGAGTCGACTTCACGCACATGCGCAGAATTCATTCCTATTCAAAACATTGTGCTTTTAGACCAGAATGACACCACGTTAAAACTTTTAGTGGATAATCATAATGAGAGTCTTAGACCATTCAGACGCGCTGCGGGTACGAAGCTTCGTGGCCAAATCGGCAGCACGAGCCATCTAGTTTTGCTGGTCTTCAGTTCGAGTCTCGAAACTGAGAACTTTTTAAATATATTTTTCATTTCTTTTTTTACATTTTTTAAAGATATTTTTATCCTTTATTCCCACACTTACTACGAACTTTTCCAAATCTTATACTACTAAAATAAAGTTTTATGTCAAAATATTTCTATATTCAAGAGAAATTTTAGGAGTCGAGTTCACGCACATGCGCAGAATTCATTCCTATTCAAAACATTGTGCTTTTAGACCAGAATGACACCACGTTAAAACTTTTAGTGGATAATCGTAATGAGAGTCTTAGACCATTCAGACGCGCTGCGGGTACGAAGCTTCGTGGCGAGATCGGCAGCACGAGCCATCTAGTTTTGCTGGTCTCCAGTTCGAGTCTCGAAACTGAGAACTTTTTCAATATATTTTTCTTTTCTTTTTTTTAAATTTTTTTATATATTTTTATCCTTTATTCCCACACTTACTACGAACTTTTCCAAATCTTATACTACTAAAATAAAATTTTATGTCAAAATATTTCTATATTCAAGAGAAATTTTAGGAGTCGACTTCACGCACATGCGCAGAATTCATTCCTATTCAAAACATTGTGCTTTTAGACCAGAATGACACCACGTTAAAACTTTTAGTGGATAATCGTAATGAGAGTCTTAGACCATTCAGACGCGCTGCGGGTACGAAGCTTCGTGGCCAGATCAGCAGCACGAGCCATCTAGTTTTGCTGGTCTTCAGTTCGAGTTTCGAAACTGAGAACTTTTTCAATATATTTTTCTTTTCTTTTTTTTAAATTTTTTTATATATTTTTATCCTTTATTCCCACACTTACTACGAACTTTTCCAAATCTTATACTACTAAAATAAAATTTTATGTCAAAATATTTCTATATTCAAGAGAAATTTTAGGAGTCGAGTTCACGCACATGCGCAGAATTCATTCCTATTCAAAACATTGTGCTTTTAGACCAGAATGACACCACGTTAAAACTTTTAGTGGATAATCATAATGAGAGTCTTAGACCATTCAGACGCACTGCGGGTACGAAGCATCGTGGCCATATCGACAGCACGAGCCATCTAGTTTTGCTGGTCTTCAGTTCGAGTCCCGAAACTGAGAACTTTTTAAATATATTTTTCTTTTCTTTTTTTTACGTTTTTTTTAGATATTTTTATCCTTTATTCCCACACTTACTACGAACTTTTCCAAATCTTATACTACTAAAATAAAATTTTATGTCAAAATATTTCTATATTCAAGAGAAATTTTAGGAGTCGACTTCACGCACATGCGCAGAATTCATTCCTATTCAAAACATTGTGCTTTTAGACCAGAATGGCACCACGTTAAAACTTTTAGTGGATAATCATAATGAGAGTCTTAGACCATTCAGACGCGCTGCGGGTACGAAGCTTCGTGGATAGATCGGCAGCACGAGCCATCTAGTTTTGCTGGTCTTCAGTTCGAGTCTCAAAACTGAGAACTTTTTAAATATATTTTTCTTTTCTTTTTTTTACGTTTTTTTTAGATATTTTTATCCTTTATTCCCACACTTACTACGAACTTTTCCAAATCTTATACTACTAAAATAAAATTTTATGTCAAAATATTTCTATATTCAAGAGAAATTTTAGGAGTCGAGTTCACGCACATGCGCAGAATTCATTCCTATTCAAAACATTGTGCTTTTAGACCAGAATGACACCACGTTAAAACTTTTAGTGGATAATCGTAATGAGAGTCTTAGACCATTCAGACGCGCCGCGGGTACGAAGCTTCGTGGCCAGATCGGCAGCACGAGCCATCTAGTTTTGCTGGTCTCCAGTTCGAGTCTCGAAACTGAGAACTTTTTCAATATATTTTTCTTTTCTTTTTTTTAAATTTTTTTATATATTTTTATCCTTTATTCCCACACTTACTACGAACTTTTCCAAATCTTATACTACTAAAATAAAATTTTATGTCAAAATATTTCTATATTCAAGAGAAATTTTAGGAGTCGAGTTCACGCACATGCGCAGAATTCATTCCTATTCAAAACATTGTGCTTTTAGACCAGAATGACACCACGTTAAAACTTTTAGTGGATAATCATAATGAGAGTCTTAGACCATTCAGACGCGCTGCGGGTACGGAGCTTCGTGGCCATATCGGCAGCACGAGCCATCTAGATTTGCTGGTCTTCAGTTCGAGTCCCGAAACTGAGAACTTTTTAAATATATTTTTCTTTTCTTTTTTTTTACATTTTTCTAAGATATTTTTATCCTTTAATTCCCACACTTACTACGAAATTTTCCAAATCTTATACTACTAAAATAAAATTTTATGTCAAAATATTTCTATATTCAAGAGAAATTTTAGGAGTCGACTTCACGCACATGCGCAGAATTCATTCCTATTCAAAACATTGTGCTTTTAGACCAGAATTACACCACGTTAAAACTTTTAGTGGATAATCATAATGAGAGTCTTAGACCATTCAGACGCGCTGCGGGTACGATGCTTCGTGGCCAGATCGGCAGCACGAGCCATATAGTTTTGGTGGTCTTCAGTTCGAGTCTCGAAACTGAGAACTTTTTAAATATATTTTTCTTTTCTTTTTTTTACATTTTTTTTAGATATTTTTATCCTTTATTCCCACACTTACTACCAACTTTTCCAAATCTTATACTACTAAAATAAAATTTTATGTCAAAATATTTCTATATTTAAGAGAAATTTTAGGAGTCGAGTTCACGCACATGCGCAGAATTCATTCCTATTCAAAACATTGTGCTTTTAGACCAGAATGGCACCACGTTAAAACTTTTAGTGGATAATCATAATGAGAGTCTTAGACCATTCAGACGCGCTGCGGGTACGAAGCTTCGTGGCCAGATCGGCAGCACGAGCCATCTAGTTTTGCTGGTCTTCAGTTCGAGTTTCAAAACTGAGAACTTTTTAAATATATTTTTCTTTTCTTTTTTTTACGTTTTTTTTAGATATTTTTATCCTTTATTCCCACACTTACTACGAACTTTTCCAAATCTTATACTACTAAAATAAAATTTTATGTCAAAATATTTCTATATTCAAGAGAAATTTTAGGAGTCGACTTCACGCACATGCGCAGAATTCATTCCTATTCAAAACATTGTGCTTTTAGACCAGAATGGCACCACGTTAAAACTTTTAGTGGATAATCATAATGAGAGTCTTAGACCATTCAGACGCGCTGCGGGTACGAAGCTTCGTGGATAGATCGGCAGCACGAGCCATCTAGTTTTGCTGGTCTTCAGTTCGAGTTTCAAAACTGAGAACTTTTTAAATATATTTTTCTTTTCTTTTTTTTACGTTTTTTTTAGATATTTTTATCCTTTATTCCCACACTTACTACGAACTTTTCCAAATCTTATACTACTAAAATAAAATTTTATGTCAAAATATTTCTATATTCAAGATAAATTTTAGGAGTCGAGTTCACGCACATGCGCAGAATTCATTCCTATTCAAACATTGTGCTTTTAGACCAGAATGACACCACGTTAAAACTTTTAGTGGATAATCATAATGAGAGTCTTAGACAATTCAGACGCGCTGCGAGTAGGAAGCTTCGTGGCCAGATCGGCAGCACGAGCCATCTAATTTGCTGGTCGTCAGTTCGAGTCTCCAAACTGAGAACTTTTTAAATATATTTTTCTTTTATTTTTTTACATTTTTTTAGATATTTTTATCCTTTATTCCCACACTTACTACGAACTTTTCAAAATCTTATACTACTAAAATAAAATTTTGTGTCAAAATATTTCTACATTCAAGAGAAATTTTAGGAGTCGACTTCACGCACATGCGCAGAATTCATTCCTATTCAAAACATTGTGCTTTTAGACCAGAATGACACCACGTTAAAACTTTTAGTGGATAATCATAATGAGAGTCTTAGACCATTCAGACGCGCTGCGGGTACGAAGCTTCGTGGCCAAATCGGCAGCACGAGCCATCTAGTTTTGCTGGTCTTCAGTTCGAGTCTCGAAACTGAGAACTTTTTAAATATATTTTTCTTTTCTTTTTTTTACATTTTTTAAAGATATTTTTATCCTTTATTCCCACACTTACTACGAACTTTTCCAAATCTTATACTACTAAAATAAAGTTTTATGTCAAAATATTTCTATATTCAAGAGAAATTTTAGGAGTCGAGTTCACGCACATGCGCAGAATTCATTCCTATTCAAAACATTGTGCTTTTAGACCAGAATGACACCACGTTAAAACTTTTAGTGGATAATCGTAATGAGAGTCTTAGACCATTCAGACGCGCTGCGGGTACGAAGCTTCGTGGCCAGATCGGCAGCACGAGAATTCTAGTTTTGCTGGTCTCCAGTTCGAGTCTCGAAACTGAGAACTTTTTCAATATATTTTTCTTTTCTTTTTTTTAAATTTTTTTATATATTTTTATCCTTTATTCCCACACTTACTACGAACTTTTCCAAATCTTATACTACTAAAATAAAATTTTATGTCAAAATATTTCTATATTCAAGAGAAATTTTAGGAGTCGAGTTCACGCACATGCGCAGAATTCATTCCTATTCAAAACATTGTGCTTTTAGACCAGAATGACACCACGTTAAAACTTTTAGTGGATAATCATAATGAGAGTCTTAGACCATTCAGACGCACTGCGGGTACGAAGCATCGTGGCCATATCGACAGCACGAGCCATCTAGTTTTGCTGGTCTTCAGTTCGAGTCCCGAAACTGAGAACTTTTTAAATATATTTTTCTTTTCTTTTTTTTACGTTTTTTTAGATATTTTTATCCTTTATTCCCACACTTACTACGAACTTTTCCAAATCTTATACTACTAAAATAAAATTTTATGTCAAAATATTTCTATATTCAAGAGAAATTTTAGGAGTCGAGTTCACGCACATGCGCAGAATTCATTCCTATTCAAAACATTGTGCTTTTAGACCAGAATGACACCACGTTAAAACTTTTAGTGGATAATCGTAATGAGAGTCTTAGACCATTCAGACGCGCTGCGGGTACGAAGCTTCGTGGCCAGATCGGCAGCACGAGCCATCTAGTTTTGCTGGTCTTCAGTTCGAGTCTCAAAACTGAGAACTTTTTAAATATATTTTTCTTTTCTTTTTTTTACGTTTTTTTAGATATTTTTATCCTTTATTCCCACACTTACTACGAACTTTTCCAAATCTTATACTACTAAAATAAAATTTTATGTCAAAATATTTCTATATTCAAGAGAAATTTTAGGAGTCGACTTCACGCACATGCGCAGAATTCATTCCTATACAAAACATTGTGCTTTTAGACCAGAATGACACCACGTTAAAACTTTTAGTGGATAATCATAATGAGAGTCTTAGACCATTCAGACGCGCTGCGGGTACGAAGCTTCGTGGCCAGATCGGCAGCACGAGCCATCTAGTTTTGCTGGTCTTCAGTTCGAGTCTCGAAACTGAGAACTTTTTAAATATATTTTTCTTTTCTTTTTTTTACATTTTTTAAAGATATTTTTATCCTTTATTCCCACACTTACTACGAACTTTTCCAAATCTTATACTACTAAAATAAAATTTTATGTCAAAATATTTCTATATTCAAGAGAAATTTTAGGAGTCGAGTTCACGCACATGCGCAGAATTCATTCCTATTCAAAACATTGTGTTTTTAGACCAGAATGACACCACGTTAAAACTTTTAGTGGATAATCATAATGAGAGTCTTAGACCATTCAGACGCACTGCGGGTACGAAGCATCGTGGCCATATCGACAGCACGAGCCATCTAGTTTTGCTGGTCTTCAGTTCGAGTCCCGAAACTGAGAACTTTTTAAATATATTTTTCTTTTCTTTTTTTTACGTTTTTTTAGATATTTTTATCCTTTATTCCCACACTTACTACGAACTTTTCCAAATCTTATACTACTAAAATAAAATTTTATGTCAAAATATTTCTATATTCAAGAGAAATTTTAGGAGTCGAGTTCACGCACATGCGCAGAATTCATTCCTATTCAAAACATTGTGCTTTTAGACCAGAATGACACCACGTTAAAACTTTTAGTGGATAATCGTAATGAGAGTCTTAGACCATTCAGACGCGCTGCGGGTACGAAGCTTCGTGGCCAGATCGGCAGCACGAGCCATCTAGTTTTGCTGGTCTTCAGTTCGAGTCTCAAAACTGAGAACTTTTTAAATATATTTTTCTTTTCTTTTTTTTACGTTTTTTTAGATATTTTTATCCTTTATTCCCACACTTACTACGAACTTTTCCAAATCTTATACTACTAAAATAAAATTTTATGTCAAAATATTTCTATATTCAAGAGAAATTTTAGGAGTCGACTTCACGCACATGCGCAGAATTCATTCCTATACAAAACATTGTGCTTTTAGACCAGAATGACACCACGTTAAAACTTTTAGTGGATAATCATAATGAGAGTCTTAGACCATTCAGACGCGCTGCGGGTACGAAGCTTCGTGGCCAGATCGGCAGCACGAGCCATCTAGTTTTGCTGGTCTTCAGTTCGAGTCTCGAAACTGAGAACTTTTTAAATATATTTTTCTTTTCTTTTTTTTACATTTTTTAAAGATATTTTTATCCTTTATTCCCACACTTACTACGAACTTTTCCAAATCTTATACTACTAAAATAAAATTTTATGTCAAAATATTTCTATATTCAAGAGAAATTTTAGGAGTCGAGTTCACGCACATGCGCAGAATTCATTCCTATTCAAAACATTGTGCTTTTAGACCAGAATGACACCACGTTAAAACTTTTAGTGGATAATCATAATGAGAGTCTTAGACCATTCAGACGCTCTGCGGGTACGAAGCTTCGTGGCCATATCGGCAGCACGAGCCATCTAGTTTTGCTGGTCTTCAGTTCGAGTCCCGAAACAGAGAACTTTTTAAATATATTTTTCTTTTCTTTTTTTTACATTTTTCTAAGATATTTTTATCCTTTAATTCCCACACTTACTACGAAATTTTCCAAATCTTATACTACTAAAATAAAATTTTATGTCAAAATATTTCTATATTCAAGAGAAATTTTAGGAGTCGACTTCACGCACATGCGCAGAATTCATTCCTATTCAAAACATTGTGCTTTTAGACCAGAATTACACCACGTTAAAACTTTTAGTGGATAATCATAATGAGAGTCTTAGACCATTCAGACGCGCTGCGGGTACGATGCTTCGTGGCCAGACCGGCAGCACGAGCCATATAGTTTTGGTGGTCTTCAGTTCGAGTCTCGAAACTGAGAACTTTTTAAATATATTTTTCTTTTCTTTTTTTTACATTTTTTTTAGATATTTTTATCCTTTATTCCCACACTTACTACCAACTTTTCCAAATCTTATACTACTAAAATAAAATTTTATGTCAAAATATTTCTATATTCAAGAGAAATTTTAGGAGTCGAGTTCACGCACATGCGCAGAATTCATTCCTATTCAAAACATTGTGCTTTTAGACCAGAATGGCACCACGTTAAAACTTTTAGTGGATAATCATAATGAGAGTCTTAGACCATTCAGACGCGCTGCGGGTACGAAGCTTCGTGGCCAGATCGGCAGCACGAGCCATCTAGTTTTGCTGGTCTTCAGTTCGAGTTTCAAAACTGAGAACTTTTTAAATATATTTTCTTTTCTTTTTTTTACATTTTTTTTTAGATATTTTTATCGTTTATTCCCACACTTACTACGAACTTTTCCAAATCTTATACTACTAAAATAAAATTTTATGTCAAAATAATTTTATATTTAAGAGAAATTTTAGGAGTCGAGTTCACGCACATGCGCAGAATTCATTCCTATTCAAAACATTGTGCTTTTAGACCAGAATGACACCACGTTAATACTTTTAGTGGATAATCATAATGAGAGTCTTAGACCATTCAGACGCGCTGCGGGTACGATGCTTCGTGGCCAGACCGGCAGCACGAGCCATATAGTTTTGGTGGTCTTCAGTTCGAGTCTCGAAACTGATAACTTTTTAAATATATTTTTCTTTTCTTTTTTTTACATTTTTTTAAGATATTTTTATCCTTTATTCCCACACTTACTACGAACTTTTCCAAATCTTATACTACTAAAATAAAATTTTATGTCAAAATATTTCTATATTCAAGAGAAATTTTAGGAGTCGAGTTCACGCACATGCGCAGAATTCATTCCTATTCAAAACATTGTGCTTTTAGACCAGAATGACACTACGTTAAAACTTTTAGTGGATAATCATAATGAGAGTCTTATACCATTCAGACGCGCTGCGGGTACGAAGCTTCGTGGCCAGATCGGCAGCACGAGCCGTCTAGTTTTGCTGGTCTTCAGTTCGAGTCTCGAAACTGAGAACTTTTTAAATATATTTTTCTTTTCTTTTTTTTACATTTTTTTTAGGTATTTTTATCCTTTATTCCCACACTTACTACGAACTTTTCCAAATCTTATACTACTAAAATAAAATTTTATGTCAAAATAATTTTATATTTAAGAGAAATTTTAGGAGTCGAGTTCACGCACATGCGCAGAATTCATTCCTATTCAAAACATTGTGCTTTTAGACCAGAATGACACCACGTTAAAACTTTTAGTGGATAATCATAATGAGAGTGTTAGACCATTCAGACGCGCTGCGGTTACGATGCTTCGTGGCCAGACCGGCAGCACGAGCCATATAGTTTTGGTGGTCTTCAGTTCGAGTCTCGAAACTGAGAACTTTTTAAATATATTTTTCTTTTCTTTTTTTTACATTTTTTTTAGATATTTTTATCCTTTATTCCCACACTTACTACCAACTTTTCCAAATCTTATACTACTAAAATAAAATTTTATGTCAAAATATTTCTATATTCAAGAGAAATTTTAGGAGTCGAGTTCACGCACATGCGCAGAATTCATTCCTATTCAAAACATTGTGCTTTTAGACCAGAATGGCACCACGTTAAAACTTTTAGTGGATAATCATAATGAGAGTCTTAGACCATTCAGACGCGCTGCGGGTACGATGCTTCGTGGCCAGATCGGCAGAACGAGCCGTCTAGTTTTGCTGGTCTTCAGTTCGAGTCTCGAAACTGAGAACTTTTTAAATATATTTTTCTTTTCTTTTTTTTACATTTTTTTTAGGTATTTTTATCCTTTAATCACGCACATGCGCAGAATTCATTCCTATTCAAAACATTGTGCTTTTAGACCAGAATGACACCACGTTAAAACTTTTAGTGGATAATCATAATGAGAGTCTTAGACCATTCAGACGCGCTGCGGGTACGAAGCTTCGTGGCCAGATCGGCAGCACGAGCCATCTAGTTTTGCTGGTCTTCAGTTCGAGTTTCAAAACTGAGAACTTTTTAAATATATTTTTCTTTTCTTTTTTTTACATTTTTTTTAGATATTTTTATCCTTTATTCCCACACTTACTACGAACTTTTCCAAATCTTATACTACTAAAATAAAATTTTATGTCAAAATAATATTATATTTAAGAGAAATTTTAGGAGTCGAGTTCACGCACATGCGCAGAATTCATTCCTATTCAAAACATTGTGCTTTTAGACCAGAATGACACCACGTTAAAACTTTTAGGGGATAATCATAATGAGAGTCTTAGACCATTCAGACGCGCTGCGGGTACGAAGCTTCGTGGCCAGATCGGCAGCACGAGCCATCTAGTTTTGCTGGTCTTCAGTTCGAGTCTCGAAACTGAGAACTTTTTAAATATATTTTTCTTTTCTTTTTTTTACGTTTTTTTAGATATTTTTATCCTTTATTCCCACACTTACTACGAACTTTTCCAAATCTTATACTACTAAAATAAAATTTTTTGTCAAAATAATTTTATATTTAAGAGAAATTTTAGGAGTCGAGTTCACGCACATGCGCAGAATTCATTCCTATTCAAAACATTGTGCTTTTAGACCAGAATGACACCACGTTAAAACTTTTAGGGGATAATCATAATGAGAGTCTTAGACCATTCAGACGCGCTGCGGGTACGAAGCTTCGTGGCCAGATCGGCAGCACGAGCCATCTAGTTTTGCTGGTCTTCAGTTCGAGTCTCGAAACTGAGAACTTTTTAAATATATTTTTCTTTTCTTTTTTTTACGTTTTTTTTAGATATTTTTATCCTTTATTCCCACACTTACTACGAACTTTTCCAAATCTTATACTACTAAAATAAAATTTTATGTCAAAATATTTCTATATTCAAGAGAAATTTTAGGAGTCGACTTCACGCACATGCGCAGAATTCATTCCTATTCAAAACATTGTGCTTTTAGACCAGAATGACACCACGTTAAAACTTTTAGTGGATAATCATAATGAGAGTCTTAGACCATTCAGACGCGCTGCGGGTACGAAGCTTCGTGGCCAGATCGGCAGCACGAGCCATCTAGTTTTGATGGTCTTCAGTTCGAGTCTCGAAACTGAGAACTTTTTAAATATATTTTTCTTTACTTTTTTTTACATTTTTTAAAGATATTTTTATCCTTTATTCCCACACTTACTACGAACTTTTCCAAATCTTATACTACTAAAATAAAATTTTATGTCAAAATATTTCTATATTCAAGAGAAATTTTAGGAGTCGAGTTCACGCACATGCGCAGAATTCATTCCTATTCAAAACATTGTGCTTTTAGACCAGAATGACACCACGTTAAAACTTTTAGTGGATAATCGTAATGAGAGTCTTAGACCATTCAGACGCGCTGCGGGTACGAAGCTTCGTGGCCAGATCGGCAGCACGAGCCATCTAGTTTTGCTGGTCTTCAGTTCGAGTCTCGAAACTGAGAACTTTTTCAATATATTTTTCTTTTCTTTTTTTTAAATTTTTTTATATATTTTTATCCTTTATTCCCACACTTACTACGAACTTTTCCAAATCTTATACTACTAAAATAAAATTTTATGTCAAAATATTTCTATATTCAAGAGAAATTTTAGGAGTCGAGTTCACGCACATGCGCAGAATTCATTCCTATTCAAAACATTGTGCTTTTAGACCAGAATGGCACCACGGTAAAACTTTTAGTGGATAATCATAATGAGAGTCTTAGACCATTCAGACGCGCTGCGGGTACGAAGCTTCGTGGATAGATCGGCAGCACGAGCCATCTAGTTTTGATGGTCTTCAGTTCGAGTCTCAAAACTGAGAACTTTTTAAATATATTTTTCTTTTCTTTTTTTTACGTTTTTTTTAGATATTTTTATCCTTTATTCCCACACTTACTACGAACTTTTCCAAATCTTATACTACTAAAATAAAATTTTATGTCAAAATATTTCTATATTCAAGAGAAATTTTAGGAGTCGACTTCACGCACATGCGCAGAATTCATTCCTATACAAAATATTGTGCTTTTAGACCAGATTGACACCACGTTAAAACTTTTAGTGGATAATCATAATGAGAGTCTTAGACCATTCAGACGCGCTGCGGGTACGAAGCTTCGTGGCCAGATCGGCAGCACGAGCCATCTAGTTTTACTGGTCTTCAGTTCGAGTCTCGAAACTGAGAACTTTTTAAATATATTTTTCTTTTCTTTTTTTTAAATTTTTTTATATATTTTTATCCTTTATTCCCACACTTACTACGAACTTTTCCAAATCTTATACTACTAAAATAAAATTTTATGTCAAAATATTTCTATATTCAAGAGAAATTTTAGGAGTCGAGTTCACGCACATGCGCAGAATTCATTCCTATTCAAAACATTGTGCTTTTAGACCAGAATGACACCACGTTAAAACTTTTAGGGGATAATCATAAAGAGAGTCTTAGACCATTCAGACGCGCTGCGGGTACGAAGCTTCGTGGCCAGATCGGCAGCACGAGCCATCTAGTTTTGCTGGTCTTCAGTTCGAGTCTCGAAACTGAGAACTTTTTAAATATATTTTTCTTTTCTTTTTTTTACGTTTTTTTTAGATATTTTTATCCTTTATTCCCACACTTACTACGAACTTTTCCAAATCTTATACTACTAAAATAAAATTTTATGTCAAAATATTTCTATATTCAAGAGAAATTTTAGGAGTCGAATTCACGCACATGCGCAGAATTCATTCCTATTCAAAACATTGTGCTTTTAGACCAGAATGACACTACGTTAAAACTTTTAGTGGATAATCATAATGAGAGTCTTATACCATTCAGACGCGCTGCGGGTACGATGCTTCGTGGCCAGATCGGCAGAACGAGCCGTCTAGTTTTGCTGGTCTTCAGTTCGAGTCTCGAAACTGAGAACTTTTTAAATATATTTTTCTTTTCTTTTTTTTACATTTTTTTTTTAGGTATTTTTATCCTTTAATCACGCACATGCGCAGAATTCATTCCTATTCAAAACATTGTGCTTTTAGACCAGATTGACACCACGTTAAAACTTTTAGTAGATAATCATAATGAGAGTCTTAGACCATTCAGACGCGCTGCGGGTACGAAGCTTCGTGGCCAGATCGGCAGCACGAGCCATCTAGTTTTGCTGGTCTTCAGTTCGAGTTTCAAAACTGAGAACTTTTTAAATATATTTTTCTTTTCTTTTTTTCACATTTTTTTTAGATATTTTTATCCTTTATTCCCACACTTACTACGAACTTTTCCAAATCTTATACTACTAAAATAAAATTTTATGTCAAAATAATTTTATATTTAAGAGAAATTTTAGGAGTCGAGTTCACGCACATGCGCAGAATTCTTTCCTATTCAAAACATTGTGCTTTTAGACCAGATTGACACCACGTTAAAACTTTTAGTGGATAATCATAATGAGAGTCTTAGACCATTCAGACGTGCTGAGAGTACGAAGCTTCGTGGCCAGATTGGAACACGAGCCATCTATTTTTGCTGGTCTTCAGTTCGAGTCTCGAAACTGAGAACTTTTTCAATATATTTTTCTTTTCTTTTTTTTTTTTTTTTACATTTTTTTTTATATATTTTTATCCTTTATTCCCACACTTACTACGAACTTTTCCAAATCTTATACTAGTAAAATAAAATTTTATGTCAAAATATTTCTATATTCAAGATAAATGTTAGGAGTCGAGTTCACGCACATGCGCAGAATTCATTCCTATTCAAAACATTGTGCTTTTAGACCAGAATGACACCACGTTAAAACTTTTAGTTTATAATCATAATGAGAGTCTTAGACCATTCAGACGCGCTGCGGGTACGAAGCTTCGTGGCCAGATCGGCAGCACGAGCCATGTAGTTTTGCTGGTCTCCTGTTCGAGTCTCGAAACTGAGAACTTTTTCAATATATTTTCCTTTTTTTTTTACATTTTTTTTAGATATTTTTATTCTTTATTCCCACACTTACTACGAACTTTTCCAAATCTTATACTAGTAAAATAAAATTTTATGTCAAAATATTTCTATATTCAAGATAAATGTTAGGAGTCGAGTTCACGCACATGCGCAGAATTCATTCCTATTCAAAACATTGTGCCTTTAGACCAGAAAAACACCACGTTAAAACTTTTAGTGTATAATCATAATGAGAGTCTTAGACCATTCAGACGTGCTGCGGGTACGAAGCTTCGTGGCCAGATCGGCAGCACGAGCCATCTAGTTTTGCTGGTCTTCAGTTCGAGTCTCGAAACTGAGAACTTTTTAAATATATTTTTCTTTCCTTTTTTTAACATTTTTTTTAGATATTTTTATCCTTTATTCCCACACTTACTACGAACTTTTAAAAACCTTATACTAGTAAAATAAAATTTTATGTCAAAATATTTCTATATTCAAGAGAAATTTTAGGAGTTGAGTTCACGGACATGCGCAGAATTCATTCCTATTCAAACATTGTGCTTTTAGACCAGAATGACTCCACGTTAAAACTTTTAGTGGATAATCATAATGAGAGTCTTAGACAATTCAGACGCGCTGCGAGTAGGAAGCTTCGTGGCCAGATCGGCAGCACGAGCCATCTAGTTTTGCTGGTCTTCAGTTCGAGTCTCGAAACTGAGAACTTTTTAAATATATTTTTCTTTCCTTTTTTTAACATTTTTTTTAGATATTTTTATCCTTTATTCCCACACTTACTACGAACTTTTAAAAACCTTATACTAGTAAAATAAAATTTTATGTCAAAATATTTCTATATTCAAGAGAAATTTTAGGAGTTGAGTTCACGGACATGCGCAGAATTCATTCCTATTCAAACATTGTGCTTTTAGACCAGAATGACTCCACGTTAAAACTTTTAGTGGATAATCATAATGAGAGTCTTAGACCATTCAGACGTGCTGAGAGTACGAAGCTTCGTGGCCAGATTGGAACACGAGCCATCTATTTTTGCTGGTCTTCAGTTCGAATCTCGAAACTGAGAACTTTTTCAATATATTTTTCTTTTCTTTTTTTTTTTTTTTACATTTTTTTTATATATATTTTTATCCTTTATTCCCACACTTACTACGAACTTTTCCAAATCTTATACTAGTAAAATAAAATTTTATGTCAAAATATTTCTATATTCAAGATAAATGTTAGGAGTCGAGTTCACGCACATGCGCAGAATTCATTCCTATTCAAAACATTGTGCTTTTAGACCAGAATGACACCACGTTAAAACTTTTAGTTTATAATCATAATGAGAGTCTTAGACCATTCAGACGCGCTGCGGGTACGAAGCTTCGTGGCCAGATCGGCAGCACGAGCCATGTAGTTTTGCTGGTCTCCTGTTCGAGTCTCGAAACTGAGAACTTTTTCAATATATTTTCCTTTTTTTTTTACATTTTTTTTAGATATTTTTATTCTTTATTCCCACACTTACTACGAACTTTTCCAAATCTTATACTAGTAAAATAAAATTTTATGTCAAAATATTTCTATATTCAAGATAAATGTTAGGAGTCGAGTTCACGCACATGCGCAGAATTCATTCCTATTCAAAACATTGTGCCTTTAGACCAGAAAAACACCACGTTAAAACTTTTAGTGTATAATCATAATGAGAGTCTTAGACCATTCAGACGTGCTGCGGGTACGAAGCTTCGTGGCCAGATCGGCAGCACGAGCCATCTAGTTTTGCTGGTCTTCAGTTCGAGTCTCGAAACTGAGAACTTTTTAAATATATTTTTCTTTCCTTTTTTTAACATTTTTTTTAGATATTTTTATCCTTTATTCCCACACTTACTACGAACTTTTAAAAACCTTATACTAGTAAAATAAAATTTTATGTCAAAATATTTCTATATTCAAGAGAAATTTTAGGAGTTGAGTTCACGGACATGCGCAGAATTCATTCCTATTCAAACATTGTGCTTTTAGACCAGAATGACTCCACGTTAAAACTTTTAGTGGATAATCATAATGAGAGTCTTAGACAATTCAGACGCGCTGCGAGTAGGAAGCTTCGTGGCCAGATCGGCAGCACGAGAAATCTAGTTTTGCTGGTCTTCAGTTCGAGTCTCGAAACTGAGAACTTTTTCAATATATTTTTCTTTTCTTTTTTTTACGTTTTTTTAGATATTTTTATCCTTTATTCCCACACTTACTACGAACTTTTCCAAATCTTATACTACTAAAATAAAATTTTATGTTAAAATATTTCTATATTCAAGAGAAATTTTAGGAGGTGAGTTCACGCACATGCGCAGAATTCATTCCTATTCAAAACATTGTGCTTTTAGACCAGAATGACACCACGTTAAAACTTTTAGTGGATAATCATAATGAGAGTCTTAGACCATTCAGACGCGCTGGGGGTAAGATGCTCCGTGGCCAGACCGGCAGCACGAGCCATATAGTTTTGCTGGTCTTCAGTTCGAGTCTCGAAACTGAGAACTTTTTCAATATATTTTTATTTTCATTTTTTTTAGATATTTTTATCCTTTATTCCCACACTTACTACGAACTTTTCCAAATCTTATACTACTAAAATAAAATTTTATGTCAAAATATATCTATATTCAAGAGAAATTTTAGGAGTTGAGTTCACGCACATGCGCAGAATTCATTCCTATTCAAAACATTGTGCTTTTAGACCAGATTGACACCACGTTAAAACTTTTAGTGGATAATCATAATGAGAGTCTTAGACCATTCAGACGTGCTGAGAGTACGAAGCTTCGTGGCCAGATTGGAACACGAGCCATCTATTTTTGCTGGTCTTCAGTTCGAGTCTCGAAACTGAGAACTTTTTCAATATATTTTTCTTTTCTTTTTTTTTTTTTTTTTACATTTTTTTTTATATATTTTTATCCTTTATTCCCACACTTACTACGAACTTTTCCAAATCTTATACTAGTAAAATAAAATTTTATGTCAAAATATTTCTATATTCAAGATAAATGTTAGGAGTCGAGTTCACGCACATGCGCAGAATTCATTCCTATTCAAAACATTGTGCTTTTAGACCAGAATGACACCACGTTAAAACTTTTAGTTTATAATCATAATGAGAGTCTTAGACCATTCAGACGCGCTGCGGGTACGAAGCTTCGTGGCCAGATCGGCAGCACGAGCCATGTAGTTTTGCTGGTCTCCTGTTCGAGTCTCGAAACTGAGAACTTTTTCAATATATTTTTCTTTTTTTTTTACATTTTTTTTAGATATTTTTATTCTTTATTCCCACACTTACTACGAGCTTTTCCAAATCTTATACTAGTAAAATAAAATTTTATGTCAAAATATTTCTATATTCAAGATAAATGTTAGGAGTCGAGTTCACGCACATGCGCAGAATTCATTCCTATTCAAAACATTGTGCCTTTAGACCAGAAAAACACCACGTTAAAACTTTTAGTGTATAATCATAATGAGAGTCTTAGACCATTCAGACGTGCTGCGGGTACGAAGCTTCGTGGCCAGATCGGCAGCACGAGCCATCTAGTTTTGCTGGTCTTCAGTTCGAGTCTCGAAACTGAGAACTTTTTAAATATATTTTTCTTTCCTTTTTTTAACATTTTTTTTAGATATTTTTATCCTTTATTCCCACACTTACTACGAACTTTTAAAAACCTTATACTAGTAAAATAAAATTTTATGTCAAAATATTTCTATATTCAAGAGAAATTTTAGGAGTTGAGTTCACGCACATGCGCAGAATTCATTCCTATTCAAACATTGTGCTTTTAGACCAGAATGACTCCACGTTAAAACTTTTAGTGGATAATCATAATGAGAGTCTTAGACAATTCAGACGCGCTGCGAGTAGGAAGCTTCGTGGCCAGATCGGCAGCACGAGAAATCTAGTTTTGCTGGTCTTCAGTTCGAGTCTCGAAACTGAGAACTTTTTCAATATATTTTTCTTTTCTTTTTTTTACGTTTTTTTAGATATTTTTATCCTTTATTCCCACACTTACTACGAACTTTTCCAAATCTTATACTACTAAAATAAAATTTTATGTTAAAATATTTCTATATTCAAGAGAAATTTTAGGAGGTGAGTTCACGCACATGCGCAGAATTCATTCCTATTCAAAACATTGTGCTTTTAGACCAGAATGACACCACGTTAAAACTTTTAGTGGATAATCATAATGAGAGTCTTAGACCATTCAGACGCGCTGGGGGTAAGATGCTCCGTGGCCAGACCGGCAGCACGAGCCATATAGTTTTGCTGGTCTTCAGTTCGAGTCTCGAAACTGAGAACTTTTTCAATATATTTTTATTTTCATTTTTTTTAGATATTTTTATCCTTTATTCCCACACTTACTACGAACTTTTCCAAATCTTATACTACTAAAATAAAATTTTATGTCAAAATATATCTATATTCAAGAGAAATTTTAGGAGTTGAGTTCACGCACATGCGCAGAATTCATTCCTATTCAAAACATTGTGCTTTTAGACGAGAATGACACCACGTTAAAACTTTTAGTGGATAATCATAATGAGAGTCTTAGACCATTCAGACGCGCTGCGGGTACGAAGCTTCGGGGCCAGATCGGAAGCACGAGCCATCTAGTTTTGCTGGTCTTCAGTTCGAGTCTCGAAACTGAGAACTTTTTAAATATATTTTTCTTTTCTTTTTTTTACATTTTTTTTAGATATCTTTATCCTTTAATCCCACACTTACTACGAACTTTCCCAAATCTTATACTAGTAAAATAAAATTTTATGTCAAAATATTTCTATATTCAAGAGAAATTTTAGGAGTCGAGTTCATGCACATGCGCAGAATTCATTCCTATTCAAAACATTGTGCTTTTAGACCAGAATGACACCACGTTAAAACTTTTAGTGGATAATCATAATGAGAGTCTTAGACCATTCAGACGCGCTGCAGGTACGAAGCTTCGTGGCCAGATCGGCAGCACGAGCCATCTAGTTTTGCTGGTCTTCAGTTCGAGTCTCGAAACTTAGAACTTTTTAAATATATTTTTCTTTTCTTTTTTTTACATTTTTTTAGATATCTTTATCCTTTAATCCCACACTTACTACGAACGTTTCCAAATCTTATACTACTAAAATAAAATTTTATGTCAAAATATTTCTATATTCAAGAGAAATTTTAGGAGTCGAGTTCACGCACATGCGCAGACTTCATTCCTATTCAAAACATTGTGCTTTTAGACCAGAATGACACCACGTTAAAACTTTTAGTGGATAATCATAATGAGAGTCTTAGACCATTCAGACGCGCTGCGAGTACGAAGCTTCGTGGCCAGATCGGCAGCACAAGCCACCTAGTTTTGCTGGTCTTCAGATCGAGTCTCGAAACTGAGAACTTTTTCAATATATTTTTCTTTTCATTTTTTTTAGATATTTTTATCCTTTATTCCCACACTTACTACGAACTTTTCCAAATTTTATACTACTAAAATAAAATTTTATGTCAAAATATTTCTATATTCAAGAGAAATTTTAGGAGTCGAGTTCATGCTCATGCGCAGAATTCATTCCTATTCAAAACATTGTGCTTTTAGACCAGAATGACACCACGTTAAAACTTTTAGTGGATAATCATAATGAGAGTCTTAGACCATTCAGACGCGCTGCGGGTACGAAGCTTCGTGGCCAGATCGGCAGCACGAGCCATCTAGTTTTGTTGGTCTTCAGTTCGAGTCTCGAAACTTAGAACTTTTTAAATATATTTTTCTTTTCTTTTTTTTACATTTTTTTAGATATCTTTATCCTTTAATCCCACACTTACTACGAACTTTTCCAAATCTTATACTACTAAAATAAAATTTTATGTCAAAATATTTCTATATTCAAGAGAAATTTTAGGAGTTGAGTTCACGCACATGCGCAGAATTCATTCCTATTCAAAACATTGTGCTTTTAGACCAGAATGACACCACGTTAAAACTTTTAGTGGATAATCATAATGAGAGTCTTAGACCATTGAGACGCGCTGCGGGTAAGATGCTTCGTGGCCAGACCGGCAGCACGAGCCATATAGTTTTGCTGGTCCTCAGTTCGAGTCTCGAAACTGAGAATTTTTTCAATATATTTTTCTTTCCTTTTTTTAACATTTTTTTTAGATATTTTTATCCTTTATTCCCACACTTACTACGAACTTTTAAAAACCTTATACTAGTAAAATAAAATTTTATGTCAAAATATTTCTATATTCAAGGGAAATTTTAGGAGTTGAGTTCACGCATATGCGCAGAATTCATTCCTATTCAAACATTGTGCTTTTAGACCAGAATGACACCACGTTAAAACTTTTAGTGGATAATCATAATGAGAGTCTTAGATAATTCAGACCAACTGCGAGTACGGAGCTTCGTGGCCAGATCTGCAGCACGAGCCATCTAGTTTTGCTGGTCTTCAGTTCGAGTCTCGAAACTTAGAACTTTTTAAATATATTTTTCTTTTCTTTTTTTTACATTTTTTTAGATATCTTTATAATTTAATCCCACACTTACTACGAACTTTTCCAAATCTTATACTACTAAAATAAAATTTTATGTCAAAATATTTCTATATTCAAGAGAAATTTTAGGAGTCGAGTTCAAGCACATGCGCAGAATTCATTCCTATTCAAAACATTGTGCTTTTAGACCAGAATGACACCACGTTAAAACTTTTAGTGGATAATCATAATGAGAGTCTTAGACCATTCAGACGCTCTGGGGGTACGAAGCTTCGTGGCAAGATCGGCAGCACGAGCCATCTAGTTTTGCTGGTCTTCAGTTCGAGTCTCGAAACTGAGAACTTTTTAAATATATTTTTCTTTTCTTTTTTTTACATTTTTTTAGATATTTTTATCCTTTATTCCCACACTTACTACGAACTTTTCCAAATCTTATAATACTAAAATAAAATTTTATGTCAAAATATTTCTATATTAAAGAGAAATTTAGGAGTAGAGTTCACGCACATGCGCAGAATTCATTCCTATTCAAAACATTGTGCTTTTAGACCAGAATGACACCACGTTAAAACTTTTAGTGGAATCATAATGAGAGTCTTAGACCATTCAGACGCTCTGCGGGTACGAAGCTTCGTGGACAGACCGGCAGCACGAGCCATCTAGTTTTGCTGGTCTTCAGTTCGAGTCTCGAAACTGAGAACTTTTTAAATAGATTTTTCTTTTCTTTTTTTTACATTTTTTTTAGATATTTTTATCCTTTATTCCCACAGTTACTACGAACTTTTCCAAATCTTATAATACTAAAATAAAATTTTATGTCAAAATATTTCTATATTCAAGAGAAATTTTAGGAGTCGAGTTCACGCACATGCGCAGAATTCTTTCCTATTCAAAACATTGTGCTTTTAGACCAGAATGACACCACGTTAAAACTTTTAGTGGATAATCATAATGAGAGTCTTAGACCATTCAGACGCGTTGCGGGTACGAAGCTTCGTGGCCAGATCGGCACCACGAGCCATCTAGTTTTGCTGGTCTTCAGTTCGAGTCTCGAAACTGAGAACTTTTTAAATATATTTTTCTTTTCTTTTTTTTATTTTTTTTAGATATTATATCCTGTATTCCCACACTTACTACGAACTTTTCCAAAACTAATACTACTAAAATAAAATTTTATGTCAAAATATTTCTATATTAAAGAGAAATTTTAGGAGTCGAGTTCACGCACATGCGCAGAATTCATTCCTATTCAAAACATTGTGCTTTTAGACCAGAATGACACCACGTTAAAACTTTTAGTGGATAATCATAATGAGAGTCTTAGACCATTCAGACGCGTTGCGGGTACGAAGCTTCGTGGCCAGATCGGCAGCACGAGCCATCTAGTTTTGCTGGTCTTCAGTTCGAGTCTCGAAACTGAGAACTTTTTAAATATATTTTTCTTTTCTTTTTTTTACATTTTTTTTAGATATTTTTATCCTTTATTCCCACATTTACTACGAACTTTTCCAAATCTTATACTACTAAAATAGAATTTTATGTCAAAATATTTCTATATTAAAGAGAAATTTTAGGAGTCGAGTTCAAGCACATGCGCAGAATTCATTCCTATTCAAAACATTGTGCTTTTAGACCAGAATGACACCACGTTAAAACTTTTAGTGGATAATCATAATGAGAGTCTTAGACCATTCAGACGCTCTGGGGGTACGAAGCTTCGTGGCAAGATCGGCAGCACGAGCCATCTAGTTTTGCTGGTCTTCAGTTCGAGTCTCGAAACTGAGAACTTTTTAAATATATTTTTCTTTTCTTTTTTTTACATTTTTTTTAGATATTTTTATCCTTTATTCCCACACTTACTACGAACTTTTCCAAATCTTATAATACTAAAATAAAATTTTATGTCAAAATATTTCTATATTAAAGAGAAATTTAGGAGTCGAGTTCACGCACATGCGCAGAATTCATTCCTATTCAAAACATTGTGCTTTTAGACCAGAATGACACCACGTTAAAACTTTATTGGATAATCATAATGAGAGTCTTAGACCATTCAGACGCTCTGCGGGTACGAAGCTTCGTGGACAGACCGGCAGCACGAGCCATCTAGTTTTGCTGGTCTTCAGTTCGAGTCTCGAAACTGAGAACTTTTTAAATAGATTTTTCTTTTCTTTTTTTTACATTTTTTTTAGATATTTTTATCCTTTATTCCCACACTTACTACGAACTTTTCCAAATCTTATAATACTAAAATAAAATTTTATGTCAAAATATTTCTATATTCAAGAGAAATTTTAGGAGTTCACGCACATGCGCAGAATTCATTCCTATTCAAAACATTGTGCTTTTAGACCAGAATGACACCACGTTAAAACTTTTAGTGGATAATCATAATGAGAGTCTTAGACCATTCAGACGCGTTGCGGGTACGAAGCTTCGTGGCCAGATCGGCAGCACGAGCCATCTAGTTTTGCTGGTCTTCAGTTCGAGTCTCGAAACTGAGAACTTTTTAAATATATTTTTCTTTTCTTTTTTTTATTTTTTTTAGATATTTTTATCCTTTATTCCCACGCTTACTACGATTTTTTCCAAATCTTATAATACTAAAATAAAATTTTATGTCAAAATATTTCTATATTAAAGAGAAATTTTAGGAGTCGAGTTCACGCACATGCGGAGAATTCATTCCTATTCAAAACATTGTTCTTTTAGACCAGAATGACACCACGTTAAAACTTTTAGTGGATAATCATAATGAGAGTCTTAGACCATTCAGACGCACTGCGGGTACGAAGCTTCGTGGCAAGATCGGCAGCACGAGCCATCTAGTATTGCTGGTCTTCAGTTCGAGTCTCGAAACTGAGAACTTTTTAAATATATTTTTCTTTTCTTTTTTTTACATTTTTTTAAGATATTTTTATCCTTTATTCCCACACTTACTACGAACTTTTCCAAATCTTATAATACTAAAATAAAATTTTATGTCAAAATATTTCTATATTCAAGAGAAATTTTAGGAGTCGAGTTCACGCACATGCGCAGAATTCATTCCTATTCAAAACATTGTGCTTTTAGACCAGAATGACACCACGTTAAAACTTTTAGTGGATAATCATAATGAGAGTCTTAGACCATTCAGACGCGTTGCGGGTACGAAGCTTCGTGGCCAGATCGGCAGCACGAGCCATCTAGTTTTGCTGGTCTTCAGTTCGAGTCTCGAAACTGAGAACTTTTTAAATATATTTTTCTTTTCTTTTTTTTACATTTTTTTTAGATATTTTTATCCTTTATTCCCACATTTACTACGATATTTTCCAAATCTTATACTACTAAAATAGAATTTTATGTCAAAATATTTCTATATTAAAGAGAAATTTTAGGAGTCGAGTTCATGCACATGCGCAGAATTCATTCCTATTCAAAACATTGTGCTTTTAGACCAGAATGACACCACGTTAAAACTTTTAGTGGATAATCATAATGAGAGTCTTAGACCATTCAGACGCGCTGCGGGTACGAAGCTTCGGGGCCAGATCGGCAGCACGAGCCATCTAGTTTTGCTGGTCTCCAGTTCGAGTCTCCAAACTGAGAACTTTTTCAATATATTTTTCTTTTCTTTTTTTTATATTTGTTTTAGATATTTTTATCCTTTATTAACACACTTACTACGAACCTTTCCAAATCTTATACTACTAAAATAAAATTTTATGTCAAAATATTTGTATATTCAAGAGAAATTTTAGGAGTCGAGTTCATGCACATGCGCAGAATTCAGTCCTATTCAAAACATTGTGCTTTTAGACCAGAATGACACCACGTTGAAACTTTTAGTGGATAATCATAATGAGAGTCTTAGACCATTCAGACGCGCTGTGGGTACGAAGCTTCGTGGCCAGATCGGCAGCACGAGCCATCTAGTTTTGCTGGTCTTCAGTTCGAGTCTCGAAACTGAGAACTTTTTAAATATATTTTTCTTTTATTTATTTTACATTTTTTTTAGATATTTTTATCCTTTATTCCCACACTTACTACGAACTTTTCCAAATCTTATACTAGTAAAATAAAATTTTATGTCAAAATATTTCTATATTCAAGAGAAATTTTAGGAGTCGAGTTCACGCACATGCGCAGAATTCATTCCTATTCAAAACATTGTGCTTTTAGACCAGAATGACACCACGTTAAAACTTTTAGTGGATAATCATAATGAGAGTCTTAGACCATTCAGACGCGCTGCGGGCCCGAAGCTTCGTGGCCAGATCGGCAGCACGAGAAATCTAATTTTGCTGGTCTTCAGTTCGAGTCTCGAAACTGAGAACTTTTTCAATATATTTTTCTTTTCTTTTTTTTTACATTTTTTTTAGATATTTTTATCCTTTATTCCCACACTTACTACGAACTTTTCCAAATCTTATACTACTAAAATAAAATTTTATGTCAAAATATTTCTTTATTCAAGAGAAATTTTAGGAGTCGAGTTCACGCACATGCGCAGAATTCATTCCTATTCAAAACATTGTGCTTTTAGACCAGAATGACACCACGTTAAATCTTTTAGTGGATAATCATAATGAGAGTCTTAGACCATTCAGACGCGCTGCGGGTACGATGCTTCGTTACCAGATCGGCAGCACGAGCCATCTAGTTTTGCTGGTCTTCAGTTCGAGTCTCGAAACTCAGAACTTTTTAAATATATTTTTCTTTTCTTTTTTTTACATTTTTTTAAGATATTTTTATCCTTTATTCCCACACTTACTACGAACTTTTCCAAATCTTATACTACTAAAATAAAATTTTATGTCAAAATATTTCTATATTCAAGAGAAATTTTAGGAGTCGAGTTCACGCACATGCGCAGAATTCATTCCTATTCAAAACATTGTGCGTTTAGACCAGAATGACACCACTTTAAATTTTTTAGTGGATAATCATAATGAGAGTCTTAGACCATTCAGACGCGCTGCGGGTACGAAGCTTCGTGGCCAGATCGGCAGCACTAGCCATCTAGTGTTGCTGGTCTTCAGTTCGAGTCTCGAAACTGAGAACTTTTTCAATATATTTTTCTTTTCTTTTTTTTACATTTGTTTTAGATATTTTTATCCTTTATTCCCACACTTACTACGAGTTTTTCCAAATCTTATACTACTAAAATAAAATTTTATGTCAAAATATTTCTATATTCAAGAGAAATTTTAGGAGTCGAGTTCACGCACATGCGCAGAATTCATTCCTATTCAAAACATTGTGCTTTTAGACCAGAATGACACCACGTTAAAACTTTTAGTGGATAATCATAATGAGAGTCTTAGACCATTCAGACGCGCTGCGGGTACGAAGCTTCGTGGCCAGATCGGCAGCACGAGCCATCTAGTTTTGCTGGTCTTCAGTTCGAGTCTCGAAACTGAGAACTTTTTAAATATATTTTTCTTTTCTTTTTTTTACATTTTTTTTAGATATTTTTATTCTTTATTCCCACACTTACTACGAACTTTTCCAAATCTTATACTACTAAAATAAAATTTTATGTCAAAATATTTCTATATTCAAGAGAAATTTTAGGAGTCGAGTTCACGCACATGCGCAGAATTCATTCCTATTCAAAACATTGTGCTTTTAGACCAGAATGACACCACTTTAAATTTTTTATTGGATAATCATAATGAGAGTCTTAGACCATTCAGACGCGCTGCGGGTACGAAGCTTCGTGGCCAGATCGGCAGCACTAGCCATCTAGTGTTGCTGGTCTTCAGTTCGAGTCTCGAAACTGAGAACTTTTTCAATATATTTTTCTTTTCTTTTTTTTACATTTTTTTTAGATATTTTAATCCTTTATTCCCACACTTACTACGAACTTTTCCAAATCTTATACTACTAAAATAAACTTTTATGTCAAAATATTTCTATATTCAAGAGAAATTTTAGGAGTCGAGTTCACGCACATGCGCAGAATTCATTCCTATTCAAAACATTGTGCTTTTAGACCAGAATGACACCATGTTAAAACTTTTAGTGGATAATCATAATGAGAGTCTTAGACCATTCAGACGCGTTGCGGGTACGAAGCTTCGTGGCCAGATCGGCAGCACGAGCCATCTAGTTTTGCTGGTCTTCAGTTCGAGTCTCGAAACTGAGAACTTTTTCAATATATTTTTCTTTTCTTTTTTTTACATTTTTTTTAGATATTTTTATCCTTTATTCCCACACTTACTACGAACTTTTCCAAATCTTATACTACTAAAATAAAATTTTATGTCAAAATATTTCTATATTCAAGAGAAATTTTAGGAGTCGAGTTCACGCACATGCGCAGAATTCATTCCTATTCAAAACATTGTGCTTTTAGACCAGAATGACACCACTTTAAATTTTTTAGTGGATAATCATAATGAGAGTCTTAGACCATTCAGACGCGCTGCGGGTACGAAGCTTTGTGGCCAGATCGGCAGCACTAGCCATCTAGTGTTGCTGGTCTTCAGTTCGAGTCTCGAAACTGAGAACTTTTTAAATATATTTTTCTTTTCTTTTTTTTACATTTTTTTTAGATATTTTTATCCTTTATTCCCACACTTACTACGAGTTTTTCCAAATCTTATACTACTAAAATAAAATTTTATGTCAAAATATTTCTATATTCAAGAGAAATTTTAGGAGTCGAGTTCACGCACATGCGCAGAATTCATTCCTATTCAAAACATTGTGCTTTTAGACCAGAATGACACCACGTTAAAACGTTTAGTGGATAATCATAATGAGAGTCTTAGACCATTCAGACGCACTGCGAGTACGAAGCTTCGTGGCCAGATCGGCAGCACGAGCCATCTAGTTTTGCTGGTCTTCAGTTCGAGTCTCGAAACTGAGAACTTTTTAAATATATTTTTCTTTTCTTTTTTTTACATTTTTTTAGATATTTTTATTCTTTATTCCCACACTTACTACGAACTTTTCCAAATCTTATACTACTAAAATAAAATTTTATGTCAAAATATTTCTATATTCAAGAGAAATTTTAGGAGTCGAGTTCACGCACATGCGCAGAATTCATTCCTATTCAAAACATTGTGCTTTTAGACCAGAATGACACCACTTTAAATTTTTTAGTGGATAATCATAATGAGAGTCTTAGACCATTCAGACGCGCTGCGGGTACGAAGCTTCGTGGCCAGATCGGCAGCACTAGCCATCTAGTTTTGCTGGTCTTCAGTTCGAGTCTCGAAACTGAGAACTTTTTAAATATATTTTTCTTTTCTTTTTTTTACATTTTTTTTAGATATTTTTATCCTTTATTCCCACACTTACTACGAGTTTTTCCAAATCTTATACTACTAAAATAAAATCTTATGTCCAAATATTTCTATATTCAAGAGAAATTTTAGGAGTCGAGTTCACGCACATGCGCAGAATTCATTCCTATTCAAAACATTGTGCTTTTAGACCAGAATGACACCACGTTAAAACTTTTAGTGGGTAATCATAATGAGAGTCTTAGACCATTCAGACGTGCTGCGGGTACGAAGCTTCGTGGCCAGATCGGCAGCACGAGCCATCTAGTTTTGCTGGTCTTCAGTTCGAGTCTCGAAACTGAGAACTTTTTAAATATATTTTTCTTTTCTTTTTTTTACATTTTTTTTAGATATTTTTATTCTTTATTCCCACACTTACTACGAACTTTTCCAAATCTTATACTACTAAAATAAAATTTTATGTCAAAATATTTCTATATTCAAGAGAAATTTTAGGAGTCGAGTTCACGCACATGCGCAGAATTCATTCCTATTCAAAACATTGTGCTTTTAGACCAGAATGACACCACTTTAAATTTTTTAGTGGATAATCATAATGAGAGTCTTAGACCATTCAGACGCGCTGCGGGTACGAAGCTTCGTGGCCAGATCGGCAGCACTAGCCATCTAGTGTTGCTGGTCTTCAGTTCGAGTCTCGAAACTGAGAACTTTTTAAATATATTTTTCTTTTCTTTTTTTTACATTTTTTTTAGATATTTTTATCCTTTATTCCCACACTTACTACGAGTTTTTCCAAATCTTATACTACTAAAATAAAATTTTATGTCAAAATATTTCTATATTCAAGAGAAATTTTAGGAGTCGAGTTCACTCACATGCGCAGAATTCATTCCTATTCAAAACATTGTGCTTTTAGACCAGAATGACACCACGTTAAAACGTTTAGTGGATAATCATAATGAGAGTCTTAGACCATTCAGACGCGCTGCGAGTACGAAGCTTCGTGGCCAGATCGGCAGCACGAGCTATCTAGTTTTGCTGGTCTTCAGTTCGAGTCTCGAAACTGAGAACTTTTTAAATATATTTTTCTTTTCTTTTTTTTACATTTTTTTAGATATTTTTATTCTTTATTCCCACACTTACTACGAACTTTTCCAAATCTTATACTACTAAAATAAAATTTTATGTCAAAATATTTCTATATTCAAGAGAAATTTTAGGAGTCGAGTTCACGCACATGCGCAGAATTCATTCCTATTCAAAACATTGTGCTTTTAGACCAGAATGACACCACTTTAAATTTTTTAGTGGATAATCATAATGAGAGTCTTAGACCATTCAGACGCGCTGCGGGTACGAAGCTTCGTGGCCAGATCGGCAGCACTAGCCATCTAGTGTTGCTGGTCTTCAGTTCGAGTCTCGAAACTGAGAACTTTTTAAATATATTTTTCTTTTCTTTTTTTTACATTTTTTTTAGATATTTTTATCCTTTATTCCCACACTTACTACGAGTTTTTCCAAATCTTATACTACTAAAATAAAATCTTATGTCAAAATATTTCTATATTCAAGAGAAATTTTAGGAGTCGAGTTCACGCACATGCGCAGAATTCATTCCTATTCAAAACATTGTGCTTTTAGACCAGAATGACACCACGTTAAAACTTTTAGTGGATAATCATAATGAGAGTCTTAGACCATTCAGACGTGCTGCGGGTACGAAGCTTCGTGGCCAGATCGGCAGCACGAGCCATCTAGTTTTGCTGGTCTTCAGTTCGAGTCTCGAAACTGAGAACTTTTTAAATATATTTTTCTTTTTTTTTTTTTACATTTTTTTTAGATATTTTTATTCTTTATTCCCACACTTACTACGAACTTTTCCAAATCTTATACTACTAAAATAAAATTTTATGTCAAAATATTTCTATATTCAAGAGAAATTTTAGGAGTCGAGTTCACGCACATGCGCAGAATTCATTCCAATTCAAAACATTGTGCTTTTAGACCAGAATGACACCACGTTAAAACGTTTAGTGGATAATCATAATGAGAGTCTTAGACCATTCAGACGCGCTGCGTATACGAAGCTTCGTGGCCAGATCGGCAGCACGAGCCATCTAGTTTTGCTGGTCTTCAGTTCGAGTCTCGAAACTGAGAACTTTTTAAATATATTTTTCTTTTCTTTTTTTTACATTTTTTTTAGATATTTTTATCCTTTATTCCCACACTTACTACGAACCTTTCCAAATCGTATACTACTAAAATAAAATTTTATGTCAAAATATTTCTATATTCAAGAGAAATTTTAGGAGTCGAGTTCACGCACATGCGCAGAATTCATTCCTATTCAAAACATTGTGCGTTTAGACCAGAATGACACCACTTTAAATTTTTTAGTGGATAATCATAATGAGAGTCTTAGACCATTCAGACGCGCTGCGGGTACGAAGCTTCGTGGCCAGATCGGCAGCACTAGCCATCTAGTGTTGCTGGTCTTCAGTTCGAGTCTCGAAACTGAGAACTTTTTCAATATATTTTTCTTTTCTTTTTTTTACATTTGTTTTAGATATTTTTATCCTTTATTCCCACACTTACTACGAGTTTTTCCAAATCTTATACTACTAAAATAAAATTTTATGTCAAAATATTTCTATATTCAAGAGAAATTTTAGGAGTCGAGTTCACGCACATGCGCAGAATTCATTCCTATTCAAAACATTGTGCTTTTAGACCAGAATGACACCACGTTAAAACTTTTAGTGGATAATCATAATGAGAGTCTTAGACCATTCAGACGCGCTGCGGGTACGAAGCTTCGTGGCCAGATCGGCAGCACGAGCCATCTAGTTTTGCTGGTCTTCAGTTCGAGTCTCGAAACTGAGAACTTTTTAAATATATTTTTCTTTTCTTTTTTTTACATTTTTTTTAGATATTTTTATTCTTTATTCCCACACTTACTACGAACTTTTCCAAATCTTATACTACTAAAATAAAATTTTATGTCAAAATATTTCTATATTGAAGAGAAATTTTAGGAGTCGAGTTCACGCACATGCGCAGAATTCATTCCTATTCAAAACATTGTGCTTTTAGACCAGAATGACACCACTTTAAATTTTTTATTGGATAATCATAATGAGAGTCTTAGACCATTCAGACGCGCTGCGGGTACGAAGCTTCGTGGCCAGATCGGCAGCACTAGCCATCTAGTTTTGCTGGTCTTCAGTTCGAGTCTCGAAACTGAGAACTTTTTCAATATATTTTTCTTTTCTTTTTTTTACATTTTTTTTAGATATTTTAATCCTTTATTCCCACACTTACTACGAACTTTTCCAAATCTTATACTACTAAAATAAAATTTTATGTCAAAATATTTCTATATTCAAGAGAAATTTTAGGAGTCGAGTTCACGCACATGCGCAGAATTCATTCCTATTCAAAACATTGTGCTTTTAGACCAGAATGACACCACGTTAAAACTTTTAGTGGATAATCATAATGAGAGTCTTAGACCATTCAGACGCGTTGCGGGTACGAAGCTTCGTGGCCAGATCGGCAGCACGAGCCATCTTGTTTTGCTGGTCTTCAGTTCGAGTCTCGAAACTGAGAACTTTTTCAATATATTTTTCTTTTCTTTTTTTTTACATTTTTTTTAGATATTTTTATCCTTTATTCCCACACTTACTACGAACTTTTCCAAATCTTATACTACTAAAATAAAATTTTATGTCAAAATATTTCTTTATTCAAGAGAAATTTTAGGAGTCGAGTTCACTCACATGCGCAGAATTCATTCCTATTCAAAACATTGTGCTTTTAGACCAGAATGACACCACGTTAAAACGTTTAGTGGATAATCATAATGAGAGTCTTAGACCATTCAGACGCGCTGCGAGTACGAAGCTTCGTGGCCAGATCGGCAGCACGAGCTATCTAGTTTTGCTGGTCTTCAGTTCGAGTCTCGAAACTGAGAACTTTTTAAATATATTTTTCTTTTCTTTTTTTTACATTTTTTTTAGATATTTTTATCCTTTATTCCCACACTTACTACGAACCTTTCCAAATCGTATACTACTAAAATAAAATTTTATGTCAAAATATTTCTATATTCAAGAGAAATTTTAGGAGTCGAGTTCACGCACATGCGCAGAATTCATTCCTATTCAAAACATTGTGCGTTTAGACCAGAATGACACCACTTTAAATTTTTTAGTGGATAATCATAATGAGAGTCTTAGACCATTCAGACGCGCTGCGGGTACGAAGCTTCGTGGCCAGATCGGCAGCACTAGCCATCTAGTGTTGCTGGTCTTCAGTTCGAGTCTCGAAACTGAGAACTTTTTCAATATATTTTTCTTTTCTTTTTTTTACATTTGTTTTAGATATTTTTATCCTTTATTCCCACACTTACTACGAGTTTTTCCAAATCTTATACTACTAAAATAAAATTTTATGTCAAAATATTTCTATATTCAAGAGAAATTTTAGGAGTCGAGTTCACGCACATGCGCAGAATTCATTCCTATTCAAAACATTGTGCTTTTAGACCAGAATGACACCACGTTAAAACTTTTAGTGGATAATCATAATGAGAGTCTTAGACCATTCAGACGCGCTGCGGGTACGAAGCTTCGTGGCCAGATCGGCAGCACGAGCCATCTAGTTTTGCTGGTCTTCAGTTCGAGTCTCGAAACTGAGAACTTTTTAAATATATTTTTCTTTTCTTTTTTTTACATTTTTTTTAGATATTTTTATTCTTTATTCCCACACTTACTACGAACTTTTCCAAATCTTATACTACTAAAATAAAATTTTATGTCAAAATATTTCTATATTGAAGAGAAATTTTAGGAGTCGAGTTCACGCACATGCGCAGAATTCATTCCTATTCAAAACATTGTGCTTTTAGACCAGAATGACACCACTTTAAATTTTTTATTGGATAATCATAATGAGAGTCTTAGACCATTCAGACGCGCTGCGGGTACGAAGCTTCGTGGCCAGATCGGCAGCACTAGCCATCTAGTTTTGCTGGTCTTCAGTTCGAGTCTCGAAACTGAGAACTTTTTCAATATATTTTTCTTTTCTTTTTTTTACATTTTTTTTAGATATTTTAATCCTTTATTCCCACACTTACTACGAACTTTTCCAAATCTTATACTACTAAAATAATATTTTATGTCAAAATATTTCTATATTCAAGAGAAATTTTAGGAGTCGAGTTCACGCACATGCGCAGAATTCATTCCTATTCAAAACATTGTGCTTTTAGACCAGAATGACACCACGTTAAAACTTTTAGTGGATAATCATAATGAGAGTCTTAGACCATTCAGACGCGTTGCGGGTACGAAGCTTCGTGGCCAGATCGGCAGCACGAGCCATCTTGTTTTGCTGGTCTTCAGTTCGAGTCTCGAAACTGAGAACTTTTTCAATATATTTTTCTTTTCTTTTTTTTTACATTTTTTTTAGATATTTTTATCCTTTATTCCCACACTTACTACGAACTTTTCCAAATCTTATACTACTAAAATAAAATTTTATGTCAAAATATTTCTTTATTCAAGAGAAATTTTAGGAGTCGAGTTCACGCACATGCGCAGAATTCATTCCTATTCAAAACATTGTGCTTTTAGACCAGAATGACACCACGTTAAATCTTTTAGTGGATAATCATAATGAGAGTCTTAGACCATTCAGACGCGCTGCGGGTACGAAGCTTCGTGGCCAGATCGGCAGCACTAGCCATCTAGTGTTGCTGGTCTTCAGTTCGAGTCTCGAAACTGAGAACTTTTTCAATATATTTTTCTTTTCTTTTTTTTACATTTGTTTTAGATATTTTTATCCTTTATTCCCACACTTACTACGAGTTTTTCCAAATCTTATACTACTAAAATAAAATTTTATGTCAAAATATTTCTATATTCAAGAGAAATTTTAGGAGTCGAGTTCACGCACATGCGCAGAATTCATTCCTATTCAAAACATTGTGCTTTTAGACCAGAATGACACCACGTTAAAACTTTTAGTGGATAATCATAATGAGAGTCTTAGACCATTCAGACGCGCTGCGGGTACGAAGCTTCGGGGCCAGATCGGCAGCACGAGCCATCTAGTTTTGCTGGTCTCCAGTTCGAGTCTCCAAACTGAGAACTTTTTCAATATATTTTTCTTTTCTTTTTTTTATATTTGTTTTAGATATTTTTATCCTTTATTAACACACTTACTACGAACCTTTCCAAATCTTATACTACTAAAATAAAATTTTATGTCAAAATATTTGTATATTCAAGAGAAATTTTAGGAGTCGAGTTCATGCACATGCGCAGAATTCAGTCCTATTCAAAAAATTGTGCTTTTAGACCAGAATGACACCACGTTGAAACTTTTAGTGGATAATCATAATGAGAGTCTTAGACCATTCAGACGCGCTGTGGGTACGAAGCTTCGTGGCCAGATCGGCAGCACGAGCCATCTAGTTTTGCTGGTCTTCAGTTCGAGTCTCGAAACTGAGAACTTTTTAAATATATTTTTCTTTTATTTAATTTACATTTTTTTTAGATATTTTTATCCTTTATTCCCACACTTACTACGAACTTTTCCAAATCTTATACTAGTAAAATAAAATTTTATGTCAAAATATTTCTATATTCAAGAGAAATTTTAGGAGTCGAGTTCACGCACATGCGCAGAATTCATTCCTATTCAAAACATTGTGCTTTTAGACCAGAATGACACCACGTTAAAACTTTTAGTGGATAATCATAATGAGAGTCTTAGACCATTCAGACGCGCTGCGGGCCCGAAGCTTCGTGGCCAGATCGGCAGCACGAGAAATCTAATTTTGCTGGTCTTCAGTTCGAGTCTCGAAACTGAGAACTTTTTCAATATATTTTTCTTTTCTTTTTTTTTACATTTTTTTTAGATATTTTTATCCTTTATTCCCACACTTACTACGAACTTTTCCAAATCTTATACTACTAAAATAAAATTTTATGTCAAAATATTTCTTTATTCAAGAGAAATTTTAGGAGTCGAGTTCACGCACATGCGCAGAATTCATTCCTATTCAAAACATTGTGCTTTTAGACCAGAATGACACCACGTTAAATCTTTTAGTGGATAATCATAATGAGAGTCTTAGACCATTCAGACGCGCTGCGGGTACGATGCTTCGTTACCAGATCGGCAGCACGAGCCATCTAGTTTTGCTGGTCTTCAGTTCGAGTCTCGAAACTCAGAACTTTTTAAATATATTTTTCTTTTCTTTTTTTTACATTTTTTTAAGATATTTTTATCCTTTATTCCCACACTTACTACGAACTTTTCCAAATCTTATACTACTAAAATAAAATTTTATGTCAAAATATTTCTATATTCAAGAGAAATTTTAGGAGTCGAGTTCACGCACATGCGCAGAATTCATTCCTATTCAAAACATTGTGCGTTTAGACCAGAATGACACCACTTTAAATTTTTTAGTGGATAATCATAATGAGAGTCTTAGACCATTCAGACGCGCTGCGGGTACGAAGCTTCGTGGCCAGATCGGCAGCACTAGCCATCTAGTGTTGCTGGTCTTCAGTTCGAGTCTCGAAACTGAGAACTTTTTCAATATATTTTTCTTTTCTTTTTTTTACATTTTTTTAAGATATTTTTATCCTTTATTCCCACACTTACTACGAACTTTTCCAAATCTTATACTACTAAAATAAAATTTTATGTCAAAATATTTCTATATTCAAGAGAAATTTTAGGAGTCGAGTTCACGCACATGCGCAGAATTCATTCCTATTCAAAACATTGTGCTTTTAGACCAGAATGACACCACTTTAAATTTTTTAGTGGATAATCATAATGAGAGTCTTAGACCATTCAGACGCGCTGCGGGTACGAAGCTTCGTGGCCAGATCGGCAGCACGAGAAATCTAATTTTGCTGGTCTTCAGTTCGAGTCTCGAAACTGAGAACTTTTTCAATATATTTTTCTTTTCTTTTTTTTTACATTTTTTTAAGATATTTTTATCCTTTATTCCCACACTTACTACGAACTTTTCCAAATCTTATACTACTAAAATAAAATTTTATGTCAAAATATTTCTATATTCAAGAGAAATTTTAGGAGTCGAGTTCACGCACATGCGCAGAATTCATTCCTATTCAAAACATTGTGCTTTTAGACCAGAATGACACCACGTTAAAACTTTTAGTGGATAATCATAATGAGAGTCTTAGACCATTCAGACGCGCTGCGGGCCCGAAGCTTCGTGGCCAGATCGGCAGCACGAGAAATCTAATTTTGCTGGTCTTCAGTTCGAGTCTCGAAACTGAGAACTTTTTCAATATATTTTTCTTTTCTTTTTTTTTACATTTTTTTAGATATTTTTATCCTTTATTCCCACACTTACTACGAACTTTTCCAAATCTTATACTACTAAAATAAAATTTTATGTCAAAATATTTCTTTATTCAAGAGAAATTTTAGGAGTCGAGTTCACGCACATGCGCAGAATTCATTCCTATTCAAAACTTTGTGCTTTTAGACCAGAATGACACCACGTTAAATCTTTTAGTGGATAATCATAATGAGAGTCTTAGACCATTCAGACGCGCTGCGGGTACGATGCTTCGTTACCAGATCGGCAGCACGAGCCATCTAGTTTTGCTGGTCTTCAGTTCGAGTCTCGAAACTCAGAACTTTTTAAATATATTTTTCTTTTCTTTTTTTTACATTTTTTTAAGATATTTTTATCCTTTATTCCCACACTTACTACGAACTTTTCCAAATCTTATACTACTAAAATAAAATTTTATGTCAAAATATTTCTATATTCAAGAGAAATTTTAGGAGTCGAGTTCACGCACATGCGCAGAATTCATTCCTATTCAAAACATTGTGCGTTTAGACCAGAATGACACCACTTTAAATTTTTTAGTGGATAATCATAATGAGAGTCTTAGACCATTCAGACGCGCTGCGGGTACGAAGCTTCGTGGCCAGATCGGCAGCACTAGCCATCTAGTGTTGCTGGTCTTCAGTTCGAGTCTCGAAACTGAGAACTTTTTCAATATATTTTTCTTTTCTTTTTTTTACATTTTTTTAAGATATTTTTATCCTTTATTCCCACACTTACTACGAACTTTTCCAAATCTTATACTACTAAAATAAAATTTTATGTCAAAATATTTCTATATTCAAGAGAAATTTTAGGAGTCGAGTTCACGCACATGCGCAGAATTCATTCCTATTCAAAACATTGTGCGTTTAGACCAGAATGACACCACTTTAAATTTTTTAGTGGATAATCATAATGAGAGTCTTAGACCATTCAGACGCGCTGTGGGCCCGAAGCTTCGTGGCCAGATCGGCAGCACGAGAAATCTAATTTTGCTGGTCTTCAGTTCGAGTCTCGAAACTGAGAACTTTTTAAATATATTTTTCTTTTATTTAATTTACATTTTTTTTAGATATTTTTATCCTTTATTCCCACACTTACTACGAACTTTTCCAAATCTTATACTAGTAAAATAAAATTTTATGTCAAAATATTTCTATATTCAAGAGAAATTTTAGGAGTCGAGTTCACGCACATGCGCAGAATTCATTCCTATTCAAAACATTGTGCTTTTAGACCAGAATGACACCACGTTAAAACTTTTAGTGGATAATCATAATGAGAGTCTTAGACCATTCAGACGCGCTGCGGGCCCGAAGCTTCGTGGCCAGATCGGCAGCACGAGAAATCTAATTTTGCTGGTCTTCAGTTCGAGTCTCGAAACTGAGAACTTTTTCAATATATTTTTCTTTTCTTTTTTTTTACATTTTTTTTAGATATTTTTATCCTTTATTCCCACACTTACTACGAACTTTTCCAAATCTTATACTACTAAAATAAAATTTTATGTCAAAATATTTCTTTATTCAAGAGAAATTTTAGGAGTCGAGTTCACGCACATGCGCAGAATTCATTCCTATTCAAAACATTGTGCTTTTAGACCAGAATGACACCACGTTAAATCTTTTAGTGGATAATCATAATGAGAGTCTTAGACCATTCAGACGCGCTGCGGGTACGATGCTTCGTTACCAGATCGGCAGCACGAGCCATCTAGTTTTGCTGGTCTTCAGTTCGAGTCTCGAAACTCAGAACTTTTTAAATATATTTTTCTTTTCTTTTTTTTACATTTTTTTAAGATATTTTTATCCTTTATTCCCACACTTACTACGAACTTTTCCAAATCTTATACTACTAAAATAAAATTTTATGTCAAAATATTTCTATATTCAAGAGAAATTTTAGGAGTCGAGTTCACGCACATGCGCAGAATTCATTCCTATTCAAAACATTGTGCTTTTAGACCAGAATGACACCACTTTAAATTTTTTAGTGGATAATCATAATGAGAGTCTTAGACCATTCAGACGCGCTGCGGGTACGAAGCTTCGTGGCCAGATCGGCAGCACGAGAAATCTAATTTTGCTGGTCTTCAGTTCGAGTCTCGAAACTGAGAACTTTTTCAATATATTTTTCTTTTCTTTTTTTTTACATTTTTTTAAGATATTTTTATCCTTTATTCCCACACTTACTACGAACTTTTCCAAATCTTATACTACTAAAATAAAATTTTATGTCAAAATATTTCTATATTCAAGAGAAATTTTAGGAGTCGAGTTCACGCACATGCGCAGAATTCATTCCTATTCAAAACATTGTGCTTTTAGACCAGAATGACACCACTTTAAATTTTTTAGTGGATAATCATAATGAGAGTCTTAGACCATTCAGACGCGCTGCGGGTACGAAGCTTCGTGGCCAGATCGGCAGCACGAGAAATCTAATTTTGCTGGTCTTCAGTTCGAGTCTCGAAACTGAGAACTTTTTCAATATATTTTTCTTTTCTTTTTTTTTACATTTTTTTAAGATATTTTTATCCTTTATTCCCACACTTACTACGAACTTTTCCAAATCTTATACTACTAAAATAAAATTTTATGTCAAAATATTTCTATATTCAAGAGAAATTTTAGGAGTCGAGTTCACGCACATGCGCAGAATTCATTCCTATTCAAAACATTGTGCTTTTAGACCAGAATGACACCACGTTAAAACTTTTAGTGGATAATCATAATGAGAGTCTTAGACCATTCAGACGCGCTGCGGGCCCGAAGCTTCGTGGCCAGATCGGCAGCACGAGAAATCTAATTTTGCTGGTCTTCAGTTCGTGTCTCGAAACTGAGAACTTTTTCAATATATTTTTCTTTTCTTTTTTTTTACATTTTTTTTAGATATTTTTATCCTTTATTCCCACACTTACTACGAACTTTTCCAAATCTTATACTACTAAAATAAAATTTTATGTCAAAATATTTCTTTATTCAAGAGAAATTTTAGGAGTCGAGTTCACGCACATGCGCAGAATTCATTCCTATTCAAAACATTGTGCTTTTAGACCAGAATGACACCACGTTAAATCTTTTAGTGGATAATCATAATGAGAGTCTTAGACCATTCAGACGCGCTGCGGGTACGATGCTTCGTTACCAGATCGGCAGCACGAGCCATCTAGTTTTGCTGGTCTTCAGTTCGAGTCTCGAAACTCAGAACTTTTTAAATATATTTTTCTTTTCTTTTTTTTACATTTTTTTAAGATATTTTTATCCTTTATTCCCACACTTACTACGAACTTTTCCAAATCTTATACTACTAAAATAAAATTTTATGTCAAAATATTTCTATATTCAAGAGAAATTTTAGGAGTCGAGTTCACGCACATGCGCAGAATTCATTCCTATTCAAAACATTGTGCGTTTAGACCAGAATGACACCACTTTAAATTTTTTAGTGGATAATCATAATGAGAGTCTTAGACCATTCAGACGCGCTGCGGGTACGAAGCTTCGTGGCCAGATCGGCAGCACTAGCCATCTAGTGTTGCTGGTCTTCAGTTCGAGTCTCGAAACTGAGAACTTTTTCAATATATTTTTCTTTTCTTTTTTTTACATTTTTTTAAGATATTTTTATCCTTTATTCCCACACTTACTACGAACTTTTCCAAATCTTATACTACTAAAATAAAATTTTATGTCAAAATATTTCTATATTCAAGAGAAATTTTAGGAGTCGAGTTCACGCACATGCGCAGAATTCATTCCTATTCAAAACATTGTGCGTTTAGACCAGAATGACACCACTTTAAATTTTTTAGTGGATAATCATAATGAGAGTCTTAGACCATTCAGACGCGCTGCGGGCCCGAAGCTTCGTGGCCAGATCGGCAGCACGAGAAATCTAATTTTGCTGGTCTTCAGTTCGAGTCTCGAAACTGAGAACTTTTTCAATATATTTTTCTTTTCTTTTTTTTTACATTTTTTTTAGATATTTTTATCCTTTATTCCCACACTTACTACGAACTTTTCCAAATCTTATACTACTAAAATAAAATTTTATGTCAAAATATTTCTTTATTCAAGAGAAATTTTAGGAGTCGAGTTCACGCACATGCGCAGAATTCATTCCTATTCAAAACATTGTGCTTTTAGACCAGAATGACACCACGTTAAATCTTTTAGTGGATAATCATAATGAGAGTCTTAGACCATTCAGACGCGCTGCGGGTACGATGCTTCGTTACCAGATCGGCAGCACGAGCCATCTAGTTTTGCTGGTCTTCAGTTCGAGTCTCGAAACTCAGAACTTTTTAAATATATTTTTCTTTTCTTTTTTTTACATTTTTTTAAGATATTTTTATCCTTTATTCCCACACTTACTACGAACTTTTCCAAATCTTATACTACTAAAATAAAATTTTATGTCAAAATATTTCTATATTCAAGAGAAATTTTAGGAGTCGAGTTCACGCACATGCGCAGAATTCATTCCTATTCAAAACATTGTGCGTTTAGACCAGAATGACACCACTTTAAATTTTTTAGTGGATAATCATAATGAGAGTCTTAGACCATTCAGACGCGCTGCGGGTACGAAGCTTCGTGGCCAGATCGGCAGCACTAGCCATCTAGTGTTGCTGGTCTTCAGTTCGAGTCTCGAAACTGAGAACTTTTTCAATATATTTTTCTTTTCTTTTTTTTACATTTTTTTAAGATATTTTTATCCTTTATTCCCACACTTACTACGAACTTTTCCAAATCTTATACTACTAAAATAAAATTTTATGTCAAAATATTTCTATATTCAAGAGAAATTTTAGGAGTCGAGTTCACGCACATGCGCAGAATTCATTCCTATTCAAAACATTGTGCGTTTAGACCAGAATGACACCACTTTAAATTTTTTAGTGGATAATCATAATGAGAGTCTTAGACCATTCAGACGCGCTGCGGGTACGAAGCTTCGTGGCCAGATCGGCAGCACTAGCCATCTAGTGTTGCTGGTCTTCAGTTCGAGTCTCGAAACTGAGAACTTTTTAAATATATTTTTCTTTTCTTTTTTTTACATTTTTTTAAGATATTTTTATCCTTTATTCCCACACTTACTACGAACTTTTCCAAATCTTATACTACTAAAATAAAATTTTATGTCAAAATATTTCTATATTCAAGAGAAATTTTAGGAGTCGAGTTCACGCACATGCGCAGAATTCATTCCTATTCAAAACATTGTGCTTTTAGACCAGAATGACACCACGTTAAAACTTTTAGTGGATAATCATAATGAGAGTCTTAGACCATTCAGACGCGCTGCGGGTACGAAGCTTCGGGGCCAGATCGGCAGCACGAGCCATCTAGTGTTGCTGGTCTTCAGTTCGAGTCTCGAAACTGAGAACTTTTTAAATATATTTTTCTTTTCTTTTTTTTACATTTTTTTTAGATATTTTTATCCTTTATTCCCACACTTACAACGAGTTTTTCCAAATCTTATACTACTAAAATAAAATCTTATGTCAAAATATTTCTATATTCAAGAGAAATTTTAGGAGTCGAGTTCACGCACATGCGCAGAATTCATTCCTATTCAAAACATTGTGCTTTTAGACCAGAATGACACCACGTTAAATCTTTTAGTGGATAATCATAATGAGAGTCTTAGACCATTCAGACGTGCTGCGGGTACGAAGCTTCGTGGCCAGATCGGCAGCACGAGCCATCTAGTTTTGCTGGTCTTCAGTTCGAGTCTCGAAACTGAGAACTTTTTAAATATATTTTTCTTTTCTTTTTTTTACATTTTTTTTAGATATTTTTATTCTTTATTCCCACACTTACTACGAACTTTTCCAAATCTTATACTACTAAAATAAAATTTTATGTCAAAATATTTCTATATTCAAGAGAAATTTTAGGAGTCGAGTTCACGCACATGCGCAGAATTCATTCCTATTCAAAACATTGTGCTTTTAGACCAGAATGACACCACGTTAAAACGTTTAGTGGATAATCATAATGAGAGTCTTAGACCATTCAGACGCGCTGCGTATACGAAGCTTCGTGGCCAGATCGGCAGCACGAGCCATCTAGTTTTGCTGGTCTTCAGTTCGAGTCTCGAAACTGAGAACTTTTTAAATATATTTTTCTTTTCTTTTTTTACATTTTTTTTAGATATTTTTATCCTTTATTCCCACACTTACTACGAACCTTTCCAAATCGTATACTACTAAAATAAAATTTTATGTCAAAATATTTCTATATTCAAGAGAAATTTTAGGAGTCGAGTTCACGCACATGCGCAGAATTCATTCCTATTCAAAACATTGTGCTTTTAGACCAGAATGACACCAAGGTTAAAACTTTTAGTGGATAATCATAATGAGAGTCTTAGACCATTCAGACGCGCTGCGGGTACGAAGCTTCGTGGCCAGATCGGCACCACGAGCCATCTAGTTTTGCTGGTCATCAGTTCGAGTCTCGAAACTGAGAACTTTTTAAATTAATTTTTCTTTTCTTTTTTTTACATTTTTTTTAGATATTTTTATCCTTTATTCCCACACTTACTACGAACTTTTCCAAATCTTATACTACTAAAATAAAATTTTATGTCAAAATATTTCTATATTCAAGAGAAATTTTAGGAGTCGAGTTCACGCACATGCGCAGAATTCATTCCTATTCAAAACATTGTGCTTTTAGACCAGAATGACACCACGTTAAAACTTTTAGTGGATAATCATAATGAGAGTCTTAGACCATTCAGACGCGCTGCGGGTACGAAGCTTCGTGGCCAGATCGGCAGCACGAGCCATCTAGTTTTGCTGGTCTTCAGTTCGAGTCTCGAAACTGAGAACTTTTTAAATATATTTTTCTTTTCTTTTTTTTACATTTTTTTTAGATATTTTTATTCTTTATTCCCACACTTACTACGAACTTTTCCAAATCTTATACTACTAAAATAAAATTTTATGTCAAAATATTTCTATATTCAAGAGAAATTTTAGGAGTCGAGTTCACGCACATGCGCAGAATTCATTCCTATTCAAAACATTGTGCTTTTAGACCAGAATGACACCACTTTAAATTTTTTAGTGGATAATCATAATGAGAGTCTTAGACCATTCAGACGCGCTGCGGGTACGAAGCTTCGTGGCCAGATCGGCAGCACTAGCCATCTAGTGTTGCTGGTCTTCAGTTCGAGTCTCGAAACTGAGAACTTTTTAAATATATTTTTCTTTTCTTTTTTTTACATTTTTTTTAGATATTTTTATCCTTTATTCCCACACTTACTACGAGTTTTTCCAAATCTTATACTACTAAAATAAAATTTTATGTCAAAATATTTCTATATTCAAGAGAAATTTTAGGAGTCGAGTTCACGCACATGCGCAGAATTCATTCCTATTCAAAACATTGTGCTTTTAGACCAGAATGACACCACGTTAAAACGTTTAGTGGATAATCATAATGAGAGTCTTAGACCATTCAGACGTGCTGCGAGTACGAAGCTTCGTGGCCAGATCGGCAGCACGAGCCATCTAGTTTTGCTGGTCTTCAGTTCGAGTCTCGAAACTGAGAACTTTTTAAATATATTTTTCTTTTCTTTTTTTTACATTTTTTTTAGATATTTTTATTCTTTATTCCCACACTTACTACGAACTTTTCCAAATCTTATACTACTAAAATAAAATTTTATGTCAAAATATTTCTATATTCAAGAGAAATTTTAGGAGTCGAGTTCACGCACATGCGCAGAATTCATTCCTATTCAAAACATTGTGCTTTTAGACCAGAATGACACCACTTTAAATTTTTTAGTGGATAATCATAATGAGAGTCTTAGACCATTCAGACGCGCTGCGGGTACGAAGCGTCGTGGCCAGATCGGCAGCACTAGCCATCTAGTGTTGCTGGTCTTCAGTTCGAGTCTCGAAACTGAGAACTTTTTAAATATATTTTTCTTTTCTTTTTTTTACATTTTTTTTAGATATTTTTATCCTTTATTCCCACACTTACTACGAGTTTTTCCAAATCTTATACTACTAAAATAAAATTTTATGTCAAAATATTTCTATATTCAAGAGAAATTTTAGGAGTCGAGTTCACGCACATGCGCAGAATTCATTCCTATTCAAAACATTGTGCTTTTAGACCAGAATGACACCACGTTAAAACTTTTAGTGGATAATCATAATGAGAGTCTTAGACCATTCAGACGTGCTGCGGGTACGAAGCTTCGTGGCCAGATCGGCAGCACGAGCCATCTAGTTTTGCTGGTCTTCAGTTCGAGTCTCGAAACTGAGAACTTTTTAAATATATTTTTCTTTTCTTTTTTTTACATTTTTTTTAGATATTTTTATTCTTTATTCCCACACTTACTACGAACTTTTCCAAATCTTATACTACTAAAATAAAATTTTATGTCAAAATATTTCTATATTCAAGAGAAATTTTAGGAGTCGAGTTCACGCACATGTGCAGAATTCATTCCTATTCAAAACATTGTGCTTTTAGACCAGAATGACACCACTTTAAATTTTTTAGTGGATAATCATAATGAGAGTCTTAGACCATTCAGACGCGCTGCGGGTACGAAGCTTCGTGGCCAGATCGGCAGCACTAGCCATCTAGTGTTGCTGGTCTTCAGTTCGAGTCTCGAAACTGAGAACTTTTTAAATATATTTTTCTTTTCTTTTTTTTACATTTTTTTTAGATATTTTTATCCTTTATTCCCACACTTACTACGAGTTTTTCCAAATCTTATACTACTAAAATAAAATTTTATGTCAAAATATTTCTATATTCAAGAGAAATTTTAGGAGTCGAGTTCACTCACATGCGCAGAATTCATTCCTATTCAAAACATTGTGCTTTTAGACCAGAATGACACCACGTTAAAACGTTTAGTGGATAATCATAATGAGAGTCTTAGACCATTCAGACGCGCTGCGAGTACGAAGCTTCGTGGCCAGATCGGCACCACGAGCCATCTAGTTTTGCTGGTCATCAGTTCGAGTCTCGAAACTGAGAACTTTTTAAATTAATTTTTCTTTTCTTTTTTTTACATTTTTTTAGATATTTTTATCCTTTATTCCCACACTTACTACGAACTTTTCCAAATCTTATACTACTAAAATAAAATTTTATGTCAAAATATTTCTATATTCAAGAGAAATTTTAGGAGTCGTGTTCACGCATATGCGCAGAATTCATTTCTATTCAAAACATTGTGCTTTTAGACAAGAATGACATCACGTTAAAACTTTTAGTGGATAATCATAATGAGAGTCTTAGAATATTCAGACGCGCTCCGGGTACGAAGCTTCGTGGCCAGATCGGCAGCACGAGCCATCTAGTTTTGCTGGTCTTCAGTTCGAGTCTCGAAACTGAGAACTTTTTAAATATATTTTTCTTTTCTTTTTTTTACATTTTTTAAAGATACTTTTATCCTTTATTCCCACACTTACTACGAACTTTTCCAAATCTTATACTACTAAAATAAAATTTTATGTCAAAATATTTCTATATTCAAGAGAAATTTTAGGAGTCGAGTTCACGCACATGCGCAGAATTCATTCCTATTCAAAACATTGTGCTTTTAGACCAGAATGACACCAAGGTTAAAACTTTTAGTGGATAATCATAATGAGAGTCTTAGACCATTCAGACGCGCTCCGGGTACGAAGCTTCGTGGCCAGATCGGCAGCACGAGCCATCTAGTTTTGCTGGTCTTCAGTTCGAGTCTCGAAACTGAGAACTTTTTAAATATATTTTTCTTTTCTTTTTTTTATTTTTTTTAGATATTTTTATCCTTTATTCCCACACTTACTACGAACTTTTCCAAATCTAATACTACTAAAATAAAAGTTTATGTCAAAATATTTCTATATTCAAGAGAAATTTTAGGAGTCGAGTTCACGCACATGCGCAGAATTCATTCCTATTCAAAACATTGTGCTTTTAGACCAGAATGACACCAAGGTTAAAACTTTTAGTGGATAATCATAATGAGAGTCTTAGACCATTCAGACGCGCTGCGGGTACGAAGCTTCGTGGCCAGATCGGCACCACGAGCCGTCTAGTTTTGCTGGTCATCAGTTCGAGTCTCGAAACTGAGAACTTTTTAAATTAATTTTTCTTTTCTTTTTTTTACATTTTTTTTAGATATTTTTATCCTTTATTCCCACACTTACTACGAACTTTTCCAAATCTTATACTACTAAAATAAAATTTTATGTCAAAATATTTCTATATTCAAGAGAAATTTTAGGAGTCGTGTTCACGCATATGCGCAGAATTCATTTCTATTCAAAACATTGTGCTTTTAGACAAGAATGACACCACGTTAAAACTTTTAGTGGATAATCATAATGAGAGTCTTAGAATATTCAGACGCGCTCCGGGTACGAAGCTTCGTGGCCAGATCGGCAGCACGAGCCATCTAGTTTTGCTGGTCTTCAGTTCGAGTCTCGAAACTGAGAACTTTTTAAATATATTTTTCTTTTCTTTTTTTTACATTTTTTTAAGATACTTTTATCCTTTATTCCCACACTTACTACGAACTTTTCCAAATCTTATACTACTAAAATAAAATTTTATGTCAAAATATTTCTATATTCAAGAGAAATTTTAGGAGTCGAGTTCACGCACATGCGCAGAATTCATTCCTATTCAAAACATTGTGCTTTTAGACCAGAATGACACCACGTTAAAACGTTTAGTGGATAATCATAATGAGAGTCTTAGACCATTCAGACGCGCTGCGAGTACGAAGCTTCGTGGCCAGATCGGCAGCACGAGCTATCTATTTTTGCTGGTCTTCAGTTCGAGTCTCGAAACTGAGAACTTTTTAAATATATTTTTCTTTTCTTTTTTTTACATTTTTTTTAGATATTTTTATCCTTTATTCCCACACTTACTACGAGTTTTTCCAAATCTTATACTACTAAAATAAAATTTTATGTCAAAATATTTCTATATTCAAGAGAAATTTTAGGAGTCGAGTTCACGCACATGCGCAGAATTCATTCCTATTCAAAACATTGTGCTTTTAGACCAGAATGACACCACTTTAAATTTTTTAGTGGATAATCATAATGAGAGTCTTAGACCATTCAGACGCGCTGCGGGTACGAAGCTTCGTGGCCAGATCGGCAGTACTAGCCATCTAGTGTTGCTGGTCTTCAGTTCGAGTCTCGAAACTGAGAACTTTTTAAATATATTTTTCTTTTCTTTTTTTTACATTTTTTTTAGATATTTTTATCCTTTATTCCCACACTTACTACGAGTTTTTCCAAATCTTATACTACTAAAATAAAATTTTATGTCAAAATATTTCTATATTCAAGAGAAATTTTAGGAGTCGAGTTCACGCACATGCGCAGAATTCATTCCTATTCAAAACATTGTGCTTTTAGACCAGAATGACACCACGTTAAAACGTTTAGTGGATAATCATAATGAGAGTCTTAGACCATTCAGACGCGCTGCGAGTACGAAGCTTCGTGGCCAGATCGGCAGCACGAGCTATCTAGTTTTGCTGGTCTTCAGTTCGAGTCTCGAAACTGAGAACTTTTTAAATATATTTTTCTTTTCTTTTTTTTACATTTTTTTTAGATATTTTTATCCTTTATTCCCACACTTACTACGAGTTTTTCCAAATCTTATACTACTAAAATAAAATTTTATGTCAAAATATTTCTATATTCAAGAGAAATTTTAGGAGTCGAGTTCACGCAAATGCGCAGAATTCATTCCTATTCAAAACATTGTGCTTTTAGACCAGAATGACACCACGTTAAAACGTTTAGTGGATAATCATAATGAGAGTCTTAGACCATTCAGACGCGCTGCGTATACGAAGCTTCGTGGCCAGATCGGCAGCACGAGCCATCTAGTTTTGCTGGTCTTCAGTTCGAGTCTCGAAACTGAGAACTTTTTAAATATATTTTTCTTTTCTTTTTTTTACATTTTTTTTAGATATTTTTATCCTTTATTCCCACACTTACTACGAACCTTTCCAAATCTTGTACTACTAAAATAAAATTTTATGTCAAAATATTTCTATATTCAAGAGAAATTTTAGGAGTCGTGTTCACGCATATGCGCAGAATTCATTTCTATTCAAAACATTGTGCTTTTAGACAAGAATGACACCACGTTAAAACTTTTAGTGGATAATCATAATGAGAGTCTTAGAATATTCAGACGCGCTCCGGGTACGAAGCTTCGTGGCCAGATCGGCAGCACGAGCCATCTAGTTTTGCTGGTCTTCAGTTCGAGTCTCGAAACTGAGAACTTTTTAAATATATTTTTCTTTCCTTTTTTTTACATTTTTTAAAGATACTTTTATCCTTTATTCCCACACTTACTACGAACTTTTCCAAATCTTATACTACTAAAATATAATTTTATGTCAAAATATTTCTATATTCAAGAGAAATTTTAGGAGTCGAGTTCACGCACATGCGCAGAATTCATTCCTATTCAAAACATTGTGCTTTTAGACCAGAATGACACCAAGGTTAAAACTTTTAGTGGATAATCATAATGAGAGTCTTAGACCATTCAGACGCGCTCCGGGTACGAAGCTTCGTGGCCAGATCGGCAGCACGAGCCATCTAGTTTTGCTGGTCTTCAGTTCGAGTCTCGAAACTGAGAACTTTTTAAATATATTTTTCTTTTCTTTTTTTTATTTTTTTTTAGATATTTTTATCCTTTATTCCCACACTTGCTACGAACTTTTCCAAATCTAATACTACTAAAATAAAATTTTATGTCAAAATATTTCTATATTCAAGAGACATTTTAGGAGTCTAGTTCACGCACATGCGCAGAATTCATTCCTAGTAAAACATTGTGCTTTTAGACCAGAATGACACCACGTTAAAACTTTTAGTGGATAATCATAATGAGAGTCTTAGACCATTCAGACGCGTTGCGGGTACGATGCTTCGAGGACAGACCGGCAGCACGAGCCATCTAGTTTTGCTGGTCTTCAGTTCGAGTCTCGAAACTGAGAACTTTTTAAATAGATTTTTCTTTTCTTTTTTTTACATTTTTTTTAGATATTTTTATCCTTTATTCCCACACTTACTACGAACTTTTCCAAATCTTATAATACTAAAATAAAATTTTATGTCAAAATATTTCTATATTCAAGAGAAATTTTAGGAGTCGAGTTCACGCACATGCGCAGAATTCATTCCTATTCAAAACATTGTGCTTTTAGACCAGAATGACACCACGTTAAAACTTTTAGTGGATAATCATAATGAGAGTCTTAGACCATTCAGACGCGTTGCGGGTACGAAGCTTCGTGGCCAAATCAGTAGCACGAGCCATCTAGTTTTGCTGGTCTTCAGTTCGAGTCTCGAAACTGAGAACTTTTTAAATATATTTTTCTTTTCTTTTTTTTACATTTTTTTTTAGATATTTTTATCCTTTATTCCCACATTTACTAAGAACTTTTCCAAATCTTATACTACTAAAATAAAATTTTATGTCAAAATATTTCTATATTCAAGAGAAATTTTAGGAGTCGAGTTCACGCACATGCGCAGAATTCATTCCTATTCAAAACATTGTGCTTTTAGACCAGAATGACACCAAGGTTAAAACTTTTAGTGGATAATCATAATGAGAGTCTTAGACCATTCAGACGCGCTGCGGGTACGAAGCTTAGTGGCCAGATCGGCACCACGAGCCATCTAGTTTTGCTGGTCATCAGTTCGAGTCTCGAAACTGAGAACTTTTTAAATTAATTTTTCTTTTCTTTTTTTTACATTTTTTTTAGATATTTTTATCCTTTATTCCCACACTTACTACGAACTTTTCCAAATCTTATACTACTAAAATAAAATTTTATGTAAAATATTTCTATATTCAAGAGAAATTTTAGGAGTCGAGTTCACGCACATGCGCAGAATTCATTCCTATTCAAAACATTGTGCTTTTAGACCAGAATGACACCACGTTAAAACGTTTAGTGGATAATCATAATGAGAGTCTTAGACCATTCAGACGCGCTGCGAGTACGAAGCGTCGTGGCCAGATCGGCAGCACGAGCTATCTATTTTTCCTGGTCTTCAGTTCGAGTCTCGAAACTGAGAACTTTTTAAATATATTTTTCTTTTCTTTTTTTTACATTTTTTTTAGATATTTTTATCCTTTATTCCCACACTTACTACGAGTTTTTCCAAATCTTATACTACTAAAATAAAATTTTATGAAAAAATATTTCTATATTCAAGAGAAATTTTAGGAGTCGAGTTCACGCACATGCGCAGAATTCATTCCTATTCAAAACATTGTGCTTTTAGACCAGAATGACACCACGTTAAAACTTTTAGTGGATAATCATAATGAGAGTCTTAGACCATTCAGACGCGCTGCGGGTACGAAGCTTCGTGGCCAGATCGGCAGCACGAGCCATCTAGTTTTGCTGGTCTTTAGTTCGAGTCTCGAAACTGAGAACTTTTTAAATATATTTTTCTTTTCTTTTTTTTACATTTTTTTTAGATATTTTTATTCTTTATTCCCACACTTACTACGAACTTTTCCAAATCTTATACTACTAAAATAAAATTTTATGTCAAAATATTTCTATATTCAGGAGAAATTTTAGGAGTCGAGTTCACGCACATGCGCAGAATTCATTCCTATTCAAAACATTGTGCTTTTAGACCAGAATGACACCACTTTAAATTTTTTAGTGGATAATCATAATGAGAGTCTTAGACCATTCAGACGCGCTGCGGGTACGAAGCTTCGTGGCCAGATCGGCAGCACTAGCCATCTAGTGTTGCTGGTCTTCAGTTCGAGTCTCGAAACTGAGAACTTTTTAAATATATTTTTCTTTTCTTTTTTTTACATTTTTTTTAGATATTTTTATCCTTTATTCCCACACTTACTACGAGTTTTTCCAAATCTTATACTACTAAAATAAAATTTTATGTCAAAATATTTCTATATTCAAGAGAAATTTTAGGAGTCGAGTTCACGCACATGCGCAGAATTCATTCCTATTCAAAACATTGTGCTTTTAGACCAGAATGACACCAAGGTTAAAACTTTTAGTGGATAATCATAATGAGAGTCTTAGACCATTCAGACGCGCTGCGGGTACGAAGCTTCGTGGCCAGATCGGCACCACGAGCCGTCTAGTTTTGCTGGTCATCAGTTCGAGTCTCGAAACTGAGAACTTTTTAAATTAATTTTTCTTTTCTTTTTTTTTACATTTTTTTTAGATATTTTTATCCTTTATTCCCACACTTACTACGAACTTTTCCAAATCTTATACTACTAAAATAAAATTTTATGTCAAAATATTTCTATATTCAAGAGAAATTTTAGGAGTCGTGTTCACGCATATGCGCAGAATTCATTTCTATTCAAAACATTGTGCTTTTAGACAAGAATGACACCACGTTAAAACTTTTAGTGGATAATCATAATGAGAGTCTTAGAATATTCAGACGCGCTCCGGGTACGAAGCTTTGTGGCCAGATCGGCAGCACGAGCCATCTCGTTTTGCTGGTCTTCAGTTCGAGTCTCGAAACTGAGAACTTTTTAAATATATTTTTCTTTTCTTTTTTTTACATTTTTTTAAGATACTTTTATCCTTTATTCCCACACTAACTACGAACTTTTCCAAATCATATACTACTAAAATAAAATTTTATGTCAAAATATTTCTATATTCAAGAGAAATTTTAGGAGTCGAGTTCACGCACATGCGCAGAATTCATTCCTATTCAAAACATTGTGCTTTTAGACCAGAATGACACCACGTTAAAACGTTTAGTGGATAATCATAATGAGAGTCTTAGACCATTCAGACGCGCTGCGAGTACGAAGCTTCGTGGCCAGATCGGCAGCACGAGCTATCTATTTTTGCTGGTCTTCAGTTCGAGTCTCGAAACTGAGAACTTTTTAAATATATTTTTCTTTTCTTTTTTTTACATTTTTTTTAGATATTTTTATCCTTTATTCCCACACTTACTACGAGTTTTTCCAAATCTTATACTACTAAAATAAAATTTTATGTCAAAATATTTCTATATTCAAGAGAAATTTTAGGAGTCGAGTTCACGCACATACGCAGAATTCATTCCTATTCAAAACATTGTGCTTTTAGACCAGAATGACACCACGTTAAAACTTTTAGTGGATAATCATAATGAGAGTCTTAGACCAATTAGACGCGCTGCGGGTACGAAGCTTCGTGGCCAGATCGGCAGCACGAGCCATCTAGTTTTGCTGGTCTTTAGTTCGAGTCTCGAAACTGAGAACTTTTTAAATATATTTTTCTTTTCTTTTTTTTACATTTTTTTTAGATATTTTTATTCTTTATTCCCACACTTACTACGAACTTTTCCAAATCTTATACTACTAAAATAAAATTTTATGTCAAAATATTTCTATATTCAAGAGAAATTTTAGGAGTCGAGTTCACGCACATGCGCAGAATTCATTCCTATTCAAAACATTGTGCTTTTAGACCAGAATGACACCACTTTAAATTTTTTAGTGGATAATCATAATGAGAGTCTTAGACCATTCAGACGCGCTGTGGGTACGAAGCTTCGTGGCCAGATCGGCAGTACTAGCCATCTAGTGTTGCTGGTCTTCAGTTCGAGTCTCGAAACTGAGAACTTTTTAAATATATTTTTCTTTTCTTTTTTTTACATTTTTTTTAGATATTTTTATCCTTTATTCCCACACTTACTACGAGTTTTTCCAAATCTTATACTACTAAAATAAAATTTTATGTCAAAATATTTCTATATTCAAGAGAAATTTTAGGAGTCGAGTTCACGCACATGCGCAGAATTCATTCCTATTCAAAACATTGTGCTTTTTGACCAGAATGACACCACGTTAAAACGTTTAGTGGATAATCATAATGAGAGTCTTAGACCATTCAGACGCGCTGCGTATACGAAGCTTCGTGGCCAGATCGGCAGCACGAGCCATCTAGTTTTGCTGGTCTTCAGTTCGAGTCTCGAAACTGAGAACTTTTTAAATATATTTTTTTTTTCTTTTTTTTACATTTTTTTTAGATATTTTTATCCTTTATTCCCACACTTACTACGAACCTTTCCAAATCTTGTACTACTAAAATAAAATTTTATGTCAAAATATTTCTATATTCAAGAGAAATTTTAGGAGTCGTGTTCACGCATATGCGCAGAATTCATTCCTATTCAAAACATTGTGCTTTTAGACAAGAATGACACCACGTTAAAACTTTTAGTGGATAATCATAATGAGAGTCTTAGAATATTCTGACGCGCTCCGGGTATGAAGCTTCGTGGCCAGATCGGCAGCACGAGCCATCTAGTTTTGCTGGTCTTCAGTTCGAGTCTCGAAACTGAGAACTTTTTAAATATATTTTTCTTTTCTTTTTTTTACATTTTTTAAGATACTTTTATCCTTTATTCCCACACTTACTACGAACTTTTCCAAATCTTATACTACTAAAATAAAATTTTATGTCAAAATATTTCTATATTCAAGAGAAGTTTTAGGAGTCGAGTTCACGCACATGCGCAGAATTCATTCCTATTCAAAACATTGTGCTTTTAGACCAGAATGACACCAAGGTTAAAACTTTTAGTGGATAATCATAATGAGAGTCTTAGACCATTCAGACGCGCTGCGGGTACGAAGCTTCGTGGCCAGATCGGCACCACGAGCCATCTAGTTTTGCTGGTCATCAGTTCGAGTCTCGAAACTGAGAACTTTTTAAATTAATTTTTCTTTTCTTTTTTTTACATTTTTTTTAGATATTTTTATCCTTTATTCCCACACTTACTACGAACTTTTCCAAATCTTATACTACTAAAATAAAATTTTATGTCAAAATATTTCTATATTCAAGAGAAATTTTAGGAGTCGTGTTCACGCATATGCGCAGAATTCATTTCTATTCAAAACATTGTGCTTTTAGACAAGAATGACACCACGTTAAAACTTTTAGTGGATAATCATAATGAGAGTCTTAGAATATTCAGACGCGCTCCGGGTATGAAGCCTCGTGGCCAGATCGGCAGCACGAGCCATCTAGTTTTGCTGGTCTTCAGTTCGAGTCTCGAAACTGAGAACTTTTTAAATATATTTTTCTTTCCTTTTTTTTACATTTTTTAAAGATACTTTTATCCTTTATTCCCACACTTACTACGAACTTTTCCAAATCTTATACTACTAAAATATAATTTTATGTCAAAATATTTCTATATTCAAGAGAAATTTTAGGAGTCGAGTTCACGCACATGCGCAGAATTCATTCCTATTCAAAACATTGTGCTTTTAGACCACAATGACACCAAGGTTAAAACTTTTAGTGGATAATCATAATGAGAGTCTTAGACCATTCAGACGCGCTCCGGGTACGAAGCTTCGTGGCCAGATCGGCAGCACGATCCATCTAGTTTTGCTGGTCTTCAGTTCGAGTCTCGAAACTGAGAACTTTTTAAATATATTTTTCTTTTCTTTTTTTTATTTTTTTTAGATATTTTTATCCTTTATTCCCACACTTGCTACGAACTTTTCCAAATCTAATACTACTAAAATAAAAATTTATGTCAAAATATTTCTATATTCAAGAGACATTTTAGGAGTCTAGTTCACGCACATGCGCAGAATTCATTCCTATTCAAAACATTGTGCTTTTAGACCAGAATGACACCACGTTAAAACTTTTAGTGGATAATCATAATGAGAGTCTTAGACCATTCAGACGCGTTGCGGGTACGATGCTTCGAGGACAGACCGGCAGCACGAGCCATCTAGTTTTGCTGGTCTTCAGTTCGAGTCTCGAAACTGAGAACTTTTTAAATAGATTTTTCTTTTCTTTTTTTTACATTTTTTTTAGATATTTTTATCCTTTATTCCCACACTTACTACGAACTTTTCCAAATCTTATAATACTAAAATAAAATTTTATGTCAAAATATTTCTATATTCAAGAGAAATTTTAGGAGTCGAGTTCACGCACATGCGCAGAATTCATTCCTATTCAAAACATTGTGCTTTTAGACCAGAATGACACCACGTTAAAACTTTTAGTGGATAATCATAATGAGAGTCTTAGACCATTCAGACGCGTTGCGGGTACGAAGCTTCGTGGCCAAATCGGTAGCACGAGCCATCTAGTTTTGCTGGTCTTCAGTTCGAGTCTCGAAACTGAGAACTTTTTAAATATATTTTTCTTTTCTTTTTTTTACATTTTTTTAAGATACTTTTATCCTTTATTCCCACACTTACTACGAACTTTTCCAAATCATATACTACTAAAATAAAATTTTATGTCAAAATATTTCTATATTCAAGAGAAATTTTAGGAGTCGAGTTCACGCACATGCGCAGAATTCATTCCTATTCAAAACATTGTGCTTTTAGACCAGAATGACACCACGTTAAAACGTTTAGTGGATAATCATAATGAGAGTCTTAGACCATTCAGACGCGCTGCGAGTACGAAGCTTCGTGGCCAGATCGGCAGCACGAGCTATCTATTTTTGCTGGTCTTCAGTTCGAGTCTCGAAACTGAGAACTTTTTAAATATATTTTTCTTTTCTTTTTTTTACATTTTTTTTAGATATTTTTATCCTTTATTCCCACACTTACTACGAGTTTTTCCAAATCTTATACTACTAAAATAAAATTTTATGTCAAAATATTTCTATATTCAAGAGAAATTTTAGGAGTCGAGTTCACGCACATACGCAGAATTCATTCCTATTCAAAACATTGTGCTTTTAGACCAGAATGACACCACGTTAAAACTTTTAGTGGATAATCATAATGAGAGTCTTAGACCATTCAGACGCGCTGCGGGTACGAAGCTTCGTGGCCAGATCGGCAGCACGAGCCATCTAGTTTTGCTGGTCTTTAGTTCGAGTCTCGAAACTGAGAACTTTTTAAATATATTTTTCTTTTCTTTTTTTTACATTTTTTTTAGATATTTTTATTCTTTATTCCCACACTTACTACGAACTTTTCCAAATCTTATACTACTAAAATAAAATTTTATGTCAAAATATTTCTATATTCAAGAGAAATTTTAGGAGTCGAGTTCACGCACATGCGCAGAATTCATTCCTATTCAAAACATTGTGCTTTTAGACCAGAATGACACCACTTTAAATTTTTTAGTGGATAATCATAATGAGAGTCTTAGACCATTCAGACGCGCTGCGGGTACGAAGCTTCGTGGCCAGATCGGCAGTACTAGCCATCTAGTGTTGCTGGTCTTCAGTTCGAGTCTCGAAACTGAGAACTTTTTAAATATATTTTTCTTTTCTTTTTTTTACATTTTTTTTAGATATTTTTATCCTTTATTCCCACACTTACTACGAGTTTTTCCAAATCTTATACTACTAAAATAAAATTTTATGTCAAAATATTTCTATATTCAAGAGAAATTTTAGGAGTCGAGTTCACGCACATGCGCAGAATTCATTCCTATTCAAAACATTGTGCTTTTAGACCAGAATGACACCACGTTAAAACGTTTAGTGGATAATCATAATGAGAGTCTTAGACCATTCAGACGCGCTGCGTATACGAAGCTTCGTGGCCAGATCGGCAGCACGAGCCATCTAGTTTTGCTGGTCTTCAGTTCGAGTCTCGAAACTGAGAACTTTTTAAATATATTTTTCTTTTCTTTTTTTTACATTTTTTTTAGATATTTTTATCCTTTATTCCCACACTTACTACGAACCTTTCCAAATCTTGTACTACTAAAATAAAATTTTATGTCAAAATATTTCTATATTCAAGAGAAATTTTAGGAGTCGTGTTCACGCATATGCGCAGAATTCATTCCTATTCAAAACATTGTGCTTTTAGACAAGAATGACACCACGTTAAAACTTTTAGTGGATAATCATAATGAGAGTCTTAGAATATTCAGACGCGCTCCGGGTATGAAGCTTCGTGGCCAGATCGGCAGCACGAGCCATCTAGTTTTGCTGGTCTTCAGTTCGAGTCTCGAAACTGAGAACTTTTTAAATATATTTTTCTTTTCTTTTTTTTACATTTTTTAAGATACTTTTATCCTTTATTCCCACACTTACTACGAACTTTTCCAAATCTTATACTACTAAAATAAAATTTTATGTCAAAATATTTCTATATTCAAGAGAAGTTTTAGGAGTCGAGTTCACGCACATGCGCAGAATTCATTCCTATTCAAAACATTGTGCTTTTAGACCAGAATGACACCAAGGTTAAAACTTTTAGTGGATAATCATAATGAGAGTCTTAGACCATTCAGACGCGCTGCGGGTACGAAGCTTCGTGGCCAGATCGGCACCACGAGCCATCTAGTTTTGCTGGTCATCAGTTCGAGTCTCGAAACTGAGAACTTTTTAAATTAATTTTTCTTTTCTTTTTTTTACATTTTTTTTAGATATTTTTATCCTTTATTCCCACACTTACTACGAACTTTTCCAAATCTTATACTACTAAAATAAAATTTTATGTCAAAATATTTCTATATTCAAGAGAAATTTTAGGAGTCGTGTTCACGCATATGCGCAGAATTCATTCCTATTCAAAACATTGTGCTTTTAGACAAGAATGACACCACGTTAAAACTTTTAGTGGATAATCATAATGAGAGTCTTAGAATATTCAGACGCGCTCCGGGTATGAAGCTTCGTGGCCAGATCGGCAGCACGAGCCATCTAGTTTTGCTGGTCTTCAGTTCGAGTCTCGAAACTGAGAACTTTTTAAATATATTTTTCTTTTCTTTTTTTTACATTTTTTAAGATACTTTTATCCTTTATTCCCACACTTACTACGAACTTTTCCAAATCTTATACTACTAAAATAAAATTTTATGTCAAAATATTTCTATATTCAAGAGAAGTTTTAGGAGTCGAGTTCACGCACATGCGCAGAATTCATTCCTATTCAAAACATTGTGCTTTTAGACCAGAATGACACCAAGGTTAAAACTTTTAGTGGATAATCATAATGAGAGTCTTAGACCATTCAGACGCGCTGCGGGTACGAAGCTTCGTGGCCAGATCGGCACCACGAGCCATCTAGTTTTGCTGGTCATCAGTTCGAGTCTCGAAACTGAGAACTTTTTAAATTAATTTTTCTTTTCTTTTTTTTACATTTTTTTTAGATATTTTTATCCTTTATTCCCACACTTACTACGAACTTTTCCAAATCTTATACTACTAAAATAAAATTTTATGTCAAAATATTTCTATATTCAAGAGAAATTTTAGGAGTCGTGTTCACGCATATGCGCAGAATTCATTTCTATTCAAAACATTGTGCTTTTAGACAAGAATGACACCACGTTAAAACTTTTAGTGGATAATCATAATGAGAGTCTTAGAATATTCAGACGCGCTCCGGGTATGAAGCTTCGTGGCCAGATCGGCAGCACGAGCCATCTAGTTTTGCTGGTCTTCAGTTCGAGTCTCGAAACTGAGAACTTTTTAAATATATTTTTCTTTCCTTTTTTTTACATTTTTTAAAGATACTTTTATCCTTTATTCCCACACTTACTACGAACTTTTCCAAATCTTATACTACTAAAATATAATTTTATGTCAAAATATTTCTATATTCAAGAGAAATTTTAGGAGTCGAGTTCACGCACATGCGCAGAATTCATTCCTATTCAAAACATTGTGCTTTTAGACCAGAATGACACCAAGGTTAAAACTTTTAGTGGATAATCATAATGAGAGTCTTAGACCATTCAGACGCGCCCCGGGTACGAAGCTTCGTGGCCAGATCGGCAGCACGATCCATCTAGTTTTGCTGGTCTTCAGTTCGAGTCTCGAAACTGAGAACTTTTTAAATATATTTTTCTTTTCTTTTTTTTATTTTTTTTAGATATTTTTATCCTTTATTCCCACACTTGCTACGAACTTTTCCAAATCTAATACTACTAAAATAAAATTTTATGTCAAAATATTTCTATATTCAAGAGACATTTTAGGAGTCTAGTTCACGCACATGCGCAGAATTCATTCCTATTCAAAACACTGTGCTTTTAGACCAGAATGACACCACGTTAAAACTTTTAGTGGATAATCATAATGAGAGTCTTAGACCATTCAGACGCGTTGCGGGTACGATGCTTCGAGGACAGACCGGCAGCACGAGCCATCTAGTTTTGCTGGTCTTCAGTTCGAGTCTCGAAACTGAGAACTTTTTAAATAGATTTTTCTTTTCTTTTTTTTACATTTTTTTTTAGATATTTTTATCCTTTATTCCCACATTTACTAAGAACTTTTCCAAATCTTATACTACTAAAATAAAATTTTATGTCAAAATATTTCTATATTCAAGAGAAATTTTAGGAGTCGAGTTCACGCACATGCGCAGAATTCATTCCTATTCAAAACATTGTGCTTTTAGACCAGAATGACACCAAGGTTAACACTTTTAGTGGATAATCATAATGAGAGTCTTAGACCATTCAGACGCGCTGCGGGTACGAAGCTTAGTGGCCAGATCGGCAGCACGAGCCATCTAGTTTTGCTGGTCATCAGTTCGAGTCTCGAAACTGAGAACTTTTTAAATTAATTTTTCTTTTCTTTTTTTTACATTTTTTTTAGATATTTTTATCCTTTATTCCCACACTTACTACGAACTTTTCCAAATCTTATACTACTAAAATAAAATTTTATGTCAAAATATTTCTATATTCAAGAGAAATTTTAGGAGTCGTGTTCACGCATATGCGCAGAATTCATTTCTATTCAAAACATTGTGCTTTTTGACAAGAATGACACCACGTTAAAACTTTTAGTGGATAATCATAATGAGAGTCTTAGAATATTCAGACGCGCTCCGGGTACGAAGCTTCGTGGCCAGATCGGCAGCACGAGCCATCTAGTTTTGCTGGTCTTCAGTTCGAGTCTCGAAACTGAGAACTTTTTAAATATATTTTTCTTTTCTTTTTTTTACATTTTTTTAAGATACTTTTATCCTTTATTCTCACACTTACTACGAACTTTTCCAAATCTTATACTACTAAAATAAAATTTTATGTCAAAATATTTCTATATTCAAGAGAAATTTTAGGAGTCGAGTTCACGCACATGCGCAGAATTCATTCCTATTCAAAACATTGTGCTTTTAGACCAGAATGACACCACGTTAAAACTTTTAGTGGATAATCATGAGAGTCTTAGACCATTCAGACGCGCTGCGGGTACGAAGCTTCGTGGCCAGATCGGCAGCACGAGCCATCTAGTTTTGCTGGTCTTCAGTTCGAGTCTCGTAACTGAGAACTTTTTAAATTAATTTTTCTTTTCTTTTTTTTACATTTTTTTTAGATATTTTTATCCTTTATTCCCACACTTACTACGAACTTTTCCAAATCTTATACTACTAAAATAAAATTTTATGTCAAAATATTTCTATATTCAAGAGAAATTTTAGGAGTCGTGTTCACGCATATGCGCAGAATTCATTTCTATTCAAAACATTGTGCTTTTTGACAAGAATGACACCACGTTAAAACTTTTAGTGGATAATCATAATGAGAGTCTTAGAATATTCAGACGCGCTCCGGGTACGAAGCTTCGTGGCCAGATCGGCAGCACGAGCCATCTAGTTTTGCTGGTCTTCAGTTCGAGTCTCGAAACTGAGAACTTTTTAAATATATTTTTCTTTTCTTTTTTTTACATTTTTTTAAGATACTTTTATCCTTTATTCTCACACTTACTACGAACTTTTCCAAATCTTATACTACTAAAATAAAATTTTATGTCAAAATATTTCTATATTCAAGAGAAATTTTAGGAGTCGAGTTCACGCACATGCGCAGAATTCATTCCTATTCAAAACATTGTGCTTTTAGACCAGAATGACACCACGTTAAAACTTTTAGTGGATAATCATGAGAGTCTTAGACCATTCAGACGCGCTGCGGGTACGAAGCTTCGTGGCCAGATCGGCAGCACGAGCCATCTAGTTTTGCTGGTCTTCAGTTCGAGTCTCGAAACTGAGAACTTTTTAAATATATTTTTCTTTTCTTTTTTTTATTTTTTTTAGATATTTTTATCCTTTATTCCCACACTTACTACGAACTTTTCCAAATCTAATACTACTAAAATAAAATTTTATGTCAAAATATTTCTATATTCAAGAGAAATTTTAGGAGTCTAGTTCACGCACATGCGCAGAATTCATTCCTATTCAAAACATTGTGCTTTTAGACCAGAATGACACCACGTTAAAACTTTTAGTGGATAATCATAATGAGAGTCTTAGACCATTCAGACGCGTTGCGGGTACGATGCTTCGAGGACAGACCGGCAGCACGAGCCATCTAGTTTTGCTGGTCTTCAGTTCGAGTCTCGAAACTGAGAACTTTTAAAATAGATTTTTCTTTTCTTTTTTTTACATTTTTTTTAGATATTTTTATCCTTTATTCCCACACTTACTACGAACTTTTCCAAATCTTATAATACTAAAACAAAATTTTATGTCAAAATATTTCTATATTCAAGAGAAATTTTAGGAGTCTAGTTCACGCACATGCGCAGAATTCATTCCTATTCAAAACATTGTGCTTTTAGACCAGAATGACACCACGTTAAAACTTTTAGTGGATAATCATAATGAGAGTCTTAGACCATTCAGACGCGTTGCGGGTACGATGCTTCGAGGACAGACCGGCAGCACGAGCCATCTAGTTTTGCTGGTCTTCAGTTCGAGTCTCGAAACTGAGAACTTTTTAAATAGATTTTTCTTTTCTTTTTTTTACATTTTTTTTAGATATTTTTATCCTTTATTCCCACACTTACTACGAACTTTTCCAAATCTTATAATACTAAAATAAAATTTTATGTCAAAATATTTCTATATTCAAGAGAAATTTTAGGAGTCGAGTTCACGCACATGCGCAGAATTCATTCCTATTCAAAACATTGTGCTTTTAGACCAGAATGACACCACGTTAAAACTTTTAGTGGATAATCATAATGAGAGTCTTAGACCATTCAGACGCGTTGCGGGTACGAAGCTTCGTGGCCAGATCGGCACCACGAGCCATCTAGTTTTGCTGGTCTTCAGTTCGAGTCTCGAAACTGAGAACTTTTTAAATATATTTTTCTTTTCTTTTTTTTATTTTTTTTAGATATTATATCCTGTATTCCCACACTTACTACGAACTTTTCCAAAACTAATACTACTAAAATAAAATTTTATGTCAAAATATTTCTATATTCAAGAGAAATTTTAGGAGTCGAGTTCACGCACATGCGCAGAATTCATTCCTATTCAAAACATTGTGCTTTTAGACCAGAATGACACCACGTTAAAACTTTTAGTGGATAATCATAATGAGAGTCCTAGAATATTCAGACGCGCTCCGGGTACGAAGCTTCGTGGCCAGATCGGCAGCACGAGCCATCTAGTTTTGCTGGTCTTCAGTTCGAGTCTCGAAACTGAGAACTTTTTAAATATATTTTTCTTTTCTTTTTTTTACATTTTTTTAAGATACTTTTATCCTTTATTCTCACACTTACTACGAACTTTTCCAAATCTTATACTACTAAAATAAAATTTTATGTCAAAATATTTCTATATTCAAGAGAAATTTTAGGAGTCGAGTTCACGCACATGCGCAGAATTCATTCCTATTCAAAACATTGTGCTTTTAGACCAGAATGACACCACGTTAAAACTTTTAGTGGATAATCATGAGAGTCTTAGACCATTCAGACGCGCTGCGGGTACGAAGCTTCGTGGCCAGATCGGCAGCACGAGCCATCTAGTTTTGCTGGTCTTCAGTTCGAGTCTCGAAACTGAGAACTTTTTAAATATATTTTTCTTTTCTTTTTTTTATTTTTTTTAGATATTTTTATCCTTTATTCCCACACTTACTACGAACTTTTCCAAATCTAATACTACTAAAATAAAATTTTATGTCAAAATATTTCTATATTCAAGAGAAATTTTAGGAGTCTAGTTCACGCACATGCGCAGAATTCATTCCTATTCAAAACATTGTGCTTTTAGACCAGAATGACACCACGTTAAAACTTTTAGTGGATAATCATAATGAGAGTCTTAGACCATTCAGACGCATTGCGGGTACGATGCTTCGAGGACAGACCGGCAGCACGAGCCATCTAGTTTTGCTGGTCTTCAGTTCGAGTCTCGAAACTGAGAACTTTTTAAATAGATTTTTCTTTTCTTTTTTTTACATTTTTTTTAGATATTTTTATCCTTTATTCCCACACTTACTACGAACTTTTCCAAATCTTATAATACTAAAACAAAATTTTATGTCAAAATATTTCTATATTCAAGAGAAATTTTAGGAGTCTAGTTCACGCACATGCGCAGAATTCATTCCTATTCAAAACATTGTGCTTTTAGACCAGAATGACACCACGTTAAAACTTTTAGTGGATAATCATAATGAGAGTCTTAGACCATTCAGACGCGTTGCGGGTACGATGCTTCGAGGACAGACCGGCAGCACGAGCCATCTAGTTTTGCTGGTCTTCAGTTCGAGTCTCGAAACTGAGAACTTTTTAAATAGATTTTTCTTTTCTTTTTTTTACATTTTTTTTAGATATTTTTATCCTTTATTCCCACACTTACTACGAACTTTTCCAAATCTTATAATACTAAAATAAAATTTTATGTCAAAATATTTCTATATTCAAGAGAAATTTTAGGAGTCGAGTTCACGCACATGCGCAGAATTCATTCCTATTCAAAACATTGTGCTTTTAGACCAGAATGACACCACGTTAAAACTTTTAGTGGATAATCATAATGAGAGTCTTAGACCATTCAGACGCGTTGCGGGTACGAAGCTTCGTGGCCAGATCGGCACCACGAGCCATCTAGTTTTGCTGGTCTTCAGTTCGAGTCTCGAAACTGAGAACTTTTTAAATATATTTTTCTTTTCTTTTTTTTATTTTTTTTAGATATTATATCCTGTATTCCCACACTTACTACGAACTTTTCCAAAACTAATACTACTAAAATAAAATTTTATGTCAAAATATTTCTATATTCAAGAGAAATTTTAGGAGTCGAGTTCACGCACATGCGCAGAATTCATTCCTATTCAAAACATTGTGCTTTTAGACCAGAATGACACCACGTTAAAACTTTTAGTGGATAATCATAATGAGAGTCTTAGACCATTCAGACGCTCTGCGGGTACGAAGCTTCGTGGCAAGATCGGCAGCACGAGCCATCTAGTATTGCTGGTCTTCAGTTCGAGTCTCGAAACTGAGAATTTTTTAAATATATTTTTCTTTTCTTTTTTTTATTTTTTTTTAGATATTTTTATCCTTTATTCCCACACTTACTACGAACTTTTCCAAATCTTATACTACTAAAATAAAATTTTATGTCAAAATATTTCTATATTCAAGAGAAATTTTAGGAGTCTAGTTCACGCACATGCGCAGAATTCATTCCTATTCAAAACATTGTGCTTTTAGACCAGAATGACACCACGTTAAAACTTTTAGTGGATAATCATAATGAGAGTCTTAGACCATTCAGACGCGTTGCGGGTACGATGCTTCGTGGCCAGACCGGCAGCACGAGCCATCTAGTTTTGCTGGTCTTCAGTTCGAGTCTCGAAACTGAGAACTTTTTAAATATATTTTTCTTTTCTTTTTTTACATTTTTTTTAGATATTTTTATCCTTTATTCCCACACTTACTACGAACTTTTCCAAATCTTATAATACTAAAATAAAATTTTATGTCAAAATATTTCTATATTCAAGAGAAATTTTAGGAGTTCACGCACATGCGCAGAATTCATTCCTATTCAAAACATTGTGCTTTTAGACCAGAATGACACCACGTTAAAACTTTTAGTGGATAATCATAATGAGAGTCTTAGACCATTCAGACGCGTTGCGGGTACGAAGCTTCGTGGCCAGATCGGCAGCACGAGCCATCTAGTTTTGCTGGTCTTCAGTTCGAGTCTCGAAACTGAGAACTTTTTAAATATATTTTTCTTTTCTTTTTTTTACATTTTTGTTAGATATTTTTATCCTTTATTCCCACATTTACTACGAACTTTTCCAAATCTTATACTACTAAAATAAAATTTTATGTCAAAATATTTCTATATTAAAGAGAAATTTAGGAGTCGAGTTCACGCACATGCGCAGAATTCATTCCTATTCAAAACATTGTGCTTTTAGACCAGAATGACACCACGTTAAAACTTTTAGTGGATAATCATAATGAGAGTCTTAGACCATTCAGACGCTCTGCGGGTACGAAGCTTCGTGGCAAGATCGGCAGCACGAGCCATCTAGTATTGCTGGTCTTCAGTTCGAGTCTCGAAACTGAGAACTTTTTAAATATATTTTTCTTTTCTTTTTTTTATTTTTTTTAGATATTTTTATCCTTTATTCCCACGCTTACTACGAACTTTTCCAAATCTTATAATACTAAAATAAAATTTTATGTCAAAATATTTCTATATTAAAGAGAAATTTTAGGAGTCGAGTTCACGCACATGCGCAGAATTCATTCCTATTCAAAACATTGTGCTTTTAGACCAGAATGACACCACGTTAAAACTTTTAGTGGATAATCATAATGAGAGTCTTAGACCATTCAGACGCACTGCGGGTACGAAGCTTCGTGGCAAGATCGGCAGCACGAGCCATCTAGTATTGCTGGTCTTCAGTTCGAGTCTCGAAACTGAGAACTTTTTAAATATATTTTTCTTTTCTTTTTTTTACATTTTTTTTAGATATTTTTATCCTTTATTCCCACACTTACTACGAACTTTTCCAAATCTTATAATATTAAATAAAATTTTATGTCAAAATATTTCTATATTCAAGAGAAATTTTAGGAGTCGAGTTCACGCACATGCGCAGAATTCATTCCTATTCAAAACATTGTGCTTTTAGACCAGAATGACACCACGTTAAAACTTTTAGTGGATAATCATAATGAGAGTCTTAGACCATTCAGACGCGTTGCGGGTACGAAGCTTCGTGGCCAGATCGGCAGCACGAGCCATCTAGTTTTGCTGGTCTTCAGTTCGAGTCTCGAAACTGAGAACTTTTTAAATATATTTTTCTTTTCTTTTTTTTATATTTTTTTTTAGATATTTTTATCCTTTATTCCCACATTTACTACGAACTTTTCCAAATCTTATACTACTAAAATAAAATTTTATGTCAAAATATTTCTATATTAAAGTGAAATTTTAGGAGTCGAGTTCACGCACATGCGCAGAATTCATTCCTATTCAAAACATTGTGCTTTTAGACCAGAATGACACCACGTTAAAACTTTTAGTGGATAATCATAATGAGAGTCTTAGACCATTCAGACGCTCTGCGGGTACGAAGCTTCGTGGCAAGATCGGCAGCACGAGCCATCTAGTATTGCTGGTCTTCAGTTCGAGTCTCGAAACTGAGAACTTTTTAAATATATTTTTCTTTTCTTTTTTTTATTTTTTTTTAGATATTTTTATCCTTTATTCCCACACTTACTACGAACTTTTCCAAATCTTATACTACTAAAATAAAATTTTATGTCAAAATATTTCTATATTCAAGAGAAATTTTAGGAGTCTAGTTCACGCACATGCGCAGAATTCATTCCTATTCAAAACATTGTGCTTTTAGACCAGAATGACACCACGTTAAAACTTTTAGTGGATAATCATAATGAGAGTCTTAGACCATTCAGACGCGTTGCGGGTACGATGCTTCGTGGCCAGACCGGCAGCACGAGCCATCTAGTTTTGCTGGTCTTCAGTTCGAGTCTCGAAACTGAGAACTTTTTAAATATATTTTTCTTTTCTTTTTTTTACATTTTTTTTAGATATTTTTATCCTTTATTCCCACACTTACTACGAACTTTTCCAAATCTTATAATACTAAAATAAAATTTTATGTCAAAATATTTCTATATTCAAGAGAAATTTTAGGAGTTCACGCACATGCGCAGAATTCATTCCTATTCAAAACATTGTGCTTTTAGACCAGAATGACACCACGTTAAAACTTTTAGTGGATAATCATAATGAGAGTCTTAGACCATTCAGACGCGTTGCGGGTACGAAGCTTCGTGGCCAGATCGGCAGCACGAGCCATCTAGTTTTGCTGGTCTTCAGTTCGAGTCTCGAAACTGAGAACTTTTTAAATATATTTTTCTTTTCTTTTTTTTACATTTTTGTTAGATATTTTTATCCTTTATTCCCACATTTACTACGAACTTTTCCAAATCTTATACTACTAAAATAAAATTTTATGTCAAAATATTTCTATATTAAAGAGAAATTTAGGAGTCGAGTTCACGCACATGCGCAGAATTCATTCCTATTCAAAACATTGTGCTTTTAGACCAGAATGACACCACGTTAAAACTTTTAGTGGATAATCATAATGAGAGTCTTAGACCATTCAGACGCTCTGCGGGTACGAAGCTTCGTGGCAAGATCGGCAGCACGAGCCATCTAGTATTGCTGGTCTTCAGTTCGAGTCTCGAAACTGAGAACTTTTTAAATATATTTTTCTTTTCTTTTTTTTATTTTTTTTAGATATTTTTATCCTTTATTCCCACGCTTACTACGAACTTTTCCAAATCTTATAATACTAAAATAAAATTTTATGTCAAAATATTTCTATATTAAAGAGAAATTTTAGGAGTCGAGTTCACGCACATGCGCAGAATTCATTCCTATTCAAAACATTGTGCTTTTAGACCAGAATGACACCACGTTAAAACTTTTAGTGGATAATCATAATGAGAGTCTTAGACCATTCAGACGCACTGCGGGTACGAAGCTTCGTGGCAAGATCGGCAGCACGAGCCATCTAGTATTGCTGGTCTTCAGTTCGAGTCTCGAAACTGAGAACTTTTTAAATATATTTTTCTTTTCTTTTTTTTACATTTTTTTTAGATATTTTTATCCTTTATTCCCACACTTACTACGAACTTTTCCAAATCTTATAATATTAAATAAAATTTTATGTCAAAATATTTCTATATTCAAGAGAAATTTTAGGAGTCGAGTTCACGCACATGCGCAGAATTCATTCCTATTCAAAACATTGTGCTTTTAGACCAGAATGACACCACGTTAAAACTTTTAGTGGATAATCATAATGAGAGTCTTAGACCATTCAGACGCGTTGCGGGTACGAAGCTTCGTGGCCAGATCGGCAGCACGAGCCATCTAGTTTTGCTGGTCTTCAGTTCGAGTCTCGAAACTGAGAACTTTTTAAATATATTTTTCTTTTCTTTTTTTTATATTTTTTTTTAGATATTTTTATCCTTTATTCCCACATTTACTACGAACTTTTCCAAATCTTATACTACTAAAATAAAATTTTATGTCAAAATATTTCTATATTAAAGTGAAATTTTAGGAGTCGAGTTCACGCACATGCGCAGAATTCATTCCTATTCAAAACATTGTGCTTTTAGACCAGAATGACACCACGTTAAAACTTTTAGTGGATAATCATAATGAGAGTCTTAGACCATTCAGACGCTCTGCGGGTACGAAGCTTCGTGGCAAGATCGGCAGCACGAGCCATCTAGTATTGCTGGTCTTCAGTTCGAGTCTCGAAACTGAGAACTTTTTAAATATATTTTTCTTTTCTTTTTTTTATTTTTTTTTAGATATTTTTATCCTTTATTCCCACACTTACTACGAACTTTTCCAAATCTTATACTACTAAAATAAAATTTTATGTCAAAATATTTCTATATTCAAGAGAAATTTTAGGAGTCTAGTTCACGCACATGCGCAGAATTCATTCCTATTCAAAACATTGTGCTTTTAGACCAGAATGACACCACGTTAAAACTTTTAGTGGATAATCATAATGAGAGTCTTAGACCATTCAGACGCGTTGCGGGTACGATGCTTCGTGGCCAGACCGGCAGCACGAGCCATCTAGTTTTGCTGGTCTTCAGTTCGAGTCTCGAAACTGAGAACTTTTTAAATATATTTTTCTTTTCTTTTTTTTACATTTTTTTTAGATATTTTTATCCTTTATTCCCACACTTACTACGAACTTTTCCAAATCTTATAATACTAAAATAAAATTTTATGTCAAAATATTTCTATATTCAAGAGAAATTTTAGGAGTTCACGCACATGCGCAGAATTCATTCCTATTCAAAACATTGTGCTTTTAGACCAGAATGACACCACGTTAAAACTTTTAGTGGATAATCATAATGAGAGTCTTAGACCATTCAGACGCGTTGCGGGCACGAAGCTTCGTGGCCAGATCGGCAGCACGAGCCATCTAGTTTTGCTGGTCTTCAGTTCGAGTCTCGAAACTGAGAACTTTTTAAATATATTTTTCTTTTCTTTTTTTTACATTTTTGTTAGATATTTTTATCCTTTATTCCCACATTTACTACGAACTTTTCCAAATCTTATACTACTAAAATAAAATTTTATGTCAAAATATTTCTATATTGAAGAGAAATTTAGGAGTCGAGTTCACGCACATGCGCAGAATTCATTCCTATTCAAAACATTGTGCTTTTAGACCAGAATGACACCACGTTAAAACTTTTAGTGGATAATCATAATGAGAGTCTTAGACCATTCAGACGCTCTGCGGGTACGAAGCTTCGTGGCAAGATCGGCAGCACGAGCCATCTAGTATTGCTGGTCTTCAGTTCGAGTCTCGAAACTGAGAACTTTTTAAATATATTTTTCTTTTCTTTTTTTTATTTTTTTTAGATATTTTTATCCTTTATTCCCACGCTTACTACGAACTTTTCCAAATCTTATAATACTAAAATAAAATTTTATGTCAAAATATTTCTATATTAAAGAGAAATTTTAGGAGTCGAGTTCACGCACATGCGCAGAATTCATTCCTATTCAAAACATTGTGCTTTTAGACCAGAATGACACCACGTTAAAACTTTTAGTGGATAATCATAATGAGAGTCTTAGACCATTCAGACGCACTGCGGGTACGAAGCTTCGTGGCAAGATCGGCAGCACGAGCCATCTAGTATTGCTGGTCTTCAGTTCGAGTCTCGAAACTGAGAACTTTTTAAATATATTTTTCTTATCTTTTTTTTACATTTTTTTTAGATATTTTTATCCTTTATTCCCACATTTACTACGAACTTTTCCAAATCTTATACTACTAAAATAGAATTTTATGTCAAAATATTTCTATATTAAAGAGAAATTTTAGGAGTCGAGTTCAAGCACATGCGCAGAATTCATTCCTATTCAAAACATTGTGCTTTTAGACCAGAATGACACCACGTTAAAACTTTTAGTGGATAATCATAATGAGAGTCTTAGACCATTCAGACTCTCTGGGGGTACGAAGCTTCGTGGCAAGATCGGCAGCACGAGCCATCTAGTTTTGCTGGTCTTCAGTTCGAGTCTCGAAACTGAGAACTTTTTAAATATATTTTTCTTTTCTTTTTTTTACATTTTTTTTAGATATTTTTATAATTTATTCCCACATTTACTACGAACTTTTCCAAATCTTATACTACTAAAATAGAATTTTATGTCAAAATATTTCTATATTAAAGAGAAATTTTAGGAGTCGAGTTCAAGCACATGCGCAGAATTCATTCCTATTCAAAACATTGTGCTTTTAGACCAGAATGACACCACGTTAAAACTTTTAGTGGATAATCATAATGAGAGTCTTAGACCATTCAGACTCTCTGGGGGCACGAAGCTTCGTGGCAAGATCGGCAGCACGAGCCATCTAGTTTTGCTGGTCTTCAGTTCGAGTCTCGAAACTGAGAACTTTTTAAATATATTTTTCTTTTCTTTTTTTTACATTTTTTAAAGATATTTTTATCCTTTATTCCAACATTTACTACGAACTTTTCCAAATCTTATAATACTAAAATAAAATTTTATGTCAAAATATTTCTATATTCAAGAGAAATTTTAGGAGTCGAGTTCACGCACATGCGCAGAATTCATTCCTATTCAAAACATTGTGCTTTTAGACCAGAATGACACCACGTTAAAACTTTTAGTGGATAATCATAATGAGAGTCTTAGACCATTCAGACGCGTTGCGGGTACGAAGCTTCGTGGCCAGATCGGCAGCACGAGCCATCTAGTTTTGCTGGTCTTCAGTTCGAGTCTCGAAACTGAGAACTTTTTAAATATATTTTTCTTTTCTTTTTTTTACATTTTTTTTAGATATTTTTATCCTTTATTCCCACATTTACTACGAACTTTTCCAAATCTTATACTACTAAAATAGAATTTTATGTCAAAATATTTCTATATTAAAGAGAAATTTTAGGAGTCGAGTTCAAGCACATGCGCAGAATTCATTCCTATTCAAAACATTGTGCTTTTAGACCAGAATGACACCACGTTAAAACTTTTAGTGGATAATCATAATGAGAGTCTTAGACCATTCAGACGCTCTGGGGGTACGAAGCTTCGTGGCCAGATCGGCAGCACGAGCCATCTAGTTTTGCTGGTCTTCAGTTCGAGTTTCGAAACTGAGAACTTTTTCAATATATTTTTCTTTTCTTTTTTTTAAATTTTTTTTAGATATTTTTATCCTTTATTCCCACACTTACTACGAACTTTTCCAAATCTTATACTACTAAAATAGAATTTTATGTCAAAATATTTCTATATTAAAGAGAAATTTTAGGAGTCGAGTTCAAGCACATGCGCAGAATTCATTCCTATTCAAAACATTGTGCTTTTAGACCAGAATGACACCACGTTAAAACTTTTAGTGGATAATCATAATGAGAGTCTTAGACCATTCAGACGCTCTGGGGGTACGAAGCTTCGTGGCCAGATCGGCAGCACGAGCCATCTAGTTTTGCTGGTCTTCAGTTCGAGTCTCGAAACTGAGAACTTTTTCAATATATTTTTCTTTTCTTTTTTTTAAATTTTTTTTAGATATTTTTATCCTTTATTCCCACACTTACTACGAACTTTTCCAAATCTTATAATACTAAAATAAAATTTTATGTCAAAATATTTCTATATTAAAGAGAAATTTAGGAGTCGAGTTCACGCACATGCGCAGAATTCATTCCTATTCAAAACATTGTGCTTTTAGACCAGAATGACACCACGTTAAAACTTTTAGTGGATAATCATAATGAGAGTCTTAGACCATTCAGACGCTCTGCGGGTACGAAGCTTCGTGGCAAGATCGGCAGCACGAGCCATCTAGTATTGCTGGTCTTCAGTTCGAGTCTCGAAACTGAGAACTTTTTAAATATATTTTTCTTTTCTTTTTTTTACATTTTTTTTAGATATTTTTATCCTTTATTCCAACATTTACTACGAACTTTTCCAAATCTTATAATACTAAAATAAAATTTTATGTCAAAATATTTCTATATTCAAGAGAAATTTTAGGAGTCGAGTTCACGCACATGCGCAGAATTCATTCCTATTCAAAACATTGTGCTTTTAGACCAGAATGACACCACGTTAAAACTTTTAGTGGATAATCATAATGAGAGTCTTAGACCATTCAGACGCGTTGCGGGTACGAAGCTTCGTGGCCAGATCGGCAGCACGAGCCATCTAGTTTTGCTGGTCTTCAGTTCGAGTCTCGAAACTGAGAACTTTTTAAATATATTTTTCTTTTCTTTTTTTTACATTTTTTTTAGATATTTTTATCCTTTATTCCCACATTTACTACGAACTTTTCCAAATCTTATACTACTAAAATAGAATTTTATGTCAAAATATTTCTATATTAAAGAGAAATTTTAGGAGTCGAGTTCAAGCACATGCGCAGAATTCATTCCTATTCAAAACATTGTGCTTTTAGACCAGAATGACACCACGTTAAAACTTTTAGTGGATAATCATAATGAGAGTCTTAGACCATTCAGACGCTCTGGGGGTACGAAGCTTCGTGGCCAGATCGGCAGCACGAGCCATCTAGTTTTGCTGGTCTTCAGTTCGAGTCTCGAAACTGAGAACTTTTTCAATATATTTTTCTTTTCTTTTTTTTAAATTTTTTTTAGATATTTTTATCCTTTATTCCCACACTTACTACGAACTTTTCCAAATCTTATACTACTAAAATAGAATTTTATGTCAAAATATTTCTATATTAAAGAGAAATTTTAGGAGTCGAGTTCAAGCACATGCGCAGAATTCATTCCTATTCAAAACATTGTCTTTTAGACCAGAATGACACCACGTTAAAACTTTTAGTGGATAATCATAATGAGAGTCTTAGACCATTCAGACGCTCTGGGGGTACGAAGCTTCGTGGCCAGATCGGCAGCACGAGCCATCTAGTTTTGCTGGTCTTCAGTTCGAGTCTCGAAACTGAGAACTTTTTCAATATATTTTTCTTTTCTTTTTTTTAAATTTTTTTTAGATATTTTTATCCTTTATTCCCACACTTACTACGAACTTTTCCAAATCTTATAATACTAAAATAAAATTTTATGTCAAAATATTTCTATATTAAAGAGAAATTTAGGAGTCGAGTTCACGCACATGCGCAGAATTCATTCCTATTCAAAACATTGTGCTTTTAGACCAGAATGACACCACGTTAAAACTTTTAGTGGATAATCATAATGAGAGTCTTAGACCATTCAGACGCTCTGCGGGTACGAAGCTTCGTGGCAAGATCGGCAGCACGAGCCATCTAGTATTGCTGGTCTTCAGTTCGAGTCTCGAAACTGAGAACTTTTTAAATATATTTTTCTTTTCTTTTTTTTACATTTTTTTTAGATATTTTTATCCTTTATTCCAACATTTACTACGAACTTTTCCAAATCTTATAATACTAAAATAAAATTTTATGTCAAAATATTTCTATATTCAAGAGAAATTTTAGGAGTCGAGTTCACGCACATGCGCAGAATTCATTCCTATTCAAAACATTGTGCTTTTAGACCAGAATGACACCACGTTAAAACTTTTAGTGGATAATCATAATGAGAGTCTTAGACCATTCAGACGCGTTGCGGGTACGAAGCTTCGTGGCCAGATCGGCAGCACGAGCCATCTAGTTTTGCTGGTCTTCAGTTCGAGTCTCGAAACTGAGAACTTTTTAAATATATTTTTCTTTTCTTTTTTTTACATTTTTTTTAGATATTTTTATCCTTTATTCCCACATTTACTACGAACTTTTCCAAATCTTATACTACTAAAATAGAATTTTATGTCAAAATATTTCTATATTAAAGAGAAATTTTAGGAGTCGAGTTCAAGCACATGCGCAGAATTCATTCCTATTCAAAACATTGTGCTTTTAGACCAGAATGACACCACGTTAAAACTTTTAGTGGATAATCATAATGAGAGTCTTAGACCATTCAGACGCTCTGGGGGTACGAAGCTTCGTGGCAAGATCGGCAGCACGAGCCATCTAGTTTTGCTGGTCTTCAGTTCGAGTCTCGAAACTGAGAACTTTTTAAATATATTTTTCTTTTCTTTTTTTTACATTTTTTTTAGATATTTTTATCCTTTATTCCCACACTTACTACGAACTTTTCCAAATCTTATAATACTAAAATAAAATTTTATGTCAAAATATTTCTATATTAAAGAGAAATTTAGGAGTCGAGTTCACGCACATGCGCAGAATTCATTCCTATTCAAAACATTGTGCTTTTAGACCAGAATGACACCACGTTAAAACTTTTAGTGGATAATCATAATGAGAGTCTTAGACCATTCAGACGCTCTGCGGGTACGAAGCTTCGTGGCAAGATCGGCAGCACGAGCCATCTAGTATTGCTGGTCTTCAGTTCGAGTCTCGAAACTGAGAACTTTTTAAATATATTTTTCTTTTCTTTTTTTTACATTTTTTTTAGATATTTTTATCCTTTATTCCAACATTTACTACGAACTTTTCCAAATCTTATAATACTAAAATAAAATTTTATGTCAAAATATTTCTATATTCAAGAAAAATTTTAGGAGTCGAGTTCACGCACATGCGCAGAATTCATTCCTATTCAAAACATTGTGCTTTTAGACCAGAATGACACCACGTTAAAACTTTTAGTGGATAATCATAATGAGAGTGTTAGACCCTTCAGACGCGCTGCGGGTACGAAGCTTCGTGGCCAGATCGGCAGCACGAGCCATCTAGTTTTGCTGGTCTTCAGTTCGAGTCTCGAAACTGAGAACTTTTTAAATATAATTTTCTTTTCTTTTTTTTTTACATTTTTTTTAGATATTTTTATCCTTTATTCCCACACTTACTACGAACTTTTCCAAATCTTATACTACTAAAATAAAATTTTATGTCAAAATAATTTTATATTCAAGAGAAATTTTAGGAGTCGAGTTCACGCACATGCGCAGAATTCATTCCTATTCAATACATTGTGCTTTTAGACCAGAATGACACCACGTTAATACTTTTAGTGGATAATCATAATGAGAGTCTTAGACCATTCAGACGCGTTGCGGGTACGAAGCTTCGTGGCCAGATCGGCAGCACGAGCCATCTAGTTTTGCTGGTCTTCAGTTCGAGTCTCGAAACTGAGAACTTTTTAAATATATTTTTCTTTTCTTTTTTTTACATTTTTTTTAGATATTTTTATCCTTTATTCCCACACTTACTACGAACTTTTCCAAATCTTATACTACTAAAATAAAATTTTATGTCAAAATATTTCTATATACAAGAGAAATTTTAGGAGTCGAGTTCACGCACATGCGCAGAATTCATTCCTATTCAAAACATTGTGCTTTTAGACCAGAATGACACCACGTTAAAACTTTTAGTGGATAATCATAATGAGAGTCTTAGACCATTCAGACGCGCTGCGGGTACGAAGCTTCGTGGCCAGATCGGCAGCACGAGCCATCTAGTTTTGCTGGTCTTCAGTTCGAGTCTCGAAACTGAGAACTTTTTCAATATATTTTTCTTTTCTTTTTTTTACATTTTTTTTAGATATTTTTATCCTTTATTCCCACACTTACTACGAACTTTTCCAAATCTTATACTACTAAAATAAAATTTTATGTCAAAATATTTCTATATTCAAGAGAAATTTTAGGAGTCGAGTTCACGCACATGCGCAGAATTCATTCCTATTCAAAACATTGTGCTTTTAGACCAGAATGACACAACGTTAAAACTTTTAGTGGATAATCATAATGAGAGTCTTAGACAATTCAGACGCGCTGCGAGTAGGAAGCTTCGTGGCCAGACCGGCAGCCCGAGCCATATAGTTTTGCTGGTCTTCAATTCGAGTCTCGAAACTGAGAACTTTTTAAATATATTTTCTTTTCTTTTTTTGACATTTTTTTAGATATTTTTATCCTTTATTCCCACACTTACTACGAACTTTTCCGAATCTTATACTACTAAAATAAAATTTTATGTCAAAATATTTCTATATTCAAGAGAAATTTTAGGAGTCGAGTTCACGCACATGCGCAGAATTCAGTCCTATTCAAAACATTGTGCTTTTAGACCAGAATGACACCACGTTAAAACTTTTAGTGGATAATCATAATGAGAGTGTTAGACCATTCAGACGCGCTGCGGGTACGAAGCTTCGTGGCCAGATCGGCAGCACGAGCCATCTAGTTTTGCTGGTCTTCAGTTCGAGTCTCGAAACTGAGAACTTTTTTAATATAATTTTCTTTTCTTTTTTTTTTTTACATTTTTTTTTAGATATTTTTATCCTTTATTCCCACACTTACTACGAACTTTTCCAAATCTTATACTACTAAAATAAAATTTTATATCAAAATATTTCTATATTCAAGAGAAATTTTAGAAGTCGAGTTCACGCACATGCGCAGAATTCATTCCTATTCAAAACATTGTGTTTTTAGACCAGAATGACACCACGTTAAAACTTTTAGTGGATAATCATAATGAGAGTCTTAGACCATTCAGACGCGCTGCGGGTACGATGCTTCGTGGCCAGACCGGCAGCCTGAGCCATATAGTTTTGCTGGTCTTCAATTCGAGTCTCGAAACTGAGAACTTTTTAAATATATTTTCTTTTCATTTTTTTACGTTTTTTTAGATATTTTTATCCTTTATTCCCACACTTACTACGAACTTTTCCGAATCTTATACTACTAAAATAAAATTTTATGTCAAAATATTTCTATATTCAAGAGAAATTTTAGGAGTCGAGTTCACGCACATGCGCAGAATTCATTCCTATTCAAAACATTGTGCTTTTAGACCAGAATGACACCACGTTAAAACTTTTAGTGGATAATCATAATGAGAGTCTTAGACCATTCAGACGCGCTGCGGGTACGATGCTTCGTGGCCAGACCGGCAGCCCGAGCCATATAGTTTTGCTGGTCTTCAATTCGAGTCTCGAAACTGAGAACGTTTTAAATATATTTTCTTTTCTTTTTTTTACATTTTTTTAGATATTTTTATCCTTTATTCCCACACTTACTACGAACTTTTCCGAATCTTATACTACTAAAATAAAATTTTATGTCAAAATATTTCTATATTCAAGAGAAATTTTAGGAGTCGAGTTCACGCACATGCGCAGACTTCATTCCTATTCAAAACATTGTGCTTTTAGACCAGAATGACACCACGTTAAAACTTTTAGTGGATAATCATAATGAGAGTCTTAGACCATTCAGACGCGCTGCGGGTACGAAGCTTCGTGGCCAGATCGGCAGCGCGAGCCATCTAGTTTTGCTGGTCTCCAGTTCGAGTCTCGAAACTGAGAACTTTTTCAATATATTTTTCTTTTCTTTTTTTTACATTTTTTTTAGATATTTTTATCCTTTATTCCCATACTTACTACGAACTTTTCAAAATCTTATACTACTAAAATAAAATTTTGTGTCAAAATATTTCTACATTCAAGAGAAATTTTAGGAGTCGAGTTCACGCACATGCGCAGAATTAGTTCCTATTCAAAACATTGTGCTTTTAGACCAGAATGACACCACGTTAAAACTTTTAGTGGATAATCGTAATGAGAGTCTTAGACCATTCAGACGCGCTGCGGGTACGAAGCTTCGTGGCCAGATCGGCAGCACGAGCCATCTAGTTTTGCTAGTCTCCAGTTCGAGTCTCGAAACTGAGAACTTTTTCAATATATTTTTCTTTTATTTTTTTTTAATTTTTTATATATTTTTATCCTTTATTCCCACACTTACTACGAACTTTTCCAAATCTTATACTACTAAAATAAAATTTTATGTCAAAATATTTCTATATTCAAGAGAAATTTTAGGAGTCGAGTTCACGCACATGCGCAGAATTCATTCCTATTCAAAACATTGTGCTTTTAGACAAGAATGACACCACGTTAAAACTTTTAGTGGATAATCATAATGAGAGTCTTAGACCATTCAGACGCGCTGCGAGTAGGAAGCTTCGTGGCCAGATCGGCAGCACGAGCCATCTAGTTTTGCTGGTCTTCAGTTCGAGTCTCGAAACTGAGAACTTTTTAAATATATTTTTCTTTCCTTTTTTTAACATTTTTTTTAGATATTTTTATCCTTTATTCCCACACTTACTACGAACTTTTAAAAATCTTATACTAGTAAAATAAAATTTTATGTCAAAATATTTCTATATTCAAGAGAAATTTTAGGAGTTGAGTTCACGCACATGCGCAGAATTCATTCCTATTCAAACATTGTGCTTTTAGACCAGAATGACACCACGTTAAAACTTTTAGTGGATAATCATAATGAGAGTCTTAGACAATTCAGACGCGCTGCGAGTAGGAAGCTTCGTGGCCAGATCGGCAGCACGAGCCATCTAATTTGCTGGTCGTCAGTTCGAGTCTCCAAACTGAGAACTTTTTAAATATATTTTTCTTTTATTTTTTTTACATTTTTTTTAGATATTTTTATCCTTTATTCCCACACTTACTACGAACTTTTCAAAATCTTATACTACTAAAATAAAATTTTGTGTCAAAATATTTCTACATTCAAGAGAAATTTTAGGAGTCGAGTTCACGCACATGCGCAGAATTCATTCCTATTCAAAACATTGTGCTTTTAGACCAGAATGACACCACGTTAAAACTTTTAGTGGATAATCGTAATGAGAGTCTTAGACCATTCAGACTCGCTGCGGGTACGAAGCTTCGTGGCCAGATCGGCAGCACGAGCCATCTAGTTTTGCTGGTCTTCAGTTCGAGTCTCGAAACTGAGAACTTTTTAAATATAATTTTCTTTTCTTTTTTTTTACATTTTTTTTAGATATTTTTATCCTTTGTTCCCACACTTACTACAAACTTTTCAAAATCTTATACTACTAAAATAAAATTTTGTGTCAAAATATTTCTACATTCAAGAGAAATTTTAGGAGTCGAGTTCACGCACATGCGCAGAATTCATTCCTATTCAAAACATTGTGCTTTTAGACCAGAATGACACCACGTTAAAACTTTTAGTGGATAATCGTAATGAGAGTCTTAGACCATTCAGACTCGCTGCGGGTACGAAGCTTCATGGCAAGATCGGCAGCACGAGCCATCTAGTTTTGCTGGTCTCCAGTTCGAGTCTCGAAACTGAGAACTTTTTCAATATATTTTTCTTTTCTTTTTTTTAATTTTTTTATATATTTTTATCCTTTATTCCCACACTTACTACGAACTTTTCCAAATCTTATACTACTAAAATAAAATTTTATGTCAAAATATTTCTATATTCAAGAGAAATTTTAGGAGTCGAGTTCACGCACATGCGCAGAATTCATTCCTATTCAAAACATTGTGCTTTTAGACCAGAATGACACCACGTTAAAACTTTTAGTGGATAATCATAATGAGAGTGTTAGACCATTCAGACGCGCTGCGGGTACGAAGCTTCGTGGACAGATCGGCACCACGAGCCATCTAGTTTTGCTGGTCTTCAGTTCGAGTCTCGAAACTGAGAACTTTTTAAATATATTTTTCTTTTCTTTTTTTTACGTTTTTTTTAGATATTTTTATCCTTTATTCCCACACTTACTACGAACTTTTAAAAATCTTATACTAGTAAAATAAAATTTTATGTCAAAATATTTCTATATTCAAGAGAAATTTTAGGAGTTGAGTTCACGCACATGCGCAGAATTCATTCCTATTCAAACATTGTGCTTTTAGACCAGAATGACACCACGTTAAAACTTTTAGTGGATAATCATAATGAGAGTCTTAGACAATTCAGACGCGCTGCGAGTAGGAAGCTTCGTGGCCAGATCGGCAGCACGAGCCATCTAATTTGCTGGTCGTCAGTTCGAGTCTCCAAACTGAGAACTTTTTAAATATATTTTTCTTTTATTTTTTTTACATTTTTTTTAGATATTTTTATCCTTTATTCCCACACTTACTACGAACTTTTCAAAATCTTATACTACTAAAATAAAATTTTGTGTCAAAATATTTCTACATTCAAGAGAAATTTTAGGAGTCGAGTTCACGCACATGCGCAGAATTCATTCCTATTCAAAACATTGTGCTTTTAGACCAGAATGACACCACGTTAAAACTTTTAGTGGATAATCGTAATGAGAGTCTTAGACCATTCAGACTCGCTGCGGGTACGAAGCTTCGTGGCCAGATCGGCAGCGCGAGCCATCTAGTTTTGCTGGTCTCCAGTTCGAGTCTCGAAACTGAGAACTTTTTCAATATATTTTTCTTTTCTTTTTTTTAAATTTTTTATATATTTTTATTCTTTATTCCCACACTTACTACGAACTTTTCCAAATCTTATACTACTAAAATAAAATTTTATGTCAAAATATTTCTATATTCAAGAGAAATTTTAGGAGTCGAGTTCACGCACATGCGCAGAATTCATTCCTATTCAAAACATTGTGCTTTTAGACCAGAATGACACCACGTTAAAACTTTTAGTGGATAATCATAATGAGAGTGATAGACCATTCAGACGCGCTGCGGGTACGAAGCTTCGTGGCCAGATCGGCAGCACGAGCCATCTAGTTTTGCTGGTCTTCAGTTCGAGTCTCGAAACTGAGAACTTTTTAAATATAATTTTCTTTTCTTTTTTTTTACATTTTTTTTAGATATTTTTATCCTTTGTTCCCACACTTACTACAAACTTTTCAAAATCTTATACTACTAAAATAAAATTTTGTGTCAAAATATTTCTACATTCAAGAGAAATTTTAGGAGTCGAGTTCACGCACATGCGCAGAATTCATTCCTATTCAAAACATTGTGCTTTTAGACCAGAATGACACCACGTTAAAACTTTTAGTGGATAATCGTAATGAGAGTCTTAGACCATTCAGACTCGCTGCGGGTACGAAGCTTCATGGCAAGATCGGCAGCACGAGCCATCTAGTTTTGCTGGTCTCCAGTTCGAGTCTCGAAACTGAGAACTTTTTCAATATATTTTTCTTTTCTTTTTTTTAATTTTTTTATATATTTTTATCCTTTATTCCCACACTTACTACGAACTTTTCCAAATCTTATACTACTAAAATAAAATTTTATGTCAAAATATTTCTATATTCAAGAGAAATTTTAGGAGTCGAGTTCACGCACATGCGCAGAATTCATTCCTATTCAAAACATTGTGCTTTTAGACCAGAATGACACCACGTTAAAACTTTTAGTGGATAATCATAATGAGAGTGTTAGACCATTCAGACGCGCTGCGGGTACGAAGCTTCGTGGACAGATCGGCACCACGAGCCATCTAGTTTTGCTGGTCTTCAGTTCGAGTCTCGAAACTGAGAACTTTTTAAATATATTTTTCTTTTCTTTTTTTTACGTTTTTTTTAGATATTTTTATCCTTTATTCCCACACTTACTACGAACTTTTCCAAATCTTATACTACTAAAATAAAATTTTATATCAAAATATTTCTATATTCAAGAGAAATTTTAGGAGTCGAGTTCACGCACATGCGCAGAATTCATTCCTATTCAAAACATTGTGCTTTTAGACCAGAATGACACCACGTTAAAACTTTTAGTGGATAATCGTAATGAGAGTCTTAGACCATTCAGACGCGCTGCTGGTACGAAGCTTCGTGGCCAGATCGGCAGCACAAGCCATCTAGTTTTGCTGGTCTCCAGTTCGAGTCTCGAAACTGAGAACTTTTTCAATATATTTTTCTTTTCTTTTTTTTAAATTTTTTATATATTTTTATCCTTTATTCCCACACTTACTACGAACTTTTCCAAATCTTATACTACTAAAATAAAATTTTATGTCAAAATATTTCTATATTCAAGAGAAATTTTAGGAGTCGAGTTCACGCACATGCGCAGTATTCATTCCTATTCAAAACATTGTGCTTTTAGACCAGAATGACACCACGTTAAAACTTTTAGTGGATAATCATAATGAGAGTGTTAGACCATTCAGACGCGCTGCGGGTACGAAGCTTCGTGGCCAGATCGGCAGCACGAGCCATCTAGTTTTGCTGGTCTCCAGTTCGAGTCTCGAAACTGAGAACTTTTTCAATATATTTTTCTTTTCTTTTTTTTAAATTTTTTATATATTTTTATCCTTTATTCCCACACTTACTACGAACTTTTCCAAATCTTATACTACTAAAATAAAATTTGATGTCAAAATATTTCTATATTCAAGAGAAATTTTAGGAGTCGAGTTCACGCACATGTGCAGAATTCATTCCTATTCAAAACATTGTGCTTTTAGACCAGAATGACACCACGTTAAAACTTTTAGTGGATAATCATAATGAGAGTCTTAGACCATTCAGACGCGGTGCGGGTACGAAGCTTCGTGGCCATATCGGCAGCACGAGCCATCTAGTTTTGCTGGTCTCCAGTTCGAGTCTCGAAACTGAGAACTTTTTCAATATATTTTTCTTTTTTTTTTACATTTTTTTATATATTTTTATCCTTTATTCCCACACTTACTACGAACTTTTCCAAATATTATACTAGTAAAATAAAATTTTATGTCAAAATATTTCTATACTCAAGATAAATGTTAGGAGTCGAGTTCACGCACATGCGCAGAATTCATTCCTATTCAATACATTGTGCTTTTAGACCAGAAAAACACCACGTTAAAACTTTTAGTGGATAATCATAATGAGAGTCTTAGACCATTCAGACGTGTTGCGGGTACGGAGCTCCGTAGCCAGATCGGCAGCACGAGCCATCTTGTTTTGCTGGTCTTCAGTTCGAGTCTCGAAACTGAGAACTTTTTAAATATATTTTTCTTTCCTTTTTTTAACATTTTTTTTAGATATTTTTATCCTTTATTCCCACACTTACTACGAACTTTTAAAAATCTTATACTAGTAAAATAAAATTTTATGTCAAAATATTTCTATATTCAAGAGAAAATTTAGGAGTTGAGTTCACGCACATGCGCAGAATTCATTCCTATTCAAACATTGTGCTTTTAGACCAGAATGACACCACGTTAAAACTTTTAGTGGATAATCATAATGAGAGTCTTAGACAATTCAGACGCGCTGCGAGTAGGAAGCTTCGTGGCCAGATCGGCAGCACGAGCCATCTAATTTGCTGGTCGTCAGTTCGAGTCTCCAAACTGAGAACTTTTTAAATATATTTTTCTTTTATTTTTTTTACATTTTTTTTAGATATTTTTATCCTTTATTCCCACACTTACTACGAACTTTTCCAAATCTTATACTACTAAAATAAAATTTTGTGTCAAAATATTTCTACATTCAAGAGAAATTTTAGGAGTTGAGTTCACGCACATGCGCAGAATTCATTCCTATTCAAACATTGTGCTTTTAGACCAGAATGACACCACGTTAAAACTTTTAGTGGATAATCATAATGAGAGTCTTAGACAATTCATACGCGCGGCGAGTAGGAAGCTTCGTGGCCAGATCGGCAGCACGAGCCATCTAATTTGCTGGTCGTCAGTTCGAGTCTCCAAACTGAGAACTTTTTAAATATATTTTTCTTTTATTTTTTTTTTACATTTTTTTAGATATTTTTATCCTTTATTCCCACACTTACTACGAACTTTTCAAAATCTTATACTACTAAAATAAAATTTTGTGTCAAAATATTTCTACATTCAAGAGAAATTTTAGGAGTCGACTTCACGCACATGCGCAGAATTCATTCCTATTCAAAACATTGTGCTTTTAGACCAGAATGACACCACGTTAAAACTTTTAGTGGATAATCATAATGAGAGTCTTAGACCATTCAGACGCGCTGCGGGTACGAAGCTTCGTGGCCAAATCGGCAGCACGAGCCATCTAGTTTTGCTGGTCTTCAGTTCGAGTCTCGAAACTGAGATCTTTTTAAATATATTTTTCTTTTCTTTTTTTTACATTTTTTAAAGATATTTTTATCCTTTATTCCCACACTTACTACGAACTTTTCCAAATCTTATACTACTAAAATAAAGTTTTATGTCAAAATATTTCTATATTCAAGAGAAATTTTAGGAGTCGAGTTCACGCACATGCGCAGAATTCATTCCTATTCAAAACATTGTGCTTTTAGACCAGAATGACACCAAGTTAAAACTTTTAGTGGATAATCGTAATGAGAGTCTTAGACCATTCAGACGCGCTGCGGGTACGAAGCTTCGTGGCCAGATCGGCAGCACGAGCCATCTAGTTTTGCTGGTCTCCAGTTCGAGTCTCGAAACTGAGAACTTTTTCAATATATTTTTCTTTTCTTTTTTTTAAATTTTTTTATATATTTTTATCCTTTATTCCCACACTTACTACGAACTTTTCCAAATCTTATACTACTAAAATAAAATTTTATGTCAAAATATTTCTATATTCAAGAGAAATTTTAGGAGTCGAGTTCACGCACATGCGCAGAATTCATTCCTATTCAAAACATTGTGCTTTTAGACCAGAATGACACCACGTTAAAACTTTTAGTGGATAATCGTAATGAGAGTCTTAGACCATTCAGACGCGCTGCGGGTACGAAGCTTCGTGGCCAGATCGGCAGCACGAGCCATCTAGTTTTGCTGGTCTTCAGTTCGAGTTTCGAAACTGAGAACTTTTTCAATATATTTTTCTTTTCTTTTTTTTAAATTTTTTTATATATTTTTATCCTTTATTCCCACACTTACTACGAACTTTTCCAAATCTTATACTACTAAAATAAAATTTTATGTCAAAATATTTCTATATTCAAGAGAAATTTTAGGAGTCGAGTTCACGCACATGCGCAGAATTCATTCCTATTCAAAACATTGTGCTTTTAGACCAGAATGACACCACGTTAAAACTTTTAGTGGATAATCATAATGAGAGTCTTAGACCATTCAGACGCACTGCGGGTACGAAGCATCGTGGCCATATCGACAGCACGAGCCATCTAGTTTTGCTGGTCTTCAGTTCGAGTCCCGAAACTGAGAACTTTTTAAATATATTTTTCTTTTCTTTTTTTTACGTTTTTTTTAGATATTTTTATCCTTTATTCCCACACTTACTACGAACTTTTCCAAATCTTATACTACTAAAATAAAATTTTATGTCAAAATATTTCTATATTCAAGAGAAATTTTAGGAGTCGACTTCACGCACATGCGCAGAATTCATTCCTATTCAAAACATTGTGCTTTTAGACCAGAATGGCACCACGTTAAAACTTTTAGTGGATAATCATAATGAGAGTCTTAGACCATTCAGACGCGCTGCGGGTACGAAGCTTCGTGGATAGATCGGCAGCACGAGCCATCTAGTTTAGCTGGTCTTCAGTTCGAGTCTCAAAACTGAGAACTTTTTAAATATATTTTTCTTTTCTTTTTTTTACGTTTTTTTAAGATATTTTTATCCTTTATTCCCACACTTACTACGAACTTTTCCAAATCTTATACTTCTAAAATAAAATTTTATGTCAAAATATTTCTATATTCAAGATAAATTTTAGGAGTCGAGTTCACGCACATGCGCAGAATTCATTCCTATTCAAAACATTGTGCTTTTAGACCAGAATGACACCACGTTAAAACTTTTAGTGGATAATCGTAATGAGAGTCTTAGACCATTCAGACGCGCTGCGGGTACGAAGCTTCGTGGCCAGATCGGCAGCACGAGCCATCTAGTTTTGCTGGTCTTCAGTTCAAGTCTCCAAACTGAGAACTTTTTAAATATATTTTTCTTTTATTTTTTTTACATTTTTTTTAGATATTTTTATCCTTTATTCCCACACTTACTACGAACTTTTCCAAATCTTATACTACTAAAATAAAATTTTGTGTCAAAATATTTCTACATTCAAGAGAAATTTTAGGAGTTGAGTTCACGCACATGCGCAGAATTCATTCCTATTCAAACATTGTGCTTTTAGACCAGAATGACACCACGTTAAAACTTTTAGTGGATAATCATAATGAGAGTCTTAGACAATTCAGACGCGCTGCGAGTAGGAAGCTTCGTGGCCAGATCGGCAGCACGAGCCATCTAATTTGCTGGTCGTCAGTTCGAGTCTCCAAACTGAGAACTTTTTAAATATATTTTTCTTTTATTTTTTTTACATTTTTTTAGATATTTTTATTTTTTATTCCCACACTTACTACGAACTTTTCAAAATCTTATACTACTAAAATAAAATTTTGTGTCAAAATATTTCTACATTGAAGAGAAATTTTAGGAGTCGACTTCACGCACATGCGCAGAATTCATTCCTATTCAAAACATTGTGCTTTTAGACCAGAATGACACCACGTTAAAACTTTTAGTGGATAATCATAATGAGAGTCTTAGACCATTCAGACGCGCTGCGGGTACGAAGCTTCGTGGCCAAATCGGCAGCACGAGCCATCTAGTTTTGCTGGTCTTCAGTTCGAGTCTCGAAACTGAGAACTTTTTAAATATATTTTTCTTTTCTTTTTTTTACATTTTTTAAAGATATTTTTATCCTTTATTCCCACACTTACTACGAACTTTTCCAAATCTTATACTACTAAAATAAAGTTTTATGTCAAAATATTTCTATATTCAAGAGAAATTTTAGGAGTCGAGTTCACGCACATGCGCAGAATTCATTCCTATTCAAAACATTGTGCTTTTAGACCAGAATGACACCACGTTAAAACTTTTAGTGGATAATCGTAATGAGAGTCTTAGACCATTCAGACGCGCTGCGGGTACGAAGCTTCGTGGCCAGATCGGCAGCACGAGCCATCTAGTTTTGCTGGTCTCCAGTTCGAGTCTCGAAACTGAGAACTTTTTCAATATATTTTTCTTTTCTTTTTTTTAAATTTTTTTATATATTTTTATCCTTTATTCCCACACTTACTACGAACTTTTCCAAATCTTATACTACTAAAATAAAATTTTATGTCAAAATATTTCTATATTCAAGAGAAATTTTAGGAGTCGACTTCACGCACATGCGCAGAATTCATTCCTATTCAAAACATTGTGCTTTTAGACCAGAATGACACCACGTTAAAACTTTTAGTGGATAATCGTAATGAGAGTCTTAGACCATTCAGACGCGCTGCGGGTACGAAGCTTCGTGGCCAGATCAGCAGCACGAGCCATCTAGTTTTGCTGGTCTTCAGTTCGAGTTTCGAAACTGAGAACTTTTTCAATATATTTTTCTTTTCTTTTTTTTAAATTTTTTTATATATTTTTATCCTTTATTCCCACACTTACTACGAACTTTTCCAAATCTTATACTACTAAAATAAAATTTTATGTCAAAATATTTCTATATTCAAGAGAAATTTTAGGAGTCGAGTTCACGCACATGCGCAGAATTCATTCCTATTCAAAACATTGTGCTTTTAGACCAGAATGACACCACGTTAAAACTTTTAGTGGATAATCATAATGAGAGTCTTAGACCATTCAGACGCACTGCGGGTACGAAGCATCGTGGCCATATCGACAGCACGAGCCATCTAGTTTTGCTGGTCTTCAGTTCGAGTCCCGAAACTGAGAACTTTTTAAATATATTTTTCTTTTCTTTTTTTTACGTTTTTTTTAGATATTTTTATCCTTTATTCCCACACTTACTACGAACTTTTCCAAATCTTATACTACTAAAATAAAATTTTATGTCAAAATATTTCTATATTCAAGAGAAATTTTAGGAGTCGAGTTCACGCACATGCGCAGAATTCAGTCCTATTCAAAACATTGTGCTTTTAGACCAGAATGACACCACGTTAAAACTTTTAGTGGATAATCGTAATGAGAGTCTTAGACCATTCAGACGCGCTGCGGGTACGAAGCTTCGTGGCCAGATCGGCAGCACGAGCCATCTAGTTTTGCTGGTCTTCAGTTCGAGTCTCAAAACTGAGAACTTTTTAAATATATTTTTCTTTTCTTTTTTTACGTTTTTTTTAGATATTTTTATCCTTTATTCCCACACTTACTACGAACTTTTCCAAATCTTATACTACTAAAATAAAATTTTATGTCAAAATATTTCTATATTCAAGAGACATTTTAGGAGTCGACTTCACGCACATGCGCAGAATTCATTCCTATACAAAACATTGTGCTTTTAGACCAGAATGACACCACGTTAAAACTTTTAGTGGATAATCATAATGAGAGTCTTAGACCATTCAGACGCGCTGCGGGTACGAAGCTTCGTGGCTAGATCGGCAGCACGAGCCATCTAGTTTTGCTGGTCTTCAGTTCGAGTCTCGAAACTGAGAACTTTTTAAATATATTTTTCTTTTCTTTTTTTTACATTTTTTAAAGATATTTTTATCCTTTATTCCCACACTTACTACGAACTTTTCCAAATCTTATACTACTAAAATAAAATTTTATGTCAAAATATTTCTATATTCAAGAGAAATTTTAGGAGTCGAGTTCACGCACATGCGCAGAATTCATTCCTATTCAAAACATTGTGCTTTTAGACCAGAATGACACCACGTTAAAACTTTTAGTGGATAATCGTAATGAGAGTCTTAGACCATTCAGACGCGCCGCGGGTACGAAGCTTCGTGGCCAGATCGGCAGCACGAGCCATCTAGTTTTGCTGGTCTCCAGTTCGAGTCTCGAAACTGAGAACTTTTTCAATATATTTTTCTTTTCTTTTTTTTAAATTTTTTTATATATTTTTATCCTTTATTCCCACACTTACTACGAACTTTTCCAAATCTTATACTACTAAAATAAAATTTTATGTCAAAATATTTCTATATTCAAGAGAAATTTTAGGAGTCGAGTTCACGCACATGCGCAGAATTCATTCCTATTCAAAACATTGTGCTTTTAGACCAGAATGACACCACGTTAAAACTTTTAGTGGATAATCATAATGAGAGTCTTAGACCATTCAGACGCGCTGCGGGTACGGAGCTTCGTGGCCATATCGGCAGCACGAGCCATCTAGATTTGCTGGTCTTCAGTTCGAGTCCCGAAACTGAGAACTTTTTAAATATATTTTTCTTTTCTTTTTTTTACATTTTTCTAAGATATTTTTATCCTTTAATTCCCACACTTACTACGAAATTTTCCAAATCTTATACTACTAAAATAAAATTTTATGTCAAAATATTTCTATATTGAAGAGAAATTTTAGGAGTCGACTTCACGCACATGCGCAGAATTCATTCCTATTCAAAACATTGTGCTTTTAGACCAGAATTACACCACGTTAAAACTTTTAGTGGATAATCATAATGAGAGTCTTAGACCATTCAGACGCGCTGCGGGTACGATGCTTCGTGGCCAGATCGGCAGCACGAGCCATATAGTTTTGGTGGTCTTCAGTTCGAGTCTCGAAACTGAGAACTTTTTAAATATATTTTTCTTTTCTTTTTTTTACATTTTTTTTAGATATTTTTATCCTTTATTCCCACACTTACTACCAACTTTTCCAAATCTTATACTACTAAAATAAAATTTTATGTCAAAATATTTCTATATTTAAGAGAAATTTTAGGAGTCGAGTTCACGCACATGCGCAGAATTCATTCCTATTCAAAACATTGTGCTTTTAGACCAGAATGGCACCACGTTAAAACTTTTAGTGGATAATCATAATGAGAGTCTTAGACCATTCAGACGCGCTGCGGGTACGAAGCTTCGTGGCCAGATCGGCAGCACGAGCCATCTAGTTTTGCTGGTCTTCAGTTCGAGTTTCAAAACTGAGAACTTTTTAAATATATTTTTCTTTTCTTTTTTTTACGTTTTTTTTAGATATTTTTATCCTTTATTCCCACACTTACTACGAACTTTTCCAAATCTTATACTACTAAAATAAAATTTTATGTCAAAATATTTCTATATTCAAGAGAAATTTTAGGAGTCGACTTCACGCACATGCGCAGAATTCATTCCTATTCAAAACATTGTGCTTTTAGACCAGAATGGCACCACGTTAAAACTTTTAGTGGATAATCATAATGAGAGTCTTAGACCATTCAGACGCGCTGCGGGTACGAAGCTTCGTGGATAGATCGGCAGCACGAGCCATCTAGTTTTGCTGGTCTTCAGTTCGAGTTTCAAAACTGAGAACTTTTTAAATATATTTTTCTTTTCTTTTTTTTACGTTTTTTTTAGATATTTTTATCCTTTATTCCCACACTTACTACGAACTTTTCCAAATCTTATACTACTAAAATAAAATTTTATGTCAAAATATTTCTATATTCAAGATAAATTTTAGGAGTCGAGTTCACGCACATGCGCAGAATTCATTCCTATTCAAACATTGTGCTTTTAGACCAGAATGACACCACGTTAAAACTTTTAGTGGATAATCATAATGAGAGTCTTAGACAATTCAGACGCGCTGCGAGTAGGAAGCTTCGTGGCCAGATCGGCAGCACGAGCCATCTAATTTGCTGGTCGTCAGTTCGAGTCTCCAAACTGAGAACTTTTTAAATATATTTTTCTTTTATTTTTTTTACATTTTTTTAGATATTTTTATCCTTTATTCCCACACTTACTACGAACTTTTCAAAATCTTATACTACTAAAATAAAATTTTGTGTCAAAATATTTCTACATTCAAGAGAAATTTTAGGAGTCGACTTCACGCACATGCGCAGAATTCATTCCTATTCAAAACATTGTGCTTTTAGACCAGAATGACACCACGTTAAAACTTTTAGTGGATAATCATAATGAGAGTCTTAGACCATTCAGACGCGCTGCGGGTACGAAGCTTCGTGGCCAAATCGGCAGCACGAGCCATCTAGTTTTGCTGGTCTTCAGTTCGAGTCTCGAAACTGAGAACTTTTTAAATATATTTTTCTTTTCTTTTTTTTACATTTTTTAAAGATATTTTTATCCTTTATTCCCACACTTACTACGAACTTTTCCAAATCTTATACTACTAAAATAAAATTTTATGTCAAAATATTTCTATATTCAAGAGAAATTTTAGGAGTCGAGTTCACGCACATGCGCAGAATTCATTCCTATTCAAAACATTGTGCTTTTAGACCAGAATGACACCACGTTAAAACTTTTAGTGGATAATCGTAATGAGAGTCTTAGACCATTCAGACGCGCTGCGGGTACGAAGCTTCGTGGCCAGATCGGCAGCACGAGAATTCTAGTTTTGCTGGTCTCCAGTTCGAGTCTCGAAACTGAGAACTTTTTCAATATATTTTTCTTTTCTTTTTTTTAAATTTTTTTATATATTTTTATCCTTTATTCCCACACTTACTACGAACTTTTCCAAATCTTATACTACTAAAATAAAATTTTATGTCAAAATATTTCTATATTCAAGAGAAATTTTAGGAGTCGAGTTCACGCACATGCGCAGAATTCATTCCTATTCAAAACATTGTGCTTTTAGACCAGAATGACACCACGTTAAAACTTTTAGTGGATAATCATAATGAGAGTCTTAGACCATTCAGACGCACTGCGGGTACGAAGCATCGTGGCCATATCGACAGCACGAGCCATCTAGTTTTGCTGGTCTTCAGTTCGAGTCCCGAAACTGAGAACTTTTTAAATATATTTTTCTTTTCATTTTTTTTACGTTTTTTTTAGATATTTTTATCTTTTATTCCCACACTTACTACGAACTTTTCCAAATCTTATACTACTAAAATAAAATTTTATGTCAAAATATTTCTATATTCAAGAGAAATTTTAGGAGTCGACTTCACGCACATGCGCAGAATTCATTCCTATTCAAAACATTGTGCTTTTAGACCAGAATGACACCACGTTAAAACTTTTAGTGGATAATCGTAATGAGAGTCTTAGACCATTCAGACGCGCTGCGGGTACGAAGCTTCGTGGCCAGATCGGCAGCACGAGAATTCTAGTTTTGCTGGTCTCCAGTTCGAGTCTCGAAACTGAGAACTTTTTCAATATATTTTTCTTTTCTTTTTTTTAAATTTTTTTATATATTTTTATCCTTTATTCCCACACTTACTACGAACTTTTCCAAATCTTATACTACTAAAATAAAATTTTATGTCAAAATATTTCTATATTCAAGAGAAATTTTAGGAGTCGAGTTCACGCACATGCGCAGAATTCATTCCTATTCAAAACATTGTGCTTTTAGACCAGAATGACACCACGTTAAAACTTTTAGTGGATAATCATAATGAGAGTCTTAGACCATTCAGACGCACTGCGGGTACGAAGCATCGTGGCCATATCGACAGCACGAGCCATCTAGTTTTGCTGGTCTTCAGTTCGAGTCCCGAAACTGAGAACTTTTTAAATATATTTTTCTTTTCATTTTTTTACGTTTTTTTTAGATATTTTTATCCTTTATTCCCACACTTACTACGAACTTTTCCAAATCTTATACTACTAAAATAAAATTTTATGTCAAAATATTTCTATATTCAAGAGAAATTTTAGGAGTCGACTTCACGCACATGCGCAGAATTCATTCCTATTCAAAACATTGTGCTTTTAGACCAGAATGACACCACGTTAAAACTTTTAGTGGATAATCATAATGAGAGTCTTAGACCATTCAGACGCTCTGCGGGTACGAAGCTTCGTGGCCAGATCGGCAGCACGAGCCATCTAGTTTTGCTGGTCTTCAGTTCGAGTCTCGAAACTGAGAACTTTTTAAATATATTTTTCTTTTCTTTTTTTTACATTTTTTAAAGATATTTTTATCCTTTATTCCCACACTTACTACGAACTTTTCCAAATCTTATACTACTAAAATAAAATTTTATGTCAAAATATTTCTATATTCAAGAGAAATTTTAGGAGTCGAGTTCACGCACATGCGCAGAATTCATTCCTATTCAAAACATTGTGCTTTTAGACCAGAATGACACCACGTTAAAACTTTTAGTGGATAATCATAATGAGAGTCTTAGACCATTCAGACGCGCTGCGGGTACGAAGCTTCGTGGCCATATCGGCAGCACGAGCCATCTAGTTTTGCTGGTCTTCAGTTCGAGTCCCGAAACAGAGAACTTTTTAAATATATTTTTCTTTTCTTTTTTTTACATTTTTCTAAGATATTTTTATCCTTTAATTCCCACACTTACTACGAAATTTTCCAAATCTTATACTACTAAAATAAAATTTTATGTCAAAATATTTCTATATTCAAGAGAAATTTTAGGAGTCGACTTCACGCACATGCGCAGAATTCATTCCTATTCAAAACATTGTGCTTTTAGACCAGAATTACACCACGTTAAAACTTTTAGTGGATAATCATAATGAGAGTCTTAGACCATTCAGACGCGCTGCGGGTACGATGCTTCGTGGCCAGACCGGCAGCACGAGCCATATAGTTTTGGTGGTCTTCAGTTCGAGTCTCGAAACTGAGAACTTTTTAAATATATTTTTCTTTTCTTTTTTTTACATTTTTTTTAGATATTTTTATCCTTTATTCCCACACTTACTACCAACTTTTCCAAATCTTATACTACTAAAATAAAATTTTATGTCAAAATATTTCTATATTCAAGAGAAATTTTAGGAGTCGAGTTCACGCACATGCGCAGAATTCATTCCTATTCAAAACATTGTGCTTTTAGACCAGAATGGCACCACGTTAAAACTTTTAGTGGATAATCATAATGAGAGTCTTAGACCATTCAGACGCGCTGCGGGTACGAAGCTTCGTGGCCAGATCGGCAGCACGAGCCATCTAGTTTTGCTGGTCTTCAGTTCGAGTTTCAAAACTGAGAACTTTTTAAATATATTTTCTTTTCTTTTTTTTACATTTTTTTTTAGATATTTTTATCCTTTATTCCCACACTTACTACGAACTTTTCCAAATTTTATACTACTAAAATAAAATTTTATGTCAAAATAATTTTATATTTAAGAGAAATTTTAGGAGTCGAGTTCACGCACATGCGCAGAATTCATTCCTATTCAAAACATTGTGCTTTTAGACCAGAATGACACCACGTTAAAACTTTTAGTGGATAATCGTAATGAGAGTCTTAGACCATTCAGACGCGCTGCGGGTACGAAGCTTCGTGGCCAGATCGGCAGCACGAGCCATCTAGTTTTGCTGGTCTTCAGTTCGAGTCTCAAAACTGAGAACTTTTTAAATATATTTTTCTTTTCTTTTTTTTACGTTTTTTTAGATATTTTTATCCTTTATTCCCACACTTACTACGAACTTTTCCAAATCTTATACTACTAAAATAAAATTTTATGTCAAAATATTTCTATATTCAAGAGAAATTTTAGGAGTCGACTTCACGCACATGCGCAGAATTCATTCCTATACAAAACATTGTGCTTTTAGACCAGAATGACACCACGTTAAAACTTTTAGTGGATAATCATAATGAGAGTCTTAGACCATTCAGACGCGCTGCGGGTACGAAGCTTCGTGGCCAGATCGGCAGCACGAGCCATCTAGTTTTGCTGGTCTTCAGTTCGAGTCTCGAAACTGAGAACTTTTTAAATATATTTTTCTTTTCTTTTTTTTACATTTTTTAAAGATATTTTTATCCTTTATTCCCACACTTACTACGAACTTTTCCAAATCTTATACTACTAAAATAAAATTTTATGTCAAAATATTTCTATATTCAAGAGAAATTTTAGGAGTCGAGTTCACGCACATGCGCAGAATTCATTCCTATTCAAAACATTGTGCTTTTAGACCAGAATGACACCACGTTAAAACTTTTAGTGGATAATCATAATGAGAGTCTTAGACCATTCAGACGCGCTGCGGGTACGAAGCTTCGTGGCCATATCGGCAGCACGAGCCATCTAGTTTTGCTGGTCTTCAGTTCGAGTCCCGAAACAGAGAACTTTTTAAATATATTTTTCTTTTCTTTTTTTTACATTTTTCTAAGATATTTTTATCCTTTAATTCCCACACTTACTACGAAATTTTCCAAATCTTATACTACTAAAATAAAATTTTATGTCAAAATATTTCTATATTCAAGAGAAATTTTAGGAGTCGACTTCACGCACATGCGCAGAATTCATTCCTATTCAAAACATTGTGCTTTTAGACCAGAATTACACCACGTTAAAACTTTTAGTGGATAATCATAATGAGAGTCTTAGACCATTCAGACGCGCTGCGGGTACGATGCTTCGTGGCCAGACCGGCAGCACGAGCCATATAGTTTTGGTGGTCTTCAGTTCGAGTCTCGAAACTGAGAACTTTTTAAATATATTTTTCTTTTCTTTTTTTTACATTTTTTTTAGATATTTTTATCCTTTATTCCCACACTTACTACCAACTTTTCCAAATCTTATACTACTAAAATAAAATTTTATGTCAAAATATTTCTATATTCAAGAGAAATTTTAGGAGTCGAGTTCACGCACATGCGCAGAATTCATTCCTATTCAAAACATTGTGCTTTTAGACCAGAATGGCACCACGTTAAAACTTTTAGTGGATAATCATAATGAGAGTCTTAGACCATTCAGACGCGCTGCGGGTACGAAGCTTCGTGGCCAGATCGGCAGCACGAGCCATCTAGTTTTGCTGGTCTTCAGTTCGAGTTTCAAAACTGAGAACTTTTTAAATATATTTTCTTTTCTTTTTTTTACATTTTTTTTTAGATATTTTTATCCTTTATTCCCACACTTACTACGAACTTTTCCAAATTTTATACTACTAAAATAAAATTTTATGTCAAAATATTTCTATATTCAAGAGAAATTTTAGGAGTCGAGTTCACGCACATGCGCAGAATTCATTCCTATTCAAAACATTGTGCTTTTAGACCAGAATGACACTACGTTAAAACTTTTAGTGGATAATCATAATGAGAGTCTTATACCATTCAGACGCGCTGCGGGTACGAAGCTTCGTGGCCAGATCGGCAGCACGAGCCGTCTAGTTTTGCTGGTCTTCAGTTCGAGTCTCGAAACTGAGAACTTTTTAAATATATTTTTCTTTTCTTTTTTTTACATTTTTTTTAGATATTTTTATCCTTTATTCCCACACTTACTACGAACTTTTCCAAATCTTATACTACTAAAATAAAATTTTATGTCAAAATAATTTTATATTTAAGAGAAATTTTAGGAGTCGAGTTCACGCACATGCGCAGAATTCATTCCTATTCAAAACATTGTGCTTTTAGACCAGAATGACACCACGTTAAAACTTTTAGTGGATAATCATAATGAGAGTGTTAGACCATTCAGACGCGCTGCGGGTACGAAGCTTCGTGGCCATATCGGCAGCACGAGCCATCTAGTTTTGCTGGTCTTCAGTTCGAGTCCCGAAACTGAGAACTTTTTAAATATATTTTTCTTTTCTTTTTTTTACATTTTTCTAAGATATTTTTATCCTTTAATTCCCACACTTACTACGAAATTTTCCAAATCTTATACTACTAAAATAAAATTTTATGTCAAAATATTTCTATATTCAAGAGAAATTTTAGGAGTCGACTTCACGCACATGCGCAGAATTCATTCCTATTCAAAACATTGTGCTTTTAGACCAGAATTACACCACGTTAAAACTTTTAGTGGATAATCATAATGAGAGTCTTAGACCATTCAGACGCGCTGCGGTTACGATGCTTCGTGGCCAGACCGGCAGCACGAGCCATATAGTTTTGGTGGTCTTCAGTTCGAGTCTCGAAACTGAGAACTTTTTAAATATATTTTTCTTTTCTTTTTTTTACATTTTTTTTAGATATTTTTATCCTTTATTCCCACACTTACTACCAACTTTTCCAAATCTTATACTACTAAAATAAAATTTTATGTCAAAATATTTCTATATTCAAGAGAAATTTTAGGAGTCGAGTTCACGCACATGCGCAGAATTCATTCCTATTCAAAACATTGTGCTTTTAGACCAGAATGGCACCACGTTAAAACTTTTAGTGGATAATCATAATGAGAGTCTTAGACCATTCAGACGCGCTGCGGGTACGAAGCTTCGTGGCCAGATCGGCAGCACGAGCCATCTAGTTTTGCTGGTCTTCAGTTCGAGTTTCAAAACTGAGAACTTTTTAAATATATTTTCTTTTCTTTTTTTTACATTTTTTTTTTAGATATTTTTATCCTTTATTCCCACACTTACTACGAACTTTTCCAAATCTTATACTACTAAAATAAAATTTTATGTCAAAATAATTTTATATTTAAGAGAAATTTTAGGAGTCGAGTTCACGCACATGCGCAGAATTCATTCCTATTCAAAACATTGTGCTTTTAGACCAGAATGACACCACGTTAATACTTTTAGTGGATAATCATAATGAGAGTCTTAGACCATTCAGACGCGCTGCGGGTACGATGCTTCGTGGCCAGACCGGCAGCACGAGCCATATAGTTTTGGTGGTCTTCAGTTCGAGTCTCGAAACTGATAACTTTTTAAATATATTTTTCTTTTCTTTTTTTTACATTTTTTTAAGATATTTTTATCCTTTATTCCCACACTTACTACGAACTTTTCCAAATCTTATACTACTAAAATAAAATTTTATGTCAAAATATTTCTATATTCAAGAGAAATTTTAGGAGTCGAGTTCACGCACATGCGCAGAATTCATTCCTATTCAAAACATTGTGCTTTTAGACCAGAATGACACTACGTTAAAACTTTTAGTGGATAATCATAATGAGAGTCTTATACCATTCAGACGCGCTGCGGGTACGAAGCTTCGTGGCCAGATCGGCAGCACAAGCCGTCTAGTTTTGCTGGTCTTCAGTTCGAGTCTCGAAACTGAGAACTTTTTAAATATATTTTTCTTTTCTTTTTTTTACATTTTTTTTAGATATTTTTATCCTTTATTCCCACACTTACTACGAACTTTTCCAAATCTTATACTACTAAAATAAAATTTTATGTCAAAATAATTTTATATTTAAGAGAAATTTTAGGAGTCGAGTTCACGCACATGCGCAGAATTCATTCCTATTCAAAACATTGTGCTTTTAGACCAGAATGACACCACGTTAAAACTTTTAGTGGATAATCATAATGAGAGTCTTAGACCATTCAGACGCGCTGCGGGTACGAAGCTTCGTGGCCATATCGGCAGCACGAGCCATCTAGTTTTGCTGGTCTTCAGTTCGAGTCCCGAAACTGAGAACTTTTTAAATATATTTTTCTTTTCTTTTTTTTACATTTTTCTAAGATATTTTTATCCTTTAATTCCCACACTTACTACGAAATTTTCCAAATCTTATACTACTAAAATAAAATTTTATGTCAAAATATTTCTATATTCAAGAGAAATTTTAGGAGTCGACTTCACGCACATGCGCAGAATTCATTCCTATTCAAAACATTGTGCTTTTAGACCAGAATTACACCACGTTAAAACTTTTAGTGGATAATCATAATGAGAGTCTTAGACCATTCAGACGCGCTGCGGGTACGATGCTTCGTGGCCAGACCGGCAGCACGAGCCATATAGTTTTGGTGGTCTTCAGTTCGAGTCTCGAAACTGAGAACTTTTTAAATATATTTTTTTTTCTTTTTTTTACATTTTTTTAGATATTTTTATCCTTTATTCCCACACTTACTACCAACTTTTCCAAATCTTATAATACTAAAATAAAATTTTATGTCAAAATATTTCTATATTCAAGAGAAATTTTAGGAGTCGAGTTCACGCACATGCGCAGAATTCATTCCTATTCAAAACATTGTGCTTTTAGACCAGAATGGCACCACGTTAAAACTTTTAGTGGATAATCATAATGAGAGTCTTAGACCATTCAGACGCGCTGCGGGTACGAAGCTTCGTGGCCAGATCGGCAGCACGAGCCATCTAGTTTTACTGGTCTTCAGTTCGAGTTTCAAAACTGAGAACTTTTTAAATATATTTTCTTTTCTTTTTTTTTTACATTTTTTTTTAGATATTTTTATCCTTTATTCCCACACTTACTACGAACTTTTCCAAATTTTATACTACTAAAATAAAATTTTATGTCAAAATAATTTTATATTTAAGAGAAATTTTAGGAGTCGAGTTCACGCACATGCGCAGAATTCATTCCTATTCAAAACATTGTGCCTTTAGACCAGAATGACACCACGTTAATACTTTTAGTGGATAATCATAATGAGAGTCTTAGACCATTCAGACGCGCTGCGGGTACGATGCTTCGTGGCCAGATCGGCAGAACGAGCCGTCTAGTTTTGCTGGTCTTCAGTTCGAGTCTCGAAACTGAGAACTTTTTAAATATATTTTTCTTTTCTCTTTTTTACATTTTTTTTAGGTATTTTTATCCTTTAATCACGCACATGCGCAGAATTCATTCCTATTCAAAACATTGTGCTTTTAGACCAGAATGACACCACGTTAAAACTTTTAGTGGATAATCATAATGAGAGTCTTAGATCATTCAGACGCGCTGCGGGTACGAAGCTTCGTGGCCAGATCGGCAGCACGAGCCATCTAGTTTTGCTGGTCTTCAGTTCGAGTTTCAAAACTGAGAACTTTTTAAATATATTTTTCTTTTCTTTTTTTTACATTTTTTTTAGATATTTTTATCCTTTATTCCCACACTTACTACGAACTTTTCCAAATCTTATACTACTAAAATAAAATTTTATGTCAAAATAATATTATATTTAAGAGAAATTTTAGGAGTCGAGTTCACGCACATGCGCAGAATTCATTCCTATTCAAAACATTGTGCTTTTAGACCAGAATGACACCACGTTAAAACTTTTAGGGGATAATCATAATGAGAGTCTTAGACCATTCAGACGCGCTGCGGGTACGAAGCTTCGTGGCCAGATCGGCAGCACGAGCCATCTAGTTTTGCTGGTCTTCAGTTCGAGTCTCGAAACTGAGAACTTTTTAAATATATTTTTCTTTTCTTTTTTTTACGTTTTTTTTAGATATTTTTATCCTTTATTCCCACACTTACTACGAACTTTTCCAAATCTTATACTACTAAAATAAAATTTTATGTCAAAATATTTCTATATTCAAGAGAAATTTTAGGAGTCGACTTCACGCACATGCGCAGAATTCATTCCTATTCAAAACATTGTGCTTTTAGACCAGAATGACACCACGTTAAAACTTTTAGTGGATAATCATAATGAGAGTCTTAGACCATTCAGACGCGCTGCGGGTACGAAGCTTCGTGGCCAGATCGGCAGCACGAGCCATCTAGTTTTGATGGTCTTCAGTTCGAGTCTCGAAACTGAGAACTTTTTAAATATATTTTTCTTTACTTTTTTTTACATTTTTTAAAGATATTTTTATCCTTTATTCCCACACTTACTACGAACTTTTCCAAATCTTATACTACTAAAATAAAATTTTATGTCAAAATATTTCTATATTCAAGAGAAATTTTAGGAGTCGAGTTCACGCACATGCGCAGAATTCATTCCTATTCAAAACATTGTGCTTTTAGACCAGAATGACACCACGTTAAAACTTTTAGTGGATAATCGTAATGAGAGTCTTAGACCATTCAGACGCGCTGCGGGTACGACGCTTCGTGGCCAGATCGGCAGCACGAGCCATCTAGTTTTGCTGGTCTTCAGTTCGAGTCTCGAAACTGAGAACTTTTTCAATATATTTTTCTTTTCTTTTTTTTAAATTTTTTTATATATTTTTATCCTTTATTCCCACACTTACTACGAACTTTTCCAAATCTTATACTACTAAAATAAAATTTTATGTCAAAATATTTCTATATTCAAGAGAAATTTTAGGAGTCGAGTTCACGCACATGCGCAGAATTCATTCCTATACAAAATATTGTGCTTTTAGACCAGATTGACACCACGTTAAAACTTTTAGTGGATAATCATAATGAGAGTCTTAGACCATTCAGACGCGCTGCGGGTACGAAGCATCGTGGCCATATCGGCAGCACGAGCCATCTAGTTTTGCTGGTCTTCAGTTCGAGTCCCGAAACTGAGAACTTTTTAAATATATTTTTCTTTTCTTTTTTTTACGTTTTTTTTTAGATATTTTTATCCTTTATTCCCACACTTACTACGAACTTTTCCAAATCTTATACTACTAAAATAAAATTTTATGTCAAAATATTTCTATATTCAAGAGAAATTTTAGGAGTCGAGTTCACGCACATGCGCAGAATTCATTCCTATTCAAAACATTGTGCTTTTAGACCAGAATGGCACCACGGTAAAACTTTTAGTGGATAATCATAATGAGAGTCTTAGACCATTCAGACGCGCTGCGGGTACGAAGCTTCGTGGATAGATCGGCAGCACGAGCCATCTAGTTTGATGGTCTTCAGTTCGAGTCTCAAAACTGAGAACTTTTTAAATATATTTTTCTTTTCTTTTTTTTACGTTTTTTTTAGATATTTTTATCCTTTATTCCCACACTTACTACGAACTTTTCCAAATCTTATACTACTAAAATAAAATTTTATGTCAAAATATTTCTATATTCAAGAGAAATTTTAGGAGTCGACTTCACGCACATGCGCAGAATTCATTCCTATACAAAATATTGTGCTTTTAGACCAGATTGACACCACGTTAAAACTTTTAGTGGATAATCATAATGAGAGTCTTAGACCATTCAGACGCGCTGCGGGTACGAAGCTTCGTGGCCAGATCGGCAGCACGAGCCATCTAGTTTTACTGGTCTTCAGTTCGAGTCTCGAAACTGAGAACTTTTTAAATATATTTTTCTTTTCTTTTTTTTAAATTTTTTTATATATTTTTATCCTTTATTCCCACACTTACTACGAACTTTTCCAAATCTTATACTACTAAAATAAAATTTTATGTCAAAATATTTCTATATTGAAGAGAAATTTTAGGAGTCGAGTTCACGCACATGCGCAGAATTCATTCCTATTCAAAACATTGTGCTTTTAGACCAGAATGACACCACGTTAAAACTTTTAGGGGATAATCATAAAGAGAGTCTTAGACCATTCAGACGCGCTGCGGGTACGAAGCTTCGTGGCCAGATCGGCAGCACGAGCCATCTAGTTTTGCTGGTCTTCAGTTCGAGTCTCGAAACTGAGAACTTTTTAAATATATTTTTCTTTTCTTTTTTTTACGTTTTTTTTAGATATTTTTATCCTTTATTCCCACACTTACTACGAACTTTTCCAAATCTTATACTACTAAAATAAAATTTTATGTCAAAATATTTCTGTATTCAAGAGAAATTTTAGGAGTCGACTTCACGCACATGCGCAGAATTCATTCCTATTCAAAACATTGTGCTTTTAGACCAGAATGACACCACGTTAATACTTTTAGTGGATAATCATAATGAGAGTCTTAGACCATTCAGACGCGCTGCGGGTACGATGCTTCGTGGCCAGACCGGCAGCACGAGCCATCTAGTTTTGCTGGTCTTCAGTTCGAGTTTCAAAACTGAGAACTTTTTAAATATATTTTTCTTTTCTTTTTTTCACATTTTTTTTAGATATTTTTATCCTTTATTCCCACACTTACTACGAACTTTTCCAAATCTTATACTACTAAAATAAAATTTTATGTCAAAATAATTTTATATTTAAGAGAAATTTTAGGAGTCGAGTTCACGCACATGCGCAGAATTCATTCCTATTCAAAACATTGTGCTTTTAGACCAGAATGACACCACGTTAAAACTTTTAGGGGATAATCATAATGAGAGTCTTAGACCATTCACACGCGCTGCGGGTACGAAGCTTCGTGGCCAGATCGGCAGCACGAGCCATCTAGTTTTGCTGGTCTTCAGTTCGAGTTTCAAAACTGAGAACTTTTTAAATATATTTTTCTTTTCTTTTTTTCACATTTTTTTTAGATATTTTTATCCTTTATTCCCACACTTACTACGAACTTTTCCAAATCTTATACTACTAAAATAAAATTTTATGTCAAAATAATTTTATATTTAAGAGAAATTTTAGGAGTCGAGTTCACGCACATGCGCAGAATTCATTCCTATTCAAAACATTGTGCTTTTAGACCAGATTGACACCACGTTAAAACTTTTAGTGGATAATCATAATGAGAGTCTTAGACCATTCAGACGTGCTGAGAGTACGAAGCTTCGTGGCCAGATTGGAACACGAGCCATCTATTTTTGCTGGTCTTCAGTTCGAGTCTCGAAACTGAGAACTTTTTCAATATATTTTTCTTTTCTTTTTTTTTTTTTTTTTTACATTTTTTTTTATATATTTTTATCCTTTATTCCCACACTTACTACGAACTTTTCCAAATCTTATACTACTAAAATAAAATTTTATGTCAAAATATTTCTATATTCAAGAGAAATTTTAGGAGTCGAATTCACGCACATGCGCAGAATTCATTCCTATTCAAAACATTGTGCTTTTAGACCAGAATGACACTACGTTAAAACTTTTAGTGGATAATCATAATGAGAGTCTTATACCATTCAGACGCGCTGCGGGTACGATGCTTCGTGGCCAGATCGGCAGAACGAGCAGTCTAGTTTTGCTGGACTTCAGTTCGAGTCTCGAAACTGAGAACTTTTTAAATATATTTTTCTTTTCTTTTTTTTACATTTTTTTTTTAGGTATTTTTATCCTTTAATCACGCACATGCGCAGAATTCATTCCTATTCAAAACATTGTGCTTTTAGACCAGATTGACACCACGTTAAAACTTTTAGTAGATAATCATAATGAGAGTCTTAGACCATTCAGACGCGCTGCGGGTACGAAGCTTCGTGGCCAGATCGGCAGCACGAGCCATCTAGTTTTGCTGGTCTTCAGTTCGAGTTTCAAAACTGAGAACTTTTTAAATATATTTTTCTTTTCTTTTTTTCACATTTTTTTAGATATTTTTATCCTTTATTCCCACACTTACTACGAACTTTTCCAAATCTTATACTACTAAAATAAAATTTTATGTCAAAATAATTTTATATTTAAGAGAAATTTTAGGAGTCGAGTTCACGCACATGCGCAGAATTCATTCCTATTCAAAACATTGTGCTTTTAGACCAGAATGACACCACGTTAAAACTTTTAGGGGATAATCATAATGAGAGTCTTAGACCATTCAGACGCGCTGCGGGTACGAAGCTTCGTGGCCAGATCGGCAGCACGAGCCATCTAGTTTTGCTGGTCTTCAGTTCGAGTTTCAAAACTGAGAACTTTTTAAATATATTTTTCTTTTCTTTTTTTCACATTTTTTTTAGATATTTTTATCCTTTATTCCCACACTTACTACGAACTTTTCCAAATCTTATACTACTAAAATAAAATTTTATGTCAAAATAATTTTATATTTAAGAGAAATTTTAGGAGTCGAGTTCACGCACATGCGCAGAATTCATTCCTATTCAAAACATTGTGCTTTTAGACCAGATTGACACCACGTTAAAACTTTTAGTGGATAATCATAATGAGAGTCTTAGACCATTCAGACGTGCTGAGAGTACGAAGCTTCGTGGCCAGATTGGAACACGAGCCATCTATTTTTGCTGGTCTTCAGTTCGAGTCTCGAAACTGAGAACTTTTTCAATATATTTTTCTTTTCTTTTTTTTTTTTTTTTTTACATTTTTTTTTATATATTTTTATCCTTTATTCCCACACTTACTACGAACTTTTCCAAATCTTATACTAGTAAAATAAAATTTTATGTCAAAATATTTCTATATTCAAGATAAATGTTAGGAGTCGAGTTCACGCACATGCGCAGAATTCATTCCTATTCAAAACATTGTGCTTTTAGACCAGAATGACACCACGTTAAAACTTTTAGTTTATAATCATAATGAGAGTCTTAGACCATTCAGACGCGCTGCGGGTACGAAGCTTCGTGGCCAGATCGGCAGCACGAGCCATGTAGTTTTGCTGGTCTCCTGTTCGAGTCTCGAAACTGAGAACTTTTTCAATATATTTTTCTTTTCTTTTTTTTACGTTTTTTTAGATATTTTTATCCTTTATTCCCACACTTACTACGAACTTTTCCAAATCTTATACTACTAAAATAAAATTTTATGTTAAAATATTTCTATATTCAAGAGAAATTTTAGGAGGTGAGTTCACGCACATGCGCAGAATTCATTCCTATTCAAAACATTGTGCTTTTAGACCAGAATGACACCACGTTAAAACTTTTAGTGGATAATCATAATGAGAGTCTTAGACCATTCAGACGCGCTGGGGGTAAGATGCTCCGTGGCCAGACCGGCAGCACGAGCCATATAGTTTTGCTGGTCTTCAGTTCGAGTCTCGAAACTGAGAACTTTTTCAATATATTTTTATTTTCATTTTTTTTAGATATTTTTATCCTTTATTCCCACACTTACTACGAACTTTTCCAAATCTTATACTACTAAAATAAAATTTTATGTCAAAATATATCTATATTCAAGAGAAATTTTAGGAGTTGAGTTCACGCACATGCGCAGAATTCATTCCTATTCAAAACATTGTGCTTTTAGACGAGAATGACACCACGTTAAAACTTTTAGTGGATAATCATAATGAGAGTCTTAGACCATTCAGACGCGCTGCAGGTACGAAGCTTCGTGGCCAGATCGGCAGCACGAGCCATCTAGTTTTGCTGGTCTTCAGTTCGAGTCTCGAAACTTAGAACTTTTTTAATATATTTTTCTTTTCTTTTTTTTACATTTTTTTAGATATCTTTATCCTTTAATCCCACACTTACTACGAACGTTTCCAAATCTTATACTACTAAAATAAAATTTTATGTCAAAATATTTCTATATTCAAGAGAAATTTTAGGAGTCGAGTTCACGCACATGCGCAGACTTCATTCCTATTCAAAACATTGTGCTTTTAGACCAGAATGACACCACGTTAAAACTTTTAGTGGATAATCATAATGAGAGTCTTAGACCATTCAGACGCGCTGCGAGTACGAAGCTTCGTGGCCAGATCGGCAGCACAAGCCACCTAGTTTTGCTGGTCTTCAGATCGAGTCTCGAAACTGAGAACTTTTTCAATATATTTTTCTTTTCATTTTTTTTAGATATTTTTATCCTTTATTCCCACACTTACTACGAACTTTTCCAAATTTTATACTACTAAAATAAAATTTTATGTCAAAATATTTCTATGTTCAAGAGAAATTTTAAGAGTCGAGTTCACGCACATGCGCAGAATTCATTCCTATTCAAAACATTGTGATTTTAGACCAGAATGACACCACGTTAAAACTTTTAGTGGATAATCATAATGAGAGTCTTAGACCATTCAGACGTGCTGCGGGTACGAAGCTTCGTGGCCAAATCGGCAGCACGAGTCATCTATTTTTGCTGGTCTTCAGTTCGAGTCTCGAAACTAAGAACTTTTTCAATATATTTTTCTTTCCTTTTCTTAACATTTTTTTTAGATATTTTTATCCTTTATTCCCACACTTACTACGAACTTTTAAAAACCTTATACTAGTAAAATAAAATTTTATGTCAAAATATTTCTATATTCAAGGGAAATTTTAGGAGTTGAGTTCACGCACATGCGCAGAATTCATTCCTATTCAAACATTGTGCTTTTAGACCAGAATGACACCACGTTAAAACTTTTAGTGGATAATCATAATGAGAGTCTTAGACCATTCAGACGCGCTGCGGGTACGAAGCTTCGTGGCCAGATCGGCAGCACGAGCCATCTAGTTTTGTTGGTCTTCAGTTCGAGTCTCGAAACTTAGAACTTTTTAAATATATTTTTCTTTTCTTTTTTTTACATTTTTTTAGATATCTTTATCCTTTAATCCCACACTTACTACGAACTTTTCCAAATCTTATACTACTAAAATAAAATTTTATGTCAAAATATTTCTATATTCAAGAGAAATTTTAGGAGTTGAGTTCACGCACATGCGCAGAATTCATTCCTATTCAAAACATTGTGCTTTTAGACCAGAATGACACCACGTTAAAACTTTTAGTGGATAATCATAATGAGAGTCTTAGACCATTGAGACGCGCTGCGGGTAAGATGCTTCGTGGCCAGACCGGCAGCACGAGCCATATAGTTTTGCTGGTCCTCAGTTCGAGTCTCGAAACTGAGAACTTTTTCAATATATTTTTCTTTCCTTTTTTTAACATTTTTTTTAGATATTTTTATCCTTTATTCCCACACTTACTACGAACTTTTAAAAACCTTATACTAGTAAAATAAAATTTTATGTCAAAATATTTCTATATTCAAGGGAAATTTTAGGAGTTGAGTTCACGCATATGCGCAGAATTCATTCCTATTCAAACATTGTGCTTTTAGACCAGAATGACACCACGTTAAAACTTTTAGTGGATAATCATAATGAGAGTCTTAGATAATTCAGACCAACTGCGAGTACGGAGCTTCGTGGCCAGATCTGCAGCACGAGCCATCTAGTTTTGCTGGTCTTCAGTTCGAGTCTCGAAACTTAGAACTTTTTAAATATATTTTTCTTTTCTTTTTTTTACATTTTTTTAGATATCTTTATCCTTTAATCCCACACTTACTACGAACTTTTCCAAATCTTATACTACTAAAATAAAATTTTATGTCAAAATATTTCTATATTCAAGAGAAATTTTAGAAGTCGAGTTCACGCACATGCGCAGAATTCATTCCTATTCAAAACATTGTGCTTTTAGACCAGAATGACACCACGTTAAAACTTTTAGTGGATAATCATAATGAGAGTCTTAGACCATTCAGACGCGCTGCGGGTACGAAGCTTCGTGGCCAGATCGGCAGCACGAGCCATCTAGTTTTGCTGGTCTTCAGTTCGAGTCTCGAAACTGAGAACTTTTTAAATATATTTTTCTTTTTTTTTTTTTACATATTTTTTAGATATTTTTATCCTTTATTCCCACACTTACTACAAAATTTCCAAATCTTATACTACTAAAATAAAATTTTATGTCAAAATATTTCTATATTCAAGAGAAATTTTAGGAGTCGAGTTCACGCACATGCGCAGACTTCATTCCTATTCAAAACATTGTGCTTTTAGACCAGAATGACACCACGTTAAAACTTTTAGTGGATAATCATAATGAGAGTCTTAGACCATTCAGACGCGCTGCGAGTACGAAGCTTCGTGGCCAGATCGGCAGCACACGCCACCTAGTTTTGCTGGTCTTCAGTTCGAGTCTCGAAACTGAGAACTTTTTCAATATATTTTTCTTTTCATTTTTTTTAGATATTTTTATCCTTTATTCCCACACTTACTACGAACTTTTCCAAATCTTATACTACTAAAATAAAATTTTATGTCAAAATATTTCTATATTCAAGAGAAATTTTAAGAGTCGAGTTCACGCACATGCGCAGACTTCATTCCTATTCAAAACATTGTGCTTTTAGACCAGAATGACACCACGTTAAAACTTTTAGTGGATAATCATAATGAGAGTCTTAGACCATTCAGACGCGCTGCGGGTACGAAGCTTCGTGGCCAGATCGGCAGCACGAGCCATCTAGTTTTGTTGGTCTTCAGTTCGAGTCTCGAAACTTAGAACTTTTTAAATATATTTTTCTTTTCTTTTTTTTACATTTTTTTAGATATCTTTATCCTTTAATCCCACACTTACTACGAACTTTTCCAAATCTTATACTACTAAAATAAAATTTTATGTCAAAATATTTCTATATTCAAGAGAAATTTTAGGAGTTGAGTTCACGCATATGCGCAGAATTCATTCCTATTCAAACATTGTGCTTTTAGACCAGAATGACACCACGTTAAAACTTTTAGTGGATAATCATAATGAGAGTCTTAGATAATTCAGACCAACTGCGAGTACGGAGCTTCGTGGCCAGATCTGCAGCACGAGCCATCTAGTTTTGCTGGTCTTCAGTTCGAGTCTCGAAACTTAGAACTTTTTAAATATATTTTTCTTTTCTTTTTTTTACATTTTTTTAGATATCTTTATCCTTTAATCCCACACTTACTACGAACTTTTCCAAATCTTATACTACTAAAATAAAATTTTATGTCAAAATATTTCTATATTCAAGAGAAATTTTAAGAGTCGAGTTCACGCACATGCGCAGACTTCATTCCTATTCAAAACATTGTGCTTTTAGACCAGAATGACACCACGTTAAAACTTTTAGTGGATAATCATAATGAGAGTCTTAGACCATTCAGACGCGCTGCGGGTTCGAAGCTTCGGGGCCAGATCGGAAGCACGAGCCATCTAGTTTTGCTGGTCTTCAGTTCGAGTCCCGAAACTGAGAACTTTTTAAATATATTTTTCTTTTCTTTTTTTTTACATTTTTTTTAGATATCTTTATCCTTTAATCCCACACTTACTACGAACTTTCCCAAATCTTATACTAGTAAAATAAAATTTTATGTCAAAATATTTCTATATTCAAGAGAAATTTTAGGAGTCGAGTTCATGCTCATGCGCAGAATTCATTCCTATTCAAAACATTGTGCTTTTAGACCAGAATGACACCACGTTAAAACTTTTAGTGGATAATCATAATGAGAGTCTTAGACCATTCAGACGCGCTGCGGGTACGAAGCTTCGTGGCCAGATCGGCAGCACGAGCCATCTAGTTTTGTTGGTCTTCAGTTCGAGTCTCGAAACTTAGAACTTATTAAATATATTTTTCTTTTCTTTTTTTTACATTTTTTTAGATATCTTTATCCTTTAATCCCACACTTACTACGAACTTTTCCAAATCTTATACTACTAAAATAAAATTTTATGTCAAAATATTTCTATATTCAAGAGAAATTTTAGGAGTTGAGTTCACGCATATGCGCAGAATTCATTCCTATTCAAACATTGTGCTTTTAGACCAGAATGACACCACGTTAAAACTTTTAGTGGATAATCATAATGAGAGTCTTAGATAATTCAGACCAACTGCGAGTACGGAGCTTCGTGGCCAGATCTGCAGCACGAGCCATCTAGTTTTGCTGGTCTTCAGTTCGAGTCTCGAAACTTAGAACTTTTTAAATATATTTTTCTTTTCTTTTTTTTACATTTTTTTAGATATCTTTATCCTTTAATCCCACACTTACTACGAACTTTTCCAAATCTTATACTACTAAAATAAAATTTTATGTCAAAATATTTCTATATTCAAGAGAAATTTTAGAAGTCGAGTTCACGCACATGCGCAGAATTCATTCCTATTCAAAACATTGTGCTTTTAGACCAGAATGACACCACGTTAAAACTTTTAGTGGATAATCATAATGAGAGTCTTAGACCATTCAGACGCGCTGCGGGTACGAAGCTTCGTGGCCAGATCGGCAGCACGAGCCATCTAGTTTTGCTGGTCTTCAGTTCGAGTCTCGAAACTGAGAACTTTTTAAATATATTTTTCTTTTTTTTTTTTTTACATATTTTTTAGATATTTTTATCCTTTATTCCCACACTTACTACGAAATTTCCAAATCTTATACTACTAAAATAAAATTTTATGTCAAAATATTTCTATATTCAAGAGAAATTTTAGGAGTCGAGTTCACGCACATGCGCAGACTTCATTCCTATTCAAAACATTGTGCTTTTAGACCAGAATGACACCACGTTAAAACTTTTAGTGGATAATCATAATGAGAGTCTTAGACCATTCAGACGCGCTGCGAGTACGAAGCTTCGTGGCCAGATCGGCAGCACACGCCACCTAGTTTTGCTGGTCTTCAGTTCGAGTCTCGAAACTGAGAACTTTTTCAATATATTTTTCTTTTCATTTTTTTTAGATATTTTTATCCTTTATTCCCACACTTACTACGAACTTTTCCAAATCTTATACTACTAAAATAAAATTTTATGTCAAAATATTTCTATATTCAAGAGAAATTTTAAGAGTCGAGTTCACGCACATGCGCAGACTTCATTCCTATTCAAAACATTGTGCTTTTAGACCAGAATGACACCACGTTAAAACTTTTAGTGGATAATCATAATGAGAGTCTTAGACCATTCAGACGCGCTGCGGGTACGAAGCTTCGTGGCCAGATCGGCAGCACGAGCCATCTAGTTTTGTTGGTCTTCAGTTCGAGTCTCGAAACTTAGAACTTTTTAAATATATTTTTCTTTTCTTTTTTTTACATTTTTTTAGATATCTTTATCCTTTAATCCCACACTTACTACGAACTTTTCCAAATCTTATACTACTAAAATAAAATTTTATGTCAAAATATTTCTATATTCAAGAGAAATTTTAGGAGTTGAGTTCACGCATATGCGCAGAATTCATTCCTATTCAAACATTGTGCTTTTAGACCAGAATGACACCACGTTAAAACTTTTAGTGGATAATCATAATGAGAGTCTTAGATAATTCAGACCAACTGCGAGTACGGAGCTTCGTGGCCAGATCTGCAGCACGAGCCATCTAGTTTTGCTGGTCTTCAGTTCGAGTCTCGAAACTTAGAACTTTTTAAATATATTTTTCTTTTCTTTTTTTTACATTTTTTTAGATATCTTTATCCTTTAATCCCACACTTACTACGAACTTTTCCAAATCTTATACTACTAAAATAAAATTTTATGTCAAAATATTTCTATATTCAAGAGAAATTTTAAGAGTCGAGTTCACGCACATGCGCAGACTTCATTCCTATTCAAAACATTGTGCTTTTAGACCAGAATGACACCACGTTAAAACTTTTAGTGGATAATCATAATGAGAGTCTTAGACCATTCAGACGCGCTGCGGGTTCGAAGCTTCGGGGCCAGATCGGAAGCACGAGCCATCTAGTTTTGCTGGTCTTCAGTTCGAGTCCCGAAACTGAGAACTTTTTAAATATATTTTTCTTTTCTTTTTTTTTACATTTTTTTTAGATATCTTTATCCTTTAATCCCACACTTACTACGAACTTTCCCAAATCTTATACTAGTAAAATAAAATTTTATGTCAAAATATTTCTATATTCAAGAGAAATTTTAGGAGTCGAGTTCATGCTCATGCGCAGAATTCATTCCTATTCAAAACATTGTGCTTTTAGACCAGAATGACACCACGTTAAAACTTTTAGTGGATAATCATAATGAGAGTCTTAGACCATTCAGACGCGCTGCGGGTACGAAGCTTCGTGGCCAGATCGGCAGCACGAGCCATCTAGTTTTGTTGGTCTTCAGTTCGAGTCTCGAAACTTAGAACTTATTAAATATATTTTTCTTTTCTTTTTTTTACATTTTTTTAGATATCTTTATCCTTTAATCCCACACTTACTACGAACTTTTCCAAATCTTATACTACTAAAATAAAATTTTATGTCAAAATATTTCTATATTCAAGAGAAATTTTAGGAGTTGAGTTCACGCATATGCGCAGAATTCATTCCTATTCAAACATTGTGCTTTTAGACCAGAATGACACCACGTTAAAACTTTTAGTGGATAATCATAATGAGAGTCTTAGATAATTCAGACCAACTGCGAGTACGGAGCTTCGTGGCCAGATCTGCAGCACGAGCCATCTAGTTTTGCTGGTCTTCAGTTCGAGTCTCGAAACTTAGAACTTTTTAAATATATTTTTCTTTTCTTTTTTTTACATTTTTTTAGATATCTTTATCCTTTAATCCCACACTTACTACGAACTTTTCCAAATCTTATACTACTAAAATAAAATTTTATGTCAAAATATTTCTATATTCAAGAGAAATTTTAGAAGTCGAGTTCACGCACATGCGCAGAATTCATTCCTATTCAAAACATTGTGCTTTTAGACCAGAATGACACCACGTTAAAACTTTTAGTGGATAATCATAATGAGAGTCTTAGACCATTCAGACGCGCTGCGGGTACGAAGCTTCGTGGCCAGATCGGCAGCACGAGCCATCTAGTTTTGCTGGTCTTCAGTTCGAGTCTCGAAACTGAGAACTTTTTAAATATATTTTTCTTTTTTTTTTTTTTACATATTTTTTAGATATTTTTATCCTTTATTCCCACACTTACTACGAAATTTCCAAATCTTATACTACTAAAATAAAATTTTATGTCAAAATATTTCTATATTCAAGAGAAATTTTAGGAGTCGAGTTCACGCACATGCGCAGACTTCATTCCTATTCAAAACATTGTGCTTTTAGACCAGAATGACACCACGTTAAAACTTTTAGTGGATAATCATAATGAGAGTCTTAGACCATTCAGACGCGCTGCGAGTACGAAGCTTCGTGGCCAGATCGGCAGCACACGCCACCTAGTTTTGCTGGTCTTCAGTTCGAGTCTCGAAACTGAGAACTTTTTCAATATATTTTTCTTTTCATTTTTTTTAGATATTTTTATCCTTTATTCCCACACTTACTACGAACTTTTCCAAATCTTATACTACTAAAATAAAATTTTATGTCAAAATATTTCTATATTCAAGAGAAATTTTAAGAGTCGAGTTCACGCACATGCGCAGACTTCATTCCTATTCAAAACATTGTGCTTTTAGACCAGAATGACACCACGTTAAAACTTTTAGTGGATAATCATAATGAGAGTCTTAGACCATTCAGACGCGCTGCGGGTTCGAAGCTTCGGGGCCAGATCGGAAGCACGAGCCATCTAGTTTTGCTGGTCTTCAGTTCGAGTCCCGAAACTGAGAACTTTTTAAATATATTTTTCTTTTCTTTTTTTTTACATTTTTTTTAGATATCTTTATCCTTTAATCCCACACTTACTACGAACTTTCCCAAATCTTATACTAGTAAAATAAAATTTTATGTCAAAATATTTCTATATTCAAGAGAAATTTTAGGAGTCGAGTTCATGCTCATGCGCAGAATTCATTCCTATTCAAAACATTGTGCTTTTAGACCAGAATGACACCACGTTAAAACTTTTAGTGGATAATCATAATGAGAGTCTTAGACCATTCAGACGCGCTGCGGGTACGAAGCGTCGTGGCCAGATCGGCAGCACGAGCCATCTAGTTTTGTTGGTCTTCAGTTCGAGTCTCGAAACTTAGAACTTTTTAAATATATTTTTCTTTTCTTTTTTTACATTTTTTTAGATATCTTTATCCTTTAATCCCACACTTACTACGAACTTTTCCAAATCTTATACTACTAAAATAAAATTTTATGTCAAAATATTTCTATATTCAAGAGAAATTTTAGGAGTTGAGTTCACGCATATGCGCAGAATTCATTCCTATTCAAACATTGTGCTTTTAGACCAGAATGACACCACGTTAAAACTTTTAGTGGATAATCATAATGAGAGTCTTAGATAATTCAGACCAACTGCGAGTACGGAGCTTCGTGGCCAGATCTGCAGCACGAGCCATCTAGTTTTGCTGGTCTTCAGTTCGAGTCTCGAAACTTAGAACTTTTTAAATATATTTTTCTTTTCTTTTTTTTACATTTTTTTAGATATCTTTATCCTTTAATCCCACACTTACTACGAACTTTTCCAAATCTTATACTACTAAAATAAAATTTTATGTCAAAATATTTCTATATTCAAGAGAAATTTTAGAAGTCGAGTTCACGCACATGCGCAGAATTCATTCCTATTCAAAACATTGTGCTTTTAGACCAGAATGACACCACGTTAAAACTTTTAGTGGATAATCATAATGAGAGTCTTAGACCATTCAGACGCGCTGCGGGTACGAAGCTTCGAGGCCAGATCGGCAGCACGAGCCATCTAGTTTTGCTGGTCTTCAGTTCGAGTCTCGAAACTGAGAACTTTTTAAATATATTTTTCTTTTTTTTTTTTTACATATTTTTTAGATATTTTTATCCTTTATTCCCACACTT